>NC_142634.1:15630000-16242500 GCF_059453375.1 Lepisosteus platostomus
GCATCATTGGGGTAATGTTAGTATTAGTTGGCCAGGGCACTCTGACCTTTTCCAATGACTGCAGGCTTACAGGGACATCAGTGAGTGATCTGGAACTCCACCAATTAACTCTAATTCTCCTGTAAGACACTATGGAGCCTACAGAATGTCAACATTTAAAAATGTATCTAGGGTGCATTACAGTAAATCAAGTAACTAGTTTTTGTATCATTCTCTCCCAAAAATTACAGTTGCACGACAGAGTCATATACAAGAGGTAATTCCAAAATGGGTGTGTATAAAATTAATCAGGAATTCCACATGATTATTAAAAAAGACCAAACTAAAAAAATCAACAAATGGCATCAAAATTAAATGTCCTCCAAATTCTTGTCCATATAAGTGATGCTAGTTCTCTTGTCCTTCATACAGTCATGAAAGCTAACTCAGGAAAAGAAATACTGTATCAGATCTTTCAAGTGTGCAATCAATTGTATTTGAATTTTGGATAACCTACCCAGGAAAGGACTGAGTTTAGTCTGTGTTTCACAATGTTTGTATGTGACCTGGCAGCCTTGCCAGATGTGAGCAATACTTCAAAAATGATCATATTGCTGTGATTAGATTCATAGCCAAAGGAGGCTGGAGGAAATGAACATAAGGGCTGTTACAAATGAGAGGAGGCCAGTTCACCCATCTATTCAGTTTGGTAGTTAGTAGCTAATTGATCCAAGAGTCTCATCCAGCTGTTTCTTGAAGGAAACCAGGGTATTAGCTTCAACACAATGACTGGGTAGTTTGTTGCATACTCTGACAGGACCTGAGGTGAAGAATTTTATCCTGTTCTCAGTTTTAAATGCACTTCCACATAGATTCCACTTCTGGTTCACTGTTTATTCTAAGACCTTGTTAATGTCTTATTGCCTTGGGTTTTTATATCGGGTACTCTTGTAGACTTCTCTGTTCAAAACTACAGAGGTTCAGTTCCTTCAGTCTGTCAGTGAAAGAGATTTCTTCAAGTCCTGGAATCCACGTGGTTGCTCTGCTCTGTACAGATTCTGATACCATCTGCAAACTTAACCAGCTGACTAGCTCGATCAGAATCTAGATCATTCATATAAATTATGAAGAGCAGTGTGGTAGTTCTAGTACAGATCTCTATGGTATTCTATTAATTATAACACCCCAATTTGAGCATTTTCCCTTATCTGTACTCTGTTTTCTATTTATCAAACAATTCTCACTCAAAATGCATGCATATCCCCAAATACCTACTGCCTGTACTATGGAAATTATTTTTTAATGAGCAATTTTTCAAACACAAAATATAAGTATAATAAAGTCATAAAATGGATTTAAAAGATTTGTGAAATTAAGTTAAATGAGGAGAATACTTTGTTTTCTGTGTATACAATATGAACATTGGGCCTGCTAGCAAAACTGTGCCCTCTCATTTCCATTCTGGCCCAAGTGTTCTGAAGCTTGAGGTGAGTTGGTTGACTGTTTTGGAAATATGTGTTGGATCATGACTTTTGTACCGACATACAAATGGTGCATCACTAAACAATACCTTTTCTAAGAATGCCATTCATACGATATATGGTGAATTTGTGATGGTTACATCCAGGTAATGTGATCTCTTGATTTTCCTATTTGTAAGGGAATCCTGCACACAAATGTACTTCTGTCAGCTGATTAAAATGTTTTATACGGATAATCTGAAGGGTGGATCTGTTTTGGTTTTGTATCATTAGAAATCCCGCGGCATGATTGACAAATGCAAATGTCAACAAAAAGGACTCTGTCCCAACATGTCATTTTTCTCTGGCAATGTAAAGTGGTTCTTTACTGTACTGTATGTGAAGATGGGAGCTCTAGGGTTACACTGCATTTAGGTTGAGCTCTGTAAAAATGAACTGTGAATTTCTGTTCAAGCACGTTGTAAATATGAGGATCACAAGCTGCTATTTCTTTTCCCAGAAGATTCTCCAGGAAAAACTAAGACCTTCCTAATTCCATGTGCTTGTCTCCATTAAGGCACTAAGTGGAGGCTGTTTTCCATAATAGCACTACAGTGGGTGTGTTGCTGCTCAGAATCATTTGCTTCATTTTTTTGTTTTGTATTTTCCCAACAAAGGTTTATGAGCAGCATCATAGCTATCAAGACCAGTTTGTATGATTTTGTATTTTACTGTTCTAAAGAGACTTAAGCATCTATTCAACACATGCACTAGCACCGAGGTCATTTTCTAGATTTCTGCTGGGTCACTGTATAAAGAGTGAGCATTGTTGGGGTTTTCTTGCTTGGCTACTTCAATTACTGACAATACTGGTTCCACAAAACTGTCTGAGTCATACATAGAGCACTGGGTAAAACATGAAGTTGGACTGTCAATTTCTGTCAATAGAATGAGACTTCATTAGCTATATCATTGATTTCTACTGTCATGTTAAATGAGACCTTTTCCTTCACACAAGCCAAAGTGTTCAACAAAAGTCAACAATGGTATCATTGTCTATACAGATGTCAGGGTTGAGTCAGTCTGAGACTTCCTGAAGGGTTGCCTTACAACCAATAACATTGTAGCATTGTAGCATGTCAATATCAATATCTATGCCTATAATAAATGACTGTCTTTCATGAATCTGATGATAACTGGTAAGACCCAAACAGAACCTGAACAAACTCTGGCAGATTGTCAGATGAGATCAGATCGACTGTGGGTCAGGACACGTAGTGCGAAGTCTAGTCATAGTGACCTCCCTTTCACATTCTCACTATTCTAACAGCTTTGGGTTTTCCTTGATATTTTCCCTCTATCTGGATCAACCAAGAATTATAATCCCCAGAAGTTGATATTGACGTTCCATTTCTTCATGATTACTTTCAACATTTCTTCCATATACCCAAATGCTTGCATATTCTGTTACAGAGCCTTGTTTGGGAACCTACAGTATATATTAGGTATAATTTCTTTTTAGGATAATTTTCTTTATTCTGTGCAATTTGCACACATTTTCCTATGCTTCAATAATTATTTCTAAAAAGTATTTAACAAAAGTGGTCTGAGGACCACTGGATCATTCATATAAATTAGGAATATACTAATTCAAGAAATAAACTAATATATTTAAGATATAAATTAATTCAGGATATAAACTAATTCAGACTCCAGGTTTACTGATGGTAATATTACTGGCTCCTTTTTTAAAAGCACCAATATAACAAGAAGGGTTCATTGTGGATTTTTTTTTGTCATTTTAATGCATGTCTTCCACAATTGACCATGCCAACCATTTGCCAAGGTTCCTGGTTTAATGGAAAAAGTGAGGCGAGGTGTTGAATTGAGCTAAGCTTGTGCAGAATCATAGGGAGTCATAAACAGCAGAAGCGTTAACTGACTGTTGAGACCTGTGACTGAGGATTTCCCCTCTTCTGAGAAAAATGGCTACTTACAGGTGCCTGTGCCTACCACTACAGTTAAGAAACACACAATTAGTAACACTTCTTTAAATTAGTGTACTAGCAAGGGTTTTAGCTCAATAACAATGCTGACCAGGCAGTGAAACTCAGCAGGGCTGTAAAGATTCGCTGAGATTCACTATAGACTTTAATTCTTTCTACACACTCAGCTCTTTTGACTGGCTACTTACTGTGGATTGACCATATAATTGCTCTCTGCCTCAGCAAACCTTTTTTTATTTTAAGATAAATATATTGACTGATAATGATAGGTAAATCACATGACTGACCTACTGTAGGATGGGTTCTGTAATCCTAAGGTGTTAGAGGGGGTGGCAGATGAGACAGGTAAACAAAATAAATTCTTGTCAATCTGTTCCTTCCTGCTGTCATCTGTTATAATTTTCTGAACTCATGAAGAGTCTGAAAACCTTCTGATTTATGCTATCTTCTGCTGCAGCAGCCAATTATTGTCCCAAAGAAATGAACATTTTTGACAGCTGGAAGATTATCCAAACAGGAGATTAACATCTGAAGCTGACTATGTATTTCAGTGTTTCAGTGTTTTATCCAGCTAAGTATATTCCAGCCACATGAAATTAAATTTAGAATAAATCATTTGCGTGGCTACATCCTCTTTCGCTGTTTCTTCACAGGCTATCACATGAAAAAGGCAGACTGTACCACATTAACCTGGCAGTGCTTATAAAAAAGGAAGGTATTGATTGGAACTGGTGTTCAAGTAATGTAGTGTTGGCCATCAGAAAAAGTAATTAAGAAAATGATGGTTCAGACAGGGAACTCAATTTTAATCTGTTTTCACACAGCAGTCAAGAACGATCTTTTCATTACTAGCCTCTGCTGCCACTACTTCATTTCATTCCAATCTTGGCTAGAGTTTGGATTTCTCCTTTAATATTCATTAAAATGTTCAATAGTATACAATCATAACAGCAGCACCTAAGAAACGAGGAATACAAATGATAGCATGTAGCACAAAATGCTATAGTGTAGTATTTGCATGCAGTCCCAAGCAGACTTCTTAATTTCAGTTACTACTCTCACTGGCCACAATATTGGGGACCCCCAGTAAAATGAATAGATTCTACATGTGGCGGGTAATGTGTGTTGGACTTTAGGAAGAGAGGTACATTTCCATTTTCACACCTGGATAGAATAATTACTGGAATCTCAATCATATGGAGGAATTGGATGAAGGTGAAATTGATTCCTACAACTGTCCTTATCACAACCTCAACAGGAGAGAATCCTGCTTAGCATCCAAAGGGTTGAGTTTCTTCACCCATGTTTTCAACAAATATTCACTACCAACTAAACATCCACAAACAGTCCTGATAAGAATATGTCTTGTGAGACAAAGCATAGCTATTACAATATTTGCATTATTTACAATGGAGTGTTACAATGTTTACAAAGGCTGGGGATTTGTTCATGTAAAATGTATGTAAGTCTGTAGCTAATTGTGTCTCCTGACAATGTGATGACATTGTGATTTCAGGTGGGTACTTTTTGTGTTCATCTGTCTTATTTGTAAAGACTCTGTGTCCCAATATTTTGGCCAGTAAGTAGGGTTGTGTTGACAATTTTAATTACTTTTATGAAACCAGATAGGTTTACATTAAGGTTAAAATTCTAATATTTGTAATTAGTTTAATATCAGGTCAGTTGATAAATATTCATTTGAAAATCATTTACAGTATTCCACATTTGAAGATGACAAAAGTACACAAGTACTGTCTTCAAACTGAAAATGACTGTGTTTTACCAGTGTTTTTTATTACATTTTGATTCTAATAATTTTTAAGCAGTCTTCAGGGAGTTTTTTAAGTGGTTTAAACCCTATATTTGGAATTTGAAATTATTAAATAACTCTGTTGTATTGCTTTGGTTATCATATCATCACAGGATGAAGATCAAACGTGCTATCCTGTGGAAGGTCCACTTTGTCAAATCCACCTGTCAATTACTTCAGTGAGAGTACCACAGCAGTGACAGGAGAGTAGGTATTTGGAAGACAGATTAGATTCTCATTGAGAACTTCAAGCTCACAGGTGTCTGGTACAAGTCATGGAAACAGCTCAGGTCCACCCAATCCTGCGAATACCTGGCCAATTATTTACACCCACCTGGGGACAACTAGATGGCTTAAGCCGGCTTCACACTACACGACTCGACACGACTCGAGTATGTCAAATTTAACGACTGCAGTTGTTCAATCTCGCTGCCTTTTCTGTCCTTATTCATGTGATAGATGTGCTTGTCAAATTATACGACTAGGAATCGCGGGGGGTAACTAATTACACGATTCCTTCACAACGTTTCATCACGGTTGCAAATCTCATATTGCGCCATGAAAGCACCGCGAGGTCGCCTCATTCAGCCAATCAACGTGGAGCACACCGCATGAAAGTAAACAAACGACATGGAGAATAAGCACCTGAACATCTTGAAAAATGTAACATAGGCATTGTTTTCCACAAATAAACATCTTCAAAAATATAATTCTTCTTAAATGTAGAACAAATTCACCAAAACAAAACAGTTAAAAATATAAAACACCTTTAAAACAAATATTGTAAACAAATTATTGTATTGTATAGTATAGCGCTATATCATGTAATATAATGGGCACATTATCTCACAAGTACACATCTGGCTCACTGCCCACCCCTACGACTCGCTATGATAAAACCAAACCTGTTTGATTTTATCGTAACGAGTTGCAGAGATTCATAGGGGCTGTTAAGAACGCTATCACTGAGTCGCTGGGGGTGTCACACTACACAACTCATGATAACGGGCGCGCCCTGCGACTCCACAACTCCTAGGAAAATCCTGGGAAAAGTCGTGTAGTGTGACGCTGGTAGAACACTAGTCTCAAACCAGCAATGTCTGAATGTAACTTTGAGCATGAGCAAATACTCATCCGAGCACAAGGGAGACACTTTTCAACATACTGTAACTGTTGATCAGCAGAAAGAGATGGACAGGGTAGATGACTTAGGACAGAGAGAAAATAATAGATAATAAAAAGTTGAAAAATTGAAATGTTACGGTATAAAACTTTCAACAAGATGTAACCATTCATTTAAAGTCATGTGCTGTTTTATTCAATGACAGGATTTTTCTGCTAACAAGTATGCTTTTCATCTTGTTGTCTTTTTAAATAAAGTTTTATATTTTAGTTTTGTAAATGACCAAAAGCCATCCATCCATCCATCCATTTTCTAACTGCTTCTGCCAGTTCAGGGTCATGGAGGAGCGAGAGCTTATCCCAGCTAACAACGAGCACAAGGCAGGACAAACACAGACACAAAGACAGACACGGACGCCACGATGGCCAATTTTCCCAGAAGCCTCCAAAAGACATAATGCACACAAAGTTTCTCTCAAAAAATAACATTCATAAATGGGTTAGTGTTTATACCTTGACATTGTCCTCGACAAAAAAATCCCATGTAAAGCCACTGCTGCCTTTTCCTGTAACATTTGACAGTCTCACTGAATTGAATCGAGCAGCACTAAGAGATTATCCCAAGATTACTCCTAAAAATAGGTCTTTGATACAATTTAGGGGGATTCCCTAAAGAACATTAATGAGATGCAGCTTTGAATAAGCCTAAGAAGTGCATTAAACTAACCTAATGTACTATTTTTTAATTTGGTTAATTGTGAAAATCACATTTTTAAAAGGAAAGATCTGTAGCACAGAAAAAAAATAGATAATAAATATAAAAAAAAAACTGTTTGTGTCAATTCTCCCTTGTTCTCCACCAAAAAAGATAAAAGAATAGCTTTTTCTGTAACTCCTGGTTTGCTCCTAAAATAAGCTTTATTACTCTGTAGTTGTTAGTCAAGATCCATTTCTTTGAATGTTAGTGTGGGCTGAAGCAATGTGTGAAGAAACTAACCAGATGAGATAATTAAATTGTTTATTCATGTTCTTGATGTTTAACCGTAAACAGTATCTGTTAGAAATGGTTTTACATTAGTGCAGTTTATAGAGTTAACGCACTTTAAATAATTTTTCAAACAAGATAAATTAAGAAAACAGAGATGGAAAGGATAAAATTGGGACAGCTTTTACAAAAGTAATATTACTTTTCTGGTAATTTTTCAAACATATCTGCAAGTTTCAAAGACATCATGCACTTTGTTCCAGTCTCTGCTTAAACCCTCCAAGCCTGTTTCTCCTCATTGTCTTGATCTGAGATATTTAAACAGGGGTTTTAAGCATTCTTAATTACCTAATCAATTAAACAATTATCTGTGCTCTTCACAGGGACCTGGAGATGGAGAGCTTCAATTAAAGTTCATGGTGAACAGATTAATAAAGCCCCAAATAAATTGCTTGCATTTTATCAAGTGGAAATAAGGGGATCAGACAATTACATAAAGCTAAAAATAATAATGCATTAATTTAGGCCTGAAGCTCTTTTGGATTTCTAAAAGAATCATGTGAGAAAGATCCTAGAGGATTCTATTCAAAAGGAGTCCTGCAAGAATCTATAAGGAGTTTGTTGTAATTTCTTGGAGATATCATGCTGGACTTAAATGTGTGAGGGCACTTTGTAGCCTCATGGATAGCATCGTTTTCTTACTGCTTCATCCACTTCAGGGTCGCAGGGGGAGCCAGAGCCTATTCCAGCAACCAAAGGGCACAAGACAGGGTATACCCTGGACGGGATGCCAGTCCATCGCATTGCACACATCGACACAAACACAGATGTGTTTTCCAGAACCAATTAAAAAAACAGTATGTGTTTTGACTCTGTCGGGAAACTGGAGCTCTCGAAAACCCACGCAAACCCAGGGAGAACATACAAACCTCACACAGATTGTCACGGATGTCGGAAGGGACGAACCGTGGAATGACAGGAGAGCGAAAAGACCCTTTGCGCAACGGCGAGACAGGGGTTAGCCCAGGCTCAGCTGTTCAGGGAATGCCGTATAGAAACCTATCCCCTCAGGTAGCGGATGTGGGGCGACCTGGGGCTAGGCGGGTTTCAGGACATCCAAACGTCAATGCTAAGCCAAGGTGAATGAAAGACCCAGAAATATATAGCCCAGGGAAAGAGAGAGACTGGAAGGACAGCAAAGCAGGAAACTAGGGACAGGACAGAGTAGGAGAGCCCTCTGGCTGCAGAGGGCGTGACACAGATAGTGTGACCGTCGCGGATCGTGCGGGCTTGTGCCCTCACCGCTCCACCCTGCCGATTTGTCTCGCAACACCTGGGGCACTATACCCTGGTCTCCGGCGTAACGCAACAGGGAACATTTGCTCATTTGGAGCAAAATATTTAAGATTCTAATAAGACTAACAACCTACATAAACAACTTAAGTCATGCATTTTTACAAAAGTTATGGATTACCTTTCAAATACTGTAGGTAATACTTCATGCTAGGTTTGGAGATACAGTAAATGAAAACTAATTGTAAAGACTTTATTTTATTATTTATTTATTTTAAGAACTTTGCACAGGGAATTGCATCATACAGTATGTTTTTGGTATGGTCTCTGTGTTGCTTTCTAGCTCCTTCACTCCTTCACACCAAAATGTGAACAGTCTATTTGCTTCCTTTTAAAAGTTACTGTGAAATCTGACGCAGTCTTCTTCTCCATGCTTATGGGCAGGGGAGAGTAACATAACTGAGATGGGTTAACAAGCAGGTGCAAAGCATTTTACAGACTTCCTGAACAGCTCAACCAGTAAAAACACACTGCAGCCTGGGTCCCCGATCCTGACAATGCTGGTTCAACCCAGGACTTGTCATGAGTCAGCTGTGTTCAGGAGTCCCTCGAGCAGAAGAGTACTTCTGCTCAATTGTACCTGTGTTGGGTTGGTGAAATAATGTTCCTCAGCCTACTGACTGCTGGTGATGTTAAAGTGATCAGGAGATTGTGGGTATAGATCTTGATTCTACCTGTGTGGCAAAGAGATAGAATCGATAAGCTGAATTTATTAACTTTTCTGGGCATGAAAAACAATGTGAACATTTGCAAATTGCAAAAAGAAAGTAAATCCTCAACAAGTACCTACATTGGTACATTATCCAGCATCAGACAGAGTGCCATTCCCTAAGCTAGGCAAGTCAAACTAACTCTACATATTTGTCTCTCATATTCATTATGATCTCATCAAACTACTGAAAGATTATTTATGTGGTCAAATGGAACCTGCACATCTACAAAATGCATAAAAAAGTGAACAGCACAAATGTTTAGTGCTGAGTCCACAGTAGATTCTGTTAAGGAACCCATGGTCCAGAATTCTGGGTCATGCTGTTTGTGCTGACTGTCGTCTTGTATGTATCCATATACTTTCTGTCATTTTTATTTTAGTGTTTGTCTATTTGGCAGTAAAAAGGACAAAGAGAAAAAAAGACCAAATATGGTAAGGAAGTCCAAATACTGTATATAAAATTGGCTGCTCACTTTATTTTCAGATTGTCACAAAATAATCATTTCAAATATGGGTACCATGAGAAATCGAACTACGATCCGGAAAAGACCTGCTATGTCTGTTGTGATATTCTTGAACACGGTACTGTATGTCATTTTTTCCTTTCTATTTTCCTGCATCGTTTCCTGTGGTGGTTGGATAATCAGTTATTTTTAAAATCTTAAAATATTTTGCACTTATGTGGAAACTAGTAAATACAAATATAAATACATTTTGTATTTCTAGTATTTTCTATAGGTGTCAAAAATGTTATGTGAAATTGAAACAATGGAATATTCGAATGACATTAATTGTTTGCTCTTTGTTACAAAAGTATGTGAATAATTTAGCTGCTTTAGCGAATATACCATATTAGGAAAGCACTACACCATGCAGTACAGTCACCCATGTTGAACCAAGAAAAACACAGAACTGGGCATTAAACATTAAACCTTGCGATTGTGTGATATTGTGCTGGGCTCCATAACCTTGAGTTCATTGGAAAAATCTACCTAAAATCTACATAAAACATGCAGTTTAAAGTGTCTGTGATTGCTCAACAGATAAGCCAGGGGATAACAATAGGCTATTATCTTTAGTTTCAATCTATCAGAGATAGTAGCTCATGGTTTCATTTTACTGCCGGTGTTTTCTAAAAAAGAAAACGAAAGAAAGAAAACCTTGTTAATATTGTAAAGGTCATTGTAGTGTTTGTTTTGAAGCGCAGTCAATCTTTATATGCACTCCTTCACCCATGTTAGGCTGAGATTTTCTCAACCATTGTGAATGTGAAGGCTGAGGGTGGTGCAGGCTACTGCCCCTCAATGCATGCTGCCCTCTGAGCATCCATTCCCCATTAGCACTTCAGCCTCAAAGGTCAAGCAGTGTGCTGTCCATGCATCTGAGGGCTGTCACTCAGGCACAGCTTACAGCCACCAATAACACATACAGTATGCGTGTGCAAAAAGGGCAATTCATATTACATGTATTCTTACACATACCTTAAAAGGAATTTACAAACATTTTCCAACAACAAACCAAAGTAGTGAGTAACTTAAAATAGCGAGGAGCCTGTCAAAGATTTGTAAACGACAAGATGACACTCCTTGTTTTTATCTTTTTTTTGCCATCCTTTGCCATCCATACCACTCATTTATAAAAGGAGAACTGCTGGAATCCAATTGTCACTTCCGATAAACACAATTCACAGCTGCTTTGCTTTGTGTATGTATTGTTTTACTAATGAATTGAATCTATATTTAGGTTGTATAATAAATATTTTGTTCCACGGTAACATCTCAGATAAATTACCACATGTAAACAATCAGACAAGGAATTAGCTTATAAAGATACACTGCTGAGGTCTCCATTTCAGATCACGAAAAGGGAAACAACACATATTACAAATGAAGAATAAAGACCAGGAATGTTGTGTTTAAATGAACATGTTCTCAACAGGTTCTGCATTGTTTTGACTCACATTTCCAGGAAAGAATAATTGGAAATCCTTGTAATGGAGCATTTTCCTCACCTCAGGAGCTACCGATGCTTAGAGTTCATGAATAGCAGCTGCATTTTGTTACCAGTGCAAATCTTTGAAAATGTGCCGGTTTTATTACATGGTGTGTAAAATAATCATTTAATTTACATAACTGATTGATCTCTATGCTAAACACAAGGTGAAACCAGAGCTTGTAGCTTGAGCAACCTTTGACCTTAAAAACAGGGATGGGCAAATCCAGTCTGCAGGGGCCATACTCCTGCTGGCTTTACAGACACATTTGAATTACAGTAGTAGATGATTGAGACCTAAGAAAACAGGTGATCTGACTGAATTCCAAATTAAAAATTCAATAGATTAGGAAAAGAGATGGAATTAAAATGACTGGATACTTAAGATTCGAGGACTGGAGCTTTCCATTCCTGCTCTAGAATATATAGCTGTGTGCTGAGCATTCTGGCGCACTCTGGCTGCTGTCGCATCATCCAGGTGGGGCTGTACACTGGTGGTGCTGGAGGTGAGTCCCCATTACTTGTAAACTCTTTGAATGCCAGAAAAGTGTTATAAAAGTGTAAGCAGTTATTATTATTATTATTATTATTATTATTATTATTATTATTATTATTATTATTATTATATAGAGGTTTGCACATTTGTAAGGCAACTATAATGTTAAAATTTATAATAGCCAGCAAAGAAATGGGGTCTACTGATGACCCATCATTCTTGTTTGTTCTATTGGATTAATGCTTGGTTTCGATGTTTTTCATGACTGCCAAAGTTTAAGTGTTTTTCACCCTCTTATTTTAACGTAAATTTTAACGTTAGATTAATAACGTAGATTTGATCTAAGAACAGGAGGCACTTCTTTGCCCACAGGGTTGTGGAAGCTGAAACCCTGTGTAACAGTGTCGGGTTTGCGTGTACTGCCTGAGCACCAGCAAAGCGCTTCTTATCCTTAGCCAGGGAGTAATAATAATAATAATAATAATAATAATAATAATAATAATAATAATAATAATAATAATAATAATAATTGCTTACACTTATATAGCGCTTTTCTGGACACTCCACTCAAAGCGCTTTACAGGTAATGGGGATCCCCTCCACCACCACCAGTGTGCAGCCCCACCTGGATGATGCGACGGCAGCCATAGTGCGCCAGAACGCTCACCACACACCAGCTCTCAGTGGGGAGGAGAGCAGAGAGTAATGAAGCCGATTCATAGATGGGGATTATTAGGAGGCCATGATTGGTAAGGACCAATGGGAAATTTGGCCAGGACGCCGGGGTTACACCCCTACTCTTTTCGAGAAACGCCCTGGGATTTTTAATGACCACAGAGAGTCAGGACCTCGGTTTTACGTCTCATCCGAAGGACGGCACCTGTTTACAGTATAGTGTCCCCGTCACTATACTGGGGCATTAGGACCCACATGGACCACAGGGTGAGCGCCCCCTGCTGGCCCCACTAACACCTCTTCCAGCAGCAACCTTAGTTGAGTGAGCGGTGTGCCGGTGTGTAGTCGTGTCGCAAGGCATTTCTTCTTCGTTATATACGACATTGGGTTTTTCATTTGGGGGGCAATACTGGGCTGAGCAGTGGCTCTGCGGCTCAGGATCTGCGCCTGTGACCGGGAGGTTGCCGGTTCAAATCCCGCGGCCGGCAGAGGAATCCTACTCCGTTGGGCCCCTGAGCAAGGCCCTTCACCCCAGCTGCTCCAGGGGCGCCGTACAATGGCTGACCCTGCGCTCTGACCCCCAGCTTCTCTCCCTGTCTGTGTCTCCCTGGAGAAAAGCTGGGGTATGCGAAAAGACGCATCCCTAATGCAAGAAATTGTATAGGGCTAATAAAGAAACATTATTATTATTATTAATACTTCCAGAGCTGTTTCGCTACTAGGCTGGTTCTACTAAGCTTGAACCCCGTCCATGCTCTCGTGGGGATCTTAAATAGTAACCCGACGAGCCTCAGGTGCTGTAGCTGCGCATTCCCACGCGCCGCGGAGTAGGTAGTGTGGTGGAGGTGTGCTCCACTGTCACACCTGGGTTCTTTCCTGAGATCCTTATGTTAATTAGCCGCCAGCTGCCAATGGGCTAGATAGGCCGACCAATCTCCACTCATTCAGAAACCTTTGTTATGTTTTTTTTTTCTTTTTTTTTTATGTTGTTCTGTTTGTCGTGTTTGAAGCTATACATATCCTTCTCATATATTTTATCACAGCCTTTTCTGACTTCACAAGAACTATGCTAACATAGGAACCCCAGCTGGTAACATTTTGTATTTGGTCAGTTTGATAGAATGAAACATAAAAATGTTTGGATGAAGATAGTGACCATTCATTAGAACCATCCCTCAGTGTCAGGGCTCTACAAATTTTCAAATACTATTTAGAATTACTACAGGGCCTAACACAACTTATTGCAAGTATAATGTAATTTGATTCTGTTTAACACACATGCATAATTACATAATTTAATCACAACTAAAATATCCTACTATTTGGCTAGCAATTAAATAGTCTCAGGTACACACTAAAAATTTCGAATTAGTTATTCATTTTTATTCCTTCCCAACAAGTGGAATTTCTCAAACCAGCATGGGTTGTACTTTCCTATGATATGCCCTCTGTTGAGCTATTTATTCTTTGACACATTGCAAGTTACACAGTGACTTATTGGCCGTACGCAACTGGAGAACTGTTGTCTGTCACTGAGAACACTGCATGCTAACAAGAACCCAGCAATCCCATGGGGCTTTGTTGATCAGTAGGTCAAGGATACCCTGGCTAACTCAGGAAAACCAAATTCCAGAAACACTCAGCCAACTGAGCATCACCATTCCGGGAATCCTGGTCACCACTGGCTAATGGCGGGGACATTGATCAAACCTGATGTAGTGCTGCCCGAATTTACCTTCTAAACATGTACTCTTATCAGACTGAGTGACTTAAAAGCCTCTCTTTAAAAAAATGTTACTTGTTCCAGTTGTAGATGTAAAACTGAAGACTTAATTGTAAAAATTTTTTTTAACCTAAATCAGTAGTCAATTAATGATGTGAGATATATTTTGTTAAAATACATATAATGTTAAAAAAATTATGGTGTTACATGATAGCATACTGCAAAAGTGTTACAAAATTCCACAGGACACAAGGAAACATGCAGAATGAGAATTGGCCAACATCCTTTGTGTATTTCTGCAAAGATCCAGCAGCGAGCCTTTGAGACTCCTTCATTTTCCAGTAAAAAAGAGAGTCTCGGAGGATATTTTCATGAACATATAAAGAATTTGGCTTTAAATTCTTGCAGGATGTTTTAGTTTGGATGCTTCTGATGAGATGTACAAAAATGTTAATATAAAAGACAGACAGTAGGAGAACATACAGCTAAACTGATAATCTTGGAGCTACAGTATGAATAATGTAGGGTCTCTTTTAAGGTGGGCTGCCAACATAACTTTTATGCTATTGTGACATTTGCTTGGTTATAATATCTCTTAACATTTGTAGAGTTCATAGTATTTCATTCATTTCTAGGTTTTAGTATATACAGGATGGTTTACCTTTATCTTGCTCAAACATAGTACTGCAGCAAGATACATTATACCAAATACATCAGGATTTGCTTCTGAAGCTGAGAACAATGAAAACATATGATGGCGAAAGCACCTCTTGCAAGTAAACAACTAAAAAAAAACGTCATGATATATAAAACTAATAACACCAATCGGCATGAACTACATCAGTGAAATACAGTACCTCTCAAAATGGTATGCAGTGCAGTCAAAATGTTTCGGTAAGTATTGTATCACTTCTGAAAGTTCACAACAGTTGCTTTGCCACTTTTGCTATGGTTTTCTTTCTTGATATGCCTTATTTGTGCTGCAGTACACTGGTTTATGAGAATACCATGTTGTACTTCAAGAAATATTCATTACAAGCATGGACTATCCTGGTAAATATTCATTTCAAACAAAACAGATTGCCAAGAGTCATTTCTCCAAACTTTTCCATTTGAGGGGGGGGCAAAAAGTGTTAAAACTTTGCATTGTCATTGCCAAATATTCTCCTCTCCACTGCTCTTAGCCATTGAACTTTCTGATCAAATAAATTTCCAGAGTGATGTGACTGAACGAGAACATTTTGAGCTGCTTGTTGTAAAGTATGCAGCCCATGCAGTGTTTGTGTTTTGCTGAGCCGGATGTTTTTGTCCTGTGGGAACCGGACAAGAGGATCTTTGGAGGCAAACACATGACAAAAACGCTCAGCCACACAGTTCCAATGAAGCCTATCCACTGGGAGCTGTGTTATTAACCCTGCCAGACACTTGGAGACCAAACAACTTTTTTGTTGTTGTTTTTTTTCCTTTTGCTAAGATTTAAAAAAATCATTTTCTTAGTTTACTTTTACCATAAACATGGACCGGAGCTTGAAGTTTGGAATCCAAGTATTTGTCTTTGGAGAATGTTCCTTTGCCTGTTCTGTTTTTTCTTTTATTTCAAAGCATTTGTTTCCTATAAAGGAACAACAAAATCCCACCAGAGAAAAAGCAGCATTCTATGGCAAAGAATGAGTATAATGTGAGTATTTGCTGGCTATATGCTTAGCAGGAGGTCTCTTACTGACCTTTTTTGTTTTAGAGAAGAGTTAGAGATTTCAGAGTAACATTTAACATCTTAAAAATCTTCTCTTTTCAAGACTAAAAGTATTCAGGAATTTTAGATGGGACCTTATTTACCTTTTTAGAGACTTTTCATATCAGAGCATTAGTATCATGTTTGAAACATGGTAAACAAAATTATATATAGAATTATACATAGTCTGAGGTTTTACTAGTTCATTCCAAACTGGTAACATAACATTCCTTGATTTAAATTCTACACTTTCAAATATGTTTTCCAACATTTCATAACATGAGGGGAATGTTCACCTATGCTGTGGTAGGACAAAACGCAAAACAAAATCAAATGTGCAACACTCGAGTTTCCCAAGCAATGAAACCTGCTAATACTCTCCTTTTTCTTCAGTCTTTTAATTCACCACATTCACATTCATGTTCTCTCCCATTGCCGGGGTCATTTTCAACACAGATCCTTCTTCTTTTCGCTTACATTGGCTTTTTTCCTTAGTGATCACAATCCAACTTCTTTCCTTTGAGAAGAGAAGCAAGTGAATTTCACAGCCCTTCAGTCTTCTCCAATATCATTCAAAAACAGACTGTCCCAGCTACTTTCTTTTATATTGATCCAGGTAAGTAATATAATTTGTGAGGTCAAACTGACTGCTCTTCCAGGGGTATCTGGGTAGTGTAGTCTTCGCCAGAATGGTTATATTTTATCTGAATTCTTAACATTTAGTATCCACATCACAATTTTAGTTATGGAGGAATTTTAAAGCTGCAGTCAGATTCACATTTGTTTGAAATCTGTGAGTTTCAATAAATGTGTAGTGTTGATGTTGTCCTCTGAATGACTAAAGTCAGACTCTGTTAGTGTTAGATTGGTTTCCTGGGCAGGGATAGAAAGATCCCAGTTGTAACTCCACAGAGAGCAGAACCAGTGCTGTTCTCTCAACCTAATTAAGGCCAAAGAAGCCCTCATGAATAAACAGTGGCAGAAATACCAGCTTAATTCTCACAGCAGTAAAATGAAAGGCAGTCACGCAGCAATTAAGCCATTAATTAACAGTTTAATAAAAAGAAACGTAATACTTTCCAAGCAAATTACTAATTAATTGCAAGGAAATTAAACTGTAATTCAAGTTTCTCCAAAGTGTACCATTGCCACTTTTACTGTAAGTACTTGCTGCTGTAATTCATGGATTTTACTACATATTTCAGCAGTGCTGTTCATCTACATAATTACAGCATTACGCTTAATGTTCAGTCATCTGTAGAAGTGTGATGTACATAGATTTTAATTTGCTGTGCATTAACTTTTGCACCCAAGTTATGTCTTGTTTTTCCGTATTTTTGGTTTTCGTTCCTGACAGTTCTTGGTAATAAAAATATAGGTCTACCTGAACTGTTGAGAATTCATACTGCTGTTGCCTACACAGAAAGAGAAATAGGACTTCTGTCTTAATTATCCAGGCAACAGATCCTGCAAAGCTGCCTAACGAGCTCTCGGTACACCAGCTCAGTTGCACAGGGCACTGTGGAGCTGCGGTAGAAAAACATCTTTAATTGGTATGAACCTATTTATAGATAATGCAGGTTAGGAGGGTAGGTCAAGGCTAGCAGGGTAATCCACTGGAATCCTCAGTGTAAACACATACAACTGGTCACAGCAGGCTCCCTCTGGGAAGCCATCACCCTTGCCATGGCTATCCCAGGGGCTACTTTCAATGTCTGCATGTCTAGTAGACCACATGACCCATAAAGCAGCCCCTTGTATCATTTCATGGTTTCATGTACAGCAAAGCAACTTTTAAAGTCTTTCAAAAAATAAAGGGTACAAACATGAAGCATCGTAAAAATGAATGTGAATGGATTCGACTATATTCACAGATAGAATATGCATAAAGCTTCATATAGGTAAAGGTAAAACTAGTGCATTTAAACATTTTATTTTCTTCACTTGCTCCTCTGTAACAGTGAGTAATCTGGTGGGTATGATTAAAATCTGTACAGAAAAAGATGACTGAAAGCAAAAGTTACTGTACATTTGTTCTACTCTGGCAGTAAAAGAAAGAATAAACATTAAAAATAATTAATGAAAAAATAAAAATAAAAATTGAATAAATGTATTCTTAGTTAGTAGCTTCTATGCTCAAATTAAACCAGGCAAATTTCCCATTGGCTGGGTGAAAAATCCTGTTTGCAGATTTGGAATGGGGTCCTCAGGACGTCAATACAAACAAATTGCTACTATGCCAAAAACAATGGTTTTTGCTTGTGTTTTTACAGTGTAACAATTGTAAAAAGTGAGGGTCACAGCATGAAACCCAAATCAGGTAAAACAGGCAAAACACGTAATTTCTAATATTTGCAACACATTTCTCTCTAAAAAAACACTTCTGACCTCTGCTTCGTCCATTGCAAGATCTATTGAAATTGGTCTTTACAGAAGAAAGAGGAATGAAAGTTGATGAAGATTAGATAGATTTTCCCAAGGAATTACATTTGTATATTTCTACCTGTACACCATAATAATAATAAGAATAATAGGAAAATTGAATTAATATAACTGTGAGAGAAAGAAAGACAGGTTAGCATTTTATTCTTTTACATCACAGTCAGCTGCCTGTGACTTTCAGTGTCCATATTCCTTTCTTAAGCACAACCCTGTTTAGGGCCCCTGTAATCGATGTTGTGTAGCCCCGGAGTGATACTAAACCAGTGAAAACACAAACATGGGGAGAAAAAATGAACACAATTAGCAAAAGAAAGGAAAAAAGACCACCATTCAGTCTCCATGTTGTCTTTGACTTGAATGACAGCTGAGAAAAGAGGCAAGGGGCTGCAGCTCAAAATGAGGCATCTTCATCTCCTCACCAATCCTCTGGGGTTCAGCTTCTCCATTTCATTAGTTGTCAGGCGTGTAGGAGGATTGCACATTAGGCCTCTAATTTAGTGCATTGCCACAGGCTATGGACTGCCCGCCATCACTTAAACACGCTGAAATCTAACAAGGATCACTGGACTGCTCTTTAATTTAGCGCAAGCGACACACACAGCCAAGGCAGTCTGGAGCCGATTTCTTTGTGGAAGGGAGGGGAGCAAGGCGCTGTGTTCCTTAATGCAAAACAGATTAAAGATTCAAAGAGAGATGAGGATTTTGAAGGAAAATATCACCAACAGAAAAAAATCTGAAAATGTGAAGCAATCATTGAAGAGGAAAAAAACAAAACACTGAATCTGATGAGGAGCTGAACTGGTCCTTATTCCAGCCCCGAATACTTTCACATTTCTACTGAAATGTGATTTTGCTGTAATATGACATTAATTAATTTGTGTTATCATCAGCATTCAAAATATTGTAATCTCTTCTCTTAAAAGCGTTTCCATATGTTTTCCAGTCCAGTGATTTGCAAAAGAGGGTCCTCTGAGACCCTCAGAGAAGAGTTATCACACTCACACAAAATAATCTTTGATCAGTGAGAATGCTCTGACTAATATTGTTCCAATAATAATTGGTAGTAAATACTTAATATTAACATTAAAATGATTGCACGTATAGATATAAATACAAATAACTTATCAGAATCAGAAAATAATGTATCAGAATCCCTTAAAAGTTCCTCCAGAAAGGACCAAACCATAACTTAGACTGTGTTTGAAGCCACAAGATCACATTCTGTCATGTTGTTTGGTCTTTTCAGGAAAGGTAAATGTCTATACACTCCCTATATATTCCAAAATAACACGTTTCTCACTCAAAATTGTCCTCAAGAACGCCAATTTTTGGTAAATGATCATATCATATCCAAATAAGAAAAACTAAAATTATATTGATAGGTGTATATAAACCCTTTCAGTTGGTAATTGACTTTCTCATCTGGGAAAACAGAACAGAACCCAGCTCCAGTACAGTCTTTTTCATAGTTAGAACTGTATTTCCTTATCTTGTGCTACCAGACAGCCCATTGCGGTACATATATGTAAATGTTCTTTTTTCAACATGCAGCTACAGGCTTTAGAAGTGCTACAAGGTGGAAAGTTTTTTTTTTATGAAGAGAGGAGCCTCTCTTTTTCACAATGGCAAAACCTAAAAGTATGTGGTTTCTACAGCTGACTGCAAAGCTCAAAGAAGGTTTGGAACAGTCTTGTCTTGTAATGGTTTTAAAAGTATTATGTTTTCATGCTTTTCAGTTTGTTTTATTCCTCGACATGAGCTTAATCAACCTGAGATGTAAAAAAAATACTAACTTAGGAAACTGATAAAAACGTATATTTGGTGAACACACCTTTTAGCCATGTATGTTTTTGATCAATTCAATCATAAGGCTCTTGTTTGGGAATATTTACAGTATAAGCATTGTTATTTTTGGTCTTTCATATCTGTGTTTTGTTTAGAGGGGCACATTACAAAATTCACAGTGCCCAGAAAGAGTAGGTTTTGTGAAATCAAGTTTCCACGCTCTTCAGTCCTAAAAAAAAGTAAATATGGATATTACCAGTGACTTTGGGTGTAGTACGCTTTCAGATGCCAATTAAGCCATCAATTCCTGTCCCAGCTTTACTTGAATAAATCTTAGACTAAAACATCCAACCCAACACATGAGGACTCAAGAAGCCCATAGCATGACTGAATATTTGGTCAATATTTGTAACTCCTTTTGATTGTTTATTTTCTAAATACTATCTGGCCTAGATAGTAATATGGACCGGCACCATAGCTGTGTTTTAATCCCTACAGATGTATGAGGGCTTTCCAATGTCTTCCTGTGTGGCTGGCTTCTTCAGTGTATTCCCTCCACCATTCCTATTTTTCCTGTTTCTGTCTGAGTCCAGGCTGCTCCTCAGATTGGGCTGCCTTTGTTTGCTGTCACAACATGCCTTTCATCGGGAGCTTGGCTTCTGACCCTCCCTGGGCAAGGCCTTCTCTCTGCGGGCTGAGAGGGAAAGACCATCTGCTCCATCCATCAGGCCACTGGCTCCTGCTGGGGGGCTGTCAGTCTGAGACCCCATCAACTCAGAGGTCTGGGTGGGGGGGTTGTGTGCACTGTGCCAAACAGAAAACACAGAGGGCGTCATCTAAAACATATCGCATACTGTGTTCTCAACCTTGCATCTCTTTTGCCTAGAAAACACTAATGCCTTTTTATTCAAATGAGTAAACTGCATATGCAACAGCTTTTATACAATTTACATTGCTTACATACATACAAATTAAGGTAAAAGGTTAATTTCAAGTACGGGGGGTACATTTGAAATTTACAAAATGTAACGAATTGTATTAATATAGTCTTTCAATATAACTGTTCCTGTGTCATTTAGCATGGCTTACTGCATTGGCTATACCTCAGCATTGAAAATCATTTTGATCTACCTTTGTAAGACTATAGATATATTAAAGCTGTCAGTGGTTGTCAAGCATATAGATTTTAGATTTACACTTAATCTGAAAAATCTCTGGTCTTCTATCAATGTAATTGTAGCAGGAGGGGAGGGGGCGTCGTGTTTTAATCTTTGAAGGCAAGTCACATCTGATTAAATCTACATTTCCCATTCCCATCCATTTACATTTTGTTTAAAAAATGCAATAGAATTAATCAAACTTTTTAGACAAAATTGCTTATTCTCTCAATAATCTGTTCTATAGGGGAGTCCTGGAAAGAGGGCTGTAAATCAGTAGCACACCAACTCTCTTCATCACTGTGCTCGGCTGTGGAAAACAAAGCTGACCAGCAACAAGAGTTTAAGATAAGAAAAACACCATCAAGAGATGCACTCCGAGCTACAACAAGCAACGTGCATTTACAGCTTCATGCACATAATATACCTGCTGTTGGCAGAGTGGTCCTTTATCTCCTAGGTCATACATGACATTAGTCTAAGCCAATCCACTGGTGGATCAAAGTCCCCCAAGAATTGTTCAATAACAATCCCATCATGCAACTTCTTGAAGTTAACCTGCCACCTGGCAGAAGGTGCTCATGACATGATGGTAAATTGCATCTGAACACAGCACAGTCAGATTTTTTCACCATGCACACTCTCCTTATTCTTGCCTCAAATTAATGTCTCCATAATATGAATAAAGGAATTGGATCAGATTCTGAGAAGCAAGGTCAAACCTTCAGATGTGCCTCTTTATCTTTAATGAGTTCACCTGATTCTTAAAAAAAACAGTCCTTAATTGTGTCCCCTGGGACTTCAGTAAACCTGTCCAAAACCCAGAGAGGGTTCTCCAAGTAAAACAATCAGAAAGAAATTTTATCAAAAACAATGTCATGGGTCATTATTAGCCTAGGCAGGGCAATTCATGTTAGATTTGTGTGAAGCAGAGATCACCTCTGTACTTGTTGTGGGTGTCTTTATGGCAATCAAAACTAATTAAGTAAACACAGCATTCATGATTTGTTTAATTTAAATAGATAAATAGGGCCACTCTTTAGTGCATGTACACTAATTGTTAGTAATTAAAAAATCCTTAATTATATATAGATATATTAAACTTTCACAAAAAAATAAAATAAATGACCAACCATTATTATACATATTAAATTGTTGTATGTGGAATTTTCTTTTTCTGATAAGGGTGTGCTGTAATTCACAGAAAAGGGTCAAGACACTTTAGTAAAGAAAATCAAATGGCAATAGACACAGGAGGAAAGCATTAGTAAGTGTCCTCTTGCAGATCAAGAACCAAGAAAGAAAAGAAGACAATGGAAAAGCTTTTTTACTGCCTGGACCATGTGCATGTAATTATTCATATATAAAATTAATCAAAGAAAAATTAAGCATTTAACAGGCTTTGATTCTGTAAGCAGAATGTAGCATCCTAAACCTGACCAGGCAACAAGTAGCATTCAGCCAGGCCAAAGATTTCACCTATGACAGTAGTGCCGTTCTGTCATAATTAATTTGAAATAAGTGGTAATAGTTTGTAAATACTAATTTATGCTTTTACATTTTTCTTTTCTGCACCTCTGCCTTATTAATTACTGTATTTGAAAAATGTACTCCTGAATGTATTGGTTCGGCTCAGCCCGTCCCAAGGCTCTCACCCCTTTCCCCATCTTAGACTCTTCTGCCATCTTATAGCTACCTTCCCAATTATCAGTCATCTGCTGTTTTTACCCCTGTGATGTTTTCATCTCTCCCCATGTAGTTCTGCTGTCAAGAACAGGCTCTTGATCAACGTCAATTCAATTAAAGACACAGGAGAGCAATCTGCGATACATTTGATTTTGATTGCTTGAGGATAGAAAGACTGTTTATCAGTTTTACAATTTGTGTTTTTCCATTTTAGGTTTTAAAATTAGTAACAAATGATGAAAGTTTTGGTGGATGGATGGACAGATGCATGGATTGATTACTGTAACTAGCTGCGTTGTTTAGATACCAAAAATCACAGGAAATATTACTCTGTGGTATATTTTCAGAAGTCCAGCTTCCAAGGCCAATGAAAAGTCAGTCTGCTTCTAGAAAGCTAGCTTTGGAGTCTAGCTATGAACCATGCAGGGCTTGTATATGCACACCTGCAGTTGTAATTAATGTATCCATGTGCCAAGAAATTAGAATAAATACACAGCTATGGGAAAATATTGGCTGGCCTTGTTGAGTCAATGCCAGATAGGATGAAGGGAATTTCACAGACAAAACAAAAATGCTAAAACAATCTTAACTATTTTGTTGATTCGTTCTCCATAGGTAAGGGTGCCTTCAAGGGCTTGTGATGTGAACTGACAGAAAGCTGCTAAGCAAAAACTATCTAAATGAAATATTAGGTATTGAAATCTTCTTAAACCTGTAAATGTACATACTGTAGTCAGATGAGGCAGGTATGGTTGTATTTATGCAAAAATCTCAAGGTGCATTAATTTGACAGTCTAATGTCCAGCATTAGAGGAGCAGCGCAGTTATTTCTCTAGTCGATGACAGCTGTTTGTGCAGTCAGCTTGAAAGAAGGGATTGGATTGATAGAAGCTCCCTCCCAATGGGACATTGCTATGTAAACACAATAATACATCTTGGGAGGCTCAGTCTATAAAGCCATAATTTTTACAATGCAATTCAAGAAAGCAATCATGAAAAAATCAGTGTGGCCAGACTTCCCCCACCCCACCTACACACACACACTTCAAATGTGTCTTTTTGTGCTATAATTGCATTTCTCTACAGCAAGGTCGTTGATAATGAACTGCAGAGTGGCTTAACTCTTGTCTGCTTATGGAGATTTAATTGCTTCTCGTTACCTGACAACGAGCTCAGAGGCGGTATGTGAAAAGGCATCTTGCTCACCCAGAACTCAGTGACAACCTGGTCAGGGTTCAGAATCAATCACGACACCTGAATGTTGACTGCACAAATACACACACCTAGAGGAAAGCATTTGCTATCAAGGTCATTGAGACAGACGGAGTGAATTCATTTGCCTTGATTTGCATGGCCCCTGGTGGCTTTGAACAGGACTCTGGCAGTGTACAGGAATGTCCTGAGGAATCTGCAAGGGGTCTGCAATGGTGCTGTTGAACAGCTAACCCTAGCACCACCTGGTACACAGTGTGGAGTGACTAGACTGCCCTTTGGCGTTTGGTGTCCATATGACTATGTCTGAGCCTTATGGTAGCTTCTCTCCACACTGGAGCAACAGTGTATGTATAGATAGTGTAAACAATTTGCCTTTGTTCAGACACAGATATGACAGCTTGCCAGAGGAACATCATGATTTCCTGAACAGAAATAAGCTTGAAAAGAAAATCAGACACCCAAGATGAGTTGGTAAGGATGTGGTATGAGAGAATGCAAAACAGAGAAAAAGCTTTCTTTGAATTTCTTAAACAAATTGACACAGAACATTGATACATGTGTCATTGATACACCATATGCAGCATCTATACAGTAGATGCATTTTTTAAATTTCCTATAAAGTTATTCAAAGGACCTACAATATCATTATTCAGGCACAATTATTTATTTTCCATTAATCAGGCTATTCCACTGAGATTAATATCTCTGTTGCAAGAGTGATATTGTCAGGTTATAAAACAATATATATGCAAATTAAATGCAATGATACTGTTTCTTTACACACTGATAAAGCAACACAGAGCAGAACTCTACTTGAGGAACCACAACAACAGACTAGTGAGATCCAAATGGCAGGTGTAGATTTTCCATATTTGATAACAAAATTAGAGTTAATACAATTTTAAAATATTAATCGACGGATGTAATAGCAATAATTGGCATCATAACTTAAGCCGTTACATACACATAAGTAACTGTCTTAACACTAATGGGTTTTAATTACAGTTGCCACCACTGGACAACAAGCTTGGTTACTTTATTGCGTATTGTGTCTAATTAGAATTGTAATTAGTCACACAGTAGTTGAGAAATAGATGGAATTACCAGAAATGCCCTCACAAAAGGTATTTTTCTCTAAACAACAGTTCATTTGAGTTAGTCATTAAAGTGCAATCTGTGTGGCAATGTAAGTGTGTAAAAAAGTCTTACAACTGATTAGAAAGAAATGCAACCACAAGGCAGTTAATTTTCTTTCTAATGAGCTGAAAAACATTTTTTCCCCAAATCTCCTCAAAAGATTGTTTAATCATTTAAGCCTTATGTATGACATAAATAATTAATTTTCTTTTTCAGTCATTTATTTGAACACGGAAGTTCAACTTCTGAAAACGATGTACATTCATACTGTATGTGTACAGTATATACTTGTGATAATGATAATGTAAATGATAATGTTTCTTTATCTAGTTAATGAGATGTTTTATGTATGTGCTACAAATGGTACTCAGCTTGACTTATTACAAATATAGTCACCCTGTTACAATTTATTTTTCCCAAGATGTAGATGAGTGTGCTTTCAAACTGATTTTTTTTAGCATTCATCCTTTATTATTTATTGTTATTTATGAAGCAAATAATTAATAATGAACACATAACATGATAACAGATGATGGAACAATAGAATAAAAGCTAAATAATCAGAGTATAAATGCATCATAAATAGATCAGCTTTTGTATGTGGTAAATTTTGGAAATTATGCACTTAATTATGACAAGGAGACACTGGGTACTTGTGATTTTGAATAAGAACGGAACTGCAGAATACAATATCTTTTTAAAAAGAATGAAATAAAGGAAAATGAGAAACCTTCAACAGGTGAACAGTATAATGTAAGAGTACAGTATATCATGATCCAAGGCCAGTTTGAGTTAATTAGAACTCTTCATTAGTTTGCATTGCAGGCACATCATATTTCTATAGGATATGGAATGTGCACTGCAAGACTATTTCTTTGTGCAAAGTCAGATATTTAATATTTCTCAGACATTTTGCAAAAAAGGACACAAATTGAAATCTTGCCTTTTTAGGCCACACTGCACACTGGCTGTATGACAGATAGCAGAGAATTAAGATATGTTTATAAAAAGCCGGGCCAGCAGGTGAGAGACTGCAGCAAAAAAAAAAAAAACCCTACAAATCTGAGCCCAGCCGTTCCTTATCCAGTACTTCATATTCAAGACTATTAAGGCACTCCAAAAAGGTCTGTTTGAAGGTCAGTTTAAATAAAAATACTTCACAGAGTATGACACTTCTGGTGTATGCAGAATTAATGAAGTTGTCAGATGCCTCCACACCGTGTGGGATTGATTGACTTGTAAGATCCTGAAAGCAGCGTTAGTTGAAGCCGACCACTTCTAAACAAAGCATCAGATACAGGTTATGGCCCAGTCCTGATGCTGGTCAGCTGCCCATGGCCACAGTAGGGCCTCTGAAGCAGCTGTCATTCTGTGATGGATTGATACAGACACCTTCCAATCTCATTCACATTACTCTTGCTGAGTCTCCCTGCTGGGCATTTCTGGGAGAGAAGATGCGGAGGTAGTCGTAGGCTCCGTGCTCTGGAGCGGTTTCTGTGAACGGCACAACTCCATCACCATTTCTGCGGCCATTAAAGAACTGTGCCTCATCCGCATGCACTTCATGTTCCTCTGCCGCTGTAAATTAAAGAATCCATTTCGAAGTCACTAAAAGGAGTGCTCCTTTCCTTTATGAAGATCCGGAATATTTCATTTCATCGCTCTAATCCCCCTTTTTTTTTCCGGGATAATGATTTGTGATTATATTATTTTAGTACGTGTACACTACTGTATAATTCGAGAAAGACTATTACAGACTTTATTGACTTTCATTATTTACTTACGATATGACCACCAGTAAATGAAGCAATCAAGAGAAATTTGTCTCAATTACCCGCCAGGCTTAAAAGTCCAGCTTTCATTGAAAACAATACCAGTGATAATACTGCATTAACTTTTAAAATATCTAGATGTTTAGAATACTGATATTCTCCACATATTAAATTTAAATGTGTAGCTATAATAACTTTGTATTTATCAGACAGCTGTAGTTGCAATGCTGATTTTCACAAAACTGGAAATGAAATTTCAAAATGAAAAGCATTTTTGAAGAAATTTGCATTAATCGCTGAAAATGAGAGGTGTTTTATATGAGACAGAGATCAAATTGCTGATTGTATCTCTGTAGAAGTAGAATGGAAGATGAAATGCTTTTCTTTTACTTAAGTAAAACACGTCTATGGTGAGTTAGATTTGTAAATTATTTTTATTACATTTGAGAACCCTTACAATCAATATTGTGTAAAGAATGTGTCTTTTTAATAATAAAATGAACCCACTCAGCCTAAAAACGAATGCACATGAAGGGTGTGGATGTAATAATATCAAAGGTTCCACTTCAAAGTAAGGACACAGTCCAACATCAGAGACTATACCAGAAAACTAGGTGGAGAATAACTTACTAGTTCAGTTAGAAGATAAATGGTAGGGGTTGAGGTTGTGAGAGTTAAATACTTGAGCTGTTTTTAAGCCACTGGTGCATATGAGGTAGGTTGATCAGGTCTTTTGATCAGAAATGTGTTTACAACTAGAATCATAAATTGGGATTTTTAATGTTATGGTCTCTCACTCAGGGTTAGTGTGAAGATAGTGAAGATAAGGATTAATTGATTTTTCTTTCCCATAAACAGTTGGTCAGAAATGCCCTATATCAAGTCAAGTACATGAATGTATTATCTGAAAATCGATTCAAGGGATTCTAGCTATGACCTTAAGAACCACTGAGACAATGTGTCAAAGGTACTTAGAATATTCATATTAATTTAATCTACCTAAGTAAAGTATCATATTGTGGCAAAATGGAACTTAAATAAAATACAAAGTATTCTTCTGTTTTGGTTATGTTTTGGCATCACAATCCTGTAGAGAACTGACAATTTTGGAATTGTGATATCACCTTTTATATTTCCTTACATGCAGTGATTTTGACATGTTTTCAATTCTTTTTTTTCAAATCTAAAGCTATTAATTTTGAAAATTGTTTTTTACTTGAAAGTGTGTTCAAATAGCCTTTAAAAACACACAGCAGCTGGAATCTGGTGAGTATTCATTCACGTCTGTTTTTTTTTACATGGCAAGAGTGCTTTGATTTACAATTGATCATGTGTGCTTTGGAGCCTTTCCAAAATGTTGACTTCTTTTTGTGCTTTAATAAAAAATCTTCTATTACCAGGAAAGTTGTGGATGAGTTTAATTTTAGCTCACATGACACAACAGAACCTTCTTGGAGAAAATATCTGAGTCTCTTTAGTCTCAAAGCAAAACAACCAAGGAGTTGTTAAATTCTTATTTGTATTTACAAAGTTAAACCTTACTTCTGCTAAAGATGCACTTATTCATTCATCCTTTTGAAAACTCTTCATGACCAACTCCAACTCATAGCACAAGTCGCAGTTGAAACGTTTTGAAACTGACCCATACAGTATGTAGCAACAACCTCAATCCTAATCTTCTCATCCTTCTCGACTCTAATACTAACCTTCATCTTAATCCACAACTGTGTGTGTAGGAGGCAGGATCTCCCACATTCTCCCACTTTCTCTGAGCAGAGAGCAGGACAAAAGAGCAGACATGACGCAACGGAGAAAGCACATTAAGGTCACTAACAGCAAAAACAAAACAAATCTGAATGAAGTAATAGCTGTAATAAATTCTATAATGAGCTATTAATTTCCAACTACCAGGTACTATATGAAGGGATCTTTCCTTTTATTAAGTTCTTTAATAAAACTTTCATGAAGTTTTCAAGAAATGAATTTAATGAATATTCCTACTCTAGTAGTAATTTCGTGCTTGTCATTGATCATATTTTTTAAACCATTTTAGGTATATTTTTCAATGTGGAAATGAGAATACCTATTACTAATACCAATACTGATACTGATACTAATAGTCATAGCTGCAAACTCTTAACTCTTAACTCTATAATATCACACATATAACAGACAACGAAATCAGAAAGAAAGAAGGGAAAATACCACAGCAAACTGACACTGCAAGACCAGGATTAAAACTGAATAACACATAATAAGCTTCAATGGAAAGATCTTGAAGTGAGGTTTGAAAATACTGACAGATGCAGAGTGAATTTGAGCAGTGAGCTCTGGAGATACAGTGTTGCACATGTGAAGGCATCATCTCACATTGTGTGGAGCCAGGTCATCAGCTGAGTAACAAGACCTGGATCAGCAGGTCTCTGATTAAGAGCTTGACTGGACTCTAGAGGCTATAAACCCGTGCAATTGACAAAGAACAAAATTATGTGCAGATGCAGAACAGTTTTATTTAGCAATAATGAGCCACATAATTCTGGACATTTAATACCTTAAAGATACCCAAGTTACTAAAGCACCACAGCAGTCTAATTTTGATTAAATAAAGGCACAAATCAATATTCCAGCATCAGACAGGGCAAGCATCTTATTTGAGAAATGTTATGTAGGTGGAAGAAATGTGTCCTTATGGAATTCCCAAAATGAGCTTCATAAGATGACACATGGTCAAAAGTAACATAAAAATTTCTGCCTTCAAGGTTTAATTTCTGCTCTATCAACAACATCTGTAAACTCACCAAGTTTGAACACAAAGAGTGATCCCTACATGAGTCTGCACTTACTAAAAAACATTTTAGTAGCTACTTCTACTTACTACTATCCATTAATACTAAAACTGCATGATTTGATACCAGATAAAAAAACAATATCCACAGTAATATACTTTAACATCTCTCCACTCACCCAGTTCTGACATCACCAAACACCAATGTAAACAATTCCTCATCAAAAGTCTCTACTACTGAACTGTGCAAAAGCATAATGTGAGATTTCAGTGTGTGTGGGGTAAAATTTGTGAATTTTTTGGTAAACTACTGTAAATGATTACAAAAATATGAAGACTTATTGCAATTTACTCTGGTATTCTTTAAGAAGAATCTTCTACCTTCTTCAAGGTAAATGTTTGGAAACCATGTTTCTGCTATATTTAATTATACTTGACAGCAATATATTACAGAAACTGTGTAGTATTAAAGGTCACACAACTGATTGACAAATGACCATGAAGTCTTCCATAAAGGATATACCATTGTAGAAAGATAGATGAAAGACTGAAAAAAAAACATTCACAAAACTGGTTTAAAAAACAAATACCTTCATAACAAGATTAATTAAGTCTCAAATATACTGTATGGGCAGATGCAGTAGATAGTAAAATAGATTTCAATAGAACATCAGAAGCACTGAATATCTTAATTATCATTATAATTAATTCTTCATTTTATTATATAGATATTTTCAACCCTGACATTGTGAAGCAACCCAGTTATACTGTAGATGTGGAGCATTTACCTGGTGTGAGATTTTGAAACTGTCACGCCCTGTACACCTAGAGGGCGCTGCTCTTCTGTCCTGTTCCTAGTTCCCTGTGATTATTCATGTCTTTAGGGCGTGTCTTGTTGTGTTGCCTATTTTCTTCCCATCTCTGCTCTGCACCTCACTCAGCATTGAGGGTTCAGATGTCCTGAGACCCACCTAGCACCAGGTCATCTTCTCCACAGCCTGAGGGCTTAGGTTTCTATCCGACATCGTCTGACCCCCTGAGCCTGGGCCAACCCCCGTGTTGTCCCTTTAACAACTACTCATAGGGTCTTTATTAGGGTCTACTCATAGGGTCATTCCACGGCTTGACCTTCTAACATCCATAACAGAATGCCCAGCCTACACTAGACCCAGCGAGCGGCTTTAAAAAAAAAATGTTTCCTGGTTTTTAGATATTTTTTTTTACTCCTGGTTCCGGGCTTCCATGCCTGCTGCTCTCCCTATCTGTCAGGAGTTATTTTTTTACGTGTTGTTTGTTCCCCTGTTCTGTCAGGGTTTATTTTGTTGTTCATGATTTTTTTCTATGTTTGGTCTGGTTTTTTGTCTTGCCAGTCTGGCCCACCCTTCCTCCATTCAATAAAGGTTTTTTTACCCCGGAGGAGGGGGTAGCTCTCAGCCGTGCACTCCCAGAGGTTTCCTTTCAGTTAATTGAGGTTTTTCCTCCCCCCAGTGCTGCTCAGAGTGCAGCTCTTTTTTGGGCGTCAGAAGCCGCCCTTGAAGGGGAGGGTACTGTCGTAGTTCCTAGTTCCCTGTGATTATTCATGTCTTTCCGGTGTGTCTTGTTGTGTTGCCTATTTTCTTCCCGTCTCTGCTCTGCACCTCACTCAGCATGGAGGGTTCAGATGTCCTGAGACCCGCCAAGCACCTGGTCATCTTCTCCACAGCCTGAGGGCATAGGTTTCTATCCGACATCGTCTGACCCCCTGAGCCTGGGCTAACCCCTGTGTTGTCCCTTTTACCGCTAAGCATAGGGTCTTTATTGCTCTCCTTGTCATTCCACGGGTTGACATTCCGACATCCATGACAGAATCTGCTTGGCTGCATTCTAACCTCTTATTGTGCAATATTGTTCTGTGAAACACCTTCCTAAGGCCAGTGTATCAGAAAATACAATTTTGGAAATGACAGATCCTCCTTTTTGAGGGAGAATGTTTAGCTACAGACAGGTTAAAGTTAAGATCGTATCAGGAAAAAAACAGGTTAAACAAGCAATAGACAGTGTTTAATTATAGTGATTCTATACATAATTAACTGTAAAACCAAGTCAATTAGGAAGAAAAAACGTGAATGCTAAAGAAATACACTTTTGGTGTAAGCATGTAAAATGTGTTTGAAAATCTAAATTGTGACACATGATCCATAGAGTGACATAAACAAGAAAAGAAAGGCATTTAAAAAAAAAAAAAGATTAACATAGAGTGAATTTAGTTAAGGCTTCTCTTAAATGGCTCTGTACAAGATCACAAAGCCACATCTTGACATCAGAAAAAGTACTGATGTCACTATGTGAGCAACCGAATGCGACAATATCTCCATGATATCAAACACAGTAAGATCTGTTGGAAGGAAAGGTAAAAAAGAATCAGACTGCACAGGAAAGGGAAGCATTTGGTTAAGTGTGGAAGTAATCCCAGCTAATTAAGCTTCTCTATGACAGGCTTGTCAGGGCTGACTGATCCTTCAAATAACGCTCTTTGCTGTTGACAGGCAAAGAAACGCTCAAGGGTTTGAAGGTGAGTTTTTGCTCCTCTCCTCTCTACTATTTCCTTTTTTTTCTTTGTATATTTTTTGGTAATTGCAAAACCTCAGGCAAAACACATTAGTGAGAGGAATGTGCAGAATTTCAAACTGAGCATTATGCAACTTCCTTTAAGTCTAAATGGTGGAAGAGCTGAATCTTATAGTTAAAAAATAAAAAAAGCTTCCAAGGATATTGTAGTAATGTACTAGAAAACATGGAGTACATGAATAACTAAAAGCCCATAGAAAAAGGTTAACACCATCACCAATCGCATTGATTTTTAAATTACTGATAAATTACTGAAAAAAATAAAAGATGTCTGCTGCACATGTGTTTTCAAGCAATAAGATAATATAATAAATAATATTAATACCAAGAGCTCAATGTTGACATTGAAAAGGTAATGTTGGTGGGTTAATTTTCTAAAGTTTTAGCCTTTCAAAAAATGTTGTGAGCTAAAAGAACTGCAACAGTGTGGACAAATGAAATACTTCCACATATTAACTGTCTTTTTGTGCTGTAAAGCCTGTTTGCACTTTTATAGACTAAACACATTTCATTGGATACAATGTCTGCTAACCTCGTGTGACCCCCTCCGTTACACACATTATTAAAATTAATAAATGAATAATAAATTATAAAATAATAAGAATTGCACTACAAAACCAAAATAATTAGTCATAGTTTCTTTATATAATAAAATGCAAAAACATACAGTTTTTAATTGGTTACAATAATCTATATCATGCTGATGACCCCTCATAAGGGTGACTCAGATGTCCCTGGTTTCTTACATTGATTTTATATATATATACAGCATTTAAGTGGAATTAGAAGACCTTTTTTCAACAATTCTGCTCTCTAGCATAATTTCTAGACAGCTAGAGCAAATTGATATTCCCATAATTCAGTGTCTTACTTTGTCTTATAAAACACAAAACTCTGAAAGGTGTTCCTTGTGAGATATACACATATATGTCAGGACACTCCCAGGCATTTTCAGCCTCTGTCAATCTTCTTCCTGAAATTGTGAGATGATATCAAATGGATTAGAGAGACAGGAATAGCATTACAAGATAATATAGAACCTACTTCCAGTCAGAAGAAATAAGATAAATTTACCATTTGGGCTTCACATCACCAATTGAGAATATATTCTAATATTTCTAGTATTAAGATATTAGACAGTGTACAGTGTATAATGCATATGCAGAAGGACAAAGAAAATATACCAACTAGCCATGTACAACACATGGATATAAAAAGTTACTTTTGAAGGAGTCAAGTGAAAAAGAAGTAGTTAGTAAACTGGCTCCCCCTAATATGTGTGTGCTTGGAGATTAATTTTGGCATGATGGGCACAGGCTCATGCAGTCGACAGTGGTCTTGTGGACATTTTTTCCTTAATATTAGTTTATTTCCTCTGAGCAGGGTTATGAACACAGATCTTATCATTATCTATATAGCACATTACCTCCTTATCAAATATTTTTAGACTTGTAGTTAAATAGCAAATAGTTGTCGTGTGAATAAAACATTGAATATATTCCTCACTTCGTAATATATTTTAAGCACCTGCTTCCCTTGGAAATACCTAACAGCATATTAAAGATAGGTAAGGCAGAGCAACATGTTGTACATAAATGATTTTCTCATCATCTGTCTGTTTTCCTAAATACCAAGTAATCCTTATCTCATATTAATATTTTTGATCAGTATAAATAGACACGTTAAATTGCAGTTTTTATTAAAATTTTACTTAAAAAGGAAAACAAAGTTGCAAGATAAGCACACTAAGGCAGCAATGATAATGACTGTGCCACCTTGCCACCCACTACATGCAGTAAAAACAAAAGACTGTGAGAATTTCTTTATTCATTGTACCCAAATTTAACATTTTTGCCTTTCATTTGTAGAAGCCAAGTGATCCTAATGATTTTAAAAGGTCAAATACCAATATCAGCTTTGCTTGGACAGGCACTAAACTGTAATTATAAGTTGGTTTATAAGTTGTACCTAAAGCTTCCCTTTGCAGTCCCATCAAGCAAAGCAATGTCAGAGAAAATAGAACACATTACATGCCATTATGTATAATCTAAAAACTCAAATTCATGGGAACTTTGCATCTGCTTGCTACTGTACACAGATCAGCACAAGATATTTAACCCTGTTGAAACTAATGAACAACAAAATCCAATATAAGGAATTTATAAAGTTACCTTCAGACAAAATTAGTTTTTTGCTACTGAATTCGCCTCCTTCTTTCTTAGACTAGCCAGAGCAGGGAGTTACTGTGAGGCCAGGGGTCCTTCGAACAGTGAAGTCAAAGATCAAATAATACAGTGTAACTTTATAACAGCAGAACCTCTTTTAACATTGTAACATATTATGTCTACACCCTAATAAATACCAACTCACTTCACAGCTTGTCCTGTATTTAAAACCACCTCCCTCTCCTCCTCCTTCCTTAACCAAGATGCTAACATTCACTGCAAAGCTCTCCTTGACTGGTGCTGGAGATTAAATATTAACCAAGTCTCTTGGTAGCAGATGAGTGCGGAGTGGCAATGTTCTTGTACTGCCTCAAGCCTTCATCTACCCTCTAGCTAGAGATGAATAGGACAATTGTGCTTACCCTGTAGCACGAAGCATTCCTCAAGGTCTTCTGTAACTTCTTACATAAGGCTGGTTAGAACCATGTGTCTTCACAACACTTTTTGTTCTGGAATTCTGAGGGGAAAGTAGCATTTAAAAAATACAGATGATGCGTTTGAAGTTTTGGAGTATTGGAGCATTTTTTCCCCAAAAACCATTTGCTTTTTTAATTCACTACATATATTTAAACTATATTTAAGTCAGGAGATATTGGTCATGAATTAAAACAAAAATAATGTAAAAAACAATGACAGCAAAAAAACAACATACCAAAAAGCTGCAGCTGAATTACATGTGCAGCAATTAAAATACATGTCTTCTAAAAGTTTATTTTACAGAGGATTTGTTTACATGATATCAACCTGCAAAGTTTTTGTCTTGTTAAAAAAACACCATTTACCAGTCTTTGGTAGACTAAGTATACCAGTTCAACACATTTTTAAAAATAATTGCTGTATTTAAATAGGCTCAAAAGAATCATTAGTCACACTTATGAGGAAATTCCACACAGTTACACACTATAAAAACTTAAGCATGTCATCTTGATTAAATAAATTCTAATACAGTCACAGAAGAAAATGCAGGGCTATATAGCTTTAAGCCAGGTCACCACACCTCTTTTTTGTTCTAAGAGTTTGCACTTGACTTTTGAAAGAGGTCAAATATCGTGAATAAGAACATTAATTAATCAGGCACATTTGGTTTCCTAGATGATATAACCTTGAGTCTATAAAGAGTGGGTGGACATTTAGTAAAGGTCAGAGGTCGCAGTCAAGGCAATTTTGCTAGAATATGTTTGGGTTCCTATTTGTGTCCTGTAGTGACCGTGGCTCTGTCTGCACTAATAATGAAGTTAGAAGCTATTTTTTTCATATCACCAGGAGGAGAGGTGAAAGGTCTTATATAATTGACAAAACACATGACTAATCAGCTTTATTCAGATGTGGACTATAATACCCATTCCTATTCTTTTGTGATTAATCAACATTCTACTGCACACAAATATCATAACACATGAAACTACAGCATATGCAAATATGTGTTAAGCATACCTGAAATTTGATTGGCTCCTGGCAGCCAGGATTTTTTAAAAGTAGTTTTTTGCAACATTCATGAGAGGGAGCATGTCAATATTTCAAAGGGACAGATGGTCACCTTGGCTTTTACTAAGATGCAAAAGTAGTGCAGCAGGCATTCAGATACAAATATTTCACAAGGCTGTGGTTGATGAAGTGTGTTAAGTCTCAATTTCCATCAGTGCAGCAATTTATAAGAAGAGTTTGGAAGGTTTTTTTTTAAATCTTCATGTTAAATCTTCTTCTTGGTTGAGCCACGACCTGAATTTTTGTTTGAAAAAAGTCACTTCCTGAACGTCAGATTATCTGAACAATAACAATAGCATTTAGATGTACTGGAACGTTTGCCTCTATTTTGCATAAATTAAGCTTTGATCCTACTGAAAGAACAATTAATGGCAGCGGTTAATGGCGGTTGGTTGCTAAAAGTAATTGACTTTCTATTATTATATTGCATTTATATCCATTTTCTTACTGCCTTATCAAATAGGACTACAAGACAGGGTACTGCCTAGACAGGATGCTAGACCCTCGCAAGGTTACACACAGATGCATACACTCATACCAGGGCCAACTGTTCCAGAAGCCAATTAGAAGGTTTGTTCAGTTCTGCTGTAAATACAATATGGACAGCATAGTGATGCAGTGTTTAGCATTGCTACCTTGCAATGCTAGGGTTCTGCTTTCAGTTCCTGGGGTGCAATTAGCATGGTCTTTGTCTTTTCTCCTTGGGTTCGCATGGGTTTTCTCCGGGTGCTCCAGTTTCCTCCCATAGTCCAAAAACATAATGGTTTGTTGATGGGCTTCTGGGAAATTTAACTGTAGTGTGAGTTTGTATGTTTATGTCTCTGTGTGCCCTGCAATGGACTCGCTTGCTATACAAGTTGTATCCTGCCTTACACCTGTTGCATGCAAGATAAGCTTCAGCTCCCTCACTTCCCTGAATTTGATGAATCATTTAAAAAATATATTGCACTTTTGTTGTTAAGCACTCTCAAACTTTCATTTTATTAGTTGACACTTGTTTGATTTTGTTGACAGTTGTATTTATTGTTATTTGGTTACTCCACAGGGGGCATGAGTGTCTGTTCAAGTCAAAGTGTGGAGTTTTTTAAATTACTCTATTTATGCATTAACACCTTTGATTGTTTCAGTGATGCATGAAAAATATTTATTTTTATACAATGAAGGGCTACTTCATCACAGTCTTCAAATCAGCACCAAGTAAGTTCTTCCTCTGTTTTTGCTTCTGTAATGGATTATTTTTTTTAAAACCTTCTTGTCTGACAGAGCTCAGCACCTAATTAAATTTTATTCAGAAAAGCAAGGACAATTTACTTCTGCCACACTGGCTGGGTGACTCAGTTAAGATTTAATAAGTACACAGTTATCTCACAGGTCTAGAATTGATAGGTGTAAAATTAACCAAAAAAGCAGAATTGAAACTAATCTTGTTATTAGTTATGTTGTAGTAAATTATGTTTGGTATTGATTTTCAAAATACACTAAAATTCAAACATGTATGTGGAGAATATGCATGAATTGATAACTCACAATAAAGAATGAATGTAATGAGTCATAATTTGACATTGTTGAAGAACATCAACTGAAAGGATATAAAATTTAAATGGCAAATTCCCCAAAAGTCCTGGAATTTGTCAGCATCTCATAGTTTATTTACAAGGCCAAATTATTTTAATTGCATTAGTAGTTTGCATATTTTTGTTTTTTTAATTAACATTTTTGTTGTTTGTTTCTGTGTCTTTTTGTTCAGAGTTTAAAGATGTTCCTGAAAACCGTGAGGTTCACCCTTCTTGAGAACATGGGTTTCACATTTTTACATTATTCAACTGTGATTTGTCAATCATAGATTGTTTCATTCTGTTGGGGATCTACTAGATACAATCAATTGAAAACAAATCAAATCTTGCTACGCATGAATTTGTTGTTCAATGTGAAAGTATTATAGTACTTTATAATCATGGAAATACAGAAGTACTCTGTTACAAAATATAAAGCTTAGCAGAATTTGATTGTAGGACAAAGAAGGTCAAAGTCTGAGTATGTATGAGGATGTGATATAGTGCAGTGGAACAAGCTACCAGTTGTACCTCAGTCACAGTACCTCACATTGTTAATGAAGTCTTCCTATTTTCTTAGACAGCATGAACAACATGATAGATGACATACTGTTCCACAAGACTGATGCCCATGGCAGTCCAGACAGTTTTTCAATGTGTTTTGTGATTCACCTCTGAAAGTTTTACGCCAATCACTGCTGTCTGATTTGTCTCTTCAACTCTGCAAAAAAACATTCTCCAAGACATCACACTGCAATATTATCTCACTGCTTTTGACTCAAGAGTTTTTGACTCAAGAGATGATGACTCAAGAGTTCACTTTGCCATGTTGGAAACAGAAAATTCAGCCTACTTGAACAAGCACAATGAATAAAACTGAGAGAAATTTAAATAAAGACAACAACTGTCAGGAAAGATTTCCTGATTTTCTTCAATATAGTTCATTATTCTCTCACTGTGAGAGTGACCTATAAGCTGATAGTGACAAAATAAGACATAAGCATAATAATATGAATATTTTCTTTGGCTTTTACTCATTCCCTCAGGAAGTATTACCCATTTACACTGATATTCTCTGCAGGGTATGAAAAGATGTCTCCTGCTAAATTTAATTCTCCATTATTTTATTTTTAATAAATGCAGGCTTGCCCATTATTTTCTATTTAAACCTTCCCAGTTGGAATCACCAATTATTAGTTAACTCCACTTACCAGTGCAAACAATAAGAGTCAACCCTTCTTCGAAAAGTTAATTCCATCATTGCCAGGTGACAGAGCCCTGCAATAGGCACGGTTTGACTTCCAAAGACACTTGCAGTAGAGGTAGTACTGATTGTTGGAGGGATGCATCGCTTGTTGAAATCATTGTGAGTTCAAAGGTTCACATCATGCTCCTGGAGCTGCTTTTCCAGGCATGCTGAGGAGACCCAGTAGTGCTCGGCCAACTATGTGATGTGCCTCGGGAAAAGTCTGTGACATTGGCTAATGATATCGCCCAGGTTTTAATCAGAAACTCTGAATGAGAAGCTTTACTTTTTTGAGTCACCTGCAGATATTAACTCTTCATGTAGTGTGAATGAGAATTTAATCTTTTGGGGGGATTTGCTAAAGGACATCTCAGACAGCTCAAGCATGTCTAATTGCTTTTGCTTGTTCACACATAGATTTTAATGCTTTGATGATATTTAAAAGGATCTTATTTAAAAAATGTTATAAGGGTTTAAGTGAAGATTAAAATCAATGTGCACCACAATATGGTTTCCTTTCCCAGTAAGCTGCTAAAACCATAAGCTTTGTAAGCCTGCCTGTGAAATGGTTTGATCCTGCCAATCTCACTTTTAATGTTTTCAGACTGAAGTACTGTAGTGCATTTTTAAGGTAATGTCTTAATTAATTTAGACTTAGTTTGGGATTTGCAACAGGACATTTGCTATCATTTTAATCACAGTTTATTGTTGTTACATACTGTCCTTGTAGTATTACAGCCATCAAAGTACCAAGGGTCTGCATTTCCATGTAGTTATGCATTTACTATTAAGCTTTAATCATCACAACGTAATAGCTGTAGTGATAGAAATTATATTGGGCAATAAGCATTTCTGTTCATCTCTGGCTTCTCACTTACAAAAAAAGGCACAAAATCCAAATTATTCTACTACTGTGTATATTAAGCTCCATAAATATACATTCTAAAGTCTTATTCTTTTAAAAAATAACACCTGAAATCTTTTTTGGTTAGCAGTGTAGATATTGTAAATTATAACAGTCACTGAGACAGTTCAGAAACATTCCAAATAAAATTGGAAAAATGTAAATATTGTAGCCATGTTTTATATAAATGTATTCATAATTATTTGTTTCTTCTTCTACAGGTACAATTCCTAATTAAAATATTCATGATGGCATTTATTGTATCTAACCATGGTGGTCAGAAAACCGACTGTAATGAACAAAGTTTAACGGGAGCTGGTCCAGGCTCCCGTGAAGCTTAAATTAGGACCCTATGCAGATGGTATAACCTGGAAATAAGTGGAGAAGAACAACAGGGAAGAGACGTAGAGGATCAAGACTGGTAGACAGACAGAGGGGCGTGATGACGGTGACCGGGCGCTCGGGGGGCGTGACGCAGGCAGACAAGTCCAAACAGTCCAAGGGAGAAATACTCACTCCAACTATGCTAGTTTTGCAGTTTTAATTTCTGATTATACAAACTTAACATGTTGGTCAAGTCCACCCTTTTTTAAATAGTATAAATACAAAGTATTTTTAAAGGTATCCTACGCAGACTTCTTAAAGTACCTTGTTGAGTGTTCTACTTCTTTGGCATCTCTGTGGAAAAATATTTATTAAAATGTATTACTGGGTTATACTTCTTATATCACTCCCCTGTTGTACATCACCTTTGCCCTACAACAAATTAACTTTGTAAAACTCTTTGAAGTGTGATGCCATAAGCACTCATGGTGAGGTTGGAAGGAAATGCACCCCTTCTGCATGGCAAAGGGTCAGATGTAGAAATAAAAGCCTCAGCTGGGTGTATTTGTGAACATCAGTGAGTTGTTTTGGTGTTTGGAGGGGTTGCACTTTGCAATACGTTAATAATATTGCTAAGGAAACAGGGAAACTCTGAGAAACCATGAGTTTGCAACAACAGTGTTTTGTGTTTGTCTTTCCTACTCATATTTTCAATGTGGAAAGCATTCTCATCCAAGAAGTTTTCTTCATCAGCTTTAATCTTGTTTACTTCTTAAAATCCCCGTGCATGTTTGCAACAATAACTTAAATGGGCAAGTTCTATCTGAAAGAAGCAACAAAAACACGAATGCAAAAAAAAGTACTCAAGAAAATTCTGCAGATACAAAATGACACAAGATCTTTAAGGAGCTCACATGTGCCATATTAATAGCTTGTGTTTGGGTCTACTGCAGAAGATATTGTTAAAGATGGCATGTGATTTCAAAATGATTGTTGAAGTCTCTTTTCGTTTTGGGTCAGACTTGATCAAGATTGATGCAGTGTCTGGAATAATTTGCATCAATTCAAAGTCAATAAAATAAAACCTTGGTCTCTGAAAGAAAGGCCTCCGAAGGGCACTACCTTAATTGATAGCTCCACTGTGCTCTCTTCTTCTTTTTCTTTCTGGCCTGCGTTTCCAGTAGAGCTTTCTCGTGCAATACATGAGGATAAAATAAATTAATTGAGTTTCACTATTAAAACAGAAAGATGACCATGAAGTGTTCATCTATACATGCAGCATTCAGTTTTCAATCATGTTTAATATTTGCATAACTAGACGCATTTCAAAAATTCAGATTTAATTTTGAGGAAAACATTACTGATTCATAGGCAGGTCTCACCTCGAAATCTATGGCAGATCCAATGCCGATCACCACTATACGTGCAAGCCTTACTTTCATGTTGTAAAAGCAGATTTCCATAGAGAACGGAATGACATGGAATAGAACGGAACAGAACCAACGGAATAAAAACACAAACCCTGGGGTTAAAGGGACACAGGGGAGCAGGGATGGTTTTAAGATCTATTGCTCTAAGTCTTAATTTCCTGCAGCCATCTCCATTTAAGATCACCAGGAGACTGCTCACATGGACATTTTACAAGTCACAAGACCAGCATATAAGGTTTACCTCACCAGGCCCCCTATTAGCTATTCATCCCAGAATAGCAGATAGAAAAGGAGCCTCAGTGCACTGCGGGTTCCAGTTGGCTTGCAGTTGTTGGGTCAGAGCTGTTCCGACAAGGGGAACGGTGATGCAATGAGGCCCATTTAACTGCAGACCCCCTCTATCTCCAGCACAGCCGTATAAGGGGCTGAGAAGTGTCTGCTTTTCTCTCGGATGGACTTTTTTTTCCCCCTTGCAGCCCTTTCTCCTTGCCAAGATTGGCTAGGCCCCAGCCAAATGACCCTTCTTTCCCTCCCCACCAGCCGAGACGAAAATACCCCTGCAAATCCAAGTCATAAAAATACCTGCAACGTTGCAGGCACATACTTCAGATAGCTTCCAGCGGGAATAAAGATACTAAAATAAAACACATTAGTCCTCTGACTTGGGATCTGCGAGGATTGGGGTTAGGAGGAGATATTCCAGCTAATCATAGTCTGAACGAAAGTTTGAGAGAGATTTTTTCCAGATGAAATATATGAAAAGATTGTTATCTTTTAAAACTAAATATATATTATAACATCTCAACTTCTGTCTGAACTTTGAGCTTCAGTATAAGAATGAATGCATGCTAGATTTCTCAAGGAAACTAAAATACTACCAAATGCTATCTTAAATTGTGTTCCTGATATAATGGGTTTAAGGGCATAAACATATTTTAAGGATTAATTTTGATTATTCAATGCAAGATTTTATTTGACATATCTTTGAAATGATTTAAATACTCCTGTAAAAAGGTGGACACAGACAAGCTATAAGTTCAGACAGAGGCAACAACTGGCGAGAACAATTTTATGCTTTTCAAGCTTTCTTTGTCCTTGCACTTAGAGTCCTTGTACTTCCTCCGTCAGATTTCAGGCTATGACTGATGTGTGTGATAATCAGAATTTATTCCTCTTCAGGATCTTGAAAACCTTAGAAAAGAAAGTACAGGAAGCTTTAACTGGCCTAACTTCTCCTGCTCATGTTTTGTTCAAATTTCTTTCAACCTTAGCTTCATTAAATTTTGAACTTTCAATTCATTTAAGGAGTCGACTTTATGGCTGTGAATGAAATCTTCCTCCATTGATTTCTTTAGTGATGCTTGAAGCTTCAGTGGGAGATAAAGCACAGTGGGTGATTGTTACTGCCCAAAAACTTCATTGTCTCAAACTAAACCAGTATGTTTCATTCTGTGGAATTCCTTAGTGGAAAAGAATTCCCCTTTAGAGATAAATGCACTTCAGATGAACACCAGCTGTGCCATAAAGAGATTCTCATTTTTGAGCAGGATGACCAGTTAAACAAGCTGGATTGTAGATACAGGCTTAGACTTACTTTACTATTACGTAAAGCACAGCAAAAACTGGAGCTCTGGAGAGACATGTTGATCAAATGGGTATAATGCAAATTTCAATTTTATGTCAAATTGTATACCTTACTTATCCAAAAATCTAATTGAATTATGACTTCTGCTATTTTATATAATAACAATATCCAACATTATTGTGATTATTTGTAAAAAATAATAACTAAAGGAAAGCATTATGATAGTGCTGTAATAAGGAACAACAAGGCAATGAACATAGAGTTTTGGGGTCTGTTTAACTCATATGTATAAATGTGATGTCTGCAATACAAGATTCAATGTATGACTTTTAATATGAATTGAAGAAGTGAATGAATGATCTGAAAATTTAGATGAGTAAGGGAGCACAGAAGAGAACTGGATTAAATGCCAATGTTTAGCTGATGCTGACAGAGTCTATAGTGCTTTGAGTAACAGTCAGAAAAGGTAGCCCAATCTGAAATCAGGTCCCAGCAGCCTAATAAGAAGGATGGGGACTCGTGCTCACAGCACCAGTGCACCACGACAATTTCAACTAGTGATTTGATTGATGTCGTAGGAGACAAATGTAGGGTCCCTGGTGGGTTTTGGCAATGGATCTGAGTATATAAATGAGCACGGTCTACTAGCTTGTGCTCAGTCCATTTGGCTGTGTGGAATCCTTTTGGGGCCAATTCAAGAGCTGCCCCTTGCCAAGTTTATCACAAAGTGTCTTGGCCGTATCTATTACTAGTTACTGGAAGGGTCCAGCTTTGGCTAATGAGTTGTACATGCCTCTGATCCAGGACATGAGTTTAAATACACCATGTTTCTCAGTATTGTATTTTTAAATGTGTTTGAGTGTGTGATGGCTTGATTCCCAGTGGAGCAATTTGGAATCTTGATGATTAACCTCTGAAGCAAATGGGTAGCCTTGCTTTTTAAACGCATCTGCAATTTCCACATATTAAACTCTTCAAGACAAATCATTCATTAATTTTGTTGTAATACACAATAAATGCCAAGTTTTTAAACTCTGTTTTATTCAGCCCATAAACAGCTAGAGACAATGTGAAGATGGTTTGTCTTTTCATTTATTTGATTCATTCGTTTGTAGAAAAAATCATGATAATTGTGCAAAAACACCGCAATGAGTTCAATAAACATTCTGACTTTGAATCGAGTTTGAGTTGCAGATGAAATCCTGTACAAAGCTGTTTCAGGTCTTGACCTTGAACTCTAGATATGATTTCCAAAATCACCACAGGACTAAATGTTCGATTCATAATGGAGTAATGCAGTAAAACAGGAGTTAACCTTCTCATTTTATTCACTTACTGTATCTGCACATACTGAAGATCATATTTGACTACTAAAACATTGTTAACATAGAACATTTGTATATGAAAAATAATTTTAAACGAATTGCAGATACGGCATCATTGGATGGTCTCACCATGGCATAAAACACATAGGTCCAGCATGAGGAGCCTCTATTCTTTTTCCCTGGCATCACTGGGCCTGTGCCCTCTTGATGTAATTTATAACAAGGATTTGTTGTACAGGGGTTAGGATGGTGGGGGCTGAGCACATACAGTAGTTGTAACAGGAGCAGGTCCAGGCTCCCGTGAAGCATAGTTCAGGACCCTATGCAGACTGAATAACTCGGATGTAAGTGGAGAAGGACATCAGGGGAAGGTACAGCAGGATTAGGATGAGCTAACAGACAGGGGGTGGTGATCAGGTGCTCAGGGGAGCAATCAAGTCCAGGGAAGTCCAAAACGGGAAATCTGGGGTGAAGTCCAAAATCCAGGAACCGGGTGACCCATCCAAGACAAGACAGGGTTAAAAGCCGGAATGGGATCCGGAACAGGAACAGGAGTTAAAAGGGAGTAACGAGGCCAGGCACTCCGAGCCCTGGACTCCGACGGTTAGGACATTGGGGAATAAGACCTGTCCTCGGGCTACCCGCGAGCCTGCAGAATAGGCAAGCCTTGTGGCGTCCATCTTCCAATGCTGAGCCAGGAATAGCGAGAGCGCCAGGCTTAAATCATGAAAGACAAACAGGGGGCAGGTGCACATAATCAACTAAAAATGCGAAGGCTTGGAGCACCCTTAAGAGGAGGGATGACAATCGTGACAGTAGCTGCTTTAACACAACCTTTTTGTGAGCAAATTTCGTTTCCAATTTACTGTAAAAAAATAACGCTCACTCCATGTCGTGCAATACCCCCTCACTCAACCCCCACCCCCCCTTGTTGGACCTCCCCACCAAGTTTCTAATTACTAACCTCTATAATATTGCAAGCAACGACGTAATTGCTTGGAACTGCCAAGCAACATGGCTTTACCGGTATCAGCAGCAAAACGTCAGGTCTCCACTGCCCATCTACTGGCACAATGGATGCAAAAACAGCCAGGATCCAGTGATCCCAGAAGAGGTCACGTGAAGTCCAATGCCAGCACAACACAATGCCAGCAACATTTTAACTGCCATCAGACTAGCCAACCTGATGTGAATATGCTGCTGTGGGAGGCCTAGCTTAGAAGCATCACCTAACAGTGCCACCGAGAATGCACAGGGAAAATAGGGATGTTCGTTTGGATGAATTAATAGATAAACAAAAATACATCAATTTCCAGAACTTAACCATGTACTATATGAAGACTCCAAAAACACCTAAAAAATGCCCAGAGTGTCTTCTGAACAGATAGTGTGAAGAGGACTAGATAAGATGGGTCTTAGACTCCTTAACAATCAGGATTTAGCAGGTCAAAGTGGAAAAATCATTATCTGATACACGCTATACTTCTACTGGATCACACTGGATGCGTCTTGTCCAGCCATTGTATAATTTGTTCACTAACGATTGTAAGAGCAATCCCACAGACAAACATCTGATTAAATCTGCTGCTGACACAGCCCTGGTCATCTTATTAAAGGATGCAGAAAATCATCATGGGGCTATTATGAACAACTTTTACTAAGTGCTGTGATGAGTTCATGTTGATTCTTTAATATTGTTGAGTGTAATAGTTTCTTTACTAAAATGAGTAAATAAAAGCAGCAAAATCATTGGAGCAAATCATATAAACCTAAGTGTCCTCTTAAGACAGTGTTTAAAGAAGGGAAAAAACTCCCATCTGTGAGATGCCTATGTGTCCCTTAAGTATAATGGTAATAGACTCAGGAAATCCTTCATTCCTGCTGCAATTTCACTCTCAAACACTGTAAAATAACTCTGTAACACTGCTGTATTGTTACTTATTGGTGATGTTTATTTTCTTTTGGATTGTTGATTGGATCCTGCCATATAATGAATTTCCATAAGGAATATTAACACTTGAATTGATAATTCAAGGATTAGACTATGTGAATGAAATTTAAGTGGATTATTTAATGTTCATGATTTAATAAGATAAAGACTCTGCAGCAGTCAAATACATATTTCTGAAAGTAAAACGATCAAATTCTTATTGTATTGTATGTCTATCATGGCCATTTAACTGTATTTATTTAACTGTAAGTCCTTTAATAGAAATACAGAGGGGAGTTTAAAAGTTATAAAAGGTATAGGTGAGAAATATTGTATTGTTTTCTTCTTGTTTTGGAATGCAAAAGGAAAATTAAACATTGTTAAATTGGGTCACAACAATTCCTATTGCATCTGTTATGCCATTTTATTCAGTGTCTCATTAATATCCTATGGACATCCATGTAAACATTAATTTCTAACTGCATTGTTTACCATATGGTTTGCCTTAGAGCTGCAGACTTGGGTTTTTGAAAAAAAAAATTGTTTTGAATAATGCATAAATAATGAATTATCATGTACTCCGAAACACCTCTCACTGCACCACTTTGCCATGTTTCAAATTGTTTCTGTTGTGTAGTTGGTGATTCCATTTTTCTGTTTGAAAAAAACACTGATATCACCCAGGGATCATTTGTTGTGGTGATGATGATGTAATCAAAAGGAGACAGATGTGGTCCTTGAACAAACACATTCCCATTCATCAAATGCAGCTACCCACATGCACTGGTTTATGAATATACATGGACATTTATTCATTAGTTTTGAACAAAACTCAAGAACCATGTCAAGAAATCCACAATTAAGGACTGAAGTGGCATTCAGCATTTGACTTTACTGTTCTTTAGGTATAATGTCCTTTCTTGCCCCAAAATCAGCATTATCAAAACCTGTGAGCATTTTGAGTTCACAGGTTGCTAATAACTTGCTAAATTATAACTATAATGTAAATTGTATAAATTATACGAAATACAACAATAGACAATCTATATATAATGTCTTATAAACAATTCCAGGAACAAATATCGAATTGCTTATCTTCATGTTTCTATATGAGCATTTCATAAGTCACTCAACATAAAAATCACGAGTTTTCCTTTTCACTAAAGACCTAAAGGGATTCTTTAATGCCTTCCATCATCTCACAATCCATACATACCTGATGGACGAAGACGTTCAAATCCTTTATTTGAGATTTTTTACACAGAGACATATTACAAGTAGACACCCCCTGTGCTCATCACATTCAGTATGTGGACCTGCCCCCAGGAGCATGTGCTTCTCAGTATGTTTGCTTAAGTCGCTGAGGATCTGTGTGAGTATGCTGTTTGCAGGCTGCAGGGAGGGTAGGATGCTGTGGGTTTTATTTTTAACACTCTGCTCTCAGGCGGTGACAAGCCACCGCTAAGTGAGGTAATAGCCAATTGATTTTGTTCCGTTTTGCAGTGGCCAGACATAAATCAAGCTGCCTGTCAGAAGGGGGAGTTTCATGCAGTGAGAGTGTGTCAACAATTAATTGGCAGAGAATTCTCCAAGCAGCCCCCCCACACACAAACACACTTTTTCAATGATGCATTTTCATTAATTCACTCATTTGTTTTACTGGTTACGTTGATCTATTCTTCTTATCCCAAAGGAGGGTGTTTCTCCTCTCCCTACCAACCTCCAGAAAAGGGTCCATATCTCCGCAGTAAAGCCAGTCATTTTTTTTCCCAGGGAGTTTTTTTTCAGGCGCTGCACTGGGCAGACACATCATTGATTGATGCACTAGAAAACCTGACCACAGCATTCAATAAATTAGAAAAGAGCAAACAGGGAAGAGGCAGACTGCAGCCAAGATGGCCCGCCTGGCATTGGAGTCCCAGACAGGAAGGACACGTGAAGGCTTCTCTCTGAGTGATGGAACGAATGTGTATCCAAAACCCCAGCTACAAAGCAACACCTTGGCAACATATCTGAATATACATATCTCGACAATTTACCGAACTTCGAGGAGTACAGTCTACTGAAATGATCCGTTATTGCCAATTAGTGTAAATGTTACAGCTGCAGGTGAGAAGAGTGCACACTATCATTGGTGTTATCATATTGGTAAGAACCAAAGCCAGTCTATAATCAAGCCTGGTGACAGCTGGCCATTCTTTCTAGAAGCACTGATTGAATTGTGTGTGAATTATTTACATCAACTGAGAATACTTTCTCTTCTCGGTTTTTTACTTATATTATCTGGCATCTACAGCAGAATTGAGATTGGTAGTGGCGGTGTTAGGGTCACAGTTGTATGCATTCTTCACATTAGACAAAGGTGATTGCTATTAGTCTGACACATTGAATAGAAATTTGACTGAAGCTTGCCCCCCCACACACACACACACACAAAGATTCTGAAATTCAGATGTGTAAATTGCTGTCTAAATATGCAATATTTCAACTGCTTGTACAAACCAAACGTACAGACCAAAAGCATGAATTTAAAAATAACAGCCTAAACACTTTAACACTGGTCTCTGGGAAAAAAGAAAAATTTCCACATGTGGAGGCAAATCTAGAAACCTGTTTTTTGTTTTAAGGTGAAATAAAAGCACGGATATTAGCACAAACCCATGTTAATCCCATTAATTTAATTATGCTGAATGTGTATGGTTCCCGGACTCTTTTGAAAAAAAAAGAGAAAAAGAACATTGAAATCCCCAGGCCCCAAGAAGATGCCTTCTGATCTGGCATGATGGGGGCTCTCAGTTCAGAAGACCCCTGGAGAGCGTTTCTTTATCCGCACTCCCAGGAGGTCACCCTCTGGCCCGGCCCAGGGAGTGCCCCATGCTGGTGCTGACAATGGCGGGTAGCCGGCAGCACACTGCGTCCAGCTGTGTCCGTTCCTGTACAGCGCAGCCTTCAGGATGTTGGTTCAAACTGCCCTGGCTAGACTGAAGAGTGGGGTGGGGGTGGGGGGGGTGAGGATAATGTGATGGGTGAAGGGTTTTCCTTTTTGTTCTTCACCGCTACAAAGTAGAGCGTTTCATAAGAAGTAGATTGCTTAATGTGGCATTTAATGCGTTAACCTGGGCTCGCCTCTATGAAAGACGAGCTTGTTCCCCTCAATTGAATGAAGCTGGGAGTATGTTATTGAAGCAGTTAGACAATCTGTTTGGATTAGGGGTCTGACTGAGGAATGTTTTAGTGATGGGCAGCTCGAGGGGAGGGGGAGTGGGATGGGGGGTTAAAAGGGGAACTGGGCTTGGGAGGGGGGCTGGAATCTGTCCTTCTTTTAGGCTGATGACTCCCAGATGCTACTCCTTTCCTCCTACCTACCAGCCCTCCCCTACAGCCCCTCTGCTCCCCCACCTTTAGTATTCACCGGAGCCTAGTTTAGTACAGCAGTGGAAAGTATAGGATGCAACAGCAGAGGTTAAGCCTCTTGTGAACAATACAGGAATCAAAGACTTCTATAAGATTTAGTGGCTGCATTGTGCTTAACTCATTAATTTACAATTTCCCTTTGTTCCATGCATTTTCCTTAGAATTGTACTTTTTTCAGCCTTTTGGATTAAGACTTCCAGCTGGGTTTAAAGTGTTGCCGATCTATATGTTGGAGAACTGCATAAACGTTTGGAAAGGCAAGAGTGAATCAGGGTGAAACTGACACACAGATACACATGTGCAAATATTTCAGGTAGAAACATTTCTGATTGAGTCTTCTTCAGAATATCACACCGGAGGATAAACATCTAAATGGAGTTGGCATAAAAACAGAATGTCATAGCAATAGTGCTAATTCTGCTAGCATTTTTACAACTATTATGGAAACTGTTATTACCACAGAAATACAGTAGTAAAGTTAGCAATTGTATGTAGTTTGTATGTTAATTTACATGTGTTAATTTTTTATTCAAAAACTTTTATTGAAGTCACAATAGGTCCTTGCAAAGAATAGACGATCTGGCAACAGTTCTGTGAAACAAAATCATTTGGACTCATGTATGTAAGGCTACTTCTTCCAATATTTTTAAGGGATAATCTCTGTGTGCATTGAGTAGGTCCTGAGCCTCTGACTACGGCAAACACTCAGCAGCCTAGGAATCTATAGAGGTTCCTTTCTGAACCTAGTGCTGAAAAGTATGTGGCAGTAGATTTACAGCACATTGGTGCTACATGACAAGTTCGTACCTACCTGTCTGCAAAAGCACTTACAGTAGACATACTCCCATCAGTCGTTGTATTGGACAGGTTGATGCTATATATTAACAACTTGTTGACTAGTAGGAGAGGCTTACATTTGTCAACATATTAGAGCATGTCATCACTTAAACAACAGGCCCCCTAGTCACTCGTCTTGGAACTTAAAAAGACAGATGCTATGGATATTGATGGCTGGAGTTTCAGGAGACAGAAGAACTTGATGGCATTTTGTGGTTGTGGAGCTGCCACACAGCTAGAGGGCATTTCTATTAAGGAGGTTTGCAAACAGCAGTGTCCCCAATAGTATCTTTTATCTTGCAATTTCCACCAGCAAGAAACCAGCTATGAGAAAGACAACATAAAGTAGAAAGCAGAGGGCTTTATTTAGCACTGAGAGCAGGGACTTATTATTATAGAAATTATTACTGTAGTATATTTTCTGTCATTCAAACAGTGGCTCAACCACAGGTTCTGCAAGGAGATCAGTGCAACTCAGTTGTGATAACAAGAACCCCTTCAATGCTTTATATAGACCCATATTAAGCGCTGATGTCTACTTAAGCTACCGACTAGCAAGACTGTGGCTTAGCTGAATTTACACATGAGGATTTTTCCCCCAGCATGGGAATTAGTTACAAGAAGAAGGGCTCAAAAGTTTCAATGTTCTCTAATTGTCTTCAATTTTTGAAGTACTGTATAAATAAGCTATTTTCAGCCCACCAGTAATTTCTAAAGGATACCATATGTTTTTTAATAATAATATAATTGCAACCTTTAATTTACTTTTAACTTAGAAAAATACCACTTGATACAAGTCATCTGGTCTTTACTGGGGTTAAAAGCAAATAAATAAAAAGAACAATCGCCTCTTGACATGCAAGTTAGTACACAGACCACCAAACCTGTGACCAAAGCTAGTCTCTTTGAACAGCAGAATTAATGCAATAGTCTATCTTCAAACAAAAAAAAAATATTTCCAAAATATTAATAGAACAATACAACAATGTAGGTGGTATTAACCCCAAAATATTGTGTGACATGATCACTATAGTGTGAATATTTTTACACTATTAAGCCACATTTTTTATATGATTACATTTAACAGTGGGTGACATGATGGCGTGGTAGTATTGTTGCCTTGTGGCTCTGGGGCCCTGGGTTTAGTTCCTGGGGTGCTTATTTGAGTAATATGAGCTATCTGTGTGGAGTTTGTAGCCCTCTGTGTGTTTACATGATTTTTCACTGAATGCTACAGTTTCCTCCCGCAATCCAAAGACATACAGTACTAGTAGATTAATTGACTTCAGGAAAAAGTGGCCCTGGTGTGAATGTGGCGTGTGTTTGTATCTGTGTACACCCCGTGATGGACTGGAACTGGAACTGGAGCTCCCCTGCTACCCTGTTTTGGGTAAAGTGGTTAGAAAATGGATGGATGGAAGTTGAACGGTTATGTGCAGACTACAATACACTTGTGGAAAGAACATTCAACTCCTACCATGTAAAGGGATGGTCTGTAATGATGAAAACAGCCAGATATCTTGATCATGCTTATCGGTGCTGCACATCTGCTGCATCTGCATCATTTAAAGTCTTATGCTTTATTGTCCAGACATTAGTAAGGATGTGTCATTTATTCCATGTGGCTAAAGAAGTCCTGAAGATCAAGCATGCACAGGACTGAAAGGAGGCTCTTCATTGTTCGCAGAGTTGTAGGAGTGTGGAACAAAGAGCCCAGCTCTTGCTCCTTCACAAAGTTACTGAACAGGACTCTAGATGTTTAAGTTGTCAAAACAATAAAGACACAGGAACATACCTAAGTTAACAGACAGCACGTGAATTACAATAAATTATTTATTTGTTTAGCCGCCACCCTTAATCGGGGTGACTACAAATGTTTATAAGAAATTATTTCTTAATCTAACAATACAGTTAGGTCTGTGCAGTTTGTCTTGTGGTCACAACATGTTTAATCCATGGGGTATTCCTGCCACTCTAGGGGAATATTTTATAACCACTTTCCCAATATGTTGTTACAAGGGCAGGATTTGAAGGAAGACATTCAAGACGCATGAAGGGGGAGGGTGAATATTTTTGGAGCGAGCTGTATCTGTTACGAGAGATAGTGGTGAGAGAGGAGGCATTCCTTAGCCTTCTTGTGTTTCCCTTCACAAACATCCAGACCTCGCTTCTCAGTCTTCGTTTTGACTCCTTTCTTGTCTTGTACAAGAACAAAAAACAAACTGTAATGGAGGGAAATATATTGCCTCTGTTGTAAATTATATACGACAGCCTAGAAAAAACCCCACAAGAAATCATTTTTTTTACACGACATTTTACAACAAAAACATTTTTTGTGTTTTGCTTGTTGTGTTTAAAAGCTTCTCAGAGGGTAAAATATTTCAATACAAAATCATTGGCACTCATTTTGAATGTTCATTAATGTGGGAGCCGGGCTGTGGTGTGGTATTAATGTGTGCCTGACAGCTGCAGGATCCGGGATTCAGTGTCACAGGCATGTATCTGTGTGGAGTTTGCATGGACTTTCCACGTCTGTGTGGATTTCCTGAGTGTTCTGGACTCTTCACCTTCCCAAAGACAAGGCTGACTCGGCCTGATTGGCTGTGATGGACTGGTATCCCAGCCAGGGTGGGGAGGAGTTATCTCTTCTTGCTTCTTGCTTCCTGTGATTCTGTGACAGGGGCAGTTTGTCACATCCCTCCAAGATAAACACCTTCTTGCAATGGCTGGATCACTTACATGGGTTTGAAATATAACAGTGAGATTGTCTTTGGGGGAGGCTAACACTAAGGCTTGGACCCCCAGGGCTGTATTTTATTTATTTTTCTCTCCTTCGTGCCTATTGTTTTTTGTCTCTTCTGACATGCTCCTTCTATGATAATTACTAATTGTGAAAATGTTCTCTCGCAATTTATTGCGGTTGGTGCCATACCACACAAAACACATTGAAGATTCTTAATTAGAATCCATTCCCTTTTGTGAAAATATGTTAAAAAAGTACAAAATACTGTATTTTAAACTAACATCGCTGGGGTAAGACAGTCGTTTTTGTAGACAGATTTCCTCTTGTAGACATTTAAATAATTTAAGTTTGCTTTATTTAGAAAACGTCTTAGTATGTTGAATATCTTTTGCAAATCGACAAGGTGAAAATCTGGCACTTTGGGAAAAATAAAGTGCAGAATCCAAAGCTGTGATCAGATTTGCAATAAATTACAACCGGCATGTTAAATTTGGTTTGGATTTTTTGGGGCTTTGTACAACATTAAAATATCCTCTATGGTTCAATACCAGTTTCTAGCAGCAATGATTTGCTATTGCTGGATGCTTTGTGTTTTTCTTGCATGCAAAACAACGGTAGCATAGAAATGGAAAACTACAATTTAAATCACTATTCATTGTCTGTTACTAATCATTGGAAGTTCAAACTGAATAAGAAGAACTGCTGGGGTTCTATGGTACATATTTGCTGTGGGTCCTTTTAGTTTTCTGCCCATTTGAAATTTGTCCTTGGTTATAGTGTTTCTTGCTCATTACTGCCTAATGCAGAGATGTGGGGAGTCTTTTAATGATCTCATTACTAGCGTCAAAACACACTTGCCAACGTGTAGAGCCCATGGCCACATGCCACTGTTAACTGTCCTGTGAGGAAAATAAATCAGGCAGGGTCTTTGAAGTCAGTTGTCCATCACCACCAGTAAATGAAGCCTGTGCCTGCTTTTCTGGTACTAAATTAAGCAATTATTAGCAACAGTGACTTTACCATATGGGTGATTATTAGTGCAGGCTGCAGCCATTCGCTGCCTGTGAGGTAAGTTACTCAAGGAGGGTCAGAGCTGCATTTGGGTTTTCTTTGTAGTGAGGATGCTCATGATGTAGAGTATTTTCTCTCCTGATCTTTTTTGTGTAGAAAATGTAACAGGCTTACAAAGGAGGGATTTATGTCTACATAGGATTGTCCACAGAGTATAGGATAACATTCTATTCATTTTTGGACCTATATTCAAAACAAACTATTAAAGATCCGTGAAATAGAGCAAAATATATTAGAGATAAAAATAGAAGGGGAAAATGAGATTAGCATATACCATTTGAACTGCTTCTGCAATAAATGCTTTGGAATAACATCATTACATTTCTTTTCTAAGTCTGATTTTACTAAAGATCAAAGGACAATCCTCCCTATACCTAAGTATAAAGGCAGGTAATGTCATATTTTCTAGCATTCATAGTTTTGTGTCCACACTATCATCTCTCTTATCATTGATCATTGATCCATGTTCTCATCCTTATTGCCAGGCTATCATTGCTTTGTTATCATACCTTACAATTTTATTATAACATTTATATTAAAACACCTTTTGTGGTGTTTAAATACACATTGCTTCCTTTAGGGATTTTAGTACCCATATTTTTTAAAACCTTAATTTTTATTAATTTAATTTACAAACTTTACCAGGGTAACACAAAAAATAAACAAATCAATTTAATTAAAGTTGGTAGTTAATAGTTCATATCCAAGGTTCATTTCAGACAGATTGGGATAGGTAGTGATACTTTTGGTTGTTTCCAAATTCGATGCTCTGCATTATGCACATCCTGAAGATTACAGCGAATTTACTGTGACATCAGCATCTCCAAATGTCAACATAAGTCTTCTGTAATTATATCCTTCCAATTGATTGCAATGAGACATTTCATTGTCATAAGAAAATAAGAAAGTTACAAACGAGGGAAGGCATTCACTCCATCTGGCCCATTTGAAATTGATGTCACACATTCTGCTGATATTAATCCTTTCAGAAATGTAGGGAACCTTGTGTCAAAATAGTTTAAATGCTGAACCTGTTCTCCAAAATAAAAATTGGAGAAATTAGAAGAGAGATTACAGTGAAGGATCTGCCCAGGCAGGTTTCCGTAATATTAACACACAGAACTATTTGGAAAAAAAAACAGGATTGGTGGGGGATCAGGATGAGGGATCAATTTAGAGACACTTATGAAATTACTATAAACGCAAATATTACAAAAAGCATCAGATATTATTTGCAGAGAAGATAAAGTAAGAAAAATAAATCAGTGTAGTTAAATTGCTGGGGCCCTGTGTTCAGTTCTGAACCTGCATGGAGTTTATAAGTTCTCCCCATGTTCGTGTACTGTAGGTCTCCTCCCACAGTCCAAAAACATGCTGGCAGGTGAATTGGCTTCTGGGGAAATCTTACCCTCCCATGTGCCCTTTGCTTGCTGAAATGGGCCTCGGCTGTCCCGTGACCCTGTTGGAGAAAGCAATTGGAAAATGAATAGATGGATAATTTAAAAAAATGTTGCACTGTTTTTTGCAAATCAATCAGGTAGTCATAAAGACTAAAACAGGTATTGCACCAAATGCCAAGATACCATGGGTTTCTGGATATTTCATTCAATGGCACTGAAAAGAAAAAATATACACTGTATTTTTTTTGTTTTTTTTTTTTTGTACCGCTGGGTCTCTCAGTTTTTTTTTCATTTATTTTTGTCCCATTTTGAAAAAAAAGTATCAAATGTGGATAAAAACTTGAAAACTCTTTATTTTCATCCTAAAAATTCGAAAATTACATTTAATTTTCAAACTAATAGTTAAGTTAAAAATGAAGATTTTTTTTTACTTGAGGGTCACTTTTCTGAATGGACCGAATATACTGGACTGGTACCTCGACAATCCTCATGTTGGAGAAACAGGTATGAAAACTGTTAGATCAGACAGGTGGCAGGGTGCCGCTCTTTTTTCTCCTCTGTTGCTTCCTTTATGCAGACTTCACAGAAATGGGCTAGAGGTCTCGTGTGGCCTGTGAGTGTGTGGCATGCAAGTGAGCGTGTTTGAATGAGACTGGAGGAGCCAGGAACAAGTGAGGCATGGGGAGGGGGCAGTTTCAAAAGGCCTTAATGACTTTTTGTTGCTGTTAAATAAGGATCAAGGTATGAATGCCTCATTTCTGGCTGTGAAATTAAAGTGCCGACTAAGTGGCTGAAATTGGCATCAACTGTGGCTCTGTGCCAGTAGGTGCCAGTTGTTCAAGGATAGTGTCTTCTACCGAATTGGTTGTCAGATTCAAATGGAAAAAGAAGACAAATGCAAGGAGTAAATGAAAAAGGGACAGTAATGGGCTGCAATGTCACAATTAAAACTATTTAGATAATGCTAAGCTGAAGTGAACTTTGTTTCTCCTTAATTATATTATGGTATCTTTAAAGGCTACTTAAATGACAATGCAACATAAAAAACAATTTATATATGTTTGAATGTTTCCTCCATTTTTCTTTCCTTCCTCAACTTGACACTTTCTCTAGAACAAAATGTTGTACAAGAAGTGTTCTAGAAGAGGTGTGGTACGATGGATTCAGCCTTCTGGTCTAAAGAAAAGAATGCCCCCTACTGACCACCAACATCAATTAACTTCTGAGATCCGATTAGATCATGATTCAGAGTAGAGCAATGACTGACAATATGGGCAGAGAAAGATTAAATATCTTGAAATCTTTTTGATCAGCTCCGAAAGGCTTGAACAACACACTTTTCTCTCTAATGCAGATGGTGAAAATCTCCATCATGCCTAACTCTTTTCCCATCTGGACCTCAGCAGTGCTGTACTTATTGGCTTCCATTGCAGTCTATCAGCAGGCTCCAGCTGGTATAAACAAGTCAGACATATTTCCAAGTGCCAACAAGCCCTGTGAACAGATTACTCTGCACCTGGATCCCCTACACTGGTTATCTAGCATGTTTAAAATCATATTCCAGACCACTACTCTAAACTGCTAAGCGTGGTACAACATTGTTTTTCTTACTGAACTACTTACTTTCTGTGTACCTAAATGATCACTAAGATCATTTAATAATCCAATGCTCATGCCATCTGGAATTACACCTAGGGATAAATCCTTCACCTGTCTTTTTTTGAACTACTAGTTATTGCTACAGAGCTCCTTTCCACCCTTTGATCAAATTTATGCAGAACAAACTTCAGTTCTTTCTGGATTTCCCATGGTATTCAACCATTTCACAAATTATGTGGCTTGTATAACTATATTCATCTGATTTAGCATTAATTTCTCTATTTCATTAGACATCCCATGTTCTTCTGCTTTTGTGTTATAGCCTTATATTTTTTTTGTCTTGCACGTTCTCAAGTTTCATGAAAATACTTTAACTTTTAAGCACTTGTAAGTGCTTTGCCTTGAGTTCTTCACCTATTTGTTAGACAGCATCCCACATTTATTTTTGAATCTTGTTGATTGTACAACAAGTTTCAAGAATATTTGGATTGTATAATACAGATGCAGCCATTCAAAATGCACGGTACAACCCTGTACTGCACGAAATTACCCACAGTATACCGCGTTGTACCACGGTACGTGATTTGGCTATATTATACTATATTAATTTTATATACTTTGTAAAAAGTTATAATGTTTTAACGTTTCCTATGAATATTTTTTCTCATTATCGCAGTAAAAAAACGTACTTTTTACAGTTTGATTAATAGGGAATATATTATGGAATCGCAGATCTAAAGAAATACAGTAGATACAGAATATGAATATAATTATATCATTATCAGTTTCTTTAGATACACGATACATACTGTAACATGGAAAAAGACAAAGAGACATGCAGCCAATTTTGTCATCAGGAATGAATCATCAAAAACAACGATGTCAAGAACAGGGCATAAATGCAGAACTGTTTTGTTGAAAACAGGAAATATGGTAATCCTACATTTAGTCAGAGTGACAATTTATTTGTAAACATCTCAAATAAAAGTGTAGTTGTGATATGAGAAGGAGATGTCACCTTAGACATCACCTTAAGTAAGACAGAACACAGAGTGCCATTCTGTAATTTCCTATTTGCTATACAATGAAGAAGTAAAAAAAAGTTTCACAATGAACACCATCATTCATACAACTGAATTACACAGAAAACATTACATTGGAAGACTTGTTTTTTTAGTAAGCTACAATAAAACCTAAAAATAGTAGACAGATTAATCTGTATTGGAGAGTTTGGATTGCTAAATGATGAGTATCTAAACAGTAGCATTAGAAGAGATGTCTTAGACAAGAGGTGTCTACACTGATGACATGTCTCAGGCTAATATTAACATACTACAAGCAAAACTGTAACGGTTACTATAAGCATACCACTTACACATACAGTATCTCTAGGCTTTGATTATATTCTACTAATTTTACTCAAATAAGAAATGTTTCTCATGGACCATGAGCAGAGCTCTTACAGCAGTCAGTCAATACAGGGTAAAACTGATGGAACAATTGCTAATGCAGTGCCCATCTCTTAAAAGATCAAGTCAATTAATTATTGACCAATAAATTCTACATTGTATATGTGTAAGGCTATGCAAACAGTAATAATAAAACTAGAGGATCATCTGAATGGAAATAAGATTCCATGAGTCAACATAAATTTAAAAGTGATAGATCTTGCTTAACTAACTTGTTACACTTGTGTGAATAAGCAGAAGCATCAATGAATGCAAAAGAGAGCATGATATACTGTATATATTATATATAACATAACTTATGACTTATGACAATGCCAGTCAAACACTTTTCATTCTTACCAAAATGATATGTCTGACTTGTCTCCGTGTTAGCAATGACCTTGCTGATAAATTGACAATTTAATGACATTTGATACAGGGCCTACAATATGATAAATCACCATCCAAAAATATAAACTACACTTAACATCCTACTTTAGTTTCATACCTAAATGTGGGATTGTTATTTTTTCTTCTGTGTAATACCAAACATTGCTACTGATGTCTTCTGCATTACTCAATAAATTCCTTTAATACATGAAAACAGACCAGATATATTTGAGAACAAAGGACTTTTTAGAGTATTTCTTTAAACTACAGACTTCTATGGTGCAGGTTTATAATGAATACTTCCTTGTTTTAATGTAGCAACTTTCATTCCACAGCATTTACATGTTCTTCATCCACCAGTGAAGTTCAGCAGCTGGGTGAGGCATGGCCGCCATTATTCAAAGGCTATCCCTTTACACAACAGATTGGGTAGGGAAGCAATTACTCATCACTGGAATGGCAAGGGAAATGTGAGGCCATATCACACAGACGTAGTGTGGACTTTAGCCAGGACATGGGGGTTAAAACCCCTATGTTTACAAACAATGCCTTGGGATCTTTAATGGCAAAGCAGCCAGGACCTCAGTTTAATATCTCATTCATAGGACAGCACCTTTTAAAGCACAGTCTTCCAGGTTATCATATTGGTACAGTGGTTTGGAATTTCTGGCCCAAAGGGAGTAGTGACACATACCGGTCTGCCAGCACTAATTACAGTAGCCACCTGGTGTACCTTAGAGGCTTCCCCTCCTAGTACACAGCAGACACAGCCTTGGCTTCTGCAATCTGATTAGATCAGGCTACAAGGTGGTAAAGCAACTTTATGAAGTGCAAGGCAGGAAAAATAACTGGCCAAGCAGCCACAGCAGTGAGATCGTATAACTAGAGTGTGTAAATGCTCCTTTTTTACAGCATTGTAAAGATTTACAATGAAAGTAAATAATGGTGGGGAACAGGCCTTTAAAAAGTACAATCAATACGTCAATAAAACCTGCTCTCTAGCAAGGGCTTGTCAGACAGTCTCCCAAAGAGCTGGAGTTAGTATGCAGAGCACAGTTAGTAGTGCAGTATGAGAATAAAGAAGAATGTATTCCATTGTCCTGATATGGATAACACCTACTACTTACAGATTTGATTATCTTAAAAATATACTGAACGTACACATCCTAATGGACTGCGACACCAAAATGTGGAATGGCAGACCCAAGAAGTCTCAGCTACTGCACTCAGATAACCATGCAGACAGACTGAAATTTCTCACAATCAATAATAATTAATGTTCCAAAAACTCTTTGCCTAGAGGGCATTGGACCATTGGACCTGGGGCCCCCCAGAGATTTATTTTAATCCACTGGGAATTTCTGTTTTCATCTCCTCTGTGCTCAATAGTTAACTGTTATTATACTGATAATGGCTGTAGATGTCTGTAAAGTGCTCTTTGGCAAATTGTTGAGCAGGGTGGATAAACCTAATTAAATGAACTATTGCTTATTTCTGCAGTTTGTAGACACTTTATGTACAATTTAAAGGAATTAGTAAGTATTTTTATAGACAGGTGCATCATACAGCTTTTAAAGGAATGATTACAGCTTTTATTATTATTTTTATTCTTCTAGTGTGCTTTGTGCTTTTTGTTCCACTACAAAAGCTTTATTTTAAGAATTAGTTTTTTCCCGCCTCTTTGTCAACTGGTCTGCTGTACACTCTAGTCTGAGAAATGAGCATAATGTACCCTCAATACAAGTCTTTCATTCTTTTTGTGCATTTTGTTTGGAACTGTGCAATTGATCTTCACTAAAGAAGTAACTACAGATATTATAATACATACAGTAAACAGTAACATTGCATAGTTATATGCAATTAATTTTCTTTTAAAATGCAATAATTAAATACTTGGTTTCCAAAAGGCCTGTAAGAATGCAAATGTTACTCATAGTCCCTCAGGCCGTAATATCAGGAGCTGGATCAGGCATACCCATGAATCAATTTTAATGTTCACCTGTATTAGATACTTTTTTGTGTCCTTTTTCCATAGGTCTATTGTTAAATCTTTGACGTACTCTATGCATGCCATAGGGAAAGGATGCAGAATATGGGGAGAATACGCTGTGGTATATGGCATAGACACTTTCTTCATGTATATTATGAGAAAAAAAGATGTTGATGGAGATCTCCAAATTGAAGAGCTTCATGCTAGAATCTCACAAGTGCCATTCAAATTACTTCTTGCTGGTAGAGCAAGAACCATTGATTGTTGTCCCCCAAAGTTTTAATAAATACAGTATATATAATTCCACCGAGGCTACCTTAAAACCTATTAGGCTAAACAAATTGAAAGAATTGGTGATTTGCATTGTAGTGTGATGTGACAAATTGACAGACTTATAAAACCCATTCAATCATCACTCATATAACCAAAAATTCTTACCAAAGTTTCCGACTGTTCAGCACAGATAGATTGGTGGCATGGTTCAGGCACCATATTTTGTCAAAAAACATTCAAATGCTATTTCCTCTTAATATGCATGGCCGGTTGGAACAAAATTTATTATCCACAAACTAGGGCAAGTTCTTTCTCAAGGCACTCAAAACCATTGTTCTATTAAGAGACATGACTTTTATGAGCCAATCAAATTACAGGTGTGCTTAATATGCATACTGTTGCTTATGTTGCCACATTTATCTATAGCAAAATGTCATAGGCTCATGATTAATCACAGAAGAACAGTGGCCTCTGGGAGTTATAGTATACACATAATTAAAGCTGATTGGCCAAATGATTTGGCAACCATATAAGACCTTTGACCTGTCTTTCTGGTAAAATGAAATATTAGCGTATAATGCCATAATGAGTACTGATAGCATTATGATTATCTCTCTTAAAGGTCAAATGCAAAACGGTGTTATAGCTCCATAGAGGAAACAGATATGAGTATTATATATTATACAGCAGCCATATCACCCTGCAACTCACAACTGGCAACCCACTGAAGCTAAGCAGGTGTGAGCCTGGTCAGTACCTGGATGGGAGACCTCCTGGGAAAAACTAGGTTGCTGCTGGAAGAGGTGTTAGTGGGGCCAGCAGGGGGCGCTCACCCTGTGGTCCATGTGGGTCCTAATGCCCCAGTATAGTGATGGGGACACTATACTGTAAACAGGTGCCGTCCTTCGGATGAGACGTAAAACCGAGGTCCTGACTCTCTGTGGTCATTAAAAATCCCAGGGCGCTTCTCGAAAAGAGTAGGGGTGTAACCCCGGTGTCCTGGCCAAATTTCCAATTGGCCCTTACCAATCATGGCCTCCTAATACTCCCCCTCTATGAATTGGCTACATTACTCTGCTCTCCTCCCCACTGATAGCTGATGTGTGGTGAGCGTTCTGGCGCACTATGGCTGCCGTCGCATCATCCAGGTGGATGCTACACATTGGTGGTGGTGGAGGGGAGTCCCCATTACCTGTAAAGCGCTTTGAGTGGAGTGTCCAGAAAAGCGCTATATAAGTGTAAGCAATTATTATTATTATTATTATTATTATGAAACACACTATACAGGGTACCAGGAAACCATACAGTACGTACTCAATGCTCCTGATAATAGTTGCTTGCTACTAAAGAATACATACTGTACTATATTATATAGAATATATTTCACACCACTTCAAATACATAAGGTGCATCTTAAAACCTTAAATCTCTGAAAGTGAACAGGTATGTTCTACTGAGCAAGATCACAGTACAACATTGAATATTGAAAACGTGAATCTTAGTATATGGAGAAATCATATATGAAGCACAATATCCATTTTCCAATTCTATTATTTACACAGGCATACAGTAGCTTTCAAAGTTTTATGCTCTGGCAAAAATAAACCCCACTTTTCTCTCCAGTTCATTTTGTAATTGGAGAGAAATACATGGCAAAAATTTGTTTGCCATGCATATGGTGTTCTCAGATTTCACAAAAAGAGAGCAACAGTTTCTTTAACAACCACACTAATTGTATTGTTTTCTGTAGGAACATGCACAATGAAAAAGCAAAAGCTCAAGACTAAAAAAACCTGACCTCCATTTGGATATAGACAGCTTTGTTTTATCTCCTAGTGGTTTTTAGTTTAAGAATTAGGGCTTAAAGAGATTGTCTTCAAGGCACCTGAAATAGAAATAAGTTTGGAGTATACATACAGTATAGAGAAAACTTCTTCCCATTCAGATAAAGCATCTATGATAACATTCTAGCTATTCTTATAAACCTCTTTATTAGCTCAGAGGAGTGGCCAATTAAACACAGAGCCTATCCCACCAGCTCCTTTCTCTCATGTGCAATCTCCATCTTAGTACTAATTAATAACAACTGTGTTGCATTCAACACTGCCAAACTAGGAATACATCATATAACTAAAAACAGGATTACTGTGCTATTGTTACTGTAGAAACATTAGACTCTTTGAGTCTTACAGGGACTCGGATGGTGTAGATACTGTTCTGAATTATGTATTAGCAAGAACAATCCCAGAAAGCTTCACTTCAAACTCTTTTTTTGTGTTTTTTTTTAACTATAGATGAACATGACAAATGCATTGTTTGATATTTTAAATAATGGACTCTCTTGTTTCACTCTTGTTTTAATCTCTTGTTTCACCAATATGTATACATTTTAACATCAATCTCAGCTTTTTTTAATAATTTAAGATATGAAAGAACCTTAGGAAATTTAGATACTTTGATCAGTTATTGTTATATTAGTTATTTGGTATCTGACAAGTGAACAAGACGTGAAAGATAGCAGCTGTAGTATTGAATAAACTACACTGTTTAATTGGGAGTAATACCAGGCACTGCATTGAAATACAGGGAATGGAAATGTATTACTATTTCTTTGTACTATTTCAATGTATTTCTAACAGTTAAAAAACAAAATCGGTTCTGTGATGAATGATTGCATCTGTATTCAAACAACTGTGGAAATATGTTACTATTATTATTTCTTTATTGATAGGCTTTTCTCTATCAGTGCCTCAAAAATCACCAGGTACCAGACGTTTGCAGACACATTTGAAAATGATCCTTCTTAAAAGGTGCAACGCAGTATCAGTCACTAAACTCTTTACAGTCAGGATGTGATGTGCTTTTTGCATAAAGTACAATGCCTATAATTCCAGCAAATATTAGTTAAAAAAGAAAGGTGTAAACAACAGATCAAAAAAGAAAAGCTAAGTACTTAGAAAGGATTTCAATTACATAATTAACAGCTCAGTTGTAATGATAAATTGCAACTGTGTGACCTTAAAAGACCTGGACTGAACATTACCAAACTACACTATCAGTCCCTGCAGAGTATACAGTATATAACTGATACTGTAGGTTAGGTTTTATATATATTTTTTTAATATCCAGAATAGCACAGGATTACGTAGTTATACGGCATGTAGGGTTGTTCTTTCGCCAGTGCTTGGATTCCCCTCTCAGGATTGTCCTGTTGTTCATGAATTCATCATTAATATGTAAAAAGTAACTTTCCTGTTTGCTTTAAATGCCAAAGTAAATGAAACTGAACCAAACCAACACCACTCAGTGTCTGTCTAACCACAGTAGGGCTCAGGGAAAAAAAAGGTTGAGAAAAATAGCCCTTTGAATATCTGACTTTAGACTTGTTTTTTGTTGTCATGCTAAAATACTTTCTAGATGTGTTTCAGGACAGGCTTAAAACACGGCACATTCAACCCCTGCTTCACCACCTTAATATTTTCCTGTGCTATAAATACCACGGGCTGTCGAACAAGTTCATTTCCAGAGCAATGCAAGAGCCAGCTTCACCCAGCTTGTGACAGCAGCCTCCTGCTGATTAATAAAAGAGAGAGAGGGAGCACTGAACAGATACAAAAATCAATCAGGAACTTAATTGTTTGGGTGGGGGTGGAGTTGTGTTGAGGGGTGGGGGTGGAGGGGGGGAGTTCCTATGTTTTAGCCACATCCAGACATAACTCTTTAACGATATTATTTTTTGATGCCATACCAACACGGACATTACCACCTTGTTAACCCTGGTGACCTGGCTCAGTTCTTGGCGTTTGGAGAAAAAAAAAAGATTTACCTACATTTTCTTCTTAATTCAATTGTTGAGGTGATTTTGACCTTCTCCACCTGATCTGCTGTGCAGTAAAGCTCCTGGTCCTGGCTGTTGCTGCACTTAAATGGCAGATGAAGTGGATTCCCTCCTATGTGTAAAGCTCTTTGTCATCCTTTGGGATAAAAAGCATTATACAAATGCAAGACATTATTTAATTAGATGCCAAGTCCCTGCAAGGTCCCTTTGAAATGGCAATTATTCAAAAATTGAAATTCAGACCAAGCCTTGCTTGGGTGTTTCTAATGGAAGTGTGAGATCACACCAGGCTCCCACTGTTTCTTGCATAATTAATACACACTCACTACATTCAGAGTGAATGCATATTTTAAAGATCTATTTAATACATGGCTTGAACCATAGGTTCATGCAATATAACAAACATGAAGTCTTGCATAAGACGTTTTTCTGTGTTATGTGTACTAATATTATCTGATTATATTAACAATATTAACAAAAACTAGTAAAGAGAGCATCTGTATTAGATAAAACCATTACAGCTCCTTCCAAAAGTATTCAGACCCTTGCATAATTTTCACATTCTGTTCATTTCAAAGCCTGTAGTCATGACACTTTGATGTAGCAAATATATCTAATATATACATGACCTACTCCACACATTCAAAGCAATACCACAAAGAGGAAAAAGTACAAAGATAATCTGAAAGAAAAATGAAAACATCATAATTGCATGAATATTCAAACACTTTGCTATGGCAAAGCTAATTAATTTAGGTGCACAGAATTACCATAACAAGCCAGACAATTAGTTGTGTGGCCTCTATCACTACACAATAATAGTGGCTCACATAATTTCAGAATAAAAAAGACCAGTCTCTATGGGATTCCTTGGTCTAGTAATGAATTTCAAGCAAAGTCCCAGCCATGAAGAATAAGGAGCTTTCAAAGTAAGTCAATGATAAAGTCACTGAAAATCAAAGAGCAAGGCAAGGGTGTAAAAATTCCAAGTTGCTGAGTATCCCAGTTTACTCAATCATGAAGAAATGGATGATATATTTTTCCTACCAGACAGAGCCCAAGTCTGGCCGTCCTTCCAACCAGGCAGAGAGGAAACTGGTGAGCGATGCCACTGTGAGGCCAACAACTTTGAAAGAGTTACAGAGTTCCAGTTCCAGCAATATTCCAGTCACTTCATAAATCTGGCCTGAATGCCAAATGTTATATTTGGCTCTGACACAAAACAGAACATCTTCCACTCGACACCTTCCCTACAGTCAAGTATGGTCATACCAGCATCATCCTTTGGGGACGCTTTTCTTCAGCCAGGACTGGGAAGCTTTTAAAAATTGAAGCAAAGATGGACAGCGTATGGCACAAGCCAACAATAGATGAAAAGCTGGTTCAATCTGCTAAAGGCTGGAAATCATATTTTCAGCAGAGTAAGTACAGTAAGTGTTCCTAAGTGGCCTAGTGAAAGTCCTGAACTGAAACCTACTGACAATCTTTGGAAAGACTTGAAAACTGCTGTTCATAAGTAATCACCAAGCAATCTGAGAGAATCTGAGCAAATCTATCAAGAAGAATGGACAGAATGGATCTGCTAGTTAAGTTCATGGGTCTGAATACTTTTGTAATCAACATGTTTCATTTTTTTCTCTTTACTTTTTGATTATATGTACTGTAACTTATCTTACTGTTTTCAGTTTGAGCAATCACGTTTTAAATAAATTTAAAAATAAAAAAAATATGCACACTGTACCTGTATAAGTATACTTTCAGGATACCATAGGAAGAGTCAGAATAGTTTTGCATCACACTATTTATGCAGATGACTGTTGCATTTGGGCATCTTATTCTCAAGGGTTTATTTGCTGTTGATACAAAGGATGAATTGATTCATTGCCACTATCAAGATACGCTGTCAAGTCTTCGTCTCTTTCCTTGCACTGTTTTCAGAAAAGCTTTTGCTTATAGTTAAGGAGGGTTCTAATATAACATTTGGCAGGGCAATCTATCCTTCATATGCAGTATTACACACTGGAAAGCCCTTTTAATGTGAGAAAAGATCTGATTCTTTGTGTTTCCAGAAAGGGAGCTATATCAGCTACTGCAGAATCACTTTTCAGAGGCTGCTTTCTTCTGTGTGGACAAGAGGTCAAAGGTGACCCCACGATAGTTTGCCCAAGGAAAAAAATGTTCAATAGATAAATGAATGGTAGAGAAATCATTAAGATGGAACCAGGCATCAAGGAAGAACTCATTTAACTCAATAGCCTTGGCTTGGAACGGCATTATTGAACTGCCGCAATCTATTAATAAAATGACTGACAGCAAGAAGCTGCAGATAAAAGAATCGAATGTATAGATCCTCTGTTTGAGTCACCTCTACAGTATGAAACATGTTTTGAAAAAGGAAACAAACAATTAGAAAGACAGGCAATTAACATGAAACAATGACAGAAGAAAAAAATATTTTATTGCTTTGTTTTGTTTTCTGCTGGTTCGATTGCTTTGTAACACACCTTTTGAAAAACCCAGTGAAATATACAGTACTTAATTGCCAAGAGTGCACCTATGAATGAAAAAGTCCATCTGCAGGGATTCGCTGATATGTCCAGCAATGAAGACGATTGGCCTGTCATACTCCCATGAGATCCCCACCGTGTGCACAAATTCATTATAAAGCAAGAATCTGGTGGTAGATTAAAAATTCATGCTGTTTACTAAAACAAAAGCATCCATTAGAGAGAGACAATACCAGGGGATTATAACAACGGACTTCTGCCTATTCAGTACTTCTCCTGTTTTTAAAAGAAGAATTTAGAAACAAGGTAAGGCTACTCTGCATTGTGGTAATACGCTGATTACAATGACCATTTTGTGCAACTTTCATTTTAGATGTCTGTTTTTACTGAAAATTGATTAGTCATTATTTTACTGGAATTTCACAATGTGCTAGAATGAAAATAGACCTTTTGCTTTCTTTTTCTGTTTTTCTTTCATTACTTGAAAGAATAAAATTCACATCAAATCCCAATATCACATCCCATACATTTTGAGAAAACAATTTTTCATCCATAAAAACAAGCACTGAAGAAAACGTAGTTTAAGAATGAAGTATTAATTGGATTGAAAATCAAAAAGCATGCTTTATGATTCACCATAACAAGTTCACTTCACACGAGAGGGATTATTTCATATACTGTAGATAGTCATTTGTAGGCCTGGCTCTGACTGGGGTTTGTACAAATGTCTATCCTTGAATGTAATTCCTTTCAGAGACTGTCCTCTGTTTTTTCAGTTGACCAGCAAAGAAGTTGAGGGAACCAGAAAATCTTGTGAAAGGAAGGCAAATGAAAAATCAGCTGATTCCTCTAATCACATTATTGTAACCAGACCAGCCTAATGCTGATGCCTGGGTAAGCTCAGGTTGACCTTGTTCCTGAAATGCAGTGCTGCTTAACCAACTCCCCTGACAAGTTCAGTGACTTGGTCACACAATTAATTTAGGGCAAGCTCAACTGACTACACTCTCCTTCACTTACATGTAGACTCTAGCTGTGAGTTAAAGTCACGTCATTCCACATTGTCTAAAAATAAAGGAAAAATGCTTTTACTACAAAGAGGCTATGAATATACATATTTTAAATCTTAAATAGAATATCCCCCTTCTTAAGAAGTGTATATCTGTGTGATTTACTGTATGTTCTAATGGGCTGGACACTGCTCACCACAGTTGCAATGGATGGCTGGCACTTTGAACAAACTGCTGTACTACATTTAATGGTCTATTAACACACTGCCGCAGTGCTTACAAGCTCATATCTCAATCAGTTGCTTGCTTTGTAGTGCTTAAGGTTCTTACAGAAACTGGCAAAGTTAGTTTGAATTATTTTTCATGCAGCTCATGGCAAAAATGCAGTTAGAAATTTGTGCAAAGGAAACTCAACAAGGAAATTTGGTATAGAGATTTTAGGAAATTATGCCAGTAACAAGATGCTAAGATTTTACCAGCCTATCTGTAAAATAGACAAGTGTCTAATTAGGCAAATTGTCACGGGTGTCTGAAAACGGGACCAACCGTGGAGAGCAGGAGAGCAGAAAAAGACCCTATGCATAGCGGTGAGAAGGGAAAAAGGCCTTGGCTCGTTAGTGCAAAGAGTTCAGGAGTGCCATATAGAAACCTATGCCCTCAGCTAGCGGATGTGGGGCGAGCTGGTGCTAGGCGGGTCTCAGGACATCTGAACGTCAATGCTGAGCCAAGGCAAATGAAAGACCCAGAAATATATAGCCCCAGAGAGAGAGAGAAACACCGGAAGGACAGCAAATAACCGGAAATAAGAGACAGGACAGAGAAGGAGCACCCTCTGGCGGCAGAGGGCGTGACACAAATTAGGACAACACATGAAATGATACAGAAAAGAGTCGACCATTCAGTCAACGTTAGCTCATTTGGGAGCTATAACATAATTGATTTGAAGATATAATCCCAGATCAGGTCAGATGCGCCTTGGTCGGTCGCTCAGTTCCTCCGCAATGCCCCCCGGACAAGCTGTTTGTGTCCAGTCAAGTCCCGCCGGTGGTGTTACAGTGGGGGACAAGACTCCCACTTCGCCTGGCATTCTGGCATCAGGCGTACTCTGGATCTGATTTCCAGGGACTATTGATGGCCTTCTATTAAGACCGAAGTTGCCGACTACAAAAGAGCTTGCTCAGCCTGTGCTAGGACATAAAACCCTCGCAATAAAAAGTCTGGCCTCCTCCAGCCCCTCCCCATTCCCGACCATCCCTGGTCATATATATCTGTGGATTTCCTTACCGACCTACCGAAACGTCAAGGCAAGACCACAATAATGGTTGTAGTTGATCCATGCTATTCCCCTGTCCACCTTACCCACCACCTGAGAGATGGCAGACCTGTTCGTGCATCGTGTTTTCAGGCTCCAGGGCATCCCCAGGGATGTGGTCTCAGATAGGGGACCCCAGTTTGTCTCCAGATTCTGGAAAGCCTTCTGCAATTCCCTGGGAGTCTCAGTTTCACTTACCTCCGGATATCATCCCGAGGCTAACAGCCAGACTTAGAGGATTAATCAGAGTCTTCTCTGGTACCCTTACTCCCGTGGGCAGAGTGTGCACACAACTCTTTGACCACCTCTGCTATGGGGCTGTCCACCTTCCTCTGCTCACTGGGATATCAACCCTCCCTCATCCCGGATACCCCCCCAAACACCGAAGTTCCATCGGCCCCTAACTACATCGCATGACTCCAGCAAATATGGACAGTAGAATAGCAAGAGGGCCACGACGCCACCAGACCCTTTCTCTGACCAGACAATTTGTCTGGTTGTCTACTCAGAACCTACTGCTCCATCAACCTTCCAACAAGTTGGGTCCTCGCTAAATCGGTCCCTTCCGGATTCTCACTCAGATCACCCCTGTTTCTTACTGCCTGGCGCTTTCACCAACACTACAGATTCACTCCACCTTCCACGTCTTCATCCTTAAGCCTTTCCACAGGTCCCCGCTCGTCAGACCTCGACCATGTCCTCCTCCTCCGCGTCTCATTGATGGACTCCTGGTTTTCCTGGTTAACAAGATCCTGGACTCTAGATGGTTCCGGGGCTCTCTTCAATATCTGGTCGACTGGGAAGGCTATGGTCTGGAGGAGAGATTGTGGGTTCTGGAGAAGGACGTATTGGACCATACCCTGATCCAGGACTTTCATTGTGACTTCCCGAACCGGCAGTCTAGGGCATCAGGAGCCGCCTGTGGAGACGGGGGGGGGTTACTGTCATGCTCTCACATAATTAATCACATAATTCAGATAAACACCGGCGCATTCCCACGACCCCTGTCAATCAGACACCAGCCCGATCCAATTCCCGAAAACGACAACGCACAAGCTAATCATCCTATCACGTCTCTCGCTTCTCACCACACCTGCTACTTAAACCTCCTCAACATTCACTTAACTGCTTGGTATTGAACAGTATTCTGTTTTCCTAACTCTGACCTTTGAAACCTTGCGATCCCTCTCTTCAAGCCTCCTGAAACGACACTGCCTGCCAACCCAACTCTGTCTTCGTCTCGCCCTCTGGATTTGTTCGAACTCTCTGAACAGCGACCGTGCCAGCTTACCCGACTCCGACTTCGCCTTGCCCTACTGGACTCATTCGCTACCCCACCTGCAATGGTTCTTCACCATTTGTTACACTTACTTTGCTTTCTTAAGAAAAGTCCATTTTGTCTACAACATTTCACTCTAGTAGCTAGTTAGTAGCTAATTCCAAAATTTTTCAGACATTTCTTGAAAAATACCAAAGAAAGAAATAATATATGTTGGATCTACTCTTCTTATAAGCTCTCTGGCCTTTCTCTGTTTATTATATGGTATTTTTGTGCTTTAGAAAGCTCCTCAGGCCTTTCACTACACAATCTAAGCAGCATCTGATAAGAAAATCTCTGGGAAAGGAAAACAGAAAGGGATTCCAGACAGATTCACTTTTTAGCAATGCATCAAATTCACAAGATTCAGAAGACCCGGTTTTCATCAACTCAACAAGCTTAGTTTAAATCGTGTTTTTTTTTTAAGGTTGAGAACAACCAACAGCAATAGGTATGTGTTCAAGTGTCATGTTTGGTCAATCCATTTCTTGGGATTCACTGTGAAATCAGCATGTTTCCCTGCAGGTCTTTGCCTCTGAGTAAGGTACCAGCAGAAAGCAGTGCATGGGCCTTCAGTAACCCAGACTGTGAGTAATCTATTTTATGGGATGGTGGTGGGTACATAACACCTGCTACAAAGGGCAAGTGCATTAATAAATCACAGCGAATAAAAAACAGGGGATAAAAAGGGGGTTTGAAAGAAAAGCTAACAAGCTTAATCATTTTCTGTCTCCTTGTTAGTGGAATTTGTTCTTTAACTTACCTCCAGTCATCAGCAGCTCACCCCCCCCCTCTTTTTCAATTTATTTGCCAGCACATGGAACAATGCTTACGATGTATATTTGGTCTTAATTAGTGAGCTCTGCAAGGTTCATCAATAATAGATCCTGTGGCTGTTGCTGATTGCTCACACGCAGCGGGTGGGCACAGGCTTGTAAATCAGCCTGATTGATTGCGGGACGACTTCGGTTTTTCTAGCAGTAATTTAAAGCAATTAAAACGCTCTCTCTCTCTCTCTCTCTCTCTCTCTCTGTATCAGTCTCTCTGCTGCACCTCCCCCCTTTTCTACCATCACCTCTAAAAAATGAACAAGGTACGTAAAGAAGGACCAAAAACCATGTGGCTCAGAGTTGTTTTGATTCCCCCCACCCCCGTTTTCGTGTGTCTGACTGTGTGTCGGCACATTGCAATCTGCAGACAGCAATCAGGGAGGCAGACAGCAGTGTTTTCCAAGCCACTGGTTCTTTTTCCCCACCTCTCCCACGTTAATTGTTGGACAGGGAAAAAAAGTCTTGGTTGTTATTATTAGATAGCAAACCCTCGGAGCAGGGAGCATTCTAACTTCAGCCCCCAGCCCAGAAGCCACCCCCTTCCCCTTAGCACAAAGGCTCAAGGGAACTAAGTCTAAGAGACTGTGCCAGGCTTGGCATTTATCGTATCACTTATTGACTAACGCTTCACATTATGGACCCCTAATTAAACTGTTTTAAAAAGAATTTCAGTTAAGACATCACTGTGTATTCATACAGCCTACATAGCGCAACACTTCTTTCAGCATGCAAAAAAATATCAATATTTACCAAATTGCTTGCTTTTAATGTGAGGTTTTAAAATTTGCATACATGCATGTAGCAGTGACATTGCCTGTAAATGCTATTTATATAATTTGGTAGGTAGATTACACTGGCAGTGTAGTTTGTGGGCTGTAACTTTGAATTATTTGTCCTTTAAGATTCTGTGAAAGGGACTCAAGGTGTAGGCAAAAGCAACAATAATTCCAAAGAAACAATACCTTAATCAACCAATTTGTTCCAACTAAATTCTTTATCCTTATGTTTGTGAAGAAGAACTGCTGGAGGGAATTTTTTTTTTAGCAAAGTGGCCTAACTGAAGGGCCGCTGAGAAAAAATGTTCTTTCAGATTGGAAACAAGAGGCAAGTCAAGACTCTTCCTCGCACAGCCTGTCTGTGCCACACCTTTAAACCTGTTCTTGTGAAGAATTTTCAAGGTGTTACACCAAACAGGAATACAAAGGGAGCTAGAATGGCTAAATGCAGAATTTCACAAGCATATTTTGAGATATACTCCTTACACCTGTCTCCTCACTGAACTGTACGACTGCCCCCTGTTTTGCAATTCTGTTTTGAGTCAGTGCATCAGCCCCGACATGTGTTGCAAAAATTTGTTGCCCTACATAATTACTAATTCTAAGTAAAGCAAAGAGCAAAGAGGGGATACAGGAAAGGAGCTTCTTTTAGAACCATGGTCGTCACATGATAGTCCTGATAGAAGACACAAGTGAGTTAAAAAAGTATCTGAAAATTAACACCACTACATAAATATAAAAAAAAATACTGAAAAGTTTTAAGGGAGAGCTACAACAGGGGTTTTTTTCTCCATCTTGGGCTGATTTCACTTGTGTCACAGTAAATGACATAACGTCTAGTTTGCTGTATTTTAAACGTCATTGAAAATTAATTGCAATTACACTTTTATATGTACAGCCTAGAATTGTGCTTTTAGGAAAGCTTAACAAACCACCTTTGTTAACCCAATTTTCCTGCCTCTAAATATCTTGGAATGGCCGAGGAAACTGGAAAAGATTTTAATCAGAAAAAACACTTTTCATTGAGAAGAAGAGAAATTACTCTGAGACATAGTTTATTAGTAACTAACACTAGTTTTTTTTTTTGTAGATTACCTTTTGATGTGCCATGCTTAGACACTGAATTTACCCTGCGTTCCAAATTTGGTATCATATTAGTCCTCAGGAAACTTATGAATGATATTTCAGAAAGCAAAAATTAAGAATGTGTGTGTGAATTGGTGGTTGTGCAGGTTCTGTTAGTAACTTCGGTTACTAACTGTTCGGTGTCAGCTGTTGTGCAACATTATAGTAGCTATCCATAGTATTATCCATAGTAGTTTTGCCATTTTCTGTAGATATACACCTCATTATACTATGATTCCACCACTGCAAAAGCAGTGGTAAATATCAAAATGAACTCAAATACAAATTCCAATTCAGACATTTATGGTTAAAATCCTTTGGGTTTTGCTCCGTCTGAATTTAGTGTACTGAAACATGTTCTTGTTCTTTTTACATGATAAGTGAAATTATACAAAATGCTATTTTTGGACTTTTGTGGTACTTTTGCTGTTTCAATAATATTTCGTACCTAGTTCTTAATATTCTATGCTCATAAAATTATATTAAATTATGCTACATGACAACTTTTTTTTAGAAGTGAAACTGTAAGGTTATTTTTGCTGGAATTGCTTTAACACAATCACAAGTGAAAAGGTAGAATTGAATAACATATGATAAAATAGTTCACTAGAGACTTTTTGGACAAAAGTAACAGATTATTTATGCGGAAACTCTAGTTTTAATGCTGTCTATTTTGGTGAACCTCAGATCCTTCAATTCCCTAAACCATGGATTTACAGTCCACTGTTTTGCACAATCTTTCCCTAATCATGATCCATGTCCCAGGCTTGCTGGAACACATATCAGTGCTGTTCTCTGCATACAGCTTATCTGACTTTATAAGACATGCCAGTTTAACTCAGTGCACCAATGAGAAAGCCAACCTATACATTTTTGTTTTTGTGTGTCAGCGAGTGCAGGAACATAATCATTTCAATTCATATCTGTAAAATAATTTCTTCAATTGAAACCATTATTGGATCAGTGAATAACAGCAGCTGGTGGTATTGTTAATTGTGCTTAAGAACACAAATCAAACCAGTTAATTTGACTATAAATTCTGTTTGAGTCCATTGCTTAAATGGATCACTTGGCTTTGCTTTATTTGATCTTTTAAATAATTAAATAAAGATAATAATAATAATAATAATAATAACAATAATAAAAAAAATCTAATCAGTTGTAGTTCTGCATGATATGTGATTTCAGCTCAACTCATTAAATACTGCAAACATTTGGCAAGGGACAGTGGAATTAGCTTCAGTTTCAATCAGTGAACCCCTCTCTCCATCTGGCTCTGATGATATAATAGAGAGATGATGCACATTACCAGTTTTAAATTCATTTGCTAATGTGATGAAATTCCTGGGACCAAATAAACATTCACAGCCACAATATAAGTGGATTTTTTTAATTTTCTGGCATAATTAGTTCTATTACTTTTCCATGTACTTGTAAAAAGGTGGAGCAAAAATAAATAAAACTGATTTAATTCAAAGACTACTCTGTCATTTTTTGTTTGTCTAGTTTGTATAAAAAAAAATTTTCTGAACATAGCACAGCTCATTAGAGTAAATTAATCTATGTGTTCAACAACTTTTTACATGGTCAAAAACCTCAGAATAACAGAGCTGTACAGCTGTACAAGTACTCCTCATCTGTAACAAGTGTTTCAAAATTGGATGAGCTTTCCAGGTGTTGACATCCTCTTGCTTTCAGTCTTTATAACTTTTTTCAACAAAAAGTTAATAAAACAAAATATTTAATAATATTCAGCTTACATGGTAATTTATTTATTTTATGCTTGGTTGTCAAGAGGTAAACTGACAGTTCAAATATGGCTTTCTTCTCATTTTTCAAATCAGGGCTGCATTCTTCCATTCTGTGCAACCACTGAAGAGTTGCAGCCTATAATCGAGGGCAAGGCAGGAAAAAAAAAAAGAAAAATAGGTTTTTACAGTTAAATGTGTGTTTCAACAAATCTAACACGGCATTTAAAATTACATTTCCTGACAGCCATTGAAGGCACTAAGTAGGTCCTTACAGCCTATCCATCATGATGTCATGCTTAAAAGTGCTCAGTCATGGTGGTATTTTATCACACTGTACATGATTTGCTAAAGAGGATTAGAATATAACCATGCAATGAGTTCAATGAAACAAGCTGGCAGCAGAGCAGGATCTGTAAGTCTGTGAGACTGAATAAGAAATGTGCTTCTTGACAAGGGCCAGAGACTACATGTTCACTTTGCAGTGGCAGCCCCTGAGGGAGCACACACTATGGAGCTAATGTTCTGGCTACTAACTCCACTGTTGAGGGATACTGGGTCCCTCAGCTTAGGGTGCAAAAATAAAAACAATCTCAAGCACACTAACAAAGCAAAATACTGTACTGTAGCATCGAGTGAAATTATGTTAACATTCCCTTAACTCATTCTGAAGGACGGTTCCTTTGTTACCATACAGTACATACAGTATCTGAATTGCAAAAGAATTATGTGGCACACTCTCTGCTACATCCAATTTTACAATTTGTTTGGTTTGAACAATTTGATGTTCTGCTATTGTTTTTCTGTAGTTCATTCTTTGATCTACAAAATCCCAATTAACCTGGTTTTGAAGATTAGTTGAATTGACCTGTGGAGAAAACAGCTAGTTCCATGGCCTCCTCTGAAGGTGCTGCAATGTGTGCTGAAGCCTGTGTAACACTTACATATCCCCATCTATCTTAAAATGTTTTCAACAAAGTTGTATTTCTTCTTTCATAGTGTAAAAAACAGGAAGCCTATTCTAACACAGTATCAAAATACAATAACCCACAGTTATTTTATCTGAGTTAAAAGAAACAAACTAGAGTTGATCAGAAATATTTTGCCCATATTTAAAAAAAAATATTTAACATTAATTATATTTACGTAGGACATCCCATGGTATTTTCAAGTTACAGACACCCACATTCTGGGTAGGCATTTAATTTCTTGAAAGACTAGAACGGGTCATTTACAGCTAATCACCCTTTAAAAGTACTAACCAGCCTTACATTTCTGTGTTACAAAAAGGTAACTGACATCCAAATTTTGACAAACCAATCAAAGAAACCCTTTAAGAGGCAAGGGCATGCTACCTAACCTAGGAATTGCGCCCTCAGATGGGTACCTATATTGTGAGCTGTATAATGTGATCCCTGACACGCTCAGGCACATCCTGTAGTTTCTCTGTCTCAACATGGTCTCACCACAAAAATGCACCGTGGTAATTTCCTCTCCAAGAGGTGCAACCTGCCCTAGTGGCAGCAAATTGCCGGAACACCACCATAGGCTGTCGATCAGCCAGCCTTCGTGGAAGAGACAGGAATCTGGCATCAGTGCCTGAGATAATGGAACAATGCCCCCAGGGGCTGCGGTCCCCTGACTTTCTCACACAAAATACATGTGGCAAAGAGGCTTTCTGCAGAGCACTAAATTAGTTTCCCTTATTTACATCTGATGTATTAATAAGTCAGCTGTGGTTTAATTACTTAATTACATACATGGAATTTGCTGTTTGCTGTGGCTGCCTCTGAGGCGCATCTATAAATTACATAAGCATCTTGCTGGCTGGACTGCAATGGCTGAATGTCAAATACAATTTCAATGAAGAAAAGCATAAATACAAGAAGCATTTATAAACATTTCTATAGTCCTCTTGTAGCTATGTAACATATGCAGACAAAAAAGATACAATTATGATAATGGTATGATTTATGTATATGCATTATGTATATGCATATACATTAAGACCATTATTATTTCTTGGTTTTAGTTATAATTTTCACTATACATACAATAGGTATAGAACAACTTGTGGTACAGTACAGTATATGCAATATACATAGGTTAAGTAAACATCTTTTGTCTAATTATTAAGGTTTTTAATAAGACTTTTGTGGTAGAAAAAAGGTGGTAGACATAATAAGGTATAACAAAATGAAAAAAAGCGAAATCTCCTTGAGTGGCAGTTAGTCTATCTTATATTTACGATATATTTTATAAATATCTGATAGTAAGCCACACTATTTGAATATCTAAACAACACCCATGATTGCTGGGTAACAGTTTGTCAACCTTGAATTTTAACAACAGAGATGAGAAATATTGTACAAGTAGTCTTGATACAGAACATAAAGTAATAAGGTTTTAGAAACACATTGTACTAAGTTCACAGATACTGTGCTATGTCTGGAAAGTCCATCTCTGACCATACAGACTCACTAGCACCTGTCTCACTGTCAGCAGGTTAATATTTTGTGGACACCATCCCAGTATCTCATCTGCATTGCATGCTTGATACGTAACGGTGGATTTTTCACACATGGGCCAAGTGGATGACGCCCATTTTACACCTCTATTAATTACTGAAGAACTAATTTACTCACAGGAAGCGGCCCACCTTGTTAGCATTTTTTTTTGCAATTCTAGGAATGCCTAAACTATTTTCCCCAGGCTTTGTAGAAGCACATTTTGTTGTGTTCTAAGTTGACATTATAGAATGTGAGCATTAGAAGGACAGGTGAGTATTAGACTAACTTAGGAAACATAAACACTAAGCAGATTGATTTTAATATATCCCTTGTTGTTGAAGTAACAGTTTTCACAAATGTTTGCCTATGTTATATGAGTAAATTGATTTTTATTCTATTGGCTTGAATAAGTATCATTGCAGGTATTATGCCTTGGTAGCAATTTCTACTTATCTGTAAATCTTTTCAGGGTGAAAGACCTCACAGAAAATTAATTGTTTTTTTTTTTTTTTTAGCTTAATCCCACCTTTGAGGGTGCCCACAGGATTTTAATTCCTTAATTATAATGAAGGCAAAATGTGGGCAATCTGCCCAATACTTTGTAAATGTACTGGGCAATGTGCCCACAAGTCACCCTCATGGGACCAGAGTTAGAAATGAAATATAATAATCACTCATCTGCCTTCACTTACACAATCTGACCAGTTGGAATACCAATCTAAGTATTCGTGTTCCTGAAACAGAGGACTATACTGTAGGTTAACCAAGTTACCTGTTATGTTTCACAGGGAATTCAAGAAGTATTTAGAATATTCCAAGAGTCACATGTCAAAATGTTGTTTTTTATTCAGATTTTTCTACATTTCTGAAAGTGCACACACTACTGTATGAAAACATTCATCTTCTAAAATAACTCATTTTGTTTACATGGATTATATAACCTGTTAATTACTCAGTTAGTCAGGGATGATGTTTGTAGTGCTTTTATTAATTAGATTTTGTTTTTCAAAGTAGTTTCAAACTACTGTTCTACAAACAGTCTTCAAATCAGTTTTATTTTGTGAAAGTGTGTGAGAGAGACATCTTTGTAGATATTTTGATTCATGAAACAAATAATTAAAGCAGACTCACATTTTTGAAGATTTTTTCAATGACACACAGTATTCAATTAATCACAGGATATAGTAATGAAAAAATCGTATCCATGTGGTTAACAAAAATATTTGATGCTGGTTATTACCCAGAGCAAACCTCTGACGTCTTTCTGTTACAATATAACATACTTTTGCTTTGCAGTGTTTGCTCTATTCAACATTCCTACATACTCAGTTTGATTCTTTTGGTAGTTTAAACTAAAGGATTATTCAATTTCATCAAATAAATATTTGTTTTCTCTGTGGCATAGGTTTTATACTAACATACTGTACTTGGTTTAGAAGTTCAGGGACTTTGTCAAGGTCACCCCTTTCCACTTTTTCTTTCAATCCTGTACATTTTTAGAAAATCCGTTTTTTGTGCGGTATCTACAGTAACATAATTTGTGGCTGGGCAGACGGACATGATCGCTGATTGCTGAGATGTTTTTAGTTGCATTTATGAACCTGAACTGAGTTTAAAAATTCCTGAATTGAATTGAAATAGTCAGATAAATTGATGTCTTTAGATTCAACAGCGAAACATAATCCAGAGGAAACAAATAGAAAATAAGGGGAAGAGAACTTTTTTATACAGAGGGGTATAGATGCTGAAGCTGATATCCTGAGTCATTTCAAGAAACGAGTCCATAAGATACTTAGATCCATTAGCAGCTATCAACCAAACAAACAAGATGGGCTGGATGTCTTCCTTTCTCTCACAACCTTACTTTTCTTCTTATGTAAAACTAAGTTTCAGGATGAGAGACACATACTGTATGCTGCAGGGTTTCTCCTGTACCTCTGCAGAAAGACAAGATTTGTGAGGGGCTGTGCTCTTACAGCATTTTCCTTTACTGTCAACTTTATACAGCCACATGAAAGGGCAGTATCAATTACGCTTCAAGCCAATGCCAAAATCAAGCTCAGTGTTCAAAACAGACTGGATGATCTGTTTTGATTCTAAACACATCGAGGCTATGGCAAATTAGCAGACTGGAGACCCCTGGACAAAAACAATGAGCCATAACTAGAGAAAGAGTCATTTCTGTCATTTCCATAGACTGAAAAGGGGCGTCAAGTTAAAATGATTCAGGAGACAGAGGTGAAACGCGGGTGCAGAATGGAATAAATGATGATAGGGAGGAGAAGCACCCCCATATAGCTGAGGTGTGCAGAATTGTGCTTAAATAAACCACCACTATAGGGATTTTGCCATGAGAAATGCTTTCTTTCACATCACATTCTTATTTGGGCAATTGTAATGAGCTCTGAGGAGAGGGAAGAAACCTAAATAAGTGACTTTTAAAATTACACAATTACTCTTAGCTAAGCAAGCATGAGTCTAAAGCATTGGTGAGGCATGTATGTGATAGTTCTTGTTTTGTGCCACAAAAAAGAGACCATTGACTCAAACAGATAATTTTTGTGAATTAAACAATTCAACACACATTCTGCAGTTGAAAAAAAAAAGTAAATACTAAAAGGAGCATTGCAGATGAGGTGTGACACCGCAACCTGAGTTTTGATTCCCAGAACTTTATTTTTAATGGAATGTTATTTTATAACCATTGAATGTCTAAAAAAGTATGTGCTGACAGTTTTATCATTCGGAGCCCAGAAGCAAAATGCTCTGCGGTTCTTACAAGATAGCCAAAAAGGACAAAGGTGCATATTAGGTGGCATAGAAAACATTTTTGAAATATGCAAAATAAATCAAGTAAATGAAAAAGGTTTTAGTTCTGTAATGAAAAATAATGTTGCCAGGAAAGACTACAGTAGGAACCCTCTAGCCCAGCAATATCTGGTCTGGTGTCTGTAGATAGAGGCTCACTGATAGAGATGTGCCCGTTTTAGTTGCTCAGGTCAAAACCTGAAAACTTTTTGTCTGCATTGTACATTTTTACCTTCTTGTAAATATAAAAGCTTTGTGACAATAATTCAAGTAATGCTCACAGATCACATTTCTGGGATTGCTAACTAGCTATATTATTTTTGAAAAATAACAGATTACTTCATGGCACAGTGCATTCTATACAGTACTAGGACTAGCTCTATTGTAGTGTGACTTGTGGTAAATTGCTTTGAGCTTTTGTTTGGCATGATGACAGCTCGCTGTTGTGTCTGAGTAAACAAAAAGAACGAAACAGCCATACAAGTTATTTCCTCAAGGGACATTTTATTAAGGAAGAACTTCACATCATTGTAACTCCAGACTCTCTTTGGTGAGGAGAATTAAAAGCTGACGGTTTTATACTGTATGTGTCTCTTTCTTCTAAAATAAGTGGTCCACTTCTTTTTATAGAATTTACTTTTGTGTCCACAGTACAGTATTACCTACTGTATATTCTATTACCTATAATGATTGTGTGATAGGGACAGTAGAACGATTGAACGTCTGAAGTTTTCCACTCACAGTTCCCTAGTCTTTCTGTATGGTGATACTACGCCTTCATTTTGGGTAGTCCCCTTTCAATGTATTCTTACATGATGGAATCTAATGCCAGTATTAGGACAAATTATTATCTTTTCTATTGTAAGCTTTGTAACAGTGAGAAAAGCAGCACAAGTTCATGAACAGTTTCACATACAATTGTTATTTATTAAAATGTGGGTGTGGATTTTTTCCATTTGTTCTAAAATTCCTTCTGTCCTCATTTTGGAACCTATAATTTGACTCCAAACAACTTTGTCACAAGCTCTTACCCCTAATGTGACACGTTTCACATTAAACTAACCCTCCATGGACACCAAGACTAAGTGTGTAAGGAGTTCTTCTGAGGACCAACTTCTGATGAGGGTCGCTGGATGGAAAGAGGATCTGCTGACAAGGGAAGATCAAAGGCAACTCATCTGCCTTCCATTTGTTTCGGTCATGTGTTGTTTGAGATGAAGACAGAATTTAGCTCTCTGCACTGAGACAGGAAAGGAAAGAATAAAAAATAATCACATTAGGGATTAAAAACAGGTAAAACATTACCTCGACTACTGGACATGAATGAAATTTCCAGCACATCTTCTTAAGTTTGTGAGAAGTGCAGTTGGAGTCAAAACAACACGGTCTTCTTTGTGGAAGCTTCCATTGGTGTGATTACTAAAATGTCTTTGTACTTTGACTATCTTTCTACAGCAGTTTTACCTTAAGTTGTACCTTTTTCTCTGGTTCTGAGGGTTTTAGCATGTCTTCATTCTGCTTTGCTGTAATGGATCATGGTATATCATAATATATGGTAACTATAGTGATCGTAGGATTATCATAGTCCAGTGCAGTAAAGCACTAAGAACAAAATATCAATTTAACAATTTATTCATATTATATATAGTGTATTTTTGTACAAACATTAAAATAATAGCTTTGAAAGCTTATAAAAAAGCTGCAATAAAAGAAAGCTTAAAAAAGAGTTTCATGATTATAAAAATGTAGTTGACTAATATGAGAGATGTTGAGGTGTTTATATTAAAATCATCTTACTGAAAACCTAAAACATCTTGAGTTATTAAACAAGGCTCATTTCAGAAATGAAAACCCGAGGCAGTTTAAATCTACTGGCATGTTTATCTGTGACTATTTCCTGAAATTAAACTGCATTCTACTGCTAATGTAAGCAGCATGTGACTATTTCCTGAAATTAAAACAGTATTTCATTGCTGATGTAAGCAGCATTTTTAGTCATCTGTTAAACTTTTTTTTAAAGCACTCTTGCAACAGTGTCACTGTCAGGATGGCCTGTAACATTGTAAGGAGAAAGAAGGCACTTTAGAAATTTATGAAAAAATAATAATATCCAGTTAACAAAATGGAGAATAAACCGCAGGCACAGGTGAAAAAAAGAAATTTAACAAAATAATATAACAACAGAAAATAAATAATAAAGAGTTTTATGATTTCTACAATGTCAAAAAAGAGAAAAGGATTAACATCACAGAAAATAGTTTACATTTATATGGAAAAGGGTGGTCTATCTTCATCAATGTGTTACAGTTCTTTGAATAAACAACAACAGTAATGGACACATTACTAATAAATAGGAAACAAGAGTACAGATAAGAGTACATCACCCCATGATGATTAATGGAACACTACAGGGATCTGTACTTCCATTTGCAGTACATAAATAATCTAGATTCTGGTAAAAACAGTGAACTAATCAAGGTCGCAGATCATACCAAATTAAGCGTATTTCAGCAGTTTGATTAGATACTAATGAATGTGATAGAGAGATTAAATAAGATAAGATAAACTTTATTGTCCACAAGGGAATTTTTTATGGACTTTGCATAAGAAGAACTTGGGTGTTGATCTTGACACATTGCTCACATCTTCTACAATTTGAGGAAGAAATAAAAATGACAAGCAGAACATTAGGCTATATAGTGAAATGTATAGAATTCGAATTCATGGATGTTACTGTATGGTATGTTAAAATTGCACTAGATGGCTTAATTTAGAATTCTGTGTACAGTTTTGGTCAGCATGTTATAGAAAAGAATCAGTGCAGACAAGATCAACCAGATATATTCCTTACTTAAAGGAATGTCCCACACCGACAGGCTGAAGGAGCTTGAACAAAGACAGCTATGCGGGGATATACTGTAAGTGTTCACATTTCTCAAAAACATTGATAAAATCAACCCAGGGGACTTCTTCAAAATGAACAGTGAAACACGAATCAGAGGACACAAGTGGAAACTATGTGCAAGTGCATTTAAAACCAAGAGCAGAAGGCAATACTTAACCCCATGGGTTGTGGGAGTATTAAACATGCTACCATGACATGCGGTTAAAGCCAATACTTTGGCTTCCTTCAAGAAACAGCTGGATCTCAATTAACTACTAATTATCTAAAGGGAAAGATGGGCCAAATGTTCTCTTTCTTATGTTCTAAGACTATCGTAAGACTATTATTCATATTTTTGAAATATGAAAAGGGAATGACTAATATGTACTAAACTGATAATTCATGGATGCATGGTTTATTAAAATTAAAGCATACATATTATTTATATTGATTAAATGTTTTGGTATAATTCGATGAGTTGATCATTCATGACTGACACTTTAGTGACTGTTAGAACCTTGTGTAGTTCCTAAATCACCTCATTAATTAGACAATTGATTAGGCACAGGTGAAAAGGTGATATGACCTGTTAAATGTCAAGCATGGTAAAAATCAATGAAGAATAACACAGAAGGAAACCAATCTGCTCCTCTTATAAGGAGACCCAGACCTTTGTTCCATTGGTATGTTGGAGACTTAACCAAGTCAGCACCCTGCAGCTCACCAGTTGGGTTTTATTCAGAGTAAGACATTTCTAAATTGGTAAGATTTTGCAGCCTATTACGGTACACGAATGATCTTGGGATGTCACCTGATGCTTTTCTTCCATCATTGAACATTTGTTAGATGATCTGGGATAGTGTGTAACAGTTATCACTCAGAGACCAGTGAACCAGGACATGCTGATCCAGGCTCAACAAGTGGATAGTACCTGCAACCTGGTGCAAAGCATGAGTCACATGTGTACAGCCATATTGCTTTCAATAGTAGCCACACATTTACTAGCCTGTGACTTTCACAGTGGGCATGTTGATCAAGAAACATTTTAAACAGCATACTGGATATACTGTACCTTAATCATATCTCTTAAATTATATGCAAGTGCACCTGATCAAAAATGTTTGCAATTTTTCAAACAATAATTTTATGATGTTTTGCTGTTATGTGTGATTTTTACTTTACAGTGCTCAGTATACTAAATAAGTATTTCACTTGTTTTTTTTTAAAGAAAAACATTTACATTATGTCACTGGCTGAGCTGAAACAAAATTCAGTATTTAGCAGTATTAGCACAGAAAACGCAGAAGTGTTGTATGTACAAGAACGTTAATCGCCGCAGCCTGGGTATATTCTACCAGCTGTACTTCAGGAAACAGGAGATGTTACTCACCGACCATTAGCAAAACTGTTACAGCAGTCAGTCAATCCAGAGATAACACCCCGCGATGGCAGAACTGTTAATACTGTGCCCATCCTTAAAAGGTGACAGAGACATCACTCTTCCTGTAGTTACTCAAGACAAATGCTCTAATACAAAAATGCACATATCAATAACAATACTAAACCAACTAATTATCAACCAATAATTCTAACTTTTATTACACATAAGATTTCTTGAAATAATTATTACAAATAAACTAGAGGATCATCTAATCTGGCAACAGGATTAAAGTTACATATGCACTTAGATTTAGCCACTATACACTTGGATTTAGAATAAGCAGGTATTATTTAAAGGAAGAAATACTTTGAGCAAGCAACAATAGTAATGGTAATGCAGAGGATGGTTTATTTAGATTTTCAGGTTTTGATGCAGTTTGATAAAGAAAATATTGGAACTTTGTTTTTGTATTAAACATTTGTTAAAATAATGAAACAGAGAGTTACAGATAATGAGGTAGGGTGATATAATTAAAGAGATCTATGTTTGGACAATGACATAGATCCTGGTATACGTCAAGTATAATAGTCAAATTTACAGATGAAACCAACACAGGAGAATTATCAAACACTCCTATAGCTGCAAGTGACATAAACAAAAGATTTTGACAAATTTCAAGATTTGGCAAACACCTGGTAGGTTACATTTAATTTGTCACATTTAATGTGATACTTAAAGTGTAGTGCTACATGTAGGCAACCAATGAAAAAGTCTTAAAATAATGTACAATTTTGTCGCTACTTTACAAAAAATTATATTGCCGCTCTGGAATCAGTCCATATATGTTCTTGAATATTAGCCTGTTTTCTGTCTCATGTTAGGCATCAATGAACTAGACAATCAAAGTAAATCAAAATATATAAAAATCCTGATCACATTTTGTAAAACAAGAGATTTTACAAAAGGGATTACTAGGCCCAAAGATTTTGCTTTGACTGACAGATGAGTGGCATACATACTGCCCCCCTGCCCTGTGACTTGGTGCCAGCAGGGCAATTCCAGAAAGTGCTAAATTGCTGAATGGGCAGAAGTACCTCAGAGGATTAAGCCAGTAGCTGTGAAATCTGAATCTAATGTGTCTTTATTTTGCCAAGGTTATGATAAAAGTTATTTTATAAAAAAACAATACAATGTAGATTTGTTTTAGCAAAGAAGCTCTCAAAAGAAATAAAGTTTATGTTATTTTATGTCCTAGGGGAACAGAAACAGTCTGACTAAACAGCAAAATGTATTTAAAAAAAAATTGGTCATATATTGCTACACACTACTACCATTTTAAAGTCTCACTCTATATGTACTGAAAAAGGCCAAGTGGATCATTCGTCTGAAGCTTGAGAAAGCTTCCAGAAGGTTTAGAAAATAAAAGGGTTACAAACAATAAGAGACCATTCAACCCATCTAGCAGCTAATACCTTTGAGGATCTCATCCAGCCACCCTCTGAAAGAAGCCAAGCTATCAACTATAACAACTAGCTTGTTCCAGACTCCCTCAATCCATCGTGTAAAGAAGTACCTCCCATTCTCAGTTTTAAATGCTTTTGTTGACATCAGAAGTAACCACAGCACACTCTTGCTGGGGTTGTTGTTTCGTCAGCATGAAGTATACAGTAGTTCTCTGTTCCTTGAGTGACATCAATCTCACACTTCACTTTCATGAGAACTCAAACCGTCTCAAAGAAAAATAGAAATTAATTCTGGTTCATCTGGAATCTTCTTCTGGAAACTAGAGTGAAGTGTATATTCCTTCTGAAAAATACAAAGTTGAGGATTCAATTTAAAAAATGTCACCCTTTAATGGGTTTAGCCTATGAGTTAGTAAAACATAAAGGTTGTATATGAGACCATACGTAACAGTTTGAGACAGGCTAGTGCTCCCAATACCATTCATGCTGAAAACAGTACAAAAAGACTCAGGAAAACAAAGAAGCTGCAACTTAAACAAGGTAATCTTGTGCTTCATGTGTTTCATTCATAAAGTTCAATAGACAAAAATCTGTTTACACTCCTTGTGCTAAGCTCAAGCACACATCCAGTTCTCCCCCCTCTGCTGGGAAAGATACCATATGCAATAAAATGTTGGTGCTAAATGAGTGACAATCCATAAACAAGGTTGCATTGTGTCTCGAGAAGTGAGGCCAAGAAACCTCTTGAGCTTTGCTGTTGAAGCCTTATTTCTAGCTTCACGTCACCCAGTGGAATACAGGCTTTTACACAACTGTAAATCTCCAGGACCATTAAAGATGCAACAGCACAAGCACGCAAACTGATGTTTTAAAAAATACAATGGCCTTGTTGGAAGTGCTAGTCAATATTTTGCTGACTGTGAATGTGTTTTTTTCTCTCCATTTTCATTATATCCATTTACAGAATGAATGAAGGAGGCACTTTATGCTAAATAAATTAGTTTTAGTTTAGAAAAAAATAGATTTTTTTTAAATTATAAAACAATTCAAAGTGAACACTAAAGGGTTTATTTCAGGAATTCATGATCCTTGGTATGTTGTTTTGACTAAGCTATTGGGATAACTCTGTTAGGGGAATGTGGAGTGAATACGTCATTGTAATAGATTCTTAATTACCTACCCAAACCGGACTCTTCAGTGAGGAACAGAGACTCTTCCTGGTAATAAAATTTTACAACTACTGTACTTTTTAAATTCTGATTCCACCATGGCAAACTATGGGTATTTTCATCTGTCTGTTTCTCTCCTGCCTGAAATTTATGAGCCGCCCTCACAGACCACAAAACGTCAAGCTGAAATGAACATGCTGTGTTTTTTAACAAGCTCTTCAATTCCTTGTTAATGTACAGCATGGCCTAGTAATCATGCAGGTCACCCTACTCCAAATGAGCTACTAATTTTATAGTCCGTGTACAGAAGCCCGTCAAGCACCCTGTGTTGTATTTACAAAAATGGGAAATGGCAAGACAATACCAACAGATTGCCAAGTGATAAGTAAAAGACAATTCGGCAGGATTTTTTACTGACTGCGAACTGCGAGCAGGACCAAGCTGTGTGGAATCTCTGTTTTACCAGTTAACCAACAATCAGTGGCCTAGCATTGGTTGTTTTGCTGGACCAACATAACTTTCCCCTTTGGATTTATAGTTGCAAACCATTCACTATTCAGTCATATGTACGTAGTGTTTATATATATTCAAGAGACAGATCATTTCTTTACATCTTTGGGTCCATGTATGTTCATTTCTTTTTGGACATCTTTTTGCTTTGAATCACTGTTAAATTCTTTGTGGAGACAATAATCACAACATAAATAGATATAAAAAAGAAGCAGACAAAACATGACTGATCTAATTGTTTTTATTGAACACAGGCCATTCATGAGGACCAAATTAAGATGGTCATTAACGAGCCATTGAGCCATATTGTATGTGGGTTTGAAGGGAACCAGCTTGTCTTACAAACATTTTATTTATAAACATATTATCTTTAATACTTATAAATGTGTTAATAGGCAGTTGGGGAAAGTTACTTTTATAAAACAATTATAACTAGAAGGGTTAAATATGAGTTACTTTCTAAAATAAATAAGATATTGGGTTAATACTGTATGTATAATATATTATTTTACATTTTCTATACACTCACTCCACAGACACCTGTAACTACCGAATCTTAAAAATTACTTTCTTTAAAATTTTTATTTGAAGTAAACCCTCACTCCACTGACTTTTAACTGCACTAGATTAATTTTTAAAAGTAACATTTTCCACCTTTTTCCAACTTTCCAACTTTTTCCGATGTTGTGTGATTATGCATTTATGAAGTTCACTTTTGCAACCCTTAAAGTATGACTGTTGCATCTTTGCCATACCTGAAATAAACTGTGTGACTGATTTCTATTTCTAGAACTTTCTCCTCTTGTGGATGTTCATATGTTAGTTTAGTAGTCTTCTATTTTTTGTCAATTTCATTTTCACCATGTATTTACTATTGCCTGTTTTATAAAGGTTTATTTCATGTGTACTGTGTAATGAGGGTTAAGTGTACTGTGAGCTGCCAGGCATCTTCATGGGACCTGTCACACCTTTGTAGACAATTAATTTAATTACTTAATAAATAAAATAAATTAAAATAACAAATTATTTAATACTGGATTCTCATGACATACTGTAATTTCAGATGTTCCAGGAACGGAAATGAAAGGTAGCCTTTCAAATCAATGTCCTTTAGAAGGTGTGCCCTGACAGTTCTCAAAGTGCATATGTGGCACTCAGCTTACAAAATGTTCTAGGTATTAGTGGTGTTATAATAATGGTAGATATGACTTTGATTCTCATTCTACAGTAGATTGGGGGTCCTTATTGGGTGGGGATTAACTCAAAACCTCTTGGAAAGATGAAAATCCTTGATTTAATGAATGACATGATTTGACTTTTGATATCAGAAGAACCTAGAAGGCGACAGGAAAATGCAAGAATTCAAAGATGCAATTGTGAACAAAAATGGCAAAACAACTGCTTGGCAGTCAAGCACCAACATACCAGAAACGTTTAGAAAACATCAGCTATCTTTTTTTTCCATCATTAAAATGATAATGGGTAAACAGAACAGGGTGTTTTGACTCTCATTTCAACATCTTTTTCAAGGCTATAATTTGTGAAGTTTCACATTAAGGAAATTAGTTGTGTGATCAAATGCGAATACAATTATTGTGAAAGTCTTTGGTGTTTAGAACTAATGACAAATGAAGACAATGGGAGTGGAATGGCCATATCTGGTCAGAAATCTGACTCTAAACCCCACTTAACAAAACACTACCTGGAGAAAGTACATTCAGCTTACTCTTATTGTTTAAGCACAGAATCAGTCTTAAATATGATGGAGGAAGTCAAATGTCTTCATTATCCATTTAGAAATTGTAAGCTGAAAATGTTATTTGCTTGAGCCAAACATATCATATCACTCTAATGCAGAACCATGGACAATGTTTATAGGGGTAATTTCCTGTTCCCATGGGCAGGCCAACCACTCTTGTGAATTTGTATGTTTCAGTTGAGGCCTGGCCTTATCTTGCAGGAAGCTAAACACAGCTGAGAATTTCACTGCCAAATGTTCTCAGACTTCACTTGCAATAGAAAAGATGTACACTGAGTCTACTACATAGAATTATATACAGTCTACAACATAAGCCTAGACTTTTTTAGTAGAATTGTCAGAATAAATTGTTTTAAGTTTCTTTAAAGAAGTTATTTTAAGCATTTAATAGGAAAATAGCAACAACCAGTGTGCCTGGATCTTACAGATCATTTATTTTCCATGTTGTGTTGATCCACTTTTTATTCTGTTGTCCTCATTTAAAGATAACACGATTGAGAATGAGTTGACAATTGAAGAAAACACCTCACAATTGCTGTTTTTTGTCATAGTTGTTGTTTTTGTCATTGTGTTTTCCAGACCTCTTCTTATTTTGTTTTGTGTGTTTTTAACTACTTTTGGCTACAACGTCTGAGCTTTAGCCTGTGCAGTAGAACCAGAACTAGAACTACAAGGCTCTGAAGCAAAAGTGCTCAGCTGACCTCTTTAAAAGGCAGGAAAACTATTTTTTGGTATTTAAGTTTTTCCATGTCAACATCTGAAATCCATCAAAAAGTGTTAAACTGGTCCAATTCCCATCCACATCCTGGCTGGAAAGTGGAATTCTGCAAACACAATGAAATGTTGAAATGGATAGAAACCTGAGCAGACAGGACATGGCTAGAGAGAGAGCACAGGTGTGAGGGAACCAGAGTGCACATGTGTTGGCTTGTACATGTCAGGATCAGTAAGGCAGTTTAACTTGTGCTCAACGGGAGATTGTTATGGTTATATAAAAGGGGCAAGATCTTTGCATTCAGTATTTCTTGACATTTCATAGTAGTTAATGTAAAAAGAGATCAGAAGGGATAATGTCATCCAAGAATCAGATGCTTTGTGAATGCTTGAATTTTTAAGATTAGTAAGTTTTCATTTAACCAACTTAAGAGATGGCAGAACATTGGAAAAGAGTTACCTTTCATGTAAATTTCTGTATATATACTGAAAAATATATTATTTTATTGCAATTTGTGTTCATACATAATACAACAGTAAAGCTGTTGTTATTAAAAATATTTAAATGTAACACTTTTCCCTCAAATGATTAGCATAAGTCATGATTTGAATGACTATACAGATATGAAAGCCAACAGGTTATTTCATATTGAAATTATTTTCCGGCATATGATGTAAATAGCTGAGAAAAATATTTAAGAACTGTATTTATTTCAAACCTAAACTGAGAACCGTGGAACAGACCTATTGTGCTTACCGAAACTAAGTCACTGTTACTAATTGTCTCCTATTGAGACAATTGTCTCCTATTACTGAAGACAGAAAACAAAATGATCCAGAAAATGTCAAGTTTTCCTTTTTGTTTTGTTTTTTATGTTTCATTGTCTGTCTTTCTTTTCCATTCTGCGCAGAAATAATGACAGACCAGCATCAATCCAAAGCAATCTTGACAATGGCGGAGACTTTTGTGATTGTGTCATTTCCTCAGCAGCGGTTATAACAACAAGAATTCAATAATGGGATTCTAACCGACAAGGGAGGAGGGATTTTCAGAGCAGGGAGCAGGGCAGATGGAGTTTCAAGGAGGGAGGAGGGAGTTTTGTAACAGGGAGAATGGGAGAAGGGAGGAGGACATTTTGAGATGGGTTGCAAAATTGTCCTAACTTGGATTATAGGAAAATTCTACTGTATCCATTCTGTTTCTATGCATACATTTTGTGCTAAATCTCCTTCGAATATGCAGTTACTGGTAAACAAAACGTTTTGTGTTTCCCTCAAGTGATTCAGCATTATAGAATCAGCCTGTTTATAAATGTAATGAGAGTGCAACAAAGCAAAATTAATTATTTAGTACATTGGCATTAAACTCAATTATAAGTTAAGTTTTGAGTTAACTTCGTACCAATGCAAACTTCGAACTATTGAGTTGTGCATCGTTTTGCATGAACGATGAAACACTATCAAATAAATCTTCCAGAAACCTTTTGCATTATTCTGGATTAGGTCTATTGCTTTGTTCAGATTTTGAAATTATTTAAAATCATAAAATCTACAAAAAAGATAAGAGATGAGAGAGGTGATTATGGTTAAGCTAAACTAATATTGTGTCTTATTGTGCTACTTGGTGACCTGGTGCTAGACAGGTCTCAAGACATCCGAACCCTCAATGCTGAGAGAGGAGGAAAGGGTGACCCGGAAATAAATAGCCCCAGACAAAGACACACCAGAAGGACAAGCAAAGCACAGGAAACTAGGGACAGGTCAGAGTAGGATCGCCTTCTAGCTGTAGAGGGTGTGACAAAACTGAACACGTAAGAACGTCACGTGACATACACTTTGCACACACGAAGGTTTGGTTTCGACTAGACACACTAGGTTAGGGGCGAGTGTCACCCTTGTATTTACTGTAGGTTTTGCTAGTTAGTGCAGGTTAGTCAGGGCGTCCTGAGACGCTGAAGACCTTTTTGTTTGTGTTGTTTGGACGGGATAGACCGCACCATATTAGTTAGATTCGTTTGGTTTTGATATTTTCTTTTTTTTGCACTACTCTTGTTCCTTTTTTCCCGTGTGTCTTCGAGTGTTTGTATGTAAATATTGTAAATAGTCTCATATTCCACGTATTCAGTTTTATATTTTCGTTGTTTTTGTTGTTATTTTGTCCCCTTCTAAATCCCTCCAGTGTCCAAATAGTTTTAATGTTACCCCTAGACGACCTGGGGTCGTAACATAGTTCAAGTACAGTAGGTAGCTGTGTCAGCATGCGTAGGCTGCAAAGGAACAAGTAAAGGTTTATTCCATGCTGAAAAGGGAAGAAAAGAAACAATGTTTTGGCTGTGGAGCTACAGCCGAAATGTTGTTTCATGCTAGCTTGGATTTTTTATCTTTTTGTTTTTGTGTGTTTAAATCTTTTTTGTTACTTGTTGATTTTGTCCTTCCATTTAAAAGGAGCCTCACTTTAAAGGCAGTGTTTAATAAAATGTATTTCTGATATTATGCTTTGTTGAATACCAAACAGAGAACAGAAAGTACAGAGGAGACATTATATTTCACTGACAAGACTCAGTTTTTAACTGTCGCTTTTGAATTTCTGAACAAAAGATTGTCAAGCTCACTGTAGGCTCTTGAGGTAGGCCCTGTATTTTAAAGTGAACATCCAATTTTGCAGGAGGATAAGAGTCACAGGCCAGTCTTCAAACATCTTAATTTATTGCAGTATTCTACGAGTGTATTTATATAATTTTGTATGTATATATCACCTGAAGAAGGTTCAACAACTGAAACATATTTCTGTTTTTCAGTGTGATATAACCTTTACTTGCTTCTATATCTGAGTTTTTATGTTTGTTTTCCTTATGGGGAATTCATACCACATTTCCTCAGAGAAGAAAGCAAGGTCACCTAGCCTGTGAAGTCAAGTGTGGACAGTATGTCAGAAATGCATTGAAATGCTAGAAGAGCTTCTTTCTGCCATGTCATTCATGGCTATTTAAACTTTGCCTTGAGTGTAGTCTTTCTTTTGCTATAGCCCACTGGTTTGCCTGCTTCCCCGAGAAAACAGTAACATAGTTTGAGAGTAACACAGTGAAACAGCCTACAGTACACTACAAGGGTATTTTTGGCCACGTGTGTCTGGTTTGTCCCATTTGGGATTTACTGCATCAATATCATTTTTGTTTGTTTGCCTTTGCGGATGAATCTCCAATGTGCTTTCACAGTTTTTAGGGGTTTAGATCATTTATTAAACAAGTCAGTCATGTGTCTAAAACGATATTTCAAAAGCACATGTATCTCTGGCAGCTTTACATTACAAAAAAATCACATGTGCTTAAAATAGAACCCAAGATCAAATAACCAAATTAAAAGAAGAGGCAAAAGTTTTCCGGATAGAGCTAAAATGCAACACATCTAGCTAGTAAATGTTTGACTTTGACAACGCATTAGCACTTACTCAGGAGTTAAATTCTGAAACCCACTGTCTGTATTCAAAATTTCACTGCTATATATTTTTGTGATTTAAGCCTGTCAGGAATTAACAGGAATGTGTGATCTAATTTTTTTAGTCAATATGCAAAAAGTCATTTACCATTAGATCAACACTACATGGAACATGTCTGTCTACAATACATGTAAAGTGTAACTCTGGCCCCCACAGGAATTCTCATGGATAAATCTTGAGAAAAAAACTTTCTTCAGATGGGGGGTCCCTGTTGAACTGGGAGTCAAAGTTAAGCCTATCGATGCGTGAATAGCCAGTCAAGGATTCACATCCTCTGCATTGTCACAGTGATAATTCAAGTGGTTCATTATTATAGAAAAGACGAGGGTGTCAAAGGACATTTAAACCTGTCATTGCTACTGTATGTACAGTAGATAAATAAAACTCTTCTGGCTGTTTGCTTGCACTTTTATTAAACACCATCCATCTAGTTTTTAGCTGCTTATACAGTACCAATACAGGGTCGTGAGGGATCCAGAGCCTGTCGTGGCAAGCATCAGGCGCAAGGCAGGATACACCCTGGACAGGATCACAGTCATTGAACACTTTTGTTGCCATTTACAAAGGTTATATTTTTCCAGCTAAGCTTGACCTAATTGATTTAATATTTTATTTTCTTATATTTATGGTTAAGCGATTCATTATATGCGTCTATTAAAATGTAGAGTACATCTTTAATAATATAAGATTATATCGGTATTAGAACATTTTGACATAACTGATCCTTACATTCAACATGGGCTAGGGAGGCTAAAAAACAATATATTGCCAGGTCCCGGTGGTAATTTCACAATCATACAGTACTCAAGGAAATAAGGGACGTTATTCATAAACCCCAAGCTATGATATTTCAGAATGTAGAATTCCGAATGCAACACTAAAAGGGGAACTGAACTGCGCAAGGCATCAGGTAATGATACAGGTGAAGTTTTGGAAATTATACAGTATTTTTTAAGAGAGGGCAAACATGGATTTAGAACAGGAAACTCTTGTTAACTAACTTGTATGATTCTTCCAACAAGCAACGAGAATAGCAAATAAAAACTAAGGCATATGGCACGCTACATATGACACCTTGTAATATTTAATTTGATAAGGTCCCTGTGGCAGATCTCCCTTAACCTGGTAGAGTGGCATTGGAAGACAAGCACACATTAACCCTCTTTTTGGATGGAGAAATATGGAGCCTGATCAGTCACACATTTATATGCCAAATCTGAAACTAACCTTGCTACACTTTTAGCCTGCTGCACTTGCTTTACCAAGAGGCTTTACCAGTCTATCTTCATCCTGAGTTTTCTAATACAATGCCAAGGAACAAGTAAAGGTTTATTCCATGCTGTGGAGCCTTCTTTGGGTGTCTATGCCTGTCTCACATCGAGACTTTAGAGTTCACATTCCAAGAGTATGCTGAACCTTTTTATAAAGGAATTTGATTAAAAAATCGTTTTATTAGTCTCCTATTAATACCTCGTTAACACATACTCTTTTTTCTGCCCTCTTGTGGCCAGTGTGTTAGATTGGCAGTCTAGAGACATAAGCCAAAACTGATTCTCCCAGATCCAGCTGCTCCATTACATGGATTTAGATAGGTTTTTACCTTTAAAGCTGAGGAACACAAATGTTTTATGTAGGTAGATTCTGAACTTTTAAACATACACGTCATCTTAAGAGCACACGTTTTGATTGGGCAATTGCAAGCAGTGGTGTGTCACAGGGATTTATTTCGGACCTGTTGTTCAACCATTTAGATAATGATTAAGTTAGGAAACTAGCCAAATATGTTGATGATACAGAAAGAGCAAGTGGCTAAATTTAATGTAAATAATTGTAAAGTGATCCACACTGATAGTAGACAAATGGACGATGCACACTGTGTGGATGTTCTGGGGGTTCTAGAAGTTTTATAATATATTAGTAAGACATCATATTATTAGATTTAGTTTTGGTAACTGTATGGCAAAAGAGATTATACAGCCTTAGAAAAGAAGAGCAACAAGAATTAGGATCTGAGGGTCAGAGGAGACTGTTAGAACCAGTTTCACCTTGTCTCAGGGGATTGTAACAAACGTGTTAGGGGAGATAAATCTCTTTTAGCTTAAAGCAAGGAAGACTAATATAAGAGCCCTACAGGTATAGCTAGAGCTAACACAGGGGACTATTATTTTCATTTTGTTACTAAATTTCCAAACACGCAAAGTGGGCTGAATGTTTTGCTTTCTTTCCTACATCCTCATCTATTATTAAATACAACTTTTTTGATAAAGAAAATATCTGTTCAACATTTAACAGATGATCTGTTAAGACACCCTTTTTTTCTTTTGCACTGCGGATTTACAGTATGTTTTCTTCTTAATTGAATTAGGATCAGAAGCAAAGACAGGTTTAAGAAAATGGAATATGATCTTTAGGGGGCTATAAAAATTATACAACACTCTGGCCAGTGTTTAGAAGACAATGTGATGATTTAGAAGTCCTGTAAACAAAGGAAACTTGTATTTCTTCTATCAGTCATTAACACATTATTTAGTGTCTCTGACACATTCAAGAAAGTAGTCTGCCTCCAGGTATCATTATTTCAGATATTAAGACCCTTAGGATCTGTCTGAACTAACTGCATATCCTTGGCTATGGGTTACACTTGCTTCCATCTGCAAGTCACAGGTACAAACCTGACTGTCAGAAGAGAGTTCAACAGGGTGAAAACAGCAGACAATACACGTGTTCCATAAACACCCTCAGACCTGACAGTACTGGAAATGCAGAACATGGTGCAAAGCTTGACATTAGGCATAGAAGTGCCCCATTTCATTGGTTTCTACAATCTGCTTATTATTGCAATCTGTTGCTTAATTTTGAATGTATTTATAAGATCAACACTAACAAGTCAATAGATCTCATTAAACATTTTAATCATGTGTCAGTATGTTATTTGGCTGTGTGGTAAACTGAAATCCATATACCTTATGTTGATATGTTGACGGAGCTGGAAAGTGTATACAGTACATACATTTTGGCAAAACGCCGAATTAGCACTGCATCAGGTTGCTCATTTGAATTCAGCACTCCTATTTGAATATATTGAGCTTGTTTCATGAATAGGGCACGCTGGGCTCTGTTCTGCAGAAATCTGAAACAAGATCTGGAAATAGCACTCGTGAAACTACCCTTGGAGGACGACATCTTCTTGCATCACTGCCACCCGCAGCCTCCAATTAAACGGCAGAAATGGTGAAAAAACAGTGGAGAGAACAACAGGGTTTCAAGTGTGTTTATGAAAAGGCACCCCTCGTGCAGATCAACTCCACGGAGTCCTTACTGAGCCCTCTTCACTCACTCAGATTACTTGCAAAGTTCATGTTTTGACAGATTAGGCTTTGGCACGTTCAAACAATAATGAAAATGATGATGAAAAATGCTTCAGTTTATATTACAAAAAATGCTTCTTCTTGTTGTTGTCATCTCATGTCCAGGAGGCTACCTCTTCACAAAGCGGGTTAAGCCGAAACTTATTATACTGTACCTAAATACTCAATGTTGTTGGATGTTGTGGTGAAATTTAACAGTACTGCATTCCCCTGATTTCTGTAAATACCTTTGAGTAAAACGCTTTGAAAATAGTTTAATATAGTATTTACTGTAAAGGACAGATAACTTTAGTGGTGGTAATTTCCTTAATAAATGTTTTATTAATGGACTACTGTATATTAATTATTAATTGAGTGATGTGAAAGTGATAATAACCGACCTCTACTATAGATTAATTGTAATGAAGTGCCAAATCACTAATCCTGAACATAGCCTGGACTGTATGCAAACCCGAACCTTAATATTATTTTTTAGACTGTGTAAGTAACTGTAGTCATTCATAAAAGTATTAACACGTTGCTTATTATCCATTTATAAGGCATGCTTTTATAATCCTTGAAGCGTGACCTGTGATATTGTTATCCGAGAGCTCTAATCTTTTCTACATCCTAATGAAGATTCAGGTGTTAACAATTTTCTTATTTGCAAGATGTTATGTGTTTATTAGAAAAGTTAAATCTATTTTGTACCACCATTTCACTGCAGGCTTACTTAAATCTGCTTTCTTATTATCTTCCTGAGAATCTTTTTTTCATACAGTGTGAAACAGTCAAACACTAGTAAGTCAGTAATGATTGCTTAATGCATGCCTTCCAGTCTTATTAGGAAAATAGTTTATACCAGGCATTCTTCAGTGTTAATTGGTTTTAATGTGCTGTAGTATAATGATTAAGTGCTTGATATCATGAACATTTTCCTATCCTTTTTAAACTCTTAAAAATTATTTGATACACTTCTTGGTGCTTTTTTCCCTTTTCTGATAATTGGCTTCTGTTCCTTAATCTAATTAATGCTCAAAGTTTTTGTAACCCTACCTTAAAACTAACTGTCCAAACTCCCTGCTCTAAAGATGTTATGGTGCTCCAAGGGGATACAGCATATGATAAGCTTTTTGAGGCTTAAAATAGCTTAAAAAGACCTCATGGAGCTCATGATCTTATTAAGATTTCAATCACAGTGGGTTGTGTTGAGAGACTGCACAGAAATAAAGATGCTTTGAAGATTAAGCTTGTTTACAAATATGCATTGCTTTAACATACAAGCACAATGTGTTCTGATATTTGTATCAGATTCCATGCATTTTGCTTGTCTCTGTGTAAAATACTGTACATTATAGGAAATACAGGTCAGGTTTCTCTAGAACCATTCAAAGTCAGCAGGGTAAATTCCTGCTCTTAATGAACTATAAGGGGATTTGATACAATTGTTTCAGATCTTGAAAGATATCGACAAAGTCACCCATGAATTTTGGTATGTGATTAGGTATTACTGTATGTAAAACATGATTAATTATGTGGTTTCAGAATACTTTTAGCAATAGTTGTATATAAATACAATTCCTGGTATGGACAGATTGTGTAAAGGATGAAAATAAGTTTTAAGTATCGTTTACTAGATTATTCTTTTATTGATCTACATTAAGTTCATCCTGCTCAGCATTTCCTTCCAATCTTGCACAATATTTAAATTCAGCTGGTGGCCAAAGGAGTAATGATCCTTACTTTCTGTCACTAATGGATTCTTACTGTCTCCATCTGCATTCAGCTTCCAGTTCTGTTGGTCCAAGTCCAGACAACATGGCGTGTGGTGTAAGAAAACTGCCATTTATTACTAAACAGTATGTCTTATTTTACTAGCATATCAGTTTGATTCTTGGCTTCTGGGGAAATTGGTGCAATCTGTATTTATGTTTGTGTACCCTGTAATGGACTGGTATTCCGTCCAGATTGTATCCTGCCTTGCACCTGTTGCTTGCCGGAATAGTCTCCAGCTCTCCATAGACCCTGTATTAGATGAACTGGGAAGAAAATGGATCGAAGGAGGGGTTTAGTTATTAACTGTCATCTTCTGAAAGTAACCCAGTCATTTGTTAAATTTGTGTTTCTATCATATTCAAATTTAATCATATAATCATTTATAATATTAATAATTTTGCTGAAACCATCCTTTCTAATGGATTTTTATTCACCACTAGTTGTTTATGTAGTAATATTGTATGTTTTAGTACGTCTCTGTAAGTTCTTCTTTTTTTATTTTGTAGGCTCCACCTTGAGCCCCGGTTGACTTACTTCAAGACATGATTAGATATTCTACAATGAAGCTTCCCTGCTAAGACTAGTCGATTAATTTTTAAAATGTATTTATTAAAATGTTACTTGTTACCCCAGTTACTTTGTTAAATAGAGCTATGCTAAACATCAATACAAATGTTACTGGTGAAGAATTTAACATTAACATTAAGCAATTAAGTGATTCTGCTTAAAACAAATTGTGCTTGTTTTTCTGATGAACTGATTCAATGTATTCTTTATAAAGCTCTAGATCTGCAGGGTTTCCTTTTCGCAGATTTAACATGCTCCAACCCTAACCCAACTCAAAGGCCCAGCAACACAATTGGAAACTAATTTGTGGAGCAAGAAAGAAAACAGGTTGCAAGGGATATAGAACCAACTCTCCAAACATTGGCTTCCATGGCAGCTAACATAACTGGGCATCATGGAAGTGCAATATTCCAAAGTATACTCATGCTGGTGCCCATGGATATGTAATATCATGACCCAATATCATTCAGCTACATGACTGAAAGTTATGCATTAAAAGTCATGACAGTCCCTCCCTAAACAATAGCATGGGGACTTGTTTTCTGATGAACCTGCAATGTGTGTCACATTTGTTGATGTTAAAAATATGAAAGATTCCCTTACATTTCTGTAAGGATGGTGGGGGAAGTTGGGGATCTGCTGTGCAATGGTGTGGGAAATGTTAAGAGTGGCTTGGTGCTGTTGAAGATGATCAATACCATAACTCCGTGTAACAGGATGAGTATATGTGTGCAGTGTCTTGCAAAAGATTCAGTCTCTTCCTTTTTTAAACTTAATATTGTATTCACATCTTGAATGATCAAACTTAAGATTTCTAATGGTAAGATAAGATACAGTAAAAAAGTAAAGAGAAAAAGAAATCTGTTGACTGCATGAGTATTCTGACCTGTGTACACAATATTTGATGGGAAATACCTTTGAACGTATTTTTTTACCCAAGTTTTAGGTTTTCCTCTAAGAATTGCCTGTATTTTGCTGTTTCGCTCCATCTGTTTTCCATCTTGACAAGCTTCACAGTATCTGCGTATGAAAAGATTCTCAGTCCCTGCTAAAGTGAAGTGTCCTCATGATCTAATGCTTCCGTCACTGTGCTTGACAGGAGGATGGTGTTTACAGGATGATGTTCTGTGTTTTGTCCATTAGATGTAACATTTTGCACTTAGTCTAAAGTGTACCAGTTTAGTCTCATCTGATCATAAGGTAAATTTTTCACGTTTTGTCACGGCTTTGTTGTGAATGCCACGTGTGAATTGAGTTTTATTTACTAGTGGTTTCCTTTTTGTCATTCTGCCAGACAGGCCAGTTTTGATTCAAGGACATTTTCTCCTGTTTCAGCCATTGAACGCCAAAGCTTTCTCAAAGGCACTGTTTGCCTCACAGCAGCATCTCTATCCAGTTTGCTCCTTGCTTAGCTACTCTGTTTGGAGGGATATTCTGATCTAGAGTAGTACGATACACCTTCTAAGTTTTGAATCGATCAACTTCTCAGCGCTGAAAGGGATATGTGGTGTCTTTTATTTCTTTTATACGCTTCTCTTTTTTTGTACATTTCTAGAATGCTCCTTTGCCTTTTATGTTTTTGTTTTGAATGTGTGGAATAGGTTGTATACAGTATATAACCAATATTAATTGCTACTTAAAAGTTTCATGACTGCAAGCTTTAAAGCAAATAGATATGAAAAATTCAGGGGTCTGAATACTTTTGCAAAGCACTATATGTCAATGATATGCTTCATGGTTTGAATAGATGAAGTCCCTGCAAAGCTTGTCTGTCAGCCAAGTGCCACAATGTTTGCAAGCTTCTTTTTGGGTTAATGTTGGATACACCATGTATTGATATCTTAGATATGGTCTCATTTTAATTGATTGTTTATTCAGTCAAATGTCTTTTGTTGAATTTGAAATTGTATTTTTACATGAGTTTTTTTTTGTAAATTGACAAATTTCCACAAGAAGGTTTAGTGACGTTAATTTCAACCCCAGTCAAGCAGCAGTAACTGTAAATTTTAAACACAGTAAATGTTTGTGTGCTGCACACCTCCATATCTCCTTTTGCAGTAAATTGGGTTTTCTTCAAGACAGTATTGTTAGAAAACATTTTTTTTTGCATCAATGTGTGTATTTGGCACCAAGCTGGCAAATTAAACCTAATTTTAAGCAACAATAAAAAAATAATAATTTCTGTACCATTCTTACCATTAAAAGATCATTCCTTATTCTTTGTTCTTTCCTACATCTTAGGCAGCTCTGAAGGTGGAAACAGTGCTGTCATCTGAATGACAGATATTGGAGATAATTGTCCGTATTCTGTGCTTCTTTTATTATTCCAGCCCGATAGCATCAGAGATCACACCTGAGTGAAGAGAGGGTGACAGAGTGTTTCAGAAAATTGTAATACTGTCATTAATGAGTCTCTTTGACTTTAGTTTGTCATTTCTGATTGATTCCATGCTTTGCAATAGGCAAATTGAGGTGTGGCTCGGTTAACACATGCAATGCATATCTTTTTCAAGGATACTCAAACACATGCAGAATCAAAGCAAAGTAAGCATTTCCCATCTGCAACAATTTCACAAAGAAACCCAAGTGGACGCAAAAAGGATTGTATTTAAGAGATTGTAAGGAATTGCATTTATTAATACAATTAATTTATGAATAATAACTTGACAATAATTGAAATTGTAAGAAAATAAATAAGTCTGTCCTACTGTATATCAAATTAACCCTACAGAGTTTGGCAATAGCCTGGAACTAATATTACAATATACCTGTAAGTTAACTGTGTGAAGCTTCTGGTCTGTTGTCTTTCCTACCGGAACTGTAAGAGAAGACGAGAGAAACACGTCTGTGTGTCTTCCTTAAAAGAATAAGACAGTAGATTATCTCGAATAGCTGCCACTGCAGCAGAGGTAATCATGTTGGTAGATAGCAACAAGAGAGTTTTTTTTTATCACAACCCTCTCTGTATAACGCTTACATATGACATTAATGGCTGAGCAAACTCAGTAGATACCCTGCCTCCTGCAGGTTTAGTTCTGTGCTTTTTGGGAAACAATAGTCAAACTCAAAGGGTGCAGGTTCTTTTTCAATGGCCAAACTAGTTTCCTTTTCTGGTTTAAACTAAGTGTAGGGTAATCCAATAATGGAAGGTCAGTGACAGTAGGGCACTGACCTTTAACTGGTAAGCTCTTACTATTTATAGTTGGCCTCGTTTCTAAAAGTGACTACTAATGGAGTATGGTCAGTTTCACCCACATTTAAGTAACTTGTGAATAAGAAGTTAAATCTTTTTCATATTTAGGCACGGCATAATATTTAATACATGTATTTTCATTTTCTTAAACAGAAATTTAATTAATTATTATAATTGCTTACACTTATATACCGCTTTTCTGGACACTCCACTCAAAGCGCTTTGGGGACTCCCCTCCGCCACCACCAGCATTCACCTGGATGATATGCAATGATAATGTATCAATGGTAATTAAAAATAAAAACAGCAATACTCTTAAAGATCTCATGCCTGCACCCCCACCCCCCCATAAAAATAAACAATATGTAAGCACAAATAAAATAAAAATATACAATCTAAAGATATACAGTCCGAATTAGTGCGTGAGCAGCAAGGAGAGCTGGAGTTATTATGCCAGAGTTCTACTCTTTACATCCTCAGAACACATCTTTCTCATATGGCATTTAATGACATGAAAATGTTAGCAGATTCTTTTAAATTAACAGTCATTTCAATAATTCTATTTAAAGAATTGAATGTGTATTACAAATGTGGGTTTGACAGCACTGGAACATTAAATGCTTGTTGTTTACCCCACCTGTGTTTGACGGGTGTTGAATTTTTAAGGATTCGTTGATATTTACTAAAGTGTGTACTAAAGTGTACTGCTTCAAACCTAGACTGATACAAGTTCTGAAACAAGTGGATGGTGCACAAAATGAAAGAAAATGATAAATTCTTCTGTGAAGACCCTGTATGTGCTTGGTATAAATCAATGATCGAACTCCTTACATGAAGAGAGTCTATGAGGAGGAGTATTATGAGAATCTGTGGAATTTGTGCTGTGTTTCAATGTGCTGAGAGCTCATCCCTACCTCACTCCGAATCTGTTTATGTTAACCAACCTGATTTACAGCGGTGAATTTTGGGTTATGTGGTTAGATGTCATCTTTGGGATTACTTGCTATTAATCCACTGCTCCCAGCTCCCACATCCTCCACTGCTCATAATAGCTGTGACAAACTCTTGACCTGTACTTCTGCCTTTTTCAGACACAGAACAGCAAGGAGCCTCTTTGTTCTGTTTTCTCACGGAGTGCTGTGAAGGGATTTGCGGTTCCGGCTGTTTCCATACGGAGTTGCCATGATAATAGATGGGGGGTGTTAGAGCTCTGCTGTACACATTCCACCGAAGACCATCCACACAGAGACTGTTAGATCTATGAAGCATCTGCCTCCTTCTCTTCCTAATAACTTTCACATGGAGACTGTCAGGGGGCTCATCCAAGGCAAGCCTGCACACACAGTGTGCAGCACGGTCCTAAAATTGCGGTCCAGGAAAATTGCTGGATTCAGTCTCCATAGTATCTAGAAGCATTGCAGGGAATCCCTAATAAAAATATTTAAAATATGTGCATTGGTGATAGACAGAATAAATGAATGAGAGATTCCTTGTCAGATGTATGGTTTTGCAACTTGCTGGGCACTTCTTCTGACTCATCAGAGACAGCATAAAAGCTACTGAACAAATGTACAAAAAAGGGATTTTTATTACTTTGAATTGCTAATTATTGTTATTATTTTTTCCACTGTAAAACTGTCATTGTGGAGGAGGTTTGGTTGGTTGGGCATCAGGAGAACCATATTAAAGTTTAATTCTTGTATTAAGGTATCAAACAATTAGTGTGTACCAGGTTAAGTGCAGAAATTTGCATTTGGGTGCATCACAAAACTCTGCTGAAGCTGTCACTCATTAAGTGGTCTCTTTAAATGTGTTAAAAGAGATATACACACAGAATGATAGTGAAAAAGACATAGAATCACCCAGTTGCATCAGTCTCTGGTTAGAGCTCCCTGTGGGGACTGGTAGTAAAAGGCTAAAGGGAGAAGTATGGTTGGCTCTCTCCTGAGGAATCTGTCTAGCCAGCACCTGCAAAACATTCTTCCAGGAGCTCTCGTATGATTAATAAATGGGTTCAGGTTAAACTCCAAATATAAGGCATTCTGGTCTTGCAGGAGAAAGGCAGAGACAGGGTTAGGTTTTCTCTTCCTTACAGTTAGTAAGTTACAAATCACACAAGGGGTTCGGGTTCTCATGGCTTCCAGATCCCATCTCACAGCATCTGGTGTAATTCCACTTTGTATACAGTGTAAACTGCAAGGGGTCCCTTGTTCTAAAACCTGACCTTTAGCCAGATATTGAACCTTAACTAGTAGTAATCTAACTTTCCCAGTTAGTTCTGTTTGGGCAAGTCTGCAGGCCATAACCGAACCCAGAACTCCTGGACACCAGCAGTCAGGTGGGCTACCACTTTCCTCAGTGTTCTCTGGTTGATGATTGGAACCCTTACCATGCTACCTAATGGCAGCTGAAAAGGCTTCTGCCTGAGAACTACTACTCCTTCTAATCACAGGGCAATACCACAACTCCTAGCCTTTTACGTTTAACCCAACAGGGAGAGCTAACCATCACTCATCAACCATCGCCTGCCTGTTTTGACCACTTAGGTCACTAATGATCTAGGGTGCTAAGTGCTTGGTTGAAAACCTTCATGTCCCATCACTCCAGGGCTAACACTGAACACTATTATTTTAAATAAAACTGGATTTGAGCATTTGAAAAGGGATTGATTTGTCTTGGCCTAATAATTGCAATGGATTCCAAGAAAATGTTTTGAAGTCTCTATTAGGTTCATAGCTACTGTTGTATGTTGTAAAGTACCTCTGTACAGTACCTCTGTTCCCTGTATTTTGAAAAATACATTCATAAACTGGGGGAGAAAAGCCTGGAAAAACTGAAACCTATCTGAGCAGCACAGGGTGAAATGCATCCTGAAAAATAAACCAGTCCATCACAGGACAGCACACACACATACACACACAGACAGGGACAATTTAGAGACACAAATTAACAGCACATTCTTGGAAGACAGAAGAAAACTGGACCACCTGGCACCTCACATGGCCCCATCGAAGGCTCCCCTAATCTGATGTCAAACCTTGGACCAAGAGCTGTGCCAACCACCATGTTATTGTGTCACCTTGCAGCGGTGCTAGCTTGAAAGCTACATATTTTCATAGCCCTCTTCAAAACATTTAATGTACAGAGAGTTTTGAAACACATACATAGACTTCTGAGAGATGAACTTGGATATGTTAAAAGAGGAATCCACAGAGATAAAATCAACAAGACAGACATCAGACCAGAGGAATGTTGCATAAAAAGGAAAAATAAGTGGATGGCAGTCTGCCTGCAGTTCGAAGAGTCTGCCTTTAAAAAAGGACAGGCTGCTTTAATGAGGACGTGTGGCCTGACTGTCCCTTTAAGAGCCTGTGATATTGGTGGTGGGGAGTCTGCTGGACTTTCTGAAAAAGATTTTTCCTAAGCTCCCTTGGCTTTCAGAGACAAATTGCAAAGATGTACCTGAGCCAAGATTCAATATCCTCCACCTCTCTGCTCAGCTACATCGCATTGATTTCTGCCATGGAGTTATTTGCATATGCTGGAGCACAGCTTGTCCCTCATGTTTGCAAGCAATTGGCTGCTGGAGTGGAAAAGCCTTTCTCCACAGCAGAAATCTGAGCAGTTTATTAGTTGGTGTGGAATTGATTCTGGGGCGGCCCCGTGCTGTTCCTCTGATTACTTGGATGATGTCTGAGTGGGAAAATGAGGGACTAGGATTTAACGCTCCAGCTGTGAAGAATATGTTGTCCTGAGATTTTTTTTTATTGAGGTGGATAATACTGCCAATTAAATCACAGCTGTTTAAGATGGATAAGGGCTTTTGGTTTAAAACCAAGACCCTATAGTAAACTTCTGGGAGACTCAAATATTGAACAAATAACTCAGAACCCCTCATCACGCAGCAACAGTACTAACAATGGCATTCGTTTTAAAAGATTTGTGCAGATGTAAACCTGTCAAAGGTCAAAAGGTTTGACATCGATTTAAAAATCAAACTCCAACATATTAACTCGTGCAAACCCACTATACCATCGTACAAAGCACTGATGCACCAACATCCACCACATGAAACATATTGTTTATTATCCACCACATAATTGACACTCAATTATAATTTATCTGAGTGCAGGTGATTTTTATGATCATGGGTTCAAGGCTGGGCTCATGTGACTCATCGACTTTTGATTTCCCAGGCAGTGGCACACAATTGGTGCTGTTATGGTTAGGGTAGTTAACCAGGATATTCTCAACAGTCACCAAATACAGCAACCCCTGCAGCACCCTGGATACCCACTGGCATGTGGTGCTGGTGGTGAGGGACATGCCTTTCTTTAATCAGCGCTGAACCCCTGTAACTGGGCTGTATTGCCTGTAATGTGACAGAAGGCAAGTAAATAGAAGGTAGGCAGGTCACAGGAGTCTGCCTACACTTCCTTATCCTCATGGGGATATCATAACGTGGGTATCATAACTGCAAGATAGGATTTGAAAAACACACAATTCTGGATCATATGTCAATTCTGTTCCATTTAAAGAAAAAGATATTGGAGCTATCATGTGCTGGAAGGTGAACTGTGAGACAGTGGCACCTAGGGACTGTTCAACGTATCTGAAAAGGGGCATGCCCCAAGAACTGTATAGGAATGTAATGTCATTTCAATTATTGATACATTATTACTGTTTTTGCCATTTCGTAGTGAGCACATGTGTTGATCTGGTGAAGATATAGTATCGACTAATCTGTGTATGGGGCAGGCAGATACCTTGTGAAAGTGGGGGATGGTCAGCCCTGAGTAAGCTGCATCATTGCATGAGTCAGTGTGGTGAAGGCGTTTCCTGGTGTGTCTGAACTACTACATGGTGGAGCTACAAAAGCAATGCAGAGCCTTTGGATTTGAGGAAAAAAGCTCCTTATTCCTCCAAACATTTTCCAGTGTCACAAGAGCAAATCATTCTCATGTATGTCACAGAGCACCTGATTTTATTTTCTCCTAACCTAGTATGTCTTCTAGAACACTTGCTTTTGCCTTTGAAAGCCTGGGAATTCAGTCATGATTCCTTTTGTACATGGACAAAAAGATTCTTGTTTGTCTACTTTATTGTTTACTGCTTACATCTACATTTCGTCTCTGACAAACTCAGTTATGCAGCAGGAGTCTGGTCTTTTAATTTAAACCATTAAATAAACTGTGGTTCTTGATATCTAATATTTAACAAGAAACAAATCCTATGTTTAACAGCTATTACATGATAATGTACTCAAGGAACAAAGGTATTTACAGTACGCATAAAGAGTGCATAGTATGCATAGTGTTTTCAACAAATACAACATTACTGTGAACAGCTTATATAAGATTTGAAACTTATATAAATGTGTATTCATATGGGGTGGGGGGGGGGTCGCTCTCAAGGCTGCGGTGTCTGACATCACTCACAGCAGCTAGAGAAACACCAACCACAGGCATTTCCCTTTCCTCAAGGTTTGGAGAAAAGCAATTGCCTATCAGCAGAAAGTCACATCAAGCAAACAGCAGCCCCGAGAATTCACCCCTGTGTGAATGTAAAAGGACATCTTCAGAGTGACTACATTGGACCAAACATAAATTAGACACATCACTGTGCTTATTCAGACCTGAATGTAGTTACACAGATAAAAAATGTTATGTATATTTTTCCAAACTGTATAGCTGTATACAAACCATTTTAACTAAAAGAAATATTGTTTTCCCCTTTTATTTTTTATTCTTTGTATTACAATGGGTCAACTGTGATGAAGTGGTGTCTGGAACACAAGGTGGAGTTTTGCCTTTATCTTCATTATAAAAGCCTACTTTGATTTGGTTTTAATTGATGGAATACAACCACAAATATGACTTCCACTATAAGAAACATATGGTTTGAAAGAGTAAAACAGCTGAAGATGACAATATATAACACAGTTTTATGAGGAAGTCCGTACTCGCCTTAGTTTGAACTCAATGAACTGATTAATGTTACAGTTTATCAAGAGGGTAGCATGATGGTACAGCGGTAAGCAGTACTGGGTCTCTAGGTTCAATTCCAGACATGAGATGCTATCCATATGGAGTTTGTATGTTCTCCCTGTGTTTCTTCCAAGTGCTCCTGCTTCATACCACAGTCCAAGAATATACTAGTTTAACTGGGTTTTGGGATTATCAGCCCTGGTATGAGTGTGTGTCTGTGCAGTATGTGCTCTGCGATGGACTAGAGTCCTGTCTAGGGTATACATGGCTTGTGCACATTTCTTGCAAAATAGGCTTGGATATTATTGGATATAATGGTTAGAAAATGAATGGATGAAATATTTTTATAAAAAATGTATTGCACATGCCTTATTTATATGATTGTTATCGATGTTGTTTAAATAAAAAAAAAACATATACTGTACTACTTAATTGTTTGGTTTAATCTGATTTTAAGTAATGAATTCTCTGCTACCTACTTGTTCCTTTTAAAGTACAGAATACCAATTAATATGGCACTTTTAAAGCTTAGTCTGTTTAAATGAAAACATAAAGATTAAACAAAGAGAAGCAGTACTAAAATACAAAGTTTCACAGTTGTTTATGAGTTTATTCTATACAGAAACATTTACAAGATTAAGGGTGTGTTAAGTAATTCATCTTAGAAATCATTCATCAATACAGTATATAAACACTACAATTACTAATTCTTATCTCTTATTATTAAACAATAATTTGGGCATGAATTCAAATTAAAATTTATTAATAGAAAAAAAAGAAGCACAAAATAACTATTTTTGTCAATGTTAAGAAATAAAACTAAGACTAAATCTTATATCTTTATAATTCTGACACCCCAGCAATACATATATTGTGTTATATCTAAATTGCCAGTAGCTCAGAATACGTTTTGACTCTAATTGAACTCGATGGGTTTAGCTTTCCTGATACTAACCTTCAGAAAGTTCGTAATAGGAAATACGGTATTAATGCATTAATTACTGATGTTTCATTCATTTATATCTTCATGCATTACAGTATGTATAGAGCACTTAAACAGTTAAGGAACAGAGTATTTTTGTCTTGTCTCTAATACAGGACATTACTGCTATCCTATATTGCTCTAGTTTTGTATTGTAACTAACTGCTTTTTCACACATATCTCCATAGAAATTCTGCTACTCTGCCATGTTTTTTTTAAAGAAAACATGTTTACTTGATCTGAATATGACTAATAATTTCCTCCATTCAATTTTAATTGCTATAATAGCAGCACAAATTGAATAAACTTTTCAAACTTTTCACTGTTATTGTTGATTGCGTCCCAAATATGCCTTTCATGGTAAGAGCATTGATGCTCCCTAAACAGAGAGCTGTTTTGAAATGGGAGGATGACCTGAATTTGTTATCAGCTGACTGTAGATAATCACCTGCGTATTTGATTTTGAGCTTTTGGAAACCCTTAGACAGATGCCTTATTGTGTATGAGTTTCATATATGTGTATTTTGTGTGATAAAGAAGAGACGCCCGCATGGTGTGCAGCAGAAAGCAGGGTGTAGATAGGGGACACAACTTCAGATTACTGAGGGGGAAAGGGTGGAAAAGCAGGACAGCCCTTCCTCCCCCTCCCTAGGTCAACTGGCTGCAGCTCACTGCAGCCTTTTTCTGGGCACTTGGAAAAAGAAATACCAGCAGCTTGCCAAAGCAAACAGTGGGCCTTCCCATTGCTAAGCAGTGTCCAGACAGGCTGGGCTTGATTCCAGCTCCCAGTCCCCTGGAAACAAGAGTGCAGGCCAGGCTGACACCCCTCCCTCATCAGCATAACAGCAGCTCTAAAACAAGGAATCCCAGAAATATTCATGTTTAGCATGTAATATAAGCTTTATGTTTCTACATGCATTCTATATGGTCAGTATAATGCTAACAAAATGTGTTTTAAATCAGGGAAAAGGTAATGAAATGTGTTGTGTTGTATCATGATCTTTTCTTTATAGAAGTAAATGAAAAAATGTCCACAAGCACATAGGAAGTTTACCACTTGTATTTTCTTGGAGTGTGAAGTCATGCAATCGTAAGGGTCTCCAGACCCTGAAATGTTCCAGAATGCAAAAGCTCAAGGACACCAGGACAACAGCTGAATGTCTCACAGTTTGTCTTCAGCTGCTTATGGTCCCCAAAACAACTTGAAAAATAAGTTTTTTAAGAATACATTTAGAACTGCCAATTGTTTTTGTTCTATATCCATCCGGTTCTGTCATTAAACACCAAATGTGTGTTTTCATGTCTTGTCTAATGGCTACAAACCCTGCAACCTCACACAAAACAGAAGAAGGAAGTCTAAGCCAACTCATCTGACCCACTCATTTACGAAACAACCATCTTTTAACACTTCACAGGGAGCACACACTCTGTTCCAGTAGTCCAGCGCTGATTGGAGAAGAGGCATGTCATGTTTTCAAGAATTGAGGACACCTTAACCAACTCTTCTCACCCTGCTATCTGCGGTTCTCAACCAGTTTGTGTGCTCTTGCTTACAGTCTCTCAGTCAAAGTCTTGTGAGAATCGTGACATGGGCATAGCATTATCATCTTGGTAGAAGTGTTAATAATTCCTACTATACCAGAGATGTCACTCACACTAAGGGAAATGTATTTGTTAAAATGGATCATCATGAGCTTAGGTCATTCACTTTAATAAAAAAAACAGGTTTTACAGTATACCATATTGTATGTACTGTACACTATATTGTAAATCTAAAGTTTGCCATTTGCAAAGGAGAAGGTGTAATGTATGTGAAACCTTCTCTAAATTTCTCTGCTATGACAGGGTTTGTTTCCTTCAAGATAAGCCTTTTCAAATACATAGACAACCTGATCATTTATCAGACAAGTTTAAATCCTCAACTTCAAAGGCTGAAAAGCTAAAGGTCTTTCTGATTATCATGCTGTGTAAATCAAGCTACCATACAGAACTGACCATCCCTCTGTTATCAGAAAACTGCTCATTCCTGGTAGTGGTCCCAGCAACACAGATACTGTCTCGGAAGCCTAGGGCACAAGATGGGACTTACAGGATTCCTGTCCAAAGCAGAGAACACACAAAATAGATGAACATCACAATCAATAATTATTCTCAAATACAATATGAAGTAGATTCTTATTTGTGATCTTATCTGTAACTGCAAAAGCTAATTGTGTGTGACCTTTGGTTTTCCAACTTCACATGATTCACATGATTCACATGACACCTACCATGAAGGTAGATTTGCAAATAAGATTTTACAAACTAGCCGAGAAAGAAAAGAACAAGCATCATGTAAGAAATGAGAGACATTATTGTACTGGGCACTGAAGTTGTCTGATATGGAAAAGGAAAGAATGTCAGCAGCATGATAAGAAGGATCTTGTGGGTTACGATCAATGGGCTGTAAGTTCATCTTATAATCACTCCTAAATTGCTACTTAACGGTCTTCAGGAATGTATCAATAAAGACTTCCACTAATTTGGTCTGCCTCATAAACCTCAAAGTACCGCAGCTAGCCTTCTTTTAAGAAAGATGCTCATATTAACAATTACAGCCAGAACAGTTCTGTGTGCTGTAGCAACCTTGCAGATGCCTGCTCCACCACTGGCAATGAAACCATTCACAGAAACCATATCAGATTTTTTTTCCACATTGTACCTTTAAAGGGAAATAGCAAAAGGACTTTATGTTTGCACAGTAAAAGGTTATTCAGTATTTGACGAAGTTAGGAAAGAATGGGGAGCGCGATGAGCAGGGATGCAGGGAGTGGAGGAGGGAGGGAGGCCGAGGTTGAAGAGAGGAACGTACCATGCAGATGATGTAAGTGCTGATTAAGGTGGTGAGGGAAATGGGCAATTGCTAGACAGTGGAATGCACTACTCTGATGATGTAAGTGCCGACTAAGATGGGTAGGGATAGAGAATAGCTAAAGATAGGCTTTTTGGAGGGTGAATTTATTGCCGGTGAAAAACTGGGATATGGTGACGGAGAATAAAATAATTGTTTACAGTCGAGCACCACACACATCAATTCACTCACACAGAGTGGTTGTGTGTTGGTGCCCAGGGCAGGGGTGGGACAGTGGAACTGGCACGGGTTCTGCATGGTGTCAGCAAGTACCAGGAGACCGTCCTTTCACAGCCTCGCGTCAACATCCGTCCTAACCCATCAGCCCCTGCCAATCCACTCTGGGCTGCAGCCAAAAGGCAGTGGCTGAATTGCGCCAAAAAGTGATATGGCCCTGTGCCATTTCAGAGTCCAGTGGGAGATAACAGAAAACTAAACTTATTTCCCTTCAGAGAGAACTAGATTTGAGCTCGGCTTCTAAAGCTTTGTTAACCTGTCCTATAACTTTTCACATACCTCCCATATAGCCTCTCCAGAAAGAGGTACAGGAAGGAAAATGTATTTTTTATACTCAAATCACTTTAGATAAATGGCCTGTAGTACAATTATTGGATTTAAAAGAAAACAGCACAAAATTAACCAGTTTTGCATTAGTCATGTCAAAGACAGGGATGATACCTTGTCTAAAATTCTGAAACAGATAAAGGAAGTTCGTAATAATTTAATGTTTTTGCTGCTGTAACAGTCTCATGGCATTGCAGGAAATGGAACTTCCCAAATCCATTCAGATCCTAAGAGCTTTCTTTTAATTTGCTTCACCTCAAGAAGTGGAAGGGGAAATGTAAAAGACCAATTAAACACAGGCAACATTATGTGTTGCAGTGCTTCTAAAAAACTAAATGCCCATTATAATAACTTGATAGTCTAAAATCCAAAAGACAATTAAACCTGTACATTTTATTAGTCTGTGCATGGGTAATAATAACATCACATTTTATGGATTAAAAAATATGTTTTGAATGATCCGTTTATTCATTTTTAATAACCGCCATTTATTCTTATGTGAAGCTAACATTAGACCTCCAAGTTAGACTGCAAGTGTCACTCCACAGCCTCTGAGACTGTCTGGCCAAGTGGCTGTTGTTATTTGCAGACAAGGCTTTAATATCTAAGTATTTTCAAAGAATATTTATTTTTGAAAAATCACCATATATATCGTTTAGGAGCCTAAATCTTTTACCCATAGTTTTGCATTCCATGCTTTACATTTCAAATGTTCAGATAATCATTTTAATTGGTTTATTTGGTTTAGCTATGTATAATTTAGTTTTATAATTTATCAATATAAAGGGAAGGAAAAGTGGCCATTCTTGGGGCAATGCAGAGAGTGTTACTTAAAGGAGATTTTAAATCAGAAATCTGGTGTCATTACAAGCATGTATAGACATAAAATGAATTAATTTAAAACACAAAGTAATAGTGTTACTGCCACTCTGTTACTCTGTTGTATAGAAGTTGTACCTGTAAATATTCACCATTGTAATTACTGGTCATCTCTCACATTTTCCTCTTGCATCATGACAGGATTTAGAGTGCTAAAACATTTTGAAAATATCAAGTGTTTAAAAATACAAGTACTAAAAAACACATGCAATATGTAAGTAAAATTAACCTTACATCTCTTGAGTTATCAAAGGTTTCATAGCCACTTAGTACACATACAGTACACTTGTGAACTTCATTCTGCTCTTTATCAAAGGCTGTAACACTAAGATAAAACACATATACTATACACAGAATTAAATACAAGTAATTAACATAAATTGTCAAGTAGAAGGAGTGAAATATTTAATATTTTTCCTGATAGCTGATGTGTGTCCATTAAACCAATCTTTACTGGAAATATAATGAGCTGTTGCCAGTTCTTATCCGCAGAGTTCCTGGAGAATTTAAGCAATGATTCAATATGTGGGTTTTCGTGGCAGACTGTAGAATTCACACTGATGGGTAAGGAGCTGAAGGGTGCAGAAAAACATGGCTGTGAAGATGATTGATTGATGTCAGGTCTCTGAAGCTCTGGCTGACTGCCAGCTGATCACTTCACCCCCTTCTTCCCATCTTGGACCACCATCTGTAGGGATTAGAACAGATGGATGGTGCATTCAACAGAGGGAACTGTAACTGATGATTGCAGACCTGGACACGGAAGGTGGAAAAGGCCAGACACCCCAGGCATGGAGCTCTCTTATCTTTTCTCCCTTATTTATAAGGAGACTGTACTGTACAGGTAGCAGCAAGGCCATGACCAGATCTTGAATTCATTTTCTGGAAAGGTTAATAAATTAATTTTTATCTTGCTTTTGGAAATGATTCCAGGAATTGAGCAGTTCCTCTAAGCCACCTCCTTAGGAATGTTTGTGTTATAGAGCTGTGATAACCAGGATTCACTGGTATTCCAACACTCAAGTTAGACCACTATACAGTAAATGGGGTCCTTTCTGACAGATGAGTGATATAATACACTGTACAAATTGGCAGTAACATCCTGGTAGCTTGACAACAAACTAATAACTATGCACTGTTGTCAACACAGAACTGCTTAAGAAAAGGAACTTGTTAAAAAAAAACAATGGACTTTGTGCAACTGACATAAAACAGGATTCTGCCCAAAACTTCCTCAGAAAATAGTGATTTCACCTGATCACCAAAAGTATACAGTAGTGTCAGTGTATATACAGTGTTAGTGAATGTTACGACCCCAAGTGTCTAGGGGTAAAGGGGTGTAACGTTTAGGATAATTTTGGGATGCAGGTGGGTTCTGGTGAGGGACTAGGAAGCATGTTAACAAGGGTTGGTGCAAAAATGATTATTTTAACGTGAATAAGTGACTGGTACAAAATAGGACACAATAACACATAGGGTTTGGGAACTAATCTGTTTCCCAGATTTAAAGACATTCAATATCAGTGATATAAATACAACAGAATATCTGTTTTTCTAAAACATACAATATTTAAGTACCTATGCGTCATACTGCATGTTATGTGATTATCAAATATTTATGTGCCCTCAAAATCACGAAAATTGAATGTCTGTGCTTTGGTATGGGTTTTAGGAGGTTGGATAACATTCACCTGACTTTTATTTTACCTGGCATTAATTAGCCTTTATAATCCCTGAACGATCAGTGAGTTGTTTGTGTCTATCCAGATCATTCTGTAAATATAAACGCTCTTGCTACGTTATTCTATTAATAAAACTGTCTCGTACCACATTTGTGAATCTGTGTGTATACTGGTAAGCGGTTGATATCTTTGATTTTGTTGCCAAAAAAGTAATAAGTGAATTTTCTGATCCCATTTCTAATCGTCTAAGTTAAAATAATAAAATCAATACAATTCTTTCTTGATTCCAACACTTCTGCTGTTCTGTACCCTGATTCCTTCTCATACTCATATCAGTTTCACCATACCATTATACAATAAAAAACCTAAACCTTTGGCTTCTGAAACTGTGAGGGGCAGTTTTCAGACCTCTCAGCACCTTGCTGTAAAGTCTCACTAATTTTGAATGCTCATTACTTACAGTACAGTATCAGGTCATTTGCTTCCTTTCCATCTTGCCAGCCCCCACCACCAATGGCTGAGCTGCGACTGCTGCAGCTGTCACTGACAGTGCCTGGCAAGCCAAGGGGCTCACCGTTGAACGGCAACCTGAGGAAGTCCTGACCATCTTCAAACCCACCTCACCTGGGTGCACTTAACCAATGGTGTTTCACCCTTTGGGGTATCCCCATCACAGTTTCTTAATGAGAGTACCTGTAGACTAAAAAGCACAACCTTCATTTAGAAAAGATTTAGTTATCCACTAAGACGACCCCACAAAGCTTGTTATTGACAAATATGCCTAAGCAATAGATGATTCTAACTCCATGTTTCAGTGTGGCGTTTTGAGATAAGACCCAGATTATGTCTGAGCCATATAACACAAACTTGTAACCAGTCCTAGTCCAACATAGAACGAAAGGTGGTCCCCACGACTCCAGGAAGCTGAAGATTCTTGAGAGCCCAGTAGTATGATCTCACCTAAATAGACTTCTTTATACACCACAATCCCTGTAACACCCTTCTCTTTCCTCTGGAAGTCTTATCTAGAATTCTAGCCTTTTGAGCGAAATGTGTGTCATATTACTCCCTTGTGGGCATTAGTTCACCCTGAAAAGTGTGTTTTAGTGCATGTCAGCATGAGATTACATGGAGGTCTTTGGGTCAGGAATCAGGTGTGATTGAAGGATTAAGAGTTGTAACCTGTTGGCATCGTGCCCAGCTACATTCTTTAATCCCTATTTCACAGTTTTCACAGAAAGCATATCTTTTAAAAATCTTGTTTTAAACTGGTTTTTGTTCTGTTTTGATCTTTAAACTATCAGTAGAAAGCATAACATTGATTTTAGCAAGTATTTCAAAGGATAATGCCTCGTAGAATGTTCCCATATTACTTACTACACACAAAGAATTTACAAAAGGTTACAAGAAGAAGACCAGAAACAAGATTTGGCCCATCTACCACAGTTGATTGCTAGTAGCTAATTGCTTTGAAAATCTCATCTAGTAATTTGAAAGAAACCAGGATACTGGCTTCAGCAGGATGGCCGTATTACATGTTCCAAACTCTCATAACCCTTTGTGTAAACACATGACGCCTTTAGATGTACTTTCCTATATTTCGCACTTGTGTGTTATATTCTGTGTATTACTGCTGATTTTAAAAAAAGTGTATTAGGTTGACTTTGTCACATAAGCTGTATCTCCCTATTTAAATCACATTTATCTAAATTATTTATAATTATATATGTCTATGGTTAAACTAGGTTTTAATTTCAGGATTGTCACATTAATCATCCTATACTTACATGAAAACAAATATATTTTCCCACAGGGAAGGGCTCTAATTATATAGCAAGGATATACTGTATAAATGCACAACGAAATGCAGCATTCTAGGTTTTACACATTTTGTATTGTACACATTTGTAATGTTATTTATTATGTAACTAGTGAGAATATAGATTTATTGATTGTTTGAGCAATAATTTCCTTGAAAACAAGCTCAAGAGACTAAGGTCAAGTTATGTGAACTGATAACATTCTCAAAATGTCAGTATAAATAGCCTTTCATAAGGACAATGTTAATTAATGTAAAAACAGTGAAAGAAAGAGCTCTGACTTGCAAACCAACTTTCCCATGCTATTGGCCCAGAATATACCACATCAATGACCTGGTCCTACATTTTATCACATGAGTGAAAGCAGTTTTGCTTTCTGAATTTATTTAAATAAAATTCTAATTTTAGTACATATTTTGTGGTTAACCTACTTGGCTAAAAGGGTGACAGTATGAACTAAGGATGAGGTACAAAGAGCCTATGGGTTGTTGTAAGCATGGTGATGGTGATGAGTTGTCAGAGGAGGCTTCTCGAGAATGCAGGTAAGCATTTAGTTGTCTCAGGTTTATCTATAATTTTATAATAGAATATAAAGTAAACAGGTAGTTTGTGAGAGCTGTGGTTTACTTTCTTCACAAGCTTTCCTTATAAACTCCATTTAAAAATCACGGATAGACACATGCTTTTATATTTAGTTTTCCCAGTGGAGAAAAACAAACCCCATGTGCTACCAGTTGACTGTTCTCACAGAAGTATAAATCTGGGCTTTTAAATGTTAATCTCCAGAGTATTCAATCTCAATAGTATTGCTTTTTGAGCAACCCACTACTATACCTGTTATTAGAGGTACATCATCCTCAGAGACAAAATCTGTCCTAAGATTTTCATTCTCATTCAAGTAATTTTGAATTTTATTACTTGATAAGTATTTATGGACTGGAAGGCCTCTTTTCATTTGTAACCTTTCTTATCTTCTTAAGAGAATAGTAAACCTGACAGTACAGGTTTTATAAAAGAGCAAGTACATGACTGCTTTTGAATGGATGAGGTCTATACTTGGCAATTCCAAAATATTAAGAAATAGTACATTTCAAATACACATAAACATTGTACAGGTACAATCTTATATACATAAACCTCTTTTTGCTTTTTTCATCAACACTCGCTTTTTAAATCTGAAAAATAATATTCCATTTACACAGCTTTGTTTATGAATCACAGGAAGGCTGTTGTAGCAACCTAATGTGTTGGAAACACTTAGTTAAATAAATATGCATGTAGTGTGGCTGTAGAAATGTGTAATAGATTAAAAACTGGCACTGTTTCTGGAGAACAGACTCTGATTGATAAATATAGTAGTACTCTAAAAAGCAATTGCTGTGTAGCACAGCCATTGAGATAAGATGCTTGAGATTGTGCAGCGCTAGCATAACAGTATACAGTCTTAAAGTTCTTGGGTACAGTTCCTCTTGATCTCTGGACAAGCATGGTCATCTGCTCAGATTTTATTGTTGGATTGTGACTTCTTAATTATGAAACACTAGTCAAAGCATGTTATCCATCAGATTTTTACCACTTTCTCATGACACTATGTCATCATACAAGTCATCTGACATAATTTAATGCCAGGATGTCCCTTTATCAGTTTTTCAAAGGCCTACAAGAGTTAATAAATCAACGACTGTTTCAATGTTGAACAGCTCTACTTTGTTCTCTTTTAGTTAATGTATTAACTCAGGTCATGTATCACTAATTATTGCTTTAAATTTTGTGAAATTATCATTTGACAAATTGTCTCTTAATGATTGAGTTTTAAAGAATATATCCATTTTGTAAAATTAGGAGTTATACATAAAATATAAAATATGATTCCTCTCTGTCCCCCCTCAGGGTGTTGAGATAGCTTGCATTCTAGATTTGTGAAATGTGCACAAAGTGGGAAGTAGCTGTGTATGAATTCTTAATTCTGCAGCATGAAAGGTCTATGGGTGGCCTGACTTTGCAGACTTTCAGCTTTGTTTCTGCTCCTTTGTTTTGTGTTTAACCATAATTTGTGTCTTCTTGGAAAATAATTTGTGTCTTCTTGCCTGCCCTAATGGAAAAACAGGGGGCAGGTGCACGTAATGAACTAAAATACGAAAGGGTCGGAGCGCCCTAAAGAGGAGGGATGAGGATCATGGCTCAAACCCTCCCCAGTGACATTAATATGGAAGGAAAGGACTGAATAAACTGGATAAGAGCTCTGATTGGGATATAGTCTGGTACAAAATATTTTTCTTCTAAAGATATAGCAGATTAGGTGAGAAGACTTTCACAATTTACAAACATAATGAACGCAATACCATTCCGGCAGCTGCAGATGATCACACATTTGTTTAAGGAGGGTGCTTTGAAAGAGTGGTTTTGGATGTGACTCTTGACACATGTGAGTCCAAGATTACTCCTGCTCAATGCCAATCTTCAGAAACAACATCTTTTACCCCTAAGATGAGAAACCGAGGTACCTTGAACTCATCTTTGCTTTCATTAAGTTATAGTACAGTTTTGTTTAGAGAAAGAATTACCAATATTATACATTATGTGTTTCAGGTACTAGAAGCACTCAAGTTTAATAAATACCCAGGGTACAGTGGTATCTTATAAATTGTGCTTATAGAAATAAGACATGTCATTCAGGAGAAGCGACACTTTTGACAGTCCCTTAAAACAGCAGTAGTATCCAGGTACTGGAGAGTTACTAATGTATCCACCCATAAAATGGATGAGAAAACTGATTCTGAGAATTTAACTAGAGGATACCTGCATGGAAATAATTTCTCAGGAAATAATCAACATAGATTAAGAAAAGATTCCCAAAATTTCCCATTGGCCCTTACCAATCATGGCCTCCTAATAATTCCCATCTGTGAACTGGCTTCATTACTCTGTTCTCCTCCCCACTGAGAGCTGGTGTGTGGGGAGCGTTCTGGTGCACTATGGCTGCCGTCCCATCATCCAGGTGGGGCTGCACACTGGTGGTGGTGGAGGGGAGTCCCCTTTACCTGTAAAGCGCTTTGAGTGTCCAGAAAAGAGCTATATAAGTGTAAGCAATTATTATTATTATTATTATTATTATTATTATTATTATTATTATTATTATTATTATTATTATTATTATTATTATTATTAAAAGATAGATTTTGCCTTCCTAACTCTCTTTGAACAAGAGAAAACAGTAATGAATAAAAAGAGGACATGTGATGTGGTACATTTAGATTTTCAGAAGGCTTTTGATAACGTTCCCCTTTTAAAGATTAATTTTCAAACAGCAGACAGTAAGTATTAAGGGAAATATGAATGCTTTGATTAAGAATTTGTTATTAAACAGAAAACAGGGTGAATAACAGATAAAGGGTGAATACTCAGGGTGATGTAATTAGTGGAGTATCACAGGGCTCTGTACTAAGAAAACTGCAGCTTTTAATTTATATCTATAAACTTGATTGTGGAATAGTTAGTATACTTGTCTAGTCTACAGATTATAACATATTAGGAGCATTAACAAAAACTGTTGAAGTATCAAACGAAGTTCCAAAATATTTAACTAAAATTCATAATGGGCAAAAACCTTGGATATAATATTTACACAGCTAATTGTGAATAAGGCTGTGAATTTATGGGAATTATAAGTGATAAGTTACTTTTATGCTCAGTGTACTCTATATCAATATAGCGCACTAATTATAATGAATATTAAAGTCAAGTGTCACCATAGATTAAGCACTAGCAGCCCTGTTTTGTTGCTGAAGCAGATTCCATAGGATCTTTCAGGAAATATCTGGGTGTGATTCTTGGATCAATAAGAGCTCTTGTGTCATGTGATATTATTGTATTAACACTTTTCTTGTTACTGCTCTTCATAATGTACTTTATATCTATAATATTGAGCCACACACTGATTGTAATGATAATATACAGTAGGAACAAGTAATAGGTTTATTCCATGCTGAAAAAAAGAAGAAAGAAAACACAACATTTTGGCCATGGGGCCTTCTTCAGGTGTCAGGTGTCCTCACACCTGAAGAAGGCTCCATGGCTGAAACGTTTCATTTGCACATTAGTCTACAATTACAATCAGGTAACTGATAATAGCTCATAATACAAAGCAATAAACCATAATTGCTTTTAACTGAGAAAAAGAAAGTCAAACAGAACTTGTATGCCTGGCCCCAAAGTCAGATGATTCCTACCACAATTTTGGATAATGTTGCTCTCTGTGCTATAAGACGAAAAACAAAATATTTCAATTAACTAAATTTATAAATTTACATTTGAAATATGGCTATTTTCTGTTTCAGTTTCTGCAAAAAATCATTCGCGAGTCCTTTGTAATTTGTAGCCATTTGTGTTGTTAAAAATGATTTGGAGTTATTAAATTAGACCAGCATTAATGTCACAGAACTAAACGTTGAAGACACTTTAAAGGCAAACCTTGGAAAATAAAAAGAAAAAATATCTAAACTTCACATCTTTTAAATGACCCTCAAAACATATAAAGGGTTGCCTGGCTCTCCTGAGGAACTCTATTTGCAGGTCACAAGAGTATTTGCTGAAATTGTTTTCTTGTTACACTCGCTGTTGGAAACCTGTACTCTACTCTTAAACACTACAAGGCTTCCTGTCTGCAGGAGTTAATCAGACACTGTAAATTGTGCTTTACCTTTCTGATCTCAAGCATTTGGCTTTTTCCAAGTAGCACCTGTGTGATCCACTCTCTATTAATTCAGCCGTCAGTTGGCTGAACACTTTCATCTGTTTATATGGCTGTTGTCCGTGGTTGCCATAGAAACCAGCTTTTCTTTCCTCAGCCTTAAAGCCAGGCCTGCATATTTTAGGGCTGGAATGTACTCAGAAAGGAGGTAGTTGATCTTTGGCTGAGTCCCTCCACAACACAGACTTTTGTTGTTGTTGCTGTCCGCACAATGTTCCCATTTGCCAAAAAATCTCGTAGCAGTCAGGTCCAAATTTGGCAGTGCTTTTTGGCTTAGTGTCATTTTTTCGACTTGGCAGTACATGGAGCAGAACCCTAAAAAAATAAAGAAAAGAAAGTACTAAACAAATATTACTGTTAAAAGAAACTACTTCTGTTCAAGCAATGTGTACTGGAAACATCCCATATCGTTGCTAATGGTTCTGGTTGCTCATGTTGTATCCACCATTATATTTCTGCTTTACTGCATAACTTACATTAAATAAACATTAAATTTGTACTATATTTTACAAGACAGGTCTACTTATTATTGCTGACGTTTCAGTGGTAGCTGCATCAGCATGCATACGAGAGGGTTCTAAGGGACAGGTAAAGGTTCAATCCAGGCTGAAAGGTAAAGACAAGAAACCCAAAGTCTCAGCTGTGGAGCTTTCATTTTCTTTCCCTTTCAGCATGGAATGCACCTTAACCTGTTCCTTTACTGATTGTTGCACTGAAACAAAATTCTCAACTATGAGTTTATAATATTATAATACAGAACTACTATATAATACAGTTATATAGTTAAGCTACCCTGTGTACTGGCATCAACAAAGAGAAAAAAATAAATTAATTTTGCCTTGGTTTACAACTGCCCTTGTATTTGATTATTTATCTGCTTTTCACTTCTGTTTTCAAATATTCTCAGGTTTATTTAATAGAACTGTTGTCTCATCTCTAGTCTGAGCTGGCTTCGGCACAAGCAGAGAGAGTCTTCGAACAGCCCTGCCAGTCTGGGCATGTCTTCTGTTGGAATTAGAGTAGATTTCCCTTTCAAAGCCTCTGAAATTAATAAATAGGAAAGAAAATAATAAAAGTGCCCAATTAAGCTGAATATGAATTCCATCTATGATTCAACAGCATTTAGTAGGAATGTGAAAACTGTATGTCTGACCTGAGTAAAGTCACAGATCGTAAAACTTAGTAAAATCTAAATTAAAGGATCAAAAATATTCTTAAATATTAGTTGTGTTTACATGTTACTAGTTAACAATGCACAGAAATGTAATTCTGGAAAATATTATTCTTACCCTGTTTAAAACATCCGTAAAATGGCATACGATAAATAAAAAAAACACTAAAAAATTGTATATGAAAGAATGAGAGAGTGAAACAGAAAGGACTCATCAGTGAGTAAAACTGAGATTTAAGAGGACTGCTTGTTGGATATTGAAAGACTAATGAGAGCATAGCCTCTGATAATAAAACAGCAAGCATTAGGACAAAGAAGGAAAATAGATGGATAATCGTAATTAAAATAAATGCAAATACCTCTTTTTATGTTGGAGCCAGCTTACCTGTCTCCAATATTTAGACAGCGTTTATTTTTTCAGTTTAGCTTGGGCTCAGGGTGAGCTGGGTTTTCTGTCTGTGCATTTAATTTACAGTAGTTTGATCAAAACTGTTGTCATTTTTAAGTGAGTCTGGGTGTGTCTGTTCTCACCCCGCCCTTTACGTCTCATGTACTGTACAAGCGCACACCCCCAGTGGCATCACATACCATTGTATATAGTACGAGTGTTTCCCAACAAAAGAATACTTCAATGCAAATCATTACTGAATGAAACACCATTTGTGTATGGATAATGTCATATTGTATAAAGACGAAATATTTCAATTACCTTAATTTATTCATATGATCAGAGCTTCACATAATCTAGATGCAATACTTCTCTAATTTGTCTGACAAAATCATACCTAATGTCTTCTGTGGTAAAAGGTTTAGTTTTGGTTTTACAGGTTCAAACAGCATGTCATTCAAAAATAGTTTCACACAGTCACATGTACAGGTGATTATAAAAGCTTACATTTTAAATTAAATTTTCAGATGGCTAGTTTATTCTTGTTTCAGGGATGTAATTAATTGATGTCTTGTCAAATGCTGAAAATAATTTTTCAGAACTATGTCATGTGATCAAAGTATGGATTCCAGTATACGCCACAGGACGATTAATTAATTTAAATATTATATATGACATTTGCAGTATATTCATGTATTGTATTAATTTGTGTCTGTTAGCTCTTGAAAATAATGATATTGATTACATTTAGTTTCATGTAATTAACATTTGATTTCAAAGAACACAGGTACAATTAAATAAAAAAGTATAACAACTAAGCTTGTTGAGCTTGTTTTACATAAAACATAAACAGAATGCCAATGTGTTTGAACTGGGTATCAATCAAGCCAGGTTTTCCTCTGCCAGTGATCAATTACTCGACTCAAAGAAACCCTCTAAAAGGGAGTTTTAAGTAAAAACACATTTTTAAGAGTACAGAATAGTCTGCTGTGATGTTGCCTTTTTCTAAATCATGTTTTGTTCTAAAATGTAGGTGATGCAAAAAAGCAGATGCAGGCTCAGTAAAAGTCCAAGCAATCAAGACGTAAGGATTGCAGCAATACTGTGCATTAATTGCAATTCTGTATCTGCTTTCTTGATGGCACAGATCAAGGATCTGGAAAGCTCTTTTTCAACAAGAAAAAAGAACAGATTTCTCATTGTCAGAGGAAGGCTTGTTCCTTCTGCTATATGTGTCTGATCATCAAATTTAATGTTCCTGGAAGTTGGCAAGAATAAAACTGTCACATGTCACGGAAACAAGGACTGCAAAATTTATGGCAAAGTTGGAACATCATTTCTTTCAAGTGGTGCTACAGTGAAGATGTAGTAGATCATTACTCATCCTGCTCATCTTGCTTCATCCCACCGTAAAATGTTTTAAACCGTCTCATTATGACTGGAGTCCACCTTTGGAGGAACGGTGCGAATTAAATTGTACACAGCCTTACGCAGGCGAGACATGAAATACAGCTTCTCTAGGTCAGACTGATTGACCTTGTTTTAAAAGCAGGAGTGCGCGAGCAAGCAAAGTTCCAAAGTCATATTAATGTTTAATCGTGCAGAAATGCGGTGCTTGCTTTTCCATGTGAGAGTTTACTGAAACCCTGTGAGTCAATACCCCAGCCTTTTTCAAATTACCAGGAACCTGGTACTGAATTGAAAAGGTCAAAATTATTTTCTCACTCTAGCAAAACATGATTTGCCCTGACAAAGAGATGTCACGTTATACTGGTAACACTTTCTGATGTCCCTATACTAAGGTTTCACGTACAGGTTTTTTTAAATGTGGATTAACTGATATGAATATTGATATTGGAGCCAGTCATTTCAAAACAGAACAAAAATATCATGCCAGCTAACTAAAGGACTGAACCAAGCTAATAATTAAGTTAAATAATTCAATAACATATCTGTCCTGTAGCTGTATATGTTAATTTTATTTTTTTAAATAAAGATTAAGCAAATATTCAAAGTAGAACAAGTCAATGGCTAACCAACCTTAATTTTAAATAATAAACTTAGAAACGATGACAATCAGAATTGCTTTGAGGTTTTGATATTAATGTGTGGTTTTACAATTCATATTTCCTGAATTATTGCTTATCGTCCATTTTACTTAAAAACTGTGATCCTTACTTAAAAATTACACTCCATTTTACCTTTGTCATTTTACCCATTGTTGCAATGCAGGTCTAATCATCATATGAAGACCTTTGTGAAAATAAAGAAAACTATTCTGAAGATTATGCCAGTTTCTGACAGTATGTAAGCAATGAGAAAACACCAAGCATTTATATGGTGCCAAGGTAAACACGTATACAGTAGATCAGGTGCAGAGGTGAGAAAGTGCTCAACAAATGGATTAATGGGAAACATTAAGTAAGCCCGATAGTGCAAGCCGAGAGTGGAATTTATCAAGGCCACTGGAGTTAACACCCTTAGACCTATGATTAGTACCATTGGTTCTTTAATGACCAAGTAGTCATAAGGTTGGCTTAATATCTCATGCTAATGTTGGCATCTCCTCATATCTCGAGGGTGTCCCCCAGTCCCATACTAGAGTGCTAGTTTGGAAATTCCCACAGTCCAAAGACATACTGGTAGAATACCTGGCTTCTGGGACGATTGTGCCTGGTGTGAGTGTACGTTGTCGGTGTTGGTGTCTGTGTCCAGGGTGTATACCGTCTTGCACCCGCCATTGCTTGCCAGGATAGGCTCCAGCTCCCCTGTGACACAGTGTGGCATAAAGCGTCTAGAAGACACATGGCTAATGTAAGAAAATATGGATTTGCATACACTCATTGTTTTAGAGTAGGCTGACGTAAACCTTGCAAACCTGGGACATTTGTTCTGTACACTGCGTACTATGAAATAAATACAGCATTAAAGACCATGAAGCCAATGAGTCTGAAAGACCTAAAGCTCAGTACCAGCACTGCAAACAGGGAATAGGAAATTGTTTCCAGATCCTTCAAATAATCTTCTTATAATCCCCATTGTTCTTGCCTTCGCCAGTTTAACACTTTCTCCTCTTAACAGTAGGCTTTGATGTCACATAGCAGCTCATAAAAAAATTCTTTGACAGGTTGTGAAGTGCTCCTAAATTATATCTCTTCCTAAATCTCACACAGCAGTATATTGCCGTTTATGGGTCTCAGAGCTTGTGCAATCCGGCTGCAGTTTTTAGAAGCAATTAGGGAAAACAAACTCCATGTAGCTGTGCCAATATACTGTAGAGCCCAATCTTCTAGAAATCTCAGGGGTTTAACAAGGGTAGAATGACTTGCAAATGAGGCAAAGAAAATCACCTGTAAAATTAGAAACAGAAAATTAAAGTAGTAAAGTAGTCACAGCGCACAAGTTGGTAGTACTTTCTTTACAGTACTGCAGGAAGTAAGATTTCTAAACTAAGTTGCTGTTTACAGCAAGATTTGAAGTGCCCTAAGGAAAAGGGGGATGCAAGTCACTCAACAAGAAAAGGCATTTGTTTGGAGCTCAGGTTGAGCTCTGTAATCCTGACGTTCAAATTTGAGTCTGGGTCATATCACTACATGACTGTGACCAGGATCTCGCACGTACCTCCACACAATTAGAAGAAAGGTGCTAGAGGGAAAGGCTTGGGTTAGTCATGCAGTTTTTTATAAAAATTACTACTTTCTTGTTTGATTCTCAACTGCCAGAGTGATGTTACAGATGCAAAAACGTCTCCCTGTAGGTACTGTGCAGCTTGTAATAGGTCAAATTACAAATTACTATGCAAGAGAATGTGTTAAAAGAGCATGCCGTAAATTGTCTTGTTTATTTTTTTTTACTTGACGTTTTTGTGTTTGTAGGAAGATCTGGTAATCTCTGAAACCATATGAGCATGTAAACCCTTTTTGGAGATATAGAAATGGAGATGGGAAGACTTGATTTCATGTTTACAACAGTGTCATTTGGAAAAAGTATCTTAATTTTATTTAGTTTTCTCTGCTTTTTTAATAACCACTCATACAGAAAATTTGCATTTTAAAGTACACTCAGGTGCAGAAGTCAAATTGTTATCACGGGGCGTGGGTGTATCCTACCATGGCAAAGCTCAGTCTGAAGACTACTCTATATACATTTTTGTATTTGGTAGGCACACATTAAACAAGACTGTGTCCTCTTGACTGCCATAGTATTTACCCTACACATATTTCAGATTTTTATGACTTATTTAGATAATTTATTTGAAGTAAAGTTTCATAGACCCTGAATTAGTATGAGGACTCATAATTAGCTGAATTTAATTTAAGAATCTAAGAACAGTTATAAATGAGAGGAGTCTATTTGGCACATCTAGTTCATTTAGTAACAATAATATATTAAAGGACCTTATCCAGCCATTCCTTGAAAGAAGCCAGGGTATTGGCTTGAGCAATAACAATGGGTAGTTTGTTCCATAGTCCCACAACCCTTTGCATGCCTCCTGTTCATGGTTTTAACTCAAACTAAAGTCCTCCAAGGGTAAGATAAGTTACAATATACAGTATACTACAACAAAACTAACGAAAATAATGAAGTATGACAGCTAACTAAATATCCAAATTTCTTTAACTCAATATTTGGTGGAAGCATCTTTGGCAACGAATATAGCCGGATGTCTATTTTGTTAAGTACCAATTTTGCACGCCGGCTTGGTCAAGCATTCTCAGGTTGCTTGGGGATCCTTTATGGACAGCAGTTTTTAAGTCTTTCCACAGATGCTCATTAGGATTTAAGGATTCGCTTTCTTATTTTTATGCCACTCCAGTGTAGCTTTGCTCCATCTATGTTCCCAGCAGTTTGGGGAAGGTTTCCAGTCCTTGCTGATGAGAAGCAGAACTATAACATATTGCTGCCAACATCACCTGAAAAGCTTCCACTTTTTTTCATATCGGACCACAAAACCTTTACTACATTTGCAGTATCATTTGAATGCTTTATTGTAAGGACCCTGCTGAATATGAGAAGGATTTTCCAATCTCATGCCCATATAGGTCATCTTTGTGGAAAGGCTGGGATATTTTCGACTGACTCACATTTCTCCCATCAGCCACTGAACACTCCGTTTCAACTGAACACTCCTCTTTCACTGGCGCAGCTGACATCATGTTTCCTCCTTGCCCACCTGCTCAGTTTGGAGAAAGAACCTGATCTAATCACTAGCTGGGTGCTTCTCACTTAATAATTATCAACTTCACCATGATGAAAGGGATATTAGTGTATCCCTAAGTTATATGGAAGCTTCTTGACCTTCTGGGTAGAATCTTTGGTTGAAATTAACTGAGGTGCCTAACAGATATGTATTTATTCTGAAATCACATGTAGCACTATTATTGCACACAGATAAAGGCCACTCATCTATGTTCCTTAAGGTACTTTTGTGCCACTAAATTAACATACGTTTGGCACATCAAAGTCTTTGGATACTAAATAATTGATAGCTTTTCCATTTTTCTTTCATACTTTTTGGTTCTTTCATTTTATTTCCTGCTTTGAATATGTGGATTACATTGTGTACAGTAAATAACAATTATTAATTGCTAATTTCAAGGTGTCATAACTACACGTTTTACAGCAACATGATATACAAAATCTGAAATAGTCTGATTACTTTTGCTAGCCACTGTACTTGGCTATTACTTGGTTTGTTACTTGTCTGAGACAAGTAGGGAATCTGCCCTCCCCAACTGTGACCTCTACACACCAGTTTGTTCATGGAATTTGTGAAAGCTCCCCTTGGGTATAATCACTAGAAAAAAACACAGGAAAATTGACTTTAAAGATAACAATCATTGCCGTAGAGCAATTGTCGATGTAATATAATTTGGATTGTTTTGCATGGCATAAAATAGATTTATGAAATGTAATCCCAAGTGCTAATACTTTCATGACTTGTCTGGTTCAGTTTAAGCACTAGCAGACAGAAAAAATAGAGACTGAGTATGCATATAATAAGTGCAATCAGCTACAGTATAATGAAATTAAATACACCACTATTGTTATGTTTGCAGCACCTATTTTTAATAAAGTTCACATTTATTGTTTATTTAAATTTAAAGTGTATTTCTAATATTATCTGCATTGCTGTTGTTCACTATTACTTTTTGGGTTGTATTTCTGTTTTGTCAGTCTAATTCAGGAGTAGTCAACCTGAACATCACGTTCTTTTACATATGAAGTCTTTACTCTAGTTATTTCTAAAGTACAGAAATGATCTTTAGCATCTGGGCCAACTAAGAAATAAATGATCAATTCTCTAATTAATTTATTGGAAGATTTAAATTCCTGCAGTGTTGTGGAATTGTAATGCATGAGCTTCTACCAACTTTATGAACAACTTTATTGTTATTTATTTACAGACCTAACAATTGAGTAATGTGGTCATGTGTTTATTTTTTATATTTATTGGTACTGTTATTGTTTTCCCTGAAGGTCAGCTATGAAAGGGGAAACAACAAAAAGGCTATTTTCACTGTTGTCTGAGTTTATCAAGGCCTACCCAGAAACGATCAATTCACTTTCATCATCTTGGCTAAGGTGCAAAGCCAAGGCATGAAAATGGCTAGAAAGAGTTTTTTTTTCAAAGGGGGGAGAGGGGTGGTAATCAGATGCGGTATTGATTAGGACAAAATAGACTTTATACATCATTCATGGTCTCTATCAATCTCTCCCAGCAAGTTTCCCAAAGCTGTTAGTTTTGGAGGTTAAATTACAAAAAAAAAAACCATAGCAGAGCAATACTTAGTGAGAGCAGATTTTTTTGGTACTTTTACATCTTTTACAAGCTTGTCCAGCACAGTGACTGTAGAAATAACTGGAGGAACTGATCATGTTTCTTTGTGAAACATTTTGAGACTTTGTGTAGAGCTAAGTTAATTTGTTTCATGCACCTAAGTAAGTGACAGTCGAATGCCAGAATTACTGATCACTTAATTGTTTGATTTTTTTTATGCTACAACTTCTCAATTTATGTCTAAATTAACAGCATTCTGAGATATGAAATTCTCATACAATGCATAAAATAGAGCACAATAACAAAGTCACTCTGCAAAATCTCTTTTAAAAGGAATAACTAACTGCAGCTGCATGTTTTCAGCTGCAAGAACACACAGATCAGGTTGTTGATTCAGGGGTGAAAGAATTCAGGGCTTTGTGTGGGAATCATTTCATTAATTCAACAGTTGCTCTTTATCCTTTTGTTTCAAATACATTGCATGAATTACCCAGATAGAAACTTGAGAGGCTGTTAAGAATAAAAAGAGAAAAAAAAACAGGAAACATGAACATGACACAGGAAAATGCATTGAATGCTGGGAATTATTTGTTTGCCACATTTCCTGTATGGCAATTACAATGGTGCAACCATGTCTTGGAACCCAGACAACACAATAGCCTGGAGCAGATACTTGGTGATAATAGCTTTCTCACACAGAAATGCTGGGTAAGAAAAACTTGCTTTGCTGTTGAAATTCTCGCTTTGCTGTTGAATTTTTCAGAAAGCTGCTCTTCTGATGCTTACATGAAATGAGTAGAACTAAAATGCAGTAAATGCTTGTGTGTGCATTTTTTTTCTATATGGCATTTGAGGCCAGTCATTTAATCAGGGAGAGGAATACCTCTTACTGTAAGAATTGGAACTGTCCACATCTTCACAGTGCACTTTACAGGAGTACTTTATGGTGTGCTGTGAAATATTGAAGCAGTCAGCATGGTACGAGGAAAGCTAGGCCAAGGCCTGGGCTGAAATGAAACTCTAGACAGTAAACACAATTCATGTCACTTCTCATAGCAAATAAGGAATACTCCGCAATATATATTCAGACTGATCTTTAAAAAAAAAAGCTAAAAAAAGTATTTCAGCTACCTTATATATTTTTGTACCCACCTCCAAGTAGACAGCCAGTTAACTCACTGGCAAACCTGCGATGAATTCGCAGTCCTTAAAAAGCTTTTCAGCATTGAACCAATAGGCAATGCTTAGTTTATTCTAGACTAATTTAGATTGGCATCAGCTGTGATAGTGAAGTTATGTGTTACTTATTATGTAATAAATAATAACCCCTTAGCTTTTCTTGGATCAATTTACTACTAACTATAAAACAGGCCAGATGGGCTGAATGTCCTCTTCTTGTCTTGAACTTTTCTTATGTTCCTATGATGCCTGCTCAATCTACTGCACATGTTTGGGGTGTCACAGTTCTCACACACACAAGACAGTTTTGTTATATAGAGCAACTGTCTCACAAATGTAAGCATTTCTCCATTTAACATAGAATAGAAAGAGATCAAAAAGCCACATCTTCTGAACAGTACATAGTTCTACAATCAGAAGCTTAAATTCACACCTACAGGAGCATTAGAAGCTCAGTTTACAGAGATTGGTGTCACGCCCTCAGTAGCCAGAGGGCGCTCCTTCTCTGTCCTGTCTCTCATTTCCGGCTCTTTGCTGTCCTTCCGGTGTTTCTCTCTCTGGGACTATATATTTCCAGGTCTTTCAGTCTGCCTTTGCTCAGCATTGACGTTCGGATGTCCTGAGACCCGCCTAGCACCAGGTCGCCCCACGTCCGCTACCTGAGGGCATAGGTTTCTATACGGCATTCCCTAAACAGCTGAGCCTGGGCTAACTCTCGCCGCTCTGCATAGGGTCTTTTCGCTCTCCTGTCATTCTACGGTTCGTCCTTTCCGACATCCATGACAATTGTGTGATTGTTGATGGGTCACTGTTGTCACCCTACAGGACTACAGCTATTCAAAGTCACCTGTGTAATGCACACCAAAAAAGACCAAACCTGACACCTGAAAAAGCTCCACAGCTGAAACGTTGTGTTTCTTTCCTTCTCTTTTCAGCAGGGAATAAACTTTTACTTATTTCTAAAAAAAAAAGTCCACAGTCCACTCCCACAGAGATAAGCATAATTTTAATTTCAGTAGTTCTGTTAGATCCTAATGAATGAAATAGGGCTGAAATGTGCAGAAGATACTGTATTTGACATGACTCACCTACAGTAGCTGAGGCCATGGCTGCCCAACCCTCTCCCACACAATTGTGAGGGGTGAGCTAGACAGAGGCTGCAAAGGAGTGGACGTGCTGGCGTGAGGGAAAGAGTCTGGGATCCCAGATAGATTCATACTCAGGAGTGGGGAGTGTGCACAATTAGGATTTACCCTTCCTCCCGGACTCCTCTGTAATAAACTCCATATAATGGATATAATAATGTTTAGGTCCATTTTAAGATGTTTGTTGCTCCACAGAAATTTGTAACCGGACCTTCTCATCAGGCTTCTTGGAAATATGTTCAATAAACAATTAATTTGAGGCCAGTGGACACTACTGTACAAATGAACAGGAGTATTTTGTGATGGAGATTTGATTAATCTGATTTTTGTTGTGGGTATTGTGTAGCTTGATTGAAATACACAAGCTAACTTGTGTAGCTTGTGTATTTCAATCAGGTACACTTTAACAGATCCTTTTCAAAGACACATTGATACTGTATATAATGGCCTATACAGAAAATCACCTTTTGGGAATTTATGCCTTGCTCGTATACAGTCAACTTCAACATACATTCTATGCAAAGTGTAAGAAGCAAGCAGACATGATGCTGAATGCACGAACAATGTTGTCTGATTCGATGCTATGCCTTTCAATACTACAGATCTTACAGCTTGTCTGACGTAATGTGGGTAGATGATATTTAGAATTCCTTGATTTCTCTTCCTTGAAAATTAAAACTCAATCTTTTAGGAACTGCAATTAATTAAAAATCTATTCAGTGGTTTAGAGTAAGTACAATGATTGTGCATTGCCAATATTTCAAGCTCATGCAAATTGATAGCCTCAAGGGTAGTAATACATTCATTTAATATACTGCACATTACCACCATATGAAATCTAAAATGGAACCAGGGGCAAAAACACTGAGTTCTGCATTAAATATCTTGTCAAAGCCAATGTGGGAAAGCAATCAGTGTGGAGGATTCTTTTTAAATCTTTGTTCGTAGGGCATGGTACTTCCTTTCAGAAGGCGCACTCTTTGGAGATAACACAGTGAAATTGAATTTTTATACATGGGTACGTAAATGAGACTTTGTGGGGATGTGTGTTATGCTAGTGTAAAGGAACCTACCCACTAAATTCTTCCTCTTTCCCTCCAGGGTCTTTTGTTTCTAAAAAGCACACAGAAGCACCGCCTTTTCACAGTTTTTACCGGTTTTTGTCTGCTGTTCTGGTTAACCACAATGTAGCACTGAAGTACAGAAAAACTGGGAGAAGGATGTTTAGTAGCAGATTATAGCTGTTACTAATTAGGGGTTAAAAACAAGTCGTTAAAGCAATTCGGACTGTTTTCATGTTCCCAGTTCACTTCCTGTGATACCATTTTTTATGGATGGTTCAAATTGTTCTGAGCCAGATTTAAAATAACAAAAGAAAACTACTGTTGTTGCTGTTGGAATGACTTATATTCCATGTTCACTTTCCATTAACAGTTTTGTTCTTCATTTTTGCTTTGTGTTTTGCAGGTAGACTATTAGAAGCTAAAAAAAGAAAGAAATGCTTTGTGAATACAAAAATGAATGAAGACATGCCATATAAAAAAACAAGAAAACTGGACAACATTTTAATCGATTTTAATTTCTATTTATAGCACAAGTATCTGGTCTGTAAGTATCTGCAATGGTTTCTAGCTGCTCCATTTGTTTTCAAAAAGCAATAAAAACAATTTAATTGTTAAATCCTACCCCATTAAAAATACAATTGTTGTACATTACTTAACTAACCACAGCCAACTTACATTTGAATTAATTGAGTCTACATAAATATGAAAAACAGAATTAACTAATGTTGAACTAATGTTGAACAACAACAAGCCCTGTTTAGTAAAATGGCATTTTTCAGGTAAAATACAGTACACGCTAATAAAATAACTTGAATTGATCTTCTAAAATTTTATTTTCTGATATAATAGCAACTAATGTTAACTGTATTTGGTTTGTTTTTTCAGCTTGATTCTTTTTAATACAAGCATCATGTGCAGCAGTTTCTTATAAATATCCATCTGTGTTCTTTCTAAGTGCTCTATCCAGTGCAGGGTCATAGGGGAGTTGAAGCCTATCCCAACAAAAAGTCAAGATAAGCCCTGGACAATATGCCAGTCCATCGCAGGGTAAGCACAGACTTGGCAACACACTTTTCCCAATTTTCCCAAAAGCCAACTAACACCTCAGACTGTGGGAGGAAACTGGGACTGGGAGAGCATACAAACTCCACAAAGACCACACCCAAAGAAATTTAACCCAGTGTCCTAGAGCTGAGAGGCCACAATGCTAACCACTGGGCTATGGGATGCCTCTTGAAGAATCACTTTTGACTAAGATAGTTAGGCAGTCTGTCCCCGTCACTCAAAAGACTATATTTAAATGGTTTCAATTGTATCTTAAATTGTTTTTTTTAACATTGTAACTGAAATATTCATTTGACAGTACCTTTCAGGATTTGAAAGGAAAAGCTTTAACATGTCCGTGGAATGCACCTCCTGCCCTATAAAATGTACTGGTTTCCATTTAATCTTCCAGAAGAATTCCATGGTTAAAGTGTTAATATTTTAGTACTCATCTTCAATTAAACTAGTTCAAATCTAAAAAACACAGTTACCACTTTCTGGGGTCATAATATTCTGTGAAGTTGTGGCCACACAACGTCTTTTCAGATGGGAATACATACTGGCTTGCAATTGTGGACTAATACATTCTACTTTTTTCCTTGCTGAAGGTCAACAACACAATTTCTAAAAGCCCCATTCTTTTCAAATTACATGTGTGGAACAGTTACCAGTACAAAGAGAGAAATAAAAAATTGTTCTCTGAGTACTTGTGGTTACAGTGGCTTGATTTCATGTGCAAAAATAATCTCTTTCTTCTATATGAAATATATACAAGATGCATGTCATGGGTAAACCTGTAGTTAACTACAGTATGTGGGTTATTTCAAATAATATAATAAATTATAGTGACATCTACTGTATATACGAAAATGACCAAAGGAAAAGAAAAACATGCTTTTCCAATGTACAGTATATGTGCAATACTCAGTAAACAAGTGTACAGTTCTATGGCATATAAATTTAACATTCACTATTATTGCAATTATATAATATATATAATTATATATATTTATATTAAATGTGTACAGTGTATTAACATTCTCAATCTTTTTCATCATGTTTAGGCATTTTAAACATTTAATTATGGTTCATACTTACATAACTTATGTTCTTCCATCTCAAGCTGAAGCAGCTTTTCTGTTGCACCCAGCTTAAATTTTGACTAGACTAAAGCTGTACACATAAACCTGTTACTTTCCTTGATATTTTTATTTTAAATAGTTAAAACGTGAACACAATTTCATTAACATGAAAACTAGAAAGAACTAAAAAATATGGCCTACTTTTACTGGAACCGAAATTGTCTACATTCAGATTTTCCGGTGAGCTGGAATATAGAATATGGACTGCGGCTTTTTACTGAGATTTCTGGAGATTTTCCTGACACTCAGATCTGTGTTTGAGGCTGTATGAGCTGAGCGTTGTGTACCACACCAGTTCAGCCAGGGGAAATTGGAAAAGGTTAGCCTCACCTGGCTTCAAATTGTTTCATTAAATACGAAGAGCTGGGGTGCCTTCCAGGGATTTCGTTTCTTGTTTGTCATCTCCCCCCGCCCCCTTTTAAATGACACTAAATGGAGAATACAAACAGATGATGCCATGGCCTTTCCCAGATGGACATAATGGTTATGCTGTTGATTTTTTTTTCTTGGAGTATTCCCATAAGTGAAATGGCAATCGTCCCCATAATGGGGTTATTCTTCTGTCCAGAACCCAGAACGGTGGGAAAAAAAAAGGTTGGAATCAGCTCTCTCCCTGTCTCTCTCATGGTCACAATAGATTGTCCTTTTTTCTCCCCCCTCATTCATATATATTGTATTATAAACTGGTGGTGGTTGCCATGGTAATCGGGAGTCAGCAGATCTCATTACTGGGCCCAGCCACATTATTTTCTCTAAGGAATTACTTCTTTTCATTATTTTTTCTCCAAAGGTCAGATGTCCTCCGAGGCGGGGCGAGAGAAATCTGCAAAAGGTGAAGTCTATTCATGGTTGAATTCCCCTGGCGCGTTTTCACAATAATTTTGTTCTTTTCTTTAATGAAATAAAAGAGAAAAAAAAAACTTCTAGTCACCTTCTTTTTCTTTCTTTCTTGCCATATATGAAAAACTCCCAGAATCCCGTGGCCCTTCATAGGACACTGACATTTTGGATCTTGCTGGATCCAGTTCTTGCTTCTCTCTTTATTGTTGTTGTTGATTGACACTGACCTCACCAGGGACGGACTTCATTGCCATCGATTTAATCTGCATTTTCATCGGCAATATGCCGCAGCCTGGCAGATATTCATTGCAAAGCCAAATGCAAATGATACCTTTTGTGTAACTTCTCATCAAGTGTCCCATCCCGCTTATGAAGCAGTCAGCTTATAATGTAGTACAGAGAATGTACTATAGCAACATTGAAAACATGACAGAAGTCCATCCCACCAGCTTAGCTAGAGACAGGAAAAATGATTTGAGGTTTGCTTTTAATGATTTGAGGATTTTTGTTTGCAGTTCGAAGTAGTCAAGCTGAAAATGTGAGCCGTTTCAATATCTATACTCATAATTTACTTTTTGGTCCTTAAAAACAGAAAGACTACTAATAAATCACGTCATGGCTTTGGAAATATTGAGGTCAGAATGATCCCTTATATTTTACATACTGTATTATGATAAGCAGGACTATTTACAACAGAATGCATTTTCTTTATGCAGTGTAATAAATAGAAATCAGAATCAATTTGGGTGGCCTGATTTATTTGAAGCTATAACCTGTAGCACTGGTTAATTTTTAAAATGCATTAGGTCCATTAGTGCCAATCAGATTGTCAGTAGCTTGTGGATTTGAATTCCTGGAGTGGTGCAATCAAATTAAGCAAACTATTTATCTGATTAATTGATTAACTGAAACAGCTTAACACATCTAACCAGGCCAGGGGTTTAACAGTTTTACAGTTCAGGTTGGATCCAGATAACCATTTTGCCTTTTGGGAGACTGGATTTGACAGCACAGTTTACAGGCAAGAAACTCAAAACTTTTCATTTATCTGCATGAATCCCAGGGAATAGGCAAGCATAAAATGATTTGCAAGTATGTTCTGCAGATTACAGCATTGTGTCTTAAGAAGTGCTGTTTGAATTCTGTTCTCATAGTTTTATGAATAATCTCTTCAGCCTCAAATGGAGGAGATTAAGAACACAGAAGTTCTAAAATTGTTCGCTGGGAGGCAAAATATTTGTATTTACACTTGGTTAGCTCAGAGTGCACAAATGTTGCTTTCGGTCACCTATTCTGCAAGAGCTGTGACTGTGCTCTTGGCTTGTCTTTATCATTGCTAATGTGATTCAAGGGCATTTAAAAGTACAGTGTGAAATCAGCATTGCAAACACAGGAGTAGTTTGCAAAATGCATCTCATTAAGCCTTTAATTACCTTAATGAGCCTTGATCAGTGTGTATTTTCAAAATCTCACACACAATTGGTTGCAAAATTGATTAAGGGCATGTAAATTAATTCTCTGTCTTTAGGAAATATATAAAAAAGTATGACCTGATTGCACTGGCACACTGGGTTCCAGATCCACTATACCTATTTCTGAATGGCAAGTGAAAGCATCCAGGATTGACTTTTGAGCACCAAAGGACGAGGATGCCGAGTAAAATCACAGAGAATTGATGCAAAAATAAGATGCTAAATTGAGCAGAATAAGTGGCACCAGCAAAGGGATCACCTTATTAAAAACCCATAAAAAGCAAAGGAAAGGGATTGCATTCATTGCAAGGGAAAGACTCCCTTAAAATGGTGAATATTAATTGTTGATGCTTCATCACTCTAAGTTACTAAACTTAAGCAATAAGAGAAACATACCAACATGTTCATATGTACACCCATGTGTTTTCATATATATGTGCATTGAAAATCCCAGTCGTGTAAAAATAAAGCATAAAAAGTAATGTAAACATTTTCTGCATTTCTACACTGCTTCCTTTAAGGACTTCTCCTTTAACTGCAGTACAGGGTATTTATTTATGAAAATCAACTAAAGGTATTTGCCTTATTTAAATGTTTTAATGGATTATTTGGGTTATATTATACTACTGTACGTGTCTCTCTTAAATTGAGAGTTTGATGAGTTATCAATAACTATAACAATATAAATAGGCCAGACATCTCATGACATCTATTTAATAGATTTTGTAGAGGGAAATTCACATGTTCTTAACTGATAAAAACTTTTTTTTTGCGGCCTATTAATCTATCAACGGTGGCCCTACTGTAGTAATATTTTGAATACTATTTGAATAGACCTTTTAAATTATGCATGTCAATGCACTGCAATCAGGAGCACTGGGAAACCTGAAAAACAGTGTCAGTACAGAGTATTGATCTATAGACATGTTTTCATGACAACTCACTGTATCTAATCAATATATCACTGTATACTTTGGGTTCTGCTTTTATTGTCTTCCTGGAGAATATCTATACTGCACGCACTTTTCTTTTTCACTCTACTACCAAGCTCATGGCACATAATTTCATTCAGGTCATAATCACAAGACTCATGAGATTGCAGTATGGTTTTTCTTAATAGGTTCATTTGTGCATGCATTAAGGGTTCATTATTCCAAGCCCATTTTGATCATCTAGCAAGTTTAGTTGCTTTTAGCTAATTGATCTGATCAGTAATTTCTTGAGAGAAACCAGGATATCAACTTCATCAACACAGATACTGCACTACCATGTTCCAGACCCCCACAATACTTTGTATAAATAATGCATCCTGTTTCCTGGTTTAAATACACCTCATCATAGTTTTATCTTGTGTCCTCTGGTCTGTTTTTCATTGTTAGTTATGAAGCAATCCATTAGGATCCCTTTGTCAATAATTCAATAATTTCAATGATTTTGAAATCTTGTATAGGGAACTTTTGTAGTTTTCTTTATTCAGGACTAGAAAGATTCTGTCATTTTACCCTGTCAGAATAAGACAATTCTTTAAACCCCGGAATCTATTTGATCACTCTTCTTAGAACAGTTTGCAAAACAGCAGTATCTTTCTTGGTGAATGAAATTGCAAACAGTTATACAGTTCCCTGTTTTGTGCCTACTTACAGGTATGTGTATTTTGATAGTTTCACTCTGTATGATGCAGAACCTGTGCAGTTAAATAAAATCCCATAAACGTGTTATCATATCATAATCGTTTCAATTAATTGAGTGTAGCTGTCAATTTAGAAAAGTCTGAAATTTCTTACATTTTTGATTCAGAGACAGACTTGATTGTGTCCTAATATTTCACACACCATAGAAGGTTGCTCTTGGAAAAATGTAGAAAAATAACCAAACCATGTTGTTTATGTAGATAATCTAAAAAGAAGACAACAATATTGCCTGGAACAAAATAATAAGAGTGTACAATTATATTTGTGCAGATACTGCATAAGGAGTAGTCACACATCAGTTGCATGCATAGAGTTGTAATAATAAAATGTAATTGCTTAGCAAGATTTAACAATGTGTAAAATTTCAGTGAGTTACATTAGGGCATTTTAACAGTCTTCAAATCATCTGCTTAAGACCAGAAACAAAAGTGGTCCAATTAAGTGAAGAATTAGATCAATGAACTAAGTCAGAGCTCAGGTAGAAGGAAAATAACAACTCCTATAATGTTTTCAAGGTACAATGATCTGTCTATGAGAAGTAAATGTGTAAAATGTTCATTACAGATTTTCATTGTTTGTACTTTCAGATATCTACAGTATCCAAAAAAAATGTTACAATTGCATAATTTAAATGGAATGAGAATGTTAATACAAAAAATACTGCAGCGCATTAAGGAGCTTAGAAGTTCACAGTTAACTACTTATCTGGATGTCTTCGAACAAATCAGTCTCTGTAGCTATGTTGAAATAGAAGGCATATCATATTTATTTTGTATTTCTTTCATAAATGCAGCTCCCTTTTTGCATTAACTGTTACATTTTGTGCTTGGAAGTGCTTAGAATTTTATTTCATTCATTTATTTGTTTCACTTTGTTCTGTGTAGTCACTCCCTGTAGTTGTATAAAATAAGAGATCACAGATTTGTGAGGCAGGATGTACAGTACTGTACTATACCACCAAAATGTCATTAGTATCTGCAGACCAAGATCTTCATATCCATTTTTTGGAAACAAAAACGGTACAGAGTGTTGTGGTCACTCACTTGTAAAGGAAAGACTGAAACATTTCAATCTGCATTTCATTTAAAGAACAGAATAGAGACAACTTTAGTTAAGAATAATGTTATCTGGCTGTGGATTCTAGTTCCCTGGCCATGTTTTGCTTGACCTGATTTGCTCGGCCTGAGGATGTGTTGATCACTGACACTGTTCTCTGCTAGTCAGAGTCTTACCCGCGCATAGCATGTAAGTTATTTCACTTGGTCATTGTACTCCTGCCACTACACCTAATTGTACGAGAGTGCCTTAGTCATCATTGTTGGTCTCTCTCTTGTTTATTATATATACAAGAATGTTACTTTTTATTAAAGTTCTAAAATTCTTAGCCTTCATGAAACAGTTTGGCTTTAAATAGAGGAAAACCTTTTAAGTAAGGGATTTATCTCAGACAGCAAAAATAAAGGGGTTTAAGTTGTATTTAATACATAATTATCAGGTTGTGTAAGTCAAGTACTATACTTGATTTGGTAAGAAAAAGGCTGAGTGGACCTTCTGTAAAATGTTATCTTTTTAGTTAATAGCAGCTACCTTTATCAGAGAATTCTGAGTAATAGGGTGTCACAATACTGCTGCAGTTTAGATTGTTTTCAATTTTGACTGGTTTTGTATTAAAAGAATAAAACAAATCTAAAATGTCCCTGCAGCCTGCACTGCCTCTTGTGATCTGCAGGCCTGTGATCAGATGCAAACAGCTGAGGCCTGGAGCTGGTCCTCTCTGTCTCAGCTTGATACCAACAGATGTCCCCATGGTGCCAAACAGCACATCAATCCTGGTGCTTTCATTGCCATTCTCCCTAGGGGTTCAGACATGGCGATGACTGTCGTTATATCAATTCAGAGGAGGAAACGAAGAGAAGAAATGATGACAGTAAATACATGCATATCTAAGTAAATAAAGACATAAAGAGCTGGAGTGTTTCCTAAAGCATTAGGCATTCAGAAGTTTTCCCTTTCAAAGTGAAATTGAGATATCAGGAAGCGCCATATGACAGAAAACAATGTGGCCTGTTTTTACCAATACTTCTCTCTCTTCCCTGATTTAGCCCATTGTGCCTGAAATGTGTTTAAAGGCAGCATTAACGGAGGGTCAGCATGAAGAGTGTTTGATATTGATATATGGCGATCCCCCCCGGGGTCTTTACAGTAATACATTTTTCATGTTGCTGTGATAGGATCATGTGGGGGAAGAGTGGCACTGGCTGTTGAGCGCAAATTGAAAAGGACGTGGCTGTTTAAAGATAAGGAGTTATCTGCCTACATGGAAATGGCAGAAGAGAGACCACCAGCGGATGGAATTAAATTGATCCGCCGAACCACGGTGGCCGCCTGCTGCTATTTCAGGATCCCCCATTCAGCCGATAACGCCACAGGTTGTCACTCATCGAGCAACGGCCACGGCGCTGTGGCCCTGTGATAATCAATACAGCAGCTTGCTAACTCGTCAATCCCCCCTCAGTCTCTCTGTTGGCACAGGCTTCATGCAGGGCACAGTGCAGAGTGCACAAGTGTAGATTACAACCTGCTTCTCTTCTCACTATAAAACCGATGAGATTAAATTGAACTCAAGGCCCAATGTATAGTACAATTACAGTATGTGCAGAAATACAAATCTGATGGCTGACAAATATAAAGTCTAATAACACCAATGCATCTTAAGAAAAAAATCTACAAAATGCACAATACAAGAATGCCTTTAGAGTTTTAATGCCTCGTAATAAATGTTCTCTGTTTTAAATCTACACCTTTGGACATAATTATCTATTAACCATCAAAACGGCAGTGAATTCACCTTCAGTGTGACACCCCAATCCCTCTGGGAACAGCTGAAGCTCTATTCACTAGGCACAGGCCTCTCACTGAAGATCCAGACATACAGTAGCTCTGCATAAGGTGAGTGAGGTCAGCGTTGTCCTGATCTTATTGAAAGAATGAGGAGGAAAAAGCAAGACAATCTGTTGTCACTGCGACTGATAACAGACAGTGACATTAAAAAGAAAAGTTCTGACAATTTAACAGGTATCTGGATTCAATTTCAGGAGTAAAGCATACAAAAACCAAGACACTAGAATGTTAGCAGCCTACAGTATTTGCTCTTCTATGTTTCTTTAATGTGCTTGTACTGTGCTTGAATATTGATGAAGTCTTGGTTTGCATGTCCAGTATGCATGTCTATGCATGTCAGATATTAGAAAAGTGTACATATTATGTAATATAGTGATGTAGCCTTAGTATTGATCTATTATATACTTTTGATACTAAAACCTTTTTTTTCCCAGAAATACAGACTCTTGGAATTATTTTTTTCCAAGAACTTTAACTGCAATTGAAGTTAACAGTACTGTAGTTAACCAATAGAGAAATCAGTATATTATGGAGTTCTGGTGATGAAAGCTACTACACAAAGGGTTTTCATCCATGGGATTTGGGGTTTTGGTACTTCTTGCCTGTCCTCTCAGCATTTGTTCTGTGAATTCAATAGTTCATTTTTCTTGCCTCATTCCCTTAAATTTTGTCTTCCTGTAAACGTGTCACTGCACTTGAGACTGATACAGTGTCCCAATACTTCATTACTGAGTAACTGAGTGAATAAACTAGCCATGAAGTCAGCCATTTTAAGAGAATTAAATAATCTTGCCTTTTGTTATCACTTGAAAGGACTGTAGCTTCAGGCTGTTGTAGAAAGAGCTCCGTCTGATCTTTCAGTAAATAATATGGTATGTCATTTTAATGTAGAAGGAGTGAAAGTCATTTTCAGTCCTCCCATATAAAGCCCATGGTGAAAACATTCTTCTTTAGAACCATCTGTTTCAGATTCTTCATAATGAATAATTCCAAGCACCCTGTACTAATTAAAGATATTTGTGCTTCCTTTATTTTATGTTTAGCCTTTTGCAAAAGTTTTATCATCCCTTTGCCAAAGTGTGCTCATTTTAATGTGGCAGGGCTACACAGTGGGAAAACAATACACTGCATGATTTCCTTGCACAAAAATAAGCATGTTCAAAAACCTGTTGTTTCTGTGTGTCTTTGTCTATCCTTCAGCAACACACCCAAAAGGAAAAGTAACAGTTTCAGTGGCTACTTGAATAAAACAGCTTTTTGTAAAGAACACAGGTGGAGAGTGATCTCTCCACAACACTGTTCATCCAGATATGTTTCCAAAAACTTCATAGGGGTCGTAATCAGGAGCTTTATGTGCTGTCCGTCTACGATGTGACTGATATACTTGTTGAACAGACATTTAACCTCTCCAGGACTGGTCTAATAATTGATGCTGAAAGTTATGACATTTTCTCTCTGATCTCTGACCTTGTCCACCCTGCTTACTGACACCCAAGCTCTTGTCACAAGTCTGTGGTCTCACATTGTAATGACAGTGAAAAAGTCCTTTTTCCTTCTGCTTTACAAATTCATTTTATAGTTTCCCTTAATTTAATTTAGATTTTACTTTCACATTCTTTTTATTAAAAATGTGTAAACGTTGTATATCTGTAGATTTCTGGCAACTGAGATAAATGACAGAACAATTTCCTAAGTGTTATATTTTTATTATTTTGTTGCCGCGCAAAATCTACTTTATCAAAATCCTGATAAACACCAGATAGTTAGTTAGACCTGTAAATAATTTAAACAATTAAAAAAACGTTTTATGTGATCATTGCCAGAGCACAAAACTCCCCATCCACTCCACCATCCACTCCCACTTTGCTGTGTGATGGCTGCTGCTTCACTGAGCTGCAGTTTTATTGCATCTTGTCTTACTCTCTGCTTGTGCTATCGTACAGCACTTTTCCAATGCACAAGTTAACAGACTTCCACAGGTTTGATCACAAGTCCTAAAAAATCATGAAGATAATAAGAAGCAAATATGCTTGGCATCAGTGAGTCATGTACATTTCTGGACTTCTGCACAGCTGGAATGACGTTAGAAAGACCTGTGTCTCCCTCCCAGCTACTGCCTATGTTTGTTGTTTCTGTCATGGCCTGTCGTGGGAAAAAAGACAAAAAATGGTGTAGATCTTAAAGTTTGCTTTGCAAATAACTGTGTTCATTCCTCAGGAGCAATTCTTTCTCAGCAAATGAGATGGACAACAATCGCTGATTCCAAGTTCCAAACTGGAGTTTAGATAAAACAATGGGAAACCAAAGTCTGTTTACTTTGTTATTATGAATATTACTGCCAATAGAAATAATGGAATTTTATAAACAACATCACATTCCTGATTAAGGCAAAATAAAACAATGTCACATGTCATGAATGGCTAGGCAATCATTTTCTTTTAAGAAAATTACCAAATGAGCTGTGTGCAGGTCTCATTGAGTGGCTGTCATCTCTGTACTGGGTACATTTTCCCAGTGCCTTTAATCTGATTTTCACTTAATTGGTCTGTTTTTTTTTTCTTTTTTTTCTCTCTTGGTTGCTAGCTGGAGCCCTTTGCAGCTTGCGGATATTGTCAGCGCTCTTCGTTGCTTTCTCAGTGCTCCAGCCCTGAGCACTAATTCCATTAGGGGGCTTTGTTTATCCTCGGATACTGCCTTCCACTTAATTTCCTTCATTGCAATTGGAAGCGGGGGATTAAGTTGTTAAGGAGGTGGCGGATGAATCATCCAGAGCTAATCCTGCCCATGAAAAAGTATAGACATTTACCAGCCAGGCCTGAGGGAGGAAATAAAGAGAGGGTGACACTGTTATTGTCTGCAAGGCCCTCTTTTCCTCATACTGACTCACCAAGAAAATTGAGAGCTTTGTTTTTTTCCCCCTTTTGAGGCAGTACAGAAGGAAGAAACTCAAGCAAAGTCAAACAAAATCTGGCATTTCTGCAAGGATCCACTATTAGCCAAGCATTAGACACAAATTAACTTCTTACAGTTGAATAGCTTGCTGGAGAGCTGTGGGAAAATCCACTATTAAGCAGGAGTTAAGTACTTATTAGAGTGTTAAAATGAAATTCCTGTTAATTAAAGGAGATGTGTGAAACAGAACTCACACACCTAGGATTGAAGGATCAGCAAATTGCATGCAAGGATCGTGGTTTCTCTTCAACTTTTTAGCAAGTGCTGATTAATCCACTGTATTTTAACAAAGTAACAACAGAGTGTGTCTAATTGCAGCAATTTTGATTTGGTTTTGCTTAGCATGCACTCTTAACAACAGTGATTTACATGTAGAAATGCTAGTGACTAGGTGGTCTGAAAATATTGAGGAAAATTAATTTGTAAGTTTCAACCTAAAAGTGCCCTGATACACACTTCCATGTGTTATACTATATTTATTTGTACTGAAAAACTTAAAAATTTTAAATCTTAAAAACTTAAATCTCAAAATGCTTCAGCATGACAGTCTCAAAACAGATGACCTGCTTTATGGATATTGAACAATAGCTGATTAATTCACCATTGTAATCAATAGAAAAAAGAAACTGAAAGAGAAAAACCTAGCATGCACTATTACATTGGATGTTTTTACTGAAGTTATTTACAATTAAAATTCATCGAATTAGGTGTAGAATTCAGGAAGAATTTTCTGAACATTCTGTACAGTAGATATCAAACACTATTGTGTTATAGGATAAAAAATAAACAAAAACTAATTTTCACTTTCTGGTAAATGTTTTATGGCTTTATAGCTACAAACATCTCTTCTTTATGTACAGTATTACTGAAAAACATCTTGTAAAAGGCTCAGAAACAAAAATAAACTTGTCACAGGTTTAATGTGGAAATGTGTTTCTAAGTTAAAAAGCCTCAAAACTGAAATCAGTTATTTTAAAATAAAAACACACCTAATTAAAAGGACCTGAAATTTGCAGTATAACAGATTGTTGTCTTTATATTAGTGATGCAAAGCACTGAAAAGAAAACTATCCATGCAATGGAGCGTAGCATCACTGCAATATTGCTGTTGACATAAAAAGATCAGCTTCTGGACAGAAGTAACAGTGCCAAGATGTTTTTTGGAGGTGAATGATATAGCAAAATGATTCATAAATCATCTGAAAATGCAGAAAAGGGGAATAAAAGAGATTTGCAGAACAAAACTTGAATAGAGAAAGACTTTGAATGGAACAGTAACCTTTAACACAAGCATTCTATCAGAAAAAGGACACGGGAGGTAAATATATGTGAATCAATACAGGATTCTCTTCTGTGCCTGGCACAGAAAACATAGCAAACAACACCTACTTGTGCCTTGTAAGTTTTCCTGAATAATTCCTAAATGAGTCAGAGAAATATAGAAGAATCTAAATTTTCTTTATTCAGTATAATAAGTCTTGCATACAGAATAGTTAAACCTTTTAAAAGTCAACGTTTAATCCACAGAGATGCACAAAACACACTCTTTTGTACTATTACAAAGACAAAGTTTCAACTCAAATATTTATGCAAAAAATGTGAAATGCAAGACACTTTCACAATGGTCATTTAACCCCCTAGTGTGGAACAATGTATGGTTGTAACTATCAAAATATATTAAAGTCAAATATGGTATCTTTGCAGGTGGAGTCACTTGGGAGTTGACAAGAAATATTTTACATTGTTACATTTATTGCATTTATTCTGTGATGGTAAATAAGTGACCAGAGCACAAGATTTTTATTTACGCAGTACTAAAGGGAATATGGAGGGACCTTCTGTACCAATGGAGCACAGAGTTATGAACCATTCTAAACTAAAGATAACTTATTTATTCTATCAAATCAATTTCTAATGTTTAACAAAAACTGAAAATAATTTTCTTTTTATAATATTCAGTTTTCTTGGGGTGATCCTTTACCCATTTCAAAAACATAGTAAACATTTTTGCGTAATCTACAGTATACCAGGGGCTGCTGCCATCAGGGAATGGAATGTCTTGTGACCTCTACAGATCCAGTAAGTTAATTTACCGGCAAGAACAGTTATTTAAGCCAGTGGAGTTGTTTTTCTCTCTCTCATGCCACTCTTGGTAATACACAACTGAAATGATGACATAAAATTGTCCAAATAAACTACTGTCTTTTTCTGCTGCTATTTATGAATAATTCTTACAAACCTTCAAGTAAGAATGTTAATGCTGGTAGAGAGATTGCATCGGCAATTAAGTGGTCTATCTTAGCGGCTCTTAGATGCATAAATATTCTAAATAAATTATAAGTAACAGCAGGGAATATATAAGAGCCAGGCTTCCAGATTAACACTTGTGCATAGTTAAGGAGATTGAAAGTGTGCTGAAGAAAAAGAAGAGCAGTCAACAGGCAACAACAGATGAAAGATAGACTCACCCTATGAAAGTGGAATGCACCTATGAGAGGTGTATGTCATGAACAGAGAGGGTGAGCTGGAAGACAATGCTAAACACTGTGAAAAGGGGGGAAAAGTGTGCTTTGCCCAAGTACTCCAAAGTATTATGAACTGAATCAACCTATAATGAAAGTGTGAAAAAGTGAAAAGAAAAAAAAAGACACTTCAACTTAAACAGACGACAAGAAAAAGAGAGTAAAAGAGTAAGAAGAGAAATATGGAGGATGTACTGTAGCACAGTAGGGGAAAGAAAATCTGGTGAAGAATGGTGCAGGCCAACATTACTGCACACAGCTGATAAGAGGCACTCTCTATAATAGAATGGGGAAGCCTTGTCTATCAGCCCATTAAAGGGCATTCTTACAAGTTTTTCTTTTCATTAATACGCAGGGTGAATAGAGCGCTGAATAAAAATCACTACTTACTGCGTGATTATAGGATTGAAAGGTAACTGTCAACTGAAGGATTGTGCTGACAAAAGGGGGTATTTCTCCGCTTAGCAAATGATTTTGGGCCTGTCACTGCAATGGGAAGTGTTTTTCAGAGATTATTTTTTGAATACGCATTTATTAAAGCTATTTATAAAAGGGTGGGGGGGTGAGATGGGGGAAGGCGTAGTTACAACACAAGCAGAAAGAACTCACAGATGGGAGACCGCCCCTCTCTTTTGTGCTCTTAAATGGGCTATTTTTTTCTGTCTTGCATTGTTTCATGCACAAATATCAGAAATGCCAGTTATTCAATGTAGGCAACACTAGCTTAGTAAAGTGGGATGTGTGTCTATCAGTGTGTTCCTGAGTGGAAAGAGTGTGTTTACCAGATCTTTTCATATATTCAGTACTGTACGTATGTAAGATTGCAGTTTAAAAATTAATTCTAAAATGTTAACTGAATTTTACATCATGTGTGCCTTGACACTCCAGACAGAAACACGATAAAGATAAAATAAATTTTTACTCTACAAACGTTTATGTTAAAATGCTTACATATTTTCAGCATTTATAGCTTGAGTTTGGTTAAAACATTAAATCTCTATGATTCTACGGATCATTTAAGACAAATGTTGTTATGTTTTAGTCATACTAATAATTCATATTTCTAATTTAGCATAAAATAGTTTTGGTACAGCCCCTGTTGCATTCTGCACCCTGCGAGAAAAAAAGCTACCTCTTTGAATTTTGGCAGTCAAGCTAAAACATTATGCTAGCATTTTTTTTCTCTTCTCACTGTTGCACGAGGAGCTTAACAAATTTCTTTTCATCCATTCTGCCAGTTGCAAGTATCCAAGATGTTGTGGTAAGAATTATTGCTGGCACATGAAAATGCATAACACATTACACCTGTTAGGATCCTTAGATTAGCTGCCAATAACTCTGTGTGAAGAAAAGTTTATAAGTCCTATTATTAGTGTTTATGTGCTTACACCATTTGGTTACTGATCCAGTCACTAGCATTTTTACAGATGTATTTCATGTCACATTCTTTTCATTGCTCTGTCCTGGGAGGTTTTTCTGTTTTCTGTTTATTTCTCCATGCTGATCACCTAAGGCAGAAAAAAAGAAAAAAGAAATCGAATCGAACAAAGTCTTTTTTAAACTTTATTTTGTATTTTTTCAGTATTTCCGTATATAAGAGGAGAGGAAAACAAACTCGCAGTGGAAGAACATAAGTTTCTGCGAGTTCCAGGACCAATGTTTGCCCCCCGGCAGTGGAGTTGTGGTACGTGGATTGTGAGCGATTAATGCAAAGTACCGGGCTCAGGGCCTCCTTGGTCTGTGGTCATGAGTATCTGAGGGTTCCTGGGTCTGCCATCATGGCTCTGGTGATCTAGTTCCGATGTCACAGGCCGTCGAGACAACAACTACAAACACAAACACTGATGTTCTTTTGGGAAAATCCAATTAATCTATCAGGAATTATGATCTTCCTTTGTGAATAGAGAAAAAGTAAAGAGAGATTTTGGACAGCTCTAGACAATGAAACACTAGCCACTGGGAAATGTAACTTTCCCACAGCTGATATTGCAAGCTTACTCTTTCCAGTTCAAGACTCAAATGTCTGGATTAAATCAGACCTTCAAAAAGCCCTTCAATCTCAAATTCCAACATTTAAAGATGATAAAAGCTTTCTATTGGATAGAAACAAAAAGTATCTGGCAAACAAAAAGCACTCATCGAGAGACAACATTTGGCATTTATTTCAGATTATGTCATGTAATCTGATTAATGTAATCTGGGTTTTGAATAGTGAAAGAGTGAAAAAATGTATTTACACAAACACATGAAGATATACCTCCTGGGAAAAACTAAGGTTGCTGCTGGAAGAGGTGTTAGTGGGGCCAGCAGGGGGCGCTCACCCTGCCGTCTATGTGGGTCCTAATGCCCCAGTATAGTGACGGGGACACTATACTGTAAACTGGCGCCGTCCTTCGGATGAGACGTAAAACCCAGGGTGTTTATCGAAAGGAGTAAGGGTGTAACCCCGGCGTCCTGGCCAAATTTCCCATTGGCCCTTACTAATCATGGCCTCCTAATAATTCCCATCTATGAATTGGCTTCATTACTCTGCTCTCCTCCCCACTGAGAGCTGATGTGTGGTGAGCGTTCTGGCGCACTATGGCTGCCGTCGCATCATCCAGGTGGATGCTGCACACTGGTGGTGGTGGAGGGGAGTCCCCATTACCTGTAAAGCGCTTTAAGTGGAGTGTACAGAAAAGCGCTATATAAAGTGTAAGCAATTATTATTATTATTATTATTATTATTATTATTATTATTATTATTATTATTATTATACCATACTCATATTTGACTTTGCCAAATTTTAGACAAAAAAGGTGCAACAAAAATATAAATATAAAAGTAGGATTTGAATTTAACTGAAACTCCAAAGCACCTAATCTGAAAAGTGGTTATATGCTGTAAAGTATGGCAAATTACACATCATGCATTAATAGCATTTGTGTTACAATGACATGTTATACAAGACAGTAATATACCGACACATATAGTGTCTTTGTAGGGTAAATACCAAATAATATTCCTACATAGCTTTTAATTGCTTCAAAAACTAAAGAAGAAAATTAAAAGAGTAGAATTAAAACATCTGTAGATATGTTCATGGCTTGTTATGCATTCTATCAGTATTTACTGTATGTGCAAACAGATTTCACAGCCGTATTTTTAAAATTGGAAATAAATCTTTTGAAGTCTTACTCAGTATCATAACTGGTGAATATGGTCTCAATTGCCAAGAGTCAAATCTTTAGAAAACACACCCATAGTAGGAATGTAGTGTCTGTGATCATGTTACCTCTTACTGAATTGAATTTCAGAGGGAGGATAGACATCTGATATGCATACAATTGTTATTTAAACGGTATCTGGGAAACAAGTTCACGAGGTCTTGAAAGGTGACAGTAGGTGATGGGGGAGACATGAATTTGTAATGCTTCAATTCCTTAGGATGCAATACCAAAAATGCACAGCTTACATCACATTTGTCTACCATGCATGCTCTATATCAAGCCCTGTATTACCTGCTCTAATACAGAACATTCATTTTAGAAATGTTACTTTACATTTTCCATGTACTGTATTCAGTGCAGCCCTCCACAGTTCACCCACTAAAAGTGCTGATTTAGATTTAAACTGGGATAGTAATTTACTATCTGTGAACAGACAATCTCAGTATCTGGAACACTGTTTATCAACAGAATTGTACTGGCCAGGGGTTCCTTGCTTTGCTGTACAGAACAAGTGTGCTTCCTGTAACCTACTGATGTTGTTAAGGGTCCTGCAACTCATCTGTTTGAGAATAACTATCCCATAGAAAGATGTTGGATAATCCTTACAGGAGCCTCCTGTGGAGGTAAATATACTGAACTTGTAAGAAAATCGCAGTGCTGCCCCCACAAGGATTCAATTATAGCTACTGACATGTAACTCTGGCTTCACGGTCAAATAGATCCACGTCCCAAAAACAGACGCAAATTTTGCCACCCTAAAAGACGTCATCTCCTGCCACAAGGGAATTAAGATATATCAAGGAGGTGATTTCAATTTATTTAACAGGCTCTGTGCCACTCTGCCCAGATTACATGGTTTTCATCTACTCACGGTTGTATTTGATACCATATAAGGGTTGTAGTGTGAGCCCTGTTAATTCATAGCTCCAAAATAAAAAAAAAAGAGAAATAGGCCCTCATATTTTATGGGCCAACTGACTCATTACATTAAAAAAGTATAATATCGGCAAATGTCATTGAAGAGAATTTTTACTCAACAATGAGTCTTAGAAAAAAGATATACAGCAATGACCTGTCATCTTCAGATTTTTGTATACCTTCTTGTGTGCCATTCTATATGCTGCTTCTTTATTGGTGTGGGTTTTGATCTCTGAAAAGAAAGACAGGCAGCAAAACATATGACTTTGCATATACTGGATACTAGAGTGACACAGGAAGATCATATTGTATGTTGCATTGCATTAGAAATGTATGCATTCTGCTCATGTTCTTGCTTTTAGCAAACCAGAGATACATAAAAGAAATGAGACACCTTTTTTCAAAATTACTCATTAGTTACTTAAATTCTGTAAACTAGAAACTGCTATGTTTTATTTAATGTTAAAATAATTTTTTTTTTTAATTCTGTAAATTCAGTATAATATAATGCACATGCAGTGGAAAGGTAATCAGAAAATAACCAAAATAAAAAATATCAACCATGTATAATAAATATGCATATATTTGTATAGTGTAGTGAGTCTCCCCCACTACTGCTGGATCCTGAAGGCATTGTGCTAATGTCACTGTCAACATTTCGTTGTTCTTTAATTGCTGTAGTAAACAGCCTCTTAAAGGGTATATTAGAAGCTAAATCTCACCACCCACATTATAGAAATTTGAAATGATTACACACTCATTTAATTATATTATATTTGCTCTCCAGGTGTCCAATAACATTGTCTGTAACACAACCTTAAAATAACTGAAATATCAGACAAAGCAAACCCTTTCCTAAACCCCTTAGGTCATGTATAGGACACATTTATATTATTGTAAAATATATTAAATGAATGAAATACTTAAGTACAACAGGGATGTACATTATACCTGCACTTTATTACTGTTTTGTAGAAGTCTTAAAAGTGTAAAATTTGCAAGGTTTCAGAAAGCAAATCCAACATTGCAAAGCAGTTTCCTGCACCATGCAGGAATCTCACAAAATGTTTGAGACACCTTTCATAGAGTGACAGTAAATATCCCGCTACACCACTACAGAATCCTAAATAATTTCAGCACACTAAATTTTACTCTTGAATTCTGTTTGAAGTGCGGCTTGACTCCTGTTCCTAACGATGCCACTATAGTAGATGGCTCAACAAGGTCAACAGTATTCTCTGTGCTGCCTTCATATCCCTGTGATTTATTGCCAACTTAAAAATAACTACCCCCTGAACAACTTTCCCTCTTTACCCTAGTGCATAGACACTGACACGGTTCTGCATCTCTGCCCTGAAATGGATCATATGTGCAATATTTTTGTAATGTTTATGGAAGGTGCAGGATGGAAAGTAGGAGGGAATGCAGGTCTTTCTCCAGCTATAACTTGTTGATGTTTTCAACTAAAGACACACTGCTCACAAATGATAGACCTGCCTTGACACCACTAGCTGTGGGTAAGAGAATTGATTAATCTGCTGACCTTTAAAGCATGGATAACTAGAAGCCTGTCTACGAGTATAAGCCTGTCCAGATTACATTTCTAGAAACTATCTACCTTTCCTGAATTGATTAAATACTATAGTCACCTGTCTTCTTCCTAACTAAACACCTGCAAAGCCCTGAGACATGCATGTGATGCCATTTTTAATGTGTTTGGTATTTCTGATTTTTCGTAGTTCAGTTTTGTCATTAGCACTACTTGCCTTTTGTTTATCTCCAATTTGTAATTTGAAATGTCAAGTAACATTTTTGTGCAAAAAGAAGACTCTCTTTCCACCATCTGAAGAAGCTATTTAGCCATGGAGCACCATCTGTACAATTTCAAATTGGAATGAAAATACCTGCCCAGAAGGAATTTCGATGGCATGGTGTGAAGTTCCATCTGTAGGACATGTCCAGAAACTTGGAACACAGACGCCAGATAGGCAGGACGTCAAGCCAGAATTGTTTCTTGTATATGCTTATATGATTAAAGCACTGCATGTTAAAGCAAACTCCTTCACATCAACCCAGTGAGATTAATAAGTGCCACACAGAGGCAGAACTTCATTCTAAATCTAATAGAAAACCTAAATCTTAAAGTTGTAAATCAGCCACAAGATTTCAATGGATCAAAGCTTCCAAATTCCTGAAACATGGCCCGTATCTGGAACCAAGCTTTCTTTATTTCCTATACATGTATACACTGCTTCAGGTAACAGAGAAGCTGAACACACAGTGTTAAAAGGAAATTCCTGAATGTGTAGCAGACTATGTCTTCTTTGGCAAGTAAGAGCTCTTTTCACTGTGGAAATTCAACACACTAGACTCCAACTTGTACACATTCAAATAATTAAACCAATCTGTGTATGTGCATTACTGTATGTCTTCAGATTGCATTCCAGCTGCAGACGTATTATTAACACAAGTAAAAGTCTTCTGTTCAGGCAGGCCCACTACGATGAACTGAATTTCATTTTTACAGTTTTCCTGCATTTCAGAGGTTGGAAACATAGAAGGTCGTTTAGCAGCTGTTGTTCAAATGAAAGTCATTTTAAGGAATCACTTTAAACATCACCACTTCTCCATTGGGCAGTTTACATTGATTTGTGTAAATTAAGGAGTAGAGTATATATTACATAAGCATATCTGAAATGTTAGGCTTGTTTTATTTGAGAGCTCATGTTTTAATTAGAAAAGTATAGATGGTCTACTCTGAAGAAAGCTTCATATCATACTGTACTTTAGTGTATGATCTGAAATATTCAGAATAAACCTTCTAATTTAAACTGCATTATTTTATATACAAATATCATCTTTACAGTATGTTCAAAAATTAAGTTTAGGAATAGTAGAGACCACTAGTTTTCTAGGTTCTACTGAAAGTAGCTCCCAATAGAACCTAGTGGATTGCATGTACTGTAACTCTGTATGACATAGTGAATAGGTTGTTTGCCTTAACCAACTGTAAATTCACCAATTCAGAAAACATACATTTTATCACACTAATTGATATTTACTGTGATTGATGCATACATAGGGAAATCAAAGACTGAAATTTAGATCAAACTTTTTTTTTTGCCATATATACAGTATATAGAAAGCAGTCTTAAAAAGCAGCTGAATGTTTAACAGCACAGTGATTCTAAATAAATCTCATTACTACTGAAGAAGTGGCAAGGGCCCTAGAGCTGTTCTTTGTTGATTTAGTCTGGAAATGTTTGACAAATTTGCAATAAATTGAGGGTATCATTTCCTAGAGGATTTTTTTTGTGAAAAATAAAAAACGAAACTGTATTAGAAATCTGCTTGGGGCTGAGTGCAATCTACTTGGAGTGTTTTAAAAAAGCAAACATACTTTTCCAAGCTTTGCTTACATCCACTCTGAAAGACTCTCAATAATTTTAAATATTTAGCCAACCCTGTTCATTTTTGGCAAAGGGTTATAGTACTTAGTTATTTTGAAAACCAATGAGATTACTACAGTGAATTAGGATAAACATTCAAAAACACTGATTATTACTGGCCCATTTTGTAAAATTTGTTTCTTCTGTCATTCTGTCAGAGTCCATTAAAATCCAAAACCAAAAAGACTAAAGGACAACTGCTATAGTTTTGGTCATATAGTATTGATAAAACTTGATTTCAGAATACTTGCAATAATTTTAAATTGATTTTCTAAAAACTTGCCTTAGCAAAACTAGTGAAAACAAACGCTTGTCAAAAGCATGTTTCTCTCTTTGCAGATCACAATTCTTCTGAATAGTTAATTACATTTCTTACCTTTCTTACCCAAACAAGTTCACACACAGAGAGGGAGCATGAAAAGTCATAAGCACATTTTCTGCAAACACATCAAGGATCTGCATAATCTGGGATGGTTTCCAGCAACAGCAGTAATGACATTTTTTTTTCTTTTCAGTTTAATATCCTGGGTTAATTAAGAGATGCATTTTTTAAACAGATAAAATTCAATCTGATCGAAGATTCATACATATATTACTTCACAGAATGTCATGGAAGTAACCCCATGTACTGTATGTATAATTTATATACAGCAGATTGATTTTACAGGGAAAGCCTTTCAGACATGTATAATAGGATAAGTCAATGTGAATGTGTGAACCTTGACTACACTGATGATGTCACCTTACTGGATGCCTCACCAGCAAACTTGCAGGGATCTCTTGACTGTTTCGGCCTCCTGCCTTGTCCTGGCAAAAAAATAACTTGCAGAGCCTGGGGGCTGGGGGGAACACAGGAGACATCTGTGACCGGGGTCAGAAGGTCGAGGCTGTCACTAAGTTCACCTACTAAGGCAGTGTACAGAGCTCTGATGGCAGGTGTTCCCCTGATGTCACGTGCAGAATCGGACTGGCTGCCCTTGCAATGAGATCCTTCCAGAAGTTGTGGTGTCAACAGAGCATCCAGGTCAACACTAAAATCAGAGTCTACCAAACCTTTGTTCTGCCAATTCTGCTTTATGGCTCGGAATCCTGGACCCTGCTATCACGCGATAGACAAAGACTCCAGTCCTTCCACATGCAGCGCCAACACCAGATTCTCCGGAATCGCTGATTAAACTTCGTGCGGAACTCGGAGGCTGCCGGTTGTATGGGCCTGGAGCCCGTCACAACCACTGTTGCCCCTCGCCGCTCTCGCTTTCTTTGGCTATGTCGCACGTCTTGACAATTGCACCCCTGCCCACGGCGCCACGGCATGTGCTGTTGCCCTCCAAACAGAGAGACACACCCCACCAGGCTGGAGGAGGCCGCCAGGCCACCCTCGTCGCACATTGGTTCAGCAGACTGAAGGAATGGAATATCCTTCAGATATTGAAGGAATGGAACCACGCCATGGGACGTGGCCGTACAAGATCGGCGCTACGGGCCTCCGTTGTCCAGGCGTATTGATGATGACAAAGATGTTAAATTTGGATCACATATGACCATGTCACAGCACTAATGTACATGGCAAAAATGTTTTAAAAGATTTTTACTTCTTCTTTGCATATGCAGTATATTTCACCTTTCATGCTCATCACCATGACATAATTATACTATGTCCAGTAAGATGGGGTTAAATACAAGATTGTATAAGGAGCAACCTTCAGGTGAATGGACAAAAATATTCAAGTCTTCCTACAGATCTTTTATCAGACTCAAGTCAGGATTTTGACTGAACCGCTTAAAGACATTCGTTTTCTTGTTAAACCTCTCCAGTGTACTGTATCTTAGCTCGTCTCATTTTAGTCTTTGTCCTTCTGCAGATTAAATTTCCATCCCAGTTTTAGGTCTTTAGTAGACTGAATCATGTTTTCTCTAAGATTTGCCTGAACTTTGCTCCATCCTCACTCTTGACAAGCTTCCCAGTAGCTGCTAATGAGAAACAGCTCCATAACTTAGTGTTGCCATCACAATGCTTAAGAGTTATGATGGTGTTGACTAGGTGATGAGCTGTGTTGGGTTATTGTCAAATGTAGTGTTTTATGTTTAGACTAAAAAGTCCCAAACTTTGTCTCAACTTGACCACCAAACCTTTTGCCAAATGTTTACATACTTATTTATATGATATATATTGATTATATTTTTTGCCTTGTCTTTGCTGCTCAATGTTAAATCTACTCAACCCCAAACATCTGTAGCTAGAGAATTATGTACAAAATGAATATCTGGCTATGTAAATATGAATGGTGCTACGATCCTCATATACTGTACTTCTGACTCTGTCTTCACAGCTGTCCATTTCTTTATTTTTTAAATGTATTTAAAAATGTATTTTTTTAAATGTCCATAAGCACAAATAAATTAATATGAAAATTTAGCATTGCACTTTTGCTAAGACGCATATTTTTGTTTCATGGCAATCCACTAATGCACTGATATTTTGCTTTAATATTTAGTTACAATTTTAATAAACTAGCTATTTTAATCATCTGCAATTATTCGTACCCATAAGTGATGTATATTTTTGTTTTGTTTTTTTGGCTTGTCATTGCAATTAATCAGTGAGTTAGCACGTATGACGTTTTCTATGTGATTGTTAGCAAAACTTAATACCGACAATTGCAGCAACACTTTTGTCAAACATACACACATACACACACAGTCATGCTGTGACTCTCGTCAAGAAAAGTGGACTGAAAATGCATGGATTTTTCATGCGTTATAATCTCTCACGGTAATTAAGCAAAAGTACTCAATTTAGCAAAGTTTTAATGCTTCATTTAAAAGTCAGTTTAATTCTGTTTAAGGGCAAATTTGAAATGTCATGCTGTCTCAAAGTGCCCCAGGTAACATGAAATTATATGGTCACCCTACTGTACCTCTTCTTGGTTGGGTGTAGCTTGCACAATTTTTGTTCTGTAGTTGACAAACACAGTGAGTGATGAGTGTGTCCCACAGCGTGTTACTTGTGTTAAGAGCATGTTCCCTGGAAGAGCTTTGGGTAACATTTTAAAATGTGCTTCATGGAGGTGGTATTATTTCATTGTGAACAGTGCATAAATAAATAATGAACTCTTCAGTTTCAACTGGCTGATCAATTTGCTTTCAGAAGATCCTGGGTCAGGCCTGATGTGTTTCCATTGCCTTTGGCATCTAATGAATCACGGAGGAGACTGGGCTCTCTCAGCCCTAAATCGAAGCCAGGCTCTTGATGAAATGTGACCTAGGCAACCACTAGCCATTGTAAGCACTTGAAAAATGTGGAAATGATTTGAATGGTTTAGCTGAGGTTTAACAGGAGATATGTATCTTTGTACATCAGCTTATCCCACCTTTCCATCACTTCCAATATGAAAGAGAGTATCAGGATTTAATACATACCTTCACATCTCTTTACCACCCCTAAGCTATATCTTCAAAACAGCTGAGCTGGTAATGTGGAGGCATGTCATGTATGTGTGCGTGAGGGGGGTACAGGTGGGGTTATTTTGTCTCCTGCTGGCCAGGGCAAAGACACTCTTTTCTTCTGCAGATGGTTTGTTCTGATCTCCTCTACAGAAATATGGGTTAGATTCTATATTGTTGATTTATTCATCATTGCAATAAAAAAAAAAAAAATTGGACTTGGATAATTGTTCCCAATTTAACGCTTATTCAAAAATAAATTAAAAAATAATCAAAAGGGATTATTTAAGAGCATAAGAAAGGGTATGAATGAGAAGAGGCAATACATCCCATCTGAGTCATTTGGTAGTTAGTAGTTTGATGAACTAAGGATGTATCTAGCAATTTTTGAAGGAAGCCTTTAGGGTACAGAAGTGCATCCTGTTCTTGGTTGTAAGTGCACTTGCACATTGTTTCCACTTGTGTCCTCTGGTTCATGTTTCAAAGTTCATTCTGAAATCAGTCCAACACTCCAGTGTTTTGACTTTGTCAATGCCTTTGAGAATTTAAAAATGTTGAGTTAAGTCTCTTAGTAGTCTCCCCTGTTCAAGGTTCAGTACCTTCAGCATGTTAGGATAGGACATTCCCTCAAAATATATCTCATTGCTCTTCTCTAGACTGACTCCATAGCTGCCATGTTTTTTTGTAACATGGTGACCAAAATTGTACACTATTATCTAAACAAGGCATAACTAGTACATAAAACAATTTTATCTTAACATTCCTTGGTTTGAATCAAAGACTTTTAACTAGATAGCCTTACATTTTGGTTTCCTATTTAAATGCCTCCCCACATCATCTGGAAGAGGTAAATGATGTGTAAGAGTCCTTTCCATAATCAGCTCATTTCATTCTTACTGATTTTATGTTTATAGTTTACTATCTGCATACAAAACCCTGTCATCTACTAAGCGTTTGCCCAAGCTTGAATCTTCTCTAAAACATTTTGAATTTAATTTGCTACTTCTACAGTGTTTGCTAATCTTCATGATTTGGTATTATATGCAAACCTGCCTAATTTACTAACTATATCAAGATCTAGATCATTGATATAAATTAAGAAGAGAAGTGGTCCTGGTATGGATCCCTGAGGTACTCCGCTAATTTCATCGTCCCAATTTCAGCTTTAATCCCTTCTATATACTCTGTTGGGTCTGTTTTACACAATTCCCACTCCAAGTGAACACATTTCTTTAAATGCCAAGAGGTTGTAATTTGAAATTTAATTAATTTAAATTGAAACTTTATTAATTGCTAAGTACTGAACTAATTGCTTTATTGGAGCCTTTGATTTTTTTCTACTCAAACATGGGATATTGTAAGTTACTTATGAACACAGTCATTTAAAGGGAGCCTCCAAGGTGGTTATGAACTGAAGATAAAAATTAGCCCAATTATTGTGTCAGTTAAGTGTTGAAGTATGGAATGAAAACCAGCAGGTATGTGGCTCCCCATGACCAGGAACAGGCACAGGAACCATTTTCCTTTTAAGTGCAGGTGTCATATTGTTTTATTTACAGAGGTCTTCAGAGCGCAACATACAGTTTTGTTCAATAAAAAAATAAGGAAATATGTACAGAAAGGTCCCTTTTGGAGAGCTTTTCAGTTTTCAGCCCATTTGAAAGGTTGGGTGCCTAGACCACTTACCAGCAGGCAACAAGCAAATACTTTCAAACCAGTAAAGTATTTCAGAGGGGGGAATTACAATGAAATGACACCTGCATGAAAAAAGGGGATGATCCTGTGTTTAGTACACAGCTCAGTGCTAAACTACTAACCTGCTAGCCTGTATTTATGTATACTAGTACAGTATGTACTTACTAGTACAGTCATTAATTGGTGCTTTTAACGATTTTATTAATTTTTCCTGTAGTACTGTCTGTACAGCATTATGCAACATTTCAAAGATAATTATATAGATAATTGTTGATATACAGTATTTACAGTTCTTAATTACTACGTGTGTTACAGAGTAAAGGTGGCAGATATCAGTAACCATGTTGCATTGAATAGGGAGTGTCTTTTTAATTGTTGATGCTTTAGTAGTGAATTTTAAGCGAAGTCTCAACCATGACATCACTGAGAAGTGCCGATCAGGAGAAGGATGCAAAAATACCAAAGTTTCTTAAGATGCTGTTAACATGCACACTAAGGTTTATGTTTATGTTTTGAGAATACATCCATCCTGTTATTAGGACCATTCAGTCTACAGTATAGCAAAAAGCCACAGACGACAAGAACTGATAACCAACCCCTGGCTTAAGATGGGTGGCTATTCCTGAACCTGAGAAAAACAATCTCATACATCATCCTTAAATAATCAATTTAAGATTTTTTTTTTAATTTCTGCCTTCACTTACTAAATGTGTATTACAGGACTGAGAGATCTTCTCATTTAATTTGTGCAAATCATCTACTAATTTGTGAGGCAGATATTCTTAGTGGGAAAAGAAACAAATAAATCTCATCAAGCACCAAAATAATAATACCACCAAAAAAACAAAAAAGGTTTCCCTTGTATTGCATCATACCTGCACCTGGAAATGAGACAGCGGCAATGACAAACTCTGTAAACTCTTGATTCCAGCTCTGGCATGTCTACACTGTTTTCAGCAGCCCTCTTCTGGGCAAGAATCAAAGAGCCTTTTCTTTCAGATGTCATTTTAGCTTTCTGATTCTTGAGTTCTCATTACACCCTGCGCTGGTGCAGGGAATACAAATTATGGCTTTGAAAGAAAAAAAAAAGAGGAAATAACATGACAGGAGACAGGTTGGTTATAGGAAAAATGTGATGTATCACAAATGTTTTACTATTCAATACTCCCATCCTGTTAACAGTTTACAGGCTGATATTATACACTAACAAATGAAAGACTCAGTTATCTTCAGATTAAGACTGTGAATTTTGGTACTTATAAAACAATATTGGAACATGGTTCAGTTTAAAGATTTTACATGGAAAATGGAAAAACTATGCTGGAGTAAGTGATATTTAGTTTACCTTTATCACATGCTTTATGACAGCAGCCCAATGTGCCATATGCTCAGAGGTTAAAAGTTAAAATGGAGCATAAATTTATAAAGAACACCCTATTTGTAAGTATTAAAAAACATTTTTATTAGACACTGCCATTTGTCTGATACACCACCTACCCACAACAGACCTTCATTAGATTTTTAAAGATGGTGACAGTGGTAGTTTTATTATTGGTGCTGAAGTTTAGCTATTGATGGAAGTTCGAAAACTATTATTTTTGGCCCCGTTGTCACCAAGATGTTACTGAAAAGCTGCTTATTGGTTTCCCTTGAACTGATTAAAATGTACTTTTGTATTTAGGGACACAATCTTTTAAGAAATTTCAAGAACCAGGGATTTTTTTCCAGAATCCTAGACCCCAGTATGAATCCTAATAGTTAAAACCTGGAATTGATCTAGGTATTATATCAAATATATGGCTTTTTACCATGCTGTAGTGGTTCTTTTCGTTGTATTTCAAACACATTTTGAGCTCTCGTCAGATTGGCAGGTGCAGAAAGCTGCTGCTTCCTATCCAACAAGATGAGAATGTTGATCACGGAGCACCATTCCACTCACAGTTTCACCTGGGGCATGATGTTCTTATGCTTCCCTGCCCACTTTCACTTCTGAATATTTTGTCAAAATAAATCAAGTTGAGGTTCTTCAGCTAAATTGCTAACCGAATAACTAAAACTACAGTCAGCTCTAGGTGAGTAGGGACAGAAGATGTGAAAAGGGAAATTAGGAAAAGAAATGGACAGATTAACATGTCAAGTAGAAATGAGATGTAACTTCTTCACCCAAACCTTATTCCAACCACACTGATGAGGTATTACTGCAGAGCTTCTATAGACTATGAGGGATGATGAGGAAGGAGATGTGATAAAGACTAAACTGAAGTAAAATAGAATTTGTGAATTCTGTTACTCCCATTTTAATGCCAAGATCATAGTACGAAATATTATGTAAGTTCTGAACGCCTGGGTATGCCATTATTTTTGTGTAATTTAGCAAAACACTGGATGAAATACTCTGAAATTTTAAAGACAGAAAGTAAAAAGTAAGTTTCAAGGAAATACAGTAAATTCCACTCAGATTCCTTTAAGAGGGGACCTTTTGACATCAAAATAAGGTATCATTTGCATTGGCTAGAAATGGTGCAATATGCTGAAGCCTAATTTACATGTACACTCTATCAGTGATTGCTGACATGGCTGCTTTTAAGATGTTCACACTGCTATTTGCATTCGAATGCAATTATGAATTAGAGAAACTCGCTCCCTTTCTGTCAGCCTACGCAAGCAGAATTACACTTAAGGCTGCCATCTCCCCTCCTCCTTTCCTCTGCCCTTCTCCTTGGTAACAGCATTTATTATACCAAGTATATGGAATTAAGCTTAAATTAGTATAACGATTTAATAGTCTTCTCATGTGTTTCAATTCTACAGTACATATTTGGAACAAATTAGTAAAATGTTTCAAGTGTAATTTAGTGCAGTACTGCAAAATGTTCCTCTTTTGTAATCCTTTACTTTTCTTTTTTTCCTGTATTCTCCTTTTCTTATTTCAGATTTCTTAGCCCTTCTGTGTTGCATTTTGTGTATTTACAGTGATACACTCTGACACCTGTTTTTTCAACGATAAAGTGCTCTTAATGTTTTTTTTTTTTCCCAAGGCTGAAACCCCACAACCAACAGCTGAGCTGCAAAGGTAACAATGGCAGAAATCTAATCTTTATCCTCTTTTTCAATTAATGTAGGGCTCGTTTATTTTCAGTAAATTGAAGATATTGTATGACTCCCAGTTACTGTGTTCTGGTACTGTGCTGGTAAGTTGAATTGATGCAGTTAATTCGAAAATTGTGAGTCTTAGCTAGAGTATTTAAACATGGACTCCCTTTCTCCAGTGTTATTTTTCAACAAAGTTGCAGCTACAAACTGTAATGTGTGGTTAACAGTTAAGGGGGGGGGGGGGGTTCATCATTTATACTTTAGGAGGAAAGCAAAACATGTTGGAGGGCTGTCAACTTTTAAGAACTGCCACTGAGTCCTGCATAAATAGCAGGGGTGTCTAAAATGTTGTAAGCTGATTGTTATTAAAATTGCAATATGAGAAACTACAGCAGAAATACCGAGCACACCCCCAACTGTGTTTTGCAACAGAAGACTGAGCTGTGACACTCATTAAATTTGTAAAAAAAACAGAATTTTTACTAATAAATAAGCTTGCTGTCTTTGTTAAAAGAACTTGATAGGAAACTAAGGTATTATGCTTGGCATTGCATTTTCCTAATCGGCTGATGAAGTAGAAAGAGCCAAGGAATGTGTAGTGAACATACTGTATGTTGGTTTGTTAAACAGTGACTGACAGACAATGTTAAACATCTAGGCCAGAGCTTCAAATCATAGGAGGTCATTTGGCCAATGTCAGCTCAACAAACAAATGTTTTTGTACAGGAAATAGGGTGATATCTAGATATACACAAATTGTAGATAACTTAGTAACCTGCATCTGAGCACAGGTGGAATTAAAAGCAGAACACTACTGTATGTCTCTTAGCATTCTGGATCCAAGGTTTACTGGCATAGGTTACATAAAAACATCCCAGTACTGTTGTAGTCAGTTCTTATATACAATGAAAGAATAGTTGTCTTTAATAATCCCAAAACAATTAAAGCACCTACAAAAGCCCATATTTGAGAGTAAAATTATCAGAGAGATACGATTTCAATGATTGGTCATTGTTTTGTCACTAGAAATATATTGGCCAATTTTAGAGTTGATTGACCAAACAGACTCCCCTGGTCAATGACAAATAATGTTTTAATAATGCAATGTCACGGTAGCCTTTTGACAGTTGATGCATTTGAACTGTACTACTAGTCAACAATAGATCACTGAATTAGACCACTGCAAGTAAGAAATCCCAAAGACAGTGGTGGAAGTGCAGTGGCACACCAGGCAGGAAAACATGGTGTCCTTAAGAAAATCACAGTTTCTAACCTCAGGCTTTAATCAAAAACAGATTTGACCTTCAATGAGTAGGACACCATATATATAGTATGTGTACACACTTTCTGATTATTTTAATGTAAATGCCTGAGTTCACCTACTCGGACAAATCACGGCTATACTATCTAATACAGATATTTAATGATTTATTTTTAAGAATGCTTATGCCTCCCTGTTAGACTGTGGTTTGGGCATGAAGCCAACTGTTCTTAATTGCTGCAGGTAATCTAGTAACCTTCAATGAGATTTAAAAGGGCATGCGTCTATTGAAGTTTACAGAGAACAAATTATGAGAGTGTGCACATTCTGCCTTCTTAAGGGAAAAACAACAAAAATTATAGGTCATCACTGAAAGTTAATATGAAACGTCTGTCTTCTGTCTGTCATTAACTTGTTAACGTGTTGCCCCAGGTAAATGAGGAATTAAAGGGATTGTTATAATACTCCAGGCAATGAAGACAGCCAGGAAAATAATGATAATTTCTGAAAATGATTAAAATAATAAGAGTACTAACACAGTAGTTGTGCGTTGTAAACAACCCTCACAAGCATTTGCTTAAAGACGTACTGTTATTTTCTTCACTAAATTTAAATCGCTAATTTAACCAAATTTTAGAGAAAAGGTTGGCAGGATTGCACTGCAGAATGAAATAAAATATATTGCAACCTACTGTATGTCTGTTGGAATCTCACTTAATTTGATTTCAGTGGAAACATTTGAAGCTTTGAACAAAGCCACCCAAAATGGCTCATTAAAACCTTATCTGCTAATTAAATCAGTCTCAATCTGATCCCTATCTATCTCACAAAACAAGCTGTGGTACTGTATATGATATTTCCACATATTTATACTGTACACAATCTGCTCTTGTATAAAAACAAACTTTGGACCTTTGCTTTAAAATTTGCCTCTTTGATCTGCCAATTTATGAAAATATGTATGTTAATTCCATCACAGTGGAATACCTCTCCTGATTCAAACTACTTTAGACCACAAGGGAAAAATTAAAAAGCAGACTTTTTTCATCCACTTTCTTATGGAAAGAGTTTTCAAGAAAATTCAGGATCTAAAGAAGTAAGAGAATGTTTATTGATTTTTTTATATTTCTTTATTACTGCTAGTTATTAGCAGAGTGATTTTCCAAAAAGCGATAAAAATGTCACTAAAAAATGAGCAGCTTTTACAGCTTATTTCACTTTTCTTGAACTACCTTCATAAACAAGATGATGACAGGTAATTACCTCTTTTTACACATAGTTTAACACTAATTTCTGAATATAAATTTCACTAGCAGAATCTAACGAGAAACCTGAAAACCTGTTTTTATACATATAATTATTGTCATATAGAATGGACTTCCAAGCCACACCTACAGTAGATGGTATCACTAAAAGGGAAGCGAGAATGGGATGGGTGGTCTATTTACATTACACATGTGGAGGGGTCAATTAATAAGAATGTAATAATAGATGCAAATAGGCCATTTGGCCCATCTGGTAGTGATCCGGTAATTTCTTGAAACAAGCCATGATATCATCTTCAACAAAATGGCTTTTTCAACAGTATCAGCATGCTCCACACTCTAACAACCCCCTGCTTAAAGAATCACCTTCGTTCTTCACTCCCAAGTTCATGTTTCACTACTCATTTTGAGGAATTCTGCTGGGTTGAATCGGTCGGGGTCTTTGAGGATTCTGAATACTTCAATCAGGTCGTGTCATAGTTTTGCTGTGCAAGACTGAAAAGGTTCAGTTCCTTCAGCCTTTCAGAGTCAGGTACCCCATTAAACACAGGAATGTATCCGGTTACATTTCTCTGAAATTAATTCTAGTAGAACAATATTTTTAGAGGCAGTTTTATTCCGTTTCAATTACATCTATTATTAAGTTATTAAGCTGTATTGTTGTGCATTTGATAAATAAACTTTGATTTGATTTGATTTTAATTTGATTTGTATTCAAATGCTCTTAATTCTCATATTTTATTTAGTTTTACATGCCTCCAAATATATACAACTTCTTTATTTAAGATGAGTTAGTTCTCACTTTTACTTATTTTGGTGCAGTCAGCAACAGACAGCTTGATGGAGTGTTTAAGAATGAATATATACAGTATGTTGCTCCTACCAGTTGTACATAGGGATGAATCGCATCACTTGGGTGACACACAGACAGCTTGGCTTTCTCTGTCTTGGTGTTGTTCCAGCCACCATTAATCTCCCATCACCTTGCACTTACTAAAGACATTACTAAAGACATAAATGTCTTTATTATCTTAGTCTGTACTTTATGGTTATGTTGTATAAATCTCAAATAAAATCAATAAAACCATAAGAGTAAGCCACTTTTTAAATGAAAATGAAATGAAATTCAATGTAATGAATTTATAAAAAAAATAACATTACTAAAGTCGTTTAAAAAATGTAAAAATAAATTTCCAACATTAACATTCCAAAAATACTGGAAAAACAAAGAGTATGTAATATGGTATATTTCAATTTTTAAAAGTTTTTGATAAAATTCTTTATCAATGGCAAACTCCATAAAAGTATGTTTTCGAGGAAAATGAAGAGTACAGATTAAGGGACATGCATACAGGTTCACTCCCAACCAGATAGTAGAACTTCCAAATAAAAACAAAACATTTACTCAAGGAAGAGATCTATTGTATATACTCGGAATTAAAGTAATTTTCAAACGGATTTATTTGTTTATAAATTATGTATGAGCTGTGAAGGGAAGAGTGTTGTTAGTGGTGAGCAGGGAATAGTGTGGAAAATGGGAGCTGGGTTCAGATGCTGAATGACACAATCATTTTCAGCTCCTTTACTCTCTTTGAGAATTCAATTGCCATTTATTTTAAAGTCTCATAAACAACATTCAAATACGCTTTCCTGATATGGGTTTTTACAATTAATAGCTGATTATTAATTGTAGATTGTTCTGTTTATTCATTTTATGTTACTTGTTCAATTTTCCAATGCATAGGTACTACCCCTGCAACTGATGGAAGACTTGTCAATGGCCTATGAATAGCATCTCTTGTTTCCTCGAGTACAATTGGTGGAATATCATCAGACCCAAGAGATTTGTTATTCTTGACTGCGTGTGGCACAAGAAACAATTGTGTTTCTTCTATAATATTTAATACAGAATGTTGTCATTTCACAGCCTGAGGCATGTTGTTGATATATTTCCTTGATAAACACCTGAGCGATAATAATAAATTGCAGGAACACTGTTCAATTGTTTGAATTTTAAAGCACGTTTCTGGAAAAAGCATATAGTTAACAAATGACTGTTTTGTGTCTAAACACTGAAGTGAACTAAATTGCTATAATGCAAAGGCATATACAAGCGGCTTAGTTTCAAACAGCACAAACACTAACATCAAGCTACAAGGGACACACATATGAAAAAAAGGCACAACAAAAATGACCACCTGCATAGGACAATAGATTTTGTCAGAGGGTGGCATATCCCTCTTTAAACTTTCAAATTTAAACATATGCAATTTTCTTTTAAAATAAAAACTTTTTTTAGTGTGTGTACCATCCACTTGCGCCACTCTTTTCTGAAGTTCTGTGTTTGTGCATGAAAATATTTAACATTTCAGAACTTTGGCTGTTGGTGGATTATGGCTCTGCACTTTATTTTTAAGATAATAACATAAACAATGCAGAGAACTTCAGAACTGGGCAGCACAGGCCCGACCATGATCACTGTAGTAATGTGACATGACTCTGTTGTACAGGTTGCCATCTTCAAGGCTCTCATTCTCCCTATTTATCCAGAACTGTATGTGGGGAAAACAGAATTCCTAGCACTTACTGTTTATTTATGCCATAGCTTTTGTTCTTTTTGATCACATCAGACCTTGGTTGCTCAAAGACTTGTTAATCAGTGTTTTAGAATTAGCAAACCAAAGGGAAAATAACTAATGGGACAGATAGCCACATTATCATGAGAAAGATAGGAAAGAGTTTATTGTATATTTGTTTGTGAATTCCCTCAGATACAATAATGCTGTAACCCCTAAAATAGTACAGTAATATCCGGTTTCCTCTTTGACCCATATTATGCTAATAGTAGAAAACATGCATTGTGTAAACAAGCTGTGCATTTCAATCAGAGATGAGACAATCAAGGCTTTTTCCTCCTCTGTAACAGTTACCTCATGATTTTGCTGCACACTTTCATCCACCAACCTCAGTTATTTTTTAAATTATATTAAGTGACCTATTGTAAAATGAACTTTTCCTTTCAAAGAAGCCAGAAAGTTTCTTTATTCTTCAGAAGGACAAAAGACATAGTGGCAGAGATGTGTCTACCAGATGTTGGGCAGAAGCAGAGTGAGAGTGAGAGTGAGACATGCGTCTGTTTACGATTACCTCTGATTTTTCTGTGATGACACTGAAAATATAGCTGAACATGAAAGAACTATCGGAGGGACAGACATCTTCAGCTGTGTAGTGCACCAATTAAAATGTGAGTGGCACATCTGAAGATATTGTGAGACCAGATGGAAATCCTTTGTGTCTATCCTGAGAACTTGTTGGCTGTCTTTACAGTTGACATTGTTTTTATGAATAAGAGATAGTTGTCTAATTTGTTATCATAACTTTGGGCAGCTATTAAAATATGTTTGTCCAGTGTATCTAATACTTTAGGCCAATAACAGGGTTGCATCCTTACCCAAGAATAATGATCCAGGAAAGTCACAAGACCATGTGTCACTTCTCTATCATAATGCTCAGCCGTCCTCTCTCTGACATTGCCAGGGTAATTATAAGACGCAAGGTTTACTTCTAAAATGCTTGATGCAAGGCTTGTTAGTAAATTGTCTTTACAAGAAACATCCAAAAAAACTGCCAAATGGATGAACAAAGTTGAGCAACAGCTGGCTACTTTGTTTAAATCAAAGTAAACATTTAAAATTACCAGATGTTTTTCCTATTTATACCCACTAGTTACCATAGTCATTCAATACCAGCTCTGATTTAGGTTTGAAACCTGTACACCATTCCTAAAAAGGATGAAACAATATATTGATATTCTCTGATGCATGTGCTTTTAAGTCACCTAGCTTTCTTCACATCAGGACGGTGCGGTGGCTCTGTGGCTAAGGATCTATGCCTGTGGCTGGCGGGGTTGCTGGTTCATATCCCAGCAGAGGACTCCTACTCCTTTGGGCCCCTGAACAAGGCCATTAACCCCAACTGCTCCAGGGGTACCTTATAAATGGCTGACCCTACGCTCTGACCCCCAGCTTCTCTCCCTGTCTGTGTGTCCGTGTGTCTCATGGAGAGCAAGCTGGGGTATGCGTAGAGACAAATTCCTAATACAAGAAATTGTATATGGCCAATAAAGCAAATCTTATCTTATCTTATCCTAATTCTGCAGTGCAAAGCACACATATATCATATTGGGCAGATCACTGACACAGACATTGTCGATTGCACCCAAGTGGACCGATGACTCATGACACAGGAATCACCTAGTGTGGCAATCTCTCTCTCTCATTGCTTCTCAGTACCCAAACCCCCAAACAAAATTTGGCTAATGCCAGATTTAAATAATAAGCACCTGGTCATTTGGTAGAATACTTCCTTTTGTAATCTTGGAGAAGATTTTATTCAAGGATTTTATGACTACGCCATTCATTTTTGAATTCCGAATCTAGGGAGTACTATAAAATGAATAAGACTACCAATTTAGTCTGCAAGAAGAGCAACATTATTAATATTTGAAACTTTATATATTACAGTATATTAGTACACATGAACCTCTGGTATACAGTAGAACAATGAGACAGCACTGTTTCTCCTATAGATAAAAGAGCGCTGCAGCAAGATGAACATCCACCTTTCCATCAGATAGCCACTCGTCCTGCTGAGTATTGCAGCAATTCAAGGCTATATCAGAAGCACAGGTTGCAAGGGAGGACCAAAAGAACAAGAAGGACCTTGTGCTGCTTGGGGCACATCACAGGACCATTGGAGAAACTGAATTTATTAGCAAAAGAAGTTCTGAATTTATTAGCCATGTCTTTGGAAAAAAACTGGAAAGCCCTGATAATCTAGTAGACTATGTTACAGATGTGTTTCAAAAGAATGTGTTTTGGGCAAGTGGAAGAAACATCTTAATCATGATAATGAAATTTAAACAAATATAAGATACTGGAAGTGGACATGAAGTTTCAACCAACATTGCATGCTGTGTCATAGACATTTTAAAACATAACTGGGCAATGGCAGACATTAAAAGGGAGCTTTCAAAATATTGTTTTTAATTTATGATATTAGATATGAAATCGCTTTTCAACAAACCATGCAAGGCTTTTTTTTTTTATGTATGACCCTTGAATGCGCTGTATCAGTTTAGTTCACTACAGGTCACTCCAATCTAAATCACTTTTAAATGTAATGTAACTTTTGTAAATTCACGGTCTTGTAAATTGCTTTTTGCAGTAAAGGAACTGTTCCAAAGTCCTACACAGAAACATATTTAGAGGTTCAGTATTTTACTGTCATTCTAAACAGAATATAGATGGTTACGATTCTAAGATAATATATACTGAAAAAAGATTAATAAACAGATGAATTATCTTAGTTTTAAATAGCTTAATTATCCTTAAATAACAAAAGTAGTGTTCAGTCTTCTTCAAATGAGGGACTGAATTTCAACAATAATATCATCATGCTCCACTGCTATAATTGCAGTATTTAAATTAAAATTGAGAAACTTCAACTTTTATTTAACTCTTCATTGGGGAGCTCAGTGATGCAACACAAACAGTACCACTGCTGCCTCAAACACTAGAATCCTGGGATCAGTTCCAGACTGAAGTGACACCTCTGTTGATTATGTTCTCTCCATTTTCTTGTGGACTTTCTCTGAGTCCTCTGGTTTCTTCCCACTTTTTTATTTTCTATAATGTGCTGACCAAATTTGGATTAACCAAGACAGTAAAGGAGACCTTACTACCATATTATGAATATTAAATATAAATATCCCTTGATTTATAAACTCTCATTTTATTATATTTCTGTAATAAGCCCTATCTTGACTATGCCGTGTCATGGATCTGCTGAGACAAACACTCCACAGTGACAGTCAATGTAGGTACAGGAAGCTTTATTCCAGGCCTTTTTCAAGACATAACAAAAGACATTTCAGTCCTCATATTACTTTCCAAAGCATAAAAACCCCACAACCTTCAAGTATGACCTTTGTATACTAAATAAAACCACCAGTTACAGTCATGAGAGAATGTGCATTTCTACACCAATAATCTTATAATTTATTAGTTTATTAGTACCCATTGTGACTATTTACAACAAGTAGAGGCACTTTAGGGTGTAGTGATAGGTTGGCTATAATTTCAGCCACTTCTCAAGACACTTGTCAAAAGCTTTCTAATTGTTATAAATAGTCATACTGGGTGTTGTTCATTTCATTATTAGATTATTGTTAATGGGTGTAGAAATTGATGTTCTTACATTGGTGTAATTAGTGTAATTTGGGAATTAATCTTTTATGAGAAACTTTATCAAATGTGTTTTAAAAATCTAAATACACCATAACATATGTTCAACATATGCCCATATGTTGTTTTTTGTGTCTTTTTCAAAGAACTCTTAACAAGTTGTTTTGGCAAGACCTACCTCTTCTAAATTCATGTTGATTATTCCCTAGGATGCTATTTCAATATACACGATCCTGTAGTGAAACACTCATTTAGTATGTTAGACATTTCCCCTTCATTGTCTATAATGTTCCCTATTGTTGTCCAGAACACATTATTATTGGTATGCTTTTGTGAATAAAATTAGTATCAGAGAAGTAAGTGCTCAGAAGTATTTTTTTTTATTTTTAAAAACAGAGGTTTCAGAGCTCCATTTAAGTATCAGTCTTGTTGAACCTTGTTTTCAGCATGAACTCCAGAAACTATTATTTACTGTACGTGTTATTATTACAACTTTAAACAGATTTGTACTCAAAGGACACTTCACTTTGTACACATTGTTTATTTTACATTACTTCCCATTGCAATTCTATATACTGTATAAACATAATATTTTCAGGAGGAATGTAGTTACAGAAAACTGTAAAATTATTGTTGACTTTACAATATAACCCACAACTTAAGAAAGGGAATATTGCATTAAATAAAAACAATACCTGTGGTACTTCAGATGGAAAACATTAAACACTGAATGTGAAAGTAATACTTTATATTTATATATTTTAAATAAGAATGTATTTCAATCCTGGTGATCAAGACCTATGAAGCGGTTTCTCCCTCAAACACAACAACATCTGATCTTTTACTTTCCCTATTGCACATGAATGAGAAGTGGACATTAATCTGGTCATTGTGGTGATGTAAAGTCTAGCTGTTAATTGGTTAATGAATTGAGATGGCATGCTTGTTACATTTTAGTTTATGACACTTTATAATAACACTTTATAATAAGTGATACTGTACCACTTTTAATTTAAAATTCCCTTATCTCCTTCCATTTAAGAAAAAAGGGATTTGTAATAAATTCTCCCTAGGCATGATAGTCTTGTGTTGGTACTGTAAATGTTCCTAAATTGATATACAGTATATTTCTAAAGGTTTGGTAGCATAGTATACAGTGTAGCAGTAAAATTAAATAAAAACATTTAATACCACTTTTACAAGAGAATCCTGACATCTATTTTAAAAAACAACTTATATAATTTACATCTTTATGTCAAGTATCAGAATCTGACTTCTGAATGTCTTTGTAATGCTCTCATGCTAGTTGGGTGAAAGACTGCCACAATAATAAGATGAAGTTTTAGGGCGCTATCAGTTTGCAGCTTCAGGAGTCTGTGTTTTTTTTTTGCTTTGTTGATTCCAAGGGAGGTTATCTGCTATTGCTGTCATTCACAGAGGCAAAAGAACAACAATGCTAGTTGTACAGGGAATACACAAAGGTCAGAATAACCTTGTGGTGTCTGTGATATTCAAAGTGTGTAACAAACTGAAGGACTGAAAGCAGGTGGACTGATTTTTTTTTCATTACATTTGTGCTTGCCTGTCACATTCCAGCACTTAAATCAATCTGAAAAAAAGGACTGTGAATATGTTTTGTATATAAACATGAATTAACCAAAAAACAATTATCCATCAATTCAAGAAGGAAACACTTTGGGTTGTTAAAATATGTGATAGTTCCAGCATCAACATCATAAATCACTGTCTGCTGCTCTACACAGTTTTCTGAAATATTTTTAAAAGTCTCTACTACTTTGAACGTTTGAAGTTTATAACCACTGCAGAAGTTGTTCTATGTAAGTCAGATAAAACAAAATGGAATTTGAAAGTAAAAATACAAACAATATCTTATGAGAGATCATGCCTTGAGATGGACTGGCATCCTGTCCAGGGTGTATCCCACCTTTATGCCCATTGCCTGCAAGGATCCTGCACAACTCTGTTCTGCATAACACAGTTTAAAAAAGGGATGGATGCAAGACTTCAGTCTTCTCTAAGTACTGATTGGCTGCTTCAGCTTCTAATTTTGTTCTTGTGGGTTGTTTCCTGTCCCTTTTGCAAATGTGTTTTCAGATGGGTTTAGATTAGGAAGATACAGTAAGTGAGTGGTCTATTTTACAAGAAGAAGGCAGTTTGCCTGCAGCTGTGCACAGGACACAGGCAAAGGACACATAGGTGAAATCATATCAGGTTCTTTTGGAAGCCACAGGTCAGCTACTGCTGTAGACCTAGGCAGATGTTGTGCAGGAAAAGCAGGTCCCAAAATTGCTGGAGCAGACAAATCTAGAAGCCAGATACCTCAACATGGACATGTCTTTGCTTGGGCTTTGTCCATCTGATGGATCCAGGTGCATTTCTGGCAGCTGAAAAGTGTGGCTTGACTCAGCAAGGAGCTCTTCCAGCAATACGCTCACAGGCCTCACCCATTGGTGAATCTGCTAATTGCTACAATGGTGTAACTCCAACAATGAACTCATCATATTCTGTAATCCACACATGGAGGACTGCAGCACCATTAGATCCTCTTCCAGACATGCAGTATCAGGCCAGGAAGGTATAATTTCTGCTTCTGCTATCATAGACACATCTAATTGACCATCCATTATCTGCCATTGTCTTCTGTCCCTGCGCTGTCTTTGGATCCCCAACAACATTTAGCAAAGGAAAAACTGAGCAGGAAAAAAATTCAGAGAAAAATGTTATGGAGAAGAAAAAACGTTTTTTTTTACTTCAGGCACCATATGTGAATAAACCGCCTGGCAGTTAGTCCAAAAATGGTCACAAATGTACAAGTCATAAGAAATATAGGCCAGACGAAACACCATCCAGAAAGAAATACTTAGGAAATCTAAATTTAATTAATCTCACATTTTTACTTGACTGCTGAGTCTGATTTTACTTTTGCATGGTTTAAATAAAGACCTGCTCTTTGCTTTATGAGACTCTCGATCCCTAAATAAGTCCCATTATATTTTTTATGATTGTACCACTTTTCCTTTATTTAATGCAAAACTTTAACACTACATGAACTTTTGTGAAAGTAAGCAACTAACAATGACCACATTAATTGGGGACTTCGTTTTTTTTTTTTTAAATATAGATTAAAATGTTCTGGAGTTTCACTAGTCCCATTCAGATGAACATGACAGTATAACCAAATTTCTAGTTTTGGGTTATTTTTTGATTCTATGCATTGGCCCTCCTTTGAAGTGGTTGTATTTTATGTCACTCCAAAGAAGAAGAAGAAAAAAAGAACAATTTAGAGCAAATGTTTCACATGTGGTTCCTAATACACTTGATTCCTTGGAAGTTAAAGCTATCAGTCTCCGGAATTTCATCAGCTTCTCAAAGGCTTTGATCTGAGGTTTCACATTGCAGCCAGCCCTGATGCCTTTGCCTCTTGAAATAATAATCCTGTGTCGAATCGAAATGATCTTCCTCAGCAACCTTTAACCCTTCAAGATGCTGCAAAAGGTTGGGGGATATCAGTAACACCCATCTGTGAAATGATTTCTGCACCTAAGAAAAGATACACAATTACAAAAGCATTGAATTTTCCACATATGTAAAGGATTAGATTGCTGGGCAGCCTCTGACTGTCGAAACACAATCTCTCTAGGTAAAACTTGCCCAGTGCATTGTGAAGCATATTACAAGGCTTTTTTAAAGGAAGGAAATTACACTACATCCCTACTTCACTACTTCATGGGCAGTTTTGTTTCTGCTGTGAGACATTCAATGAGGAAAGAAGCTGTATGAAAGACATAAGAATCCCTATGATAATAATGTGTTTACAAGTGTTTTCAGTGGAAAATAATTCAATAATAAACCAATTACAATATATTAACTGTAGTTTTTGAGACAGAAGTGTTTTTGTAAGACTAGTGCCCTTAAATTTGATAATAAATGTAATAAGGAAAACAATTGGAATTGTCTGGTTGAACTTTAATTTTTTTGTCAATTGACCTTGCGTATGTCATATTTGGTCAAGTGAAATACTTTAATTGAACTGAAAAATGCAATATGTTGTTGAAATATTTTACCTATAAAACATCATCAAGACATAATTAATCTCTTTAGAGATTTGGTGCTTTGCGCTAGTATAATTTTGCATATCGCACTGTAACTGACAATATAACACAATCAAAACATCTGCTACTTTGATATAATCAACCCAAATCACACAATTCTCTAAAGATAAATTTATTCCCAAAAAAATTAGTGCCACAATTATTAGCAACCCTGCTTTAAGTGTTCTGCACACTTTCGCCTTGCAAGGATATTATTGAGACTTTTTCTATAAATGTTTATATGAGATTGGATATACTATTCAGCCTTAGCAAATCTTTTTAGATCCTTGATATCCTCAGTCTGGGCTTATGGACTGTCCTCTTCAATTCAAACCACAGGTTTTCAAATCGCTCAAGTCCAGAGACTCAGATGCTAATTGCAAACTGACAATTTTGTGGTCAATTAACAATTTTTTATGGATTGTGATGTGTATTAACGTGTATAGTGTTATTTAGAGAGTATTAGAAATCACTTGCATGTGCAATATGTTGTAATAATGATGACAAAATATGTTGCTTATCAAGATGCAAGTTTAACTTAACCATGCTGAAACCCTGGACAGACGCCGGCGTCCAGAACATCCGTCAGAGGCAAAAACCTTTTTCTCTGATCAGTTGCATTCGAATACTAAAGATGTTGGGTTTGAATGGCTACTGCTGGAGCATCAAGGAGACACTCTAACAATTTGTCAGGCCTTGACTACAGTACAGTATATCACTCTGAAGAGTCACAAAGTAACCTGATAGGCAATAGTGTATAACAAGTAGAATTGGTACAGTAGTTGAGCAAAGGTATTTAGGAACAGTTGTGGTATATTATGATAGATCACAGACATTTTTACATAATGTTTTCTTCTTAAGTCTGATATTAGGTTAACAATCTGATTTTCTTCTTCAATATCAGATTCTGATCTGATGATTAAAAACTTAAGGAGTGAATTGAAAAATTCCAGTTCCACAACGTGTTTTGTAAATATTACTGCACATATTTTCTTGTGTTTCTATTTGAAATATTGACAAGTCTTTTTAAAAATATATGCAGAAATGACTTTAAAATAATTTTTGCATTTAGCATTTGAGCACACATATACTCTTATCATAAAAAGTAAACCGCAACCACACTTGGAACTTTGTTTTGATATAATGAAACTGGATAGAATAGAGAATAATAAATTTAAGTTAAGGGAACATATATGGGACTGCACATAAATGGATTTTCAAGAGTAGTAACTTAAGGTCTACTAATTTAAAATTCTGATGAAATGGCATTGAATAAAAATGAAACAAAAACATAAAATTATTAATGTCAACTGTATTTCACATTGATTTCTCAAGTCTTTAATATAGAAGTGCTTTCTCTTTTTGATATTACACTACATTAATGATAAAGTATACTCACTGAATGCGACTTTCTCTGCCTCTTGCTTTAAGTGATTTGTTTAAAGGTATTACAGACATTCTTTAACCGAGTCAGAAGAGTCAGAGAGGGAGAGAAAACTAGAAGACCCATATGTGTCCATCTTGCACTTTCCTCTCAAGTCTTCCCAGGATTGGACTGTGTCTATTTAGTTCTGTTCCTTCATAGTCTCTTGTGACTGAAAAGTGTTGAAGAAATGATAACTTAAAATAGGTACCCCAAATCTCCAATAGGATATTGTTGAAATATTCATCCTGTCCAGTAAAAGCTCTGGTTTTCACTTCATGGCGCAGATGTTATCAGTTGGGTCATGTCACTAGTCATTTGTGACTGCATTTCCTCAAGCCATGGCACAATTGACATAGTGTCATTATGTCAAGGCCAAAGACTCTTTCAGCTCTCACATAAAATGGTGCGTCTTGTTTCTTCCTGGGTTCTTGCTAGCACGGATCAAAACAAGAAATAAAAAAGGCCAAGATGAGGACATCTAGCAATATCTATATGTGATGGCTGCTACTCACTGAGCTCCTGTCTACTTCCTCCTGAATTCCTGCTTGTCTTCTGCCTTTCTCACCATTGCTGTTAGCCATATCATTTGAACCCCGAGTGCAGGCAGTCCGTCCATCTACAGCAATTGTTCCCATTGAAATCAAATCTACTTAACATCATTTACAGTATCCCTGTATGCAGATGTTATCCTTTTATTCTTTTAGAATGCCACTCAGTCACTACCTCTTTTGACATTTTTAACAACTTCAGCCTATTATCCAGTTACAAAATCAACTGGACTAAAATCAGCACAGCTTCCCTTAAATACCACTTTGGAACACACACAGTTCTACACACAAACATTCCAGTAGTTAGGCATTTAAAATATTTAGGTATGGAAATTTACCCCAGCTTGGACACTATGGTTTCAACTAACTTTAATGGCATCTGTAGACAAGTTAAGACTTATTTGGACAGATGGTCACAATTAAACCCTTTAAAACCTGTATTTCTATAATTAAAATGAATATCCCCCAACCCACCAGTGACTACAGGATCAAATTACAGTCGCTAGCCACTAGGTTTGTGCAGAAGGGAAATTGGCCATGTGTTTGGTCTCTTACACAACAACATGAGCAGTCTGCAGGACAGTTATCCTTGCCAAAATTTAAACTATACTTCTGGTCATTCATATTGTGTCCAGTCACGGTGGGGTAAGATAATGGACCTTGTGTTTCCTAATCAATTTTCAAACTGCTTTAATCAGTACAGGGTTGCCTGGAAGCTGGAGGTTCATGTGACACAGACACAAACATGCACAGCACACAAGGCAGTACTCTGGAAATTGAACCCAGAGTCCCAGCACTGTGAGGCAGCAATGCTAGCCACTGTGCCAGTGTGCTACACTCCAATCACTTTATCCATCCGCCCATATTCTAACTCATATTCTAGTTCAGCAAACCAGGCTAGCAGTCCATCGCAGGAAGGACATACAGTATGAAGGGACAGACACATTCATACCAGGGTCAATTTTCCTAGAAGTAAAAAAACCTAACACTCTGTTTTTGGACTGTGGGAAGAAACCGGAGCATCCCCACATGAACATGGGGAAAGCATACAAACTCAAAGCAGATAGCACACCAGGTGTGATTGAACCTATGGCCCTAGCGCCACAAGGCAGCAATGCTAACCACTGTACAACCATGCTCACTCAGTTTATAATATACTGACACCGCTTTCTTCTTAACTTGCATTTTCATTCTGCAATACTACAGTATGTGACACAGAGCTTCTGGTTTACCCCTTAAGTAAGATGGCTCTCTGGCTAAGGATCTATACCTGTGACTGGAAGGTTGCCGGTTTGTATCCCATGTCCGGCAGAGAAATCCTACTGGGCCCCTGAGCAAGGCCCTTAACCCCAGCTGCTCCAGGGGCGTCGTATAAATGGCTGACTCTGCACTCTGACCCCAAGCTTCTCTCCTTGTCTGTGTGACTCATGGAGAGCAAGCTGGGGTATACAAAAATACTTTATCTTATCTTATCTAGATACTAGATGCAGTGGCCAAGATACTCACTCTAACTTTAACTTAGTCAAAGGACTTCCCCAATTACTCATAAATGTAAACACTCCAGAGATTTTTAGTGTGTACTACAAATTCCCTGGAATTTACTCTGTTCATTCCCAGGGAGTGTTATTCCCAGAGGGTGGAGACACAAGCATGTTCTTTTAATATGGTCTGGGAATGCTCAGATGAGCTAACATTTTGGGAAAGATATGTGCAACACTGTCCCATACTGTTGAAGTGGAGTATTTCTTGCTCCACTTTGGTATTACTGCTTAATGACATCTCTTATATTAATATGACAGCATTACAGAAAAGAGTTTATCTGGTTGATATTACTGCCACCAAAATAATGATTGTGCTCTTACCTGGTGTCAATGAGCCCTTGCCTTTATTGATCTTGCACAAATGCAGTTATCTATGGTTCAGGTTCTTGGTGCCAGGAAAGAAATTTTACGTCTCTGGGAGACAAGATAACATCTGAGAGACATTGAATTTTTGTTGGTCCTCTAGTTGCAGTCTGGTTTCACAGGACTCCTAAGACTCTATGATTGAGCCTACTTTGCGGTAGGCTGGAAACAGTTTTGTTCTTGGAACGGGAGGGGATTAAGTGTGAAAGAAGATTAAGTTTTGTTGTTGTTTGAATGGCCATGTTTTAGTCTGTTTCTGAAATGCTAAAAAATTTGATAAAAAAGAAAGACCAAGATAGAATTATACAGCAATGTCTCAACTGAAACTAGTACAAGTCTATTCTTCTTAAGAGATTAAGAATAGTAAAGTACATAGTAAGGTGTTTCAGATATTATAATGAGAAACATTTAGATTTAAGGGAAATGGCTAATACATTTCTTGAAAATTTCACTTAGGTGTTTACTAAGGAAGAAATCGACAACATGCCCCAGGCTGAGGAAAGACAAAGTTTAACATATGTGTTAAATAGTATTAACATAAAAAAGACAGATGTCTTATGTATACTAGAAACACTCGAGAACAATTCTACAGAGATAGATGGTATTCTACCAATTGCACTCGAGAAATCAGTGATGTTATTTATAGATTTAACTGAACTCTTGCAACAGTTATTCATGACAAGGGTAATACCAACTGACAATTCTAATTTAACACCTATCTACAAATAGAGCAAAAAACAACAACCAATACTTATTGACCAATAAGTCTTACGTCTATCTTGTATTATGGAGACAATAATTAGAACTTCTAATTAAGTTTCACATAAACATATAAATATATAAGACATCTTGCAAATGAGAGAAGGCAAAGTAGCTTGTTTGGTTTATGGAAGCTAATTGCTCTGAGGATTTTATCCAGCTGTTTCTTGAAAGAAGCAATTGTAAAAAGTTCCACATAAAAGATTAATTTTATTTATTTTTTTTTAATGGCAGTGTGTATACTTTGAACATAGCACATTTATTTAAATTCTACATCATCAGGAAAATGTCATGGATGTCGGAAGGGATGAACCGTGGAATGGCAGGAGAGTGAAAAAAGACCCTATGCGTAGCGGCGAGACGGGGGTTAGTCCGGGCTCAGCTGTTCAGGAAATGCCATACAGAAACCTGAGCCCTCAGGCCACGGACGTGGGGCGATCTGGTGCTAGGCGGTTCTCAGGACATCCAAACGTCAATGCTGTGCTAAGAGGAATGAGTGACCTAGATCATCATCTCTAGTCATAGGTTTGGGTGTGTTGCCTTGTTTGAGTAAAACTGCCATTGCTAGTGTAACCTTGACTATTGAATATTCAATATCCAATACATCAATAAAGATATTTGGATGCCATTAACCTGATCTGTGCATAGTAAATTAAATTATACAAAACTAACAATGCAGTCCTCACCCACACACCGTATGTTCTTTGTCTGTTTCCAGGGTATTCAGCTATATGTATGTACAGTACTTTCTCAGTAAGGAAATAGTTTGCATTACAGGGAAAACCAAAAATGCACGAGTTTCCGGAAGCTCTATCAGATTGGCTTGCAAAATAAATTCCACATTAACTCCTTGGAAAAAAAAGAGATGGAATCTGATTAGAGAAACTAGAACTTTCTCTGCAACAAATCTTTCAAAAGGTAGACTTGAACTGGAATCCACGAACTCTGCAGTGATGAGTCCAGAGCCCTAGCAACTTCTCAATATTGAACAAGAATTGTTGGTATTTTTCTCATTCTACATAGTTTGATTTCAAGCATTTTACTTAACTGTGATCTTTCAGAATTGTAATGTAATGCAGGCAAATCAAACCTTAAACCAAACTGTTCAATAAAGTCCTAACAGCTGGATGCATCGTTCTGCTTAACTTTTTGATGTCTCTCTGTGAGCTTTACATGTTGACATAAAATCTGTTCGTTCATTTATGCAATTTATACTGGTTATTATATTCTGGTCCATATACAGTAAACATAGGGAGTTATAAGATAGTCCTTCAGTGTTCTTCAACAGTAGTACAAAAGAAGTAAATTAAAGAAACACTGCAAAAATCAGGTGAATACATAAGCTAAACTCCCAAGTGGTTGGATTGTGGTACACAGGGAGGCCAATATGTTCCCATGCAGCTCTGAATTTTGCCTCATTTATTTCACTTAGGAAAGAGTGCAGAGTTAAAACTACAAACTATTTTTTTTGCACAGAGCACTTTCTTTTCATAAGACCTGCAACTGAATCAGACCTCTAAAACTGTTAGAGTATTTTTGTGTATTGCTATGAAAAGCAACTTAAAAAGTCCAAATGTTTTCAAAATGATATGTACAGTACATGTAGATGTGAAACATGGACATGCATTTTATTTTGTAAGCCTTATAAAAATCAACATACTGTTTAGACAATATCTATTTAGACATATTGGAGCAGAAAAGAAGCATGAACAATGTCCATCATCCTTGGACATTCAAATTTACAGAAGAGATTTTTATTAGAGATTTACAGAAAAAAATCACTTCTGCTGTCATTCTGTTAGTTATTGCATACAGGATTACAAAACATCAGATGCATTAAATATCTTTCAATTGTAACATAAAAAACTCCTAACCCTTTAATAACAAACTGTGGGTTTGTAACTCAAACTTTGTCATTCCTTCTCATTGAAGCACTGAAGCAACTAAAGCTGTCGTCACTTTGTGAATGTCTCCAGTATAATGTTGGATATGAGCACATAGCACTTCATTTCACATGCAAATTCTTGATAGCTCTTCCTTTTCTAAACTTTGTAGCCTAAAAAATCTTGTTTTATATTGTAAATCATGTGTACATATTTATGACAGGAATGTAATGTTATTTGACTCTTTTTAAATGATTTCTAATACTTTAATTGATTTATCAGTAATTCATAGTACAGTGACTTACACATTGCGGGAGACTCACTGTTTTATAGGCATAAGAACCTATTGTACTAAACAAGAATTTCCCACAAAGATTTAAGTTGCTACAGTATCCTAGACAGCCATCCTGTGGTCTTTGTTTCCTAGAGACCTCGGCAAGAAAATAAAATACATTGTATTAAAACATTATGTTTGGCATTAGAAGGAACACAGTGGAAAATGAGCTATAAAATGTTTTAAACAATCTGGGAAGTATTGCTTGATTATAATAGTTTCTCGTAGTGTCTGTTGTAGAGAAGCTGTTACATTTGTGTCATCCAAAATTAACTGCCATTCAATTTTTCTTGCTAGTGCTAAACTTCTTATTTTGCTACAGTGTATATAGGACTCAACTAATAACATCAGTTTTAAGTTGCTGCTGCTTACTTTTTCCCCAAAAGTGTAGAGAATAGTTTGCAATACAGTAAAGGCCGTTTTAGACAATCTACTTAATCAAAAAGAACCCCAAGATGATTGTATTGATAATTCACAAATATTATCTCTATTGAATCATGAAGGTGTCATATAAACCCCACATGCTTATATAAATGTATCTACTGATCAGGATGCCTGATTTTAATTTTTCCTTGTTAAAATTGCTCTGTTAAGTTCAGTTTCTAATGATGAATAATTCTGAGAAAATATAATTTAATTCTATAAAAATCCCCTTGCAACTGACCCAAGCTGAAATGCTCTGTGGCCAAAATAAGTCACTTCCGCTTAAGAAGAAATCACTTTTAAAATGTTTAAAGTTTCCATTCTTTCTCTTCAAATACCTGTGGTTTCTGGCCTAGTCTCATTCAATGCTCAATCACCTCTCAGTCCAGCAAAAATACATTTTTGCTCAGAATATTGCTCAGAATGGCAGTACTGCATCTTTCCTTTCCATCCAGTGCTCCTGTATACAAGGCTCCTTTTCCCTTCTGTTGTATTTAAGAAGTAGAAAATAAATATCTTTTTTCAACACGCCTGTTTGTTTTCAGTACAAAAGATGAACTTATTCCGGCTTGCTGCACACTGTTATGCACTAGCATACTGTATGTGCAGTTGAGCCGGATTTCCCTGTGCCCCGCTGGTAGTTTTAGCCAAGGGGCTCCTTGACTAACAAACCAAATGGGGAAAATTACATGATGTAGTCCACACCACATCATTGTCAGAGATATCCACTGTAAATGTATCCCACTTGTTTTTAAGTATTAATTTTATTGAAAGAAATCCTGAGCAAGGCTTTCATTATTAAATATCATCATACTGCTGATATAGCAGAACTGAAACTGTCAATATTCACTAAACCAGGTCAGGCAAAAGATAGCACCATGTAGTTGTATAAAAAAAGTCTTCAGTCTATTTGAATAAAAATCAAACCAGAAACAGTTTAATAACAACAGAAATATATTTTTGGTTCTCTATCTTATGTTGTTCTAATTATAGACTAAATTGTTCCTGATATTTACTGATGTTTTAAAGTGGTGTATTTTTTTAATTGATTTTTCCCACTTTATTATGCTTTGCAATGTGTGCCATAAGGATTCCAAATGAAAAATCTACCCTCTTAAAAGGTTCTTTTTCATTAATTTTATAAGATCTCTGCTTTACTTGTTATCAACACCAGAGAGAAAGAAAAGCAATTTATGTGTGCTCTTGTTCAAAATTTAAATACTTTGGTTCATACAGTGTGTGCCCACCATTAATGATAATTTTGTTAATTAGTTAACAGTGATTTGTAAACTGCAAGTTAATTCCTAAAGTAGCTGTTAGACGAGAGACCATTCCTACTTAATTGATCTTACACGTAGCTGGTTCATTAATTGTCTCTAACGATGGGTGTCTGTTACAGCAGATGGGGGTGTTAGTGTGCTGTGCAGAAATCAGTGGGCTGAGATAAACTTTGTTCTTGCTTTCAAGCTTATTTTGAGTGTGTATGTGGTGGGTCATAAACTGAACCTTAGTGGAAATTGTCAGAACTACTATTTTACCCAGACACTGGTGAATGTTAGGAATAACTTTGATAGTAATATTCAACACAGGACAATATATTTTTTGCTCCTATATTGCAGATTTCATGTCAAGGCATCCCACAGTTCTGAGAACATGGTGTGCTTTAGTTACAAACCAGTTATGGAAAAGCACGGTGAATCAGAAGTTTTAAGCTCAGAATTAGACAAATCTAGAGGTTCAGCATTCCTGTATGTAAACTGAAACCCATGTCATTGAAGGGAACCCAACAGTAAAGAACTACAATGCCAGTTCATTCTAGACTGTTTTGGAATTACTGATGAGTTTATTTTTATTTTAGAAACCAAATTTTAAAATTGGAATTTTGGATCAAACACTTGTTACTGCCGGGGTCTTCCTGTACCACTTTGTTCACTGTGCTTAAATCACTCCTTATTAATTTACTTAACAGATGCTCTTATTTAGTCTTTCATCTTACACAATATAATCATTATTCATACTAAGAAATAATACATTTCATAGATAATCATAACTGTTACACTGTGCAATGCGTAGGCTAATAAATTTACAACCTCTTGAAATAAAAAAGTGCAGTATACCTCCCAGAATCCCAGGGACACTCTATGATCTTAGATATCGTTGACCGATTTTCAAAATCTATGTATTTCATACCTTTGCCTGTATTACCCTCAGTGAAAGAACTGGCAGAACCTGTTGTCCTCCACGTGTTTTCCGTCTGCATGGCACCCCTAGAAATATTGTCTCAGAACGTGGACCTCAATTTATCTCCAATTTCTGGAAAGCATTCTGGAAGTCTCTGGGAGCCTCTGTTTTTACTGACTTCTGCCTACCATCCACAAGCTTATGGGCAAACTGAGCGTGTGAATCAGGACCTGCAAACCTTCTTGAGAACCTATGTTTCCCCCACTCAAGACGATTGGTCTTCTCTTCTCTCTTGGGCAGAGTACGCCCATAATTCTTTAATTACTTCGACCATTATCTCCTTTCCAATGTGCCCCGGGGCACCAACCTTCTCTCTTTCCGGATACTCCCTCCGATACTCCCATACCAGCAGTCAATGAAAATATGTAACTAACCTTCAGAAAATTTGGGAAAGGGCCAGGAGATCTCTCATGCTCACTGCCAACAGACAGAAGAAGTTTGCTGATAGACATCACCGTGTTTTTCCTAGACTGAGACGTGGTCAACTGGTTTGGTTGTTTACACGAAACATCTCACTAAGACAGTCTTCTCGCAAACTGGAACCTTGTTATATCAGACCTTTTCAGATCATAACACAAATTACCCTAGTCTCCTACTGTGTGGCCCTGCTGTTCAGTCTTCCACATCTCTGAACTCAAGCCCTTCCACCAATCCCCTCATTGGTGTCTCCAACCTAGACCTCCTCCTCCTAGACTCATAGATGGCCTACCCGCTTACACCGTTAATAGACTTTTAGATTTTTGCTGCCACCGGGGTTCTCTTCAAAATCTTGTAGATTGGGAAGGTTATGGTCCGGAGGAGAGATCTTGGGTTTCTGACAACGACATACTCATCCAGGTGACAATGAAGGACAAGAATCTCATCCAGGATTTCCATCGTGAGTTCCCTTATTGTCCAGCTAGGGCGTCAGGAGCCGCCCCTCGGGCGGGGGGGGGGGGGGGGGGGGGCGGCTAATGTTACGTTTCCAGCTTCTCGTACGGCCCCTTTAAGAAGGCATAGACCTTTCCAAAATACATGACCACTCACCTGTCTCGTTCAATCCTCACGTTTTCTGCCTTTCTCTATTTTAGGAAGCCTTGGTCATTCTCCCTTTGTTGAGTATTTTGGGATTTTCTCTCCAAGTACTCTGCGCTTGTCCTCGTCTCGCTTTGTCTCGTTTCCCCTGACTTTCAGATTGCTATTCACCCCGGACCTTGATTCTTGGATTTCGCTTTTCGGCTCGCTGTTTTGGTTTTTTGCTTTATTGGTATACAGACTCTTTTGGCTCCCTGGTTTACGACTTTGTTTTTTGTTTTGGTGCTAATGCTGATGTTTATCCTTCAGTTTTGAACTTTTGGACTGGTTACTGGTTTCCGGCATTAGAACACTACTCAGGATCCACGCAAAGGATCCTTCATGATCTACCTGGCTACGATATACGATCTATACATCTGCTGTGTGTGCAATACTCTGGCTATCCCAGGTAGCTTTGTGACGGGATTTGCTTTGTTTCACTATGTGTTGTGAATGTGTTGTTTACATAGCCATTGTTTGTGGAGGCAAAACATATAGTCATTTTCCTGGGTCAGTTCACATATAAAAAACAAATCCATTATTTTGTTCATTTCAGGATTTCAAAATACAAGCAACAGTACCGTATATATGATGAGCTAAATTGTTGCTCTCTTGACTTTGACCTTTATTGCACTTTATCATATTACATAATTTATAGAGGTAGCGAAAACATGCAGTAGGTACCTCTTTCTCATTTTCTGTGTATTGGTAACATACTGATAACTCTATTAAAAGTGTGTGATGTTTAAAGCGTTTTTCTTTCTTCTCATGTAGTGTATTTTGGGGACTTACTGTCATTCCAAAATAATTTCCTGGTTTTGCCTAGAAAACCTTTTAGAAGCAAAATGTAAGGGTTGTGGTTTATAATTTGACTGTTTTCTAAAAAGGGACAAATTTAATTCCAAAAGAGAGCACTACACCCCCTTAAATAAAAAAATGGGGCATGAGTGATGAGATAGACGTTAAAACAGCAATGACTGGCTGTTAACTATGGAAGGAAAATGCACAGTTATTTTACTTAAACAGCTGTGGAACCATGTGGGAAAGTAGCATACTATATTTTTTCACAGTCATTCTTGCTGCTTTTTCTTCAGTACAGGTTTGAACTGTCCTTGAGGCAAACAATCCTGTGCTTGTATTGGAACCTGCTGAGCCTTATAGTTAAAAAATAATTTTACCGTACTTCTATTAAGTGAAAATATTTACATAACTTACAGGGGACCACTGGCTGAAAGAAAACCAAAAGACTGGATTTTTGAAAACTATTTTATTACATCAGTTTACAATTCCTCCTTGTTTATAATACATGTCTTATAATGTGTACAATTTCCTCAATTGTTGTTGCTCCTGCTTCAATTCTTACTAAGATAAAAGACTGAAAATGTTTCTGAAAATGTACAGCATTATAAAATGGTTGAAACATATTGCTGAGTACTCAAAGGAAAATCTAAATATGGAAGTAAGTGAGGCTAAAATGAAAGCATTTAATACTTAGAAACTCAACCCCATGCACGTTTGAAACACGGTACAATTTTCCAGCTGTTTCAACTGTAGCACTTCTCAAATTAGAAGATTAGTCAATTGTAGGGCTACAGGAAGGATACTGGCAATTACAGTCTGATTGGCATTGGGGGCTGTAATTAACAAGGTTCAGCAAATTTAGAAAAACATACAGTGGTTGGCTAAAAGTGGTGTATTTCTCCCAGAGCTGTGAGATCATTTAATTATGTAGCAGATTACTTACATACTAGGCTTTAGCTAGAAAAGGAAATATTCTGCAGTATTCAGGAGATTCATAACAGAGATTGTTGGGGGAAAGAAAGGGCTATAACACACCATCGGTACTGTATATTGTGAAGACTTAAGAAGCACACTGTACTTTAATATTTGAAATCAAAAGGCATACTTCATGATCCTTGAAGCACACAGCCCATAGCTATAGACAATGAAAGCGGCTTTGCACATTTCTGTGCCCCAACGTACCCAAATGTTGCCCAGTGCAAATGTCAACCTCATTGATATGCAGTAATGATGACAGATGCTCTTTTTAATGTCCTCTCTTATTTTTGCCACTGCTTTTGCTACATTGCACACTATAGACTGTACCCTCAGGCAAGAAGGACAACGTGTCTCTGAGCACATGCATGTGCTGATGCTGTGTGTACACTAGATGTTTTTAGAATTTTATTACACCAGAAGAGTCTAGATCCGTTGCACATGCCTATTAAAGATCCTCTAAAGCTTAAGCTTAAACCCTCAATAATCTTTTAACTACCTTGGATCTTAAGAGGTCACTTAGAAGAAATACTATATCACTTAAAAAAACAAAACCTCTCCGATTTAGAATTTTTCAGATTTTTGTAAGACAAATGCTCGTCTTGTCTGTGCTAACGACCTTTTACCCTTGTTAGTCAGGATTTAAGTGACCAATGAATATGTTCCTCTGGTATCTCTTCCCTAAGGCTGATAGTAGCAAGCAGATGTAAAGTGAATGAGTTCATAATATACTGTATAAATCAGCTCTTGGTTGTATGTTGGCTCAAATATACACTGTATAAAAAAATATATTAATATGTTGGACAGCTTTTTCACTCTTACTAGGCTCACCGCATACTCATGTGATCAGTGACACAGATGTGCAAAACTATATAAATTGTAAACTAAAAGTTTTTCAGTTTTCAAAAGTGAAAAGTAGTGTGTTTATATGTACACATATACTGAGAATGCCAGCAAAAACAAGAAATAAAGTTCAGGAAAACTGAATTAATCAGGTTTAATGGAAAGGTTTTGAAAACCTGAAATGAACTTACTGTAGTCCTCGTCAACTACACACTCTGTAAGATACCATGCAGTTTTTTTCTAAATTGAATTTTTATTGAAAACAAATCCTGATACAAATTATTTTTCCTCATTTACACCTTGTGTAAAACAAAATAACATCCTTTTCTTTTTTCTGTTATATATATTAGATAAATATTTTAGCAAATATTTACTGAGAAACCTAGTGTTTCGGAGATAAATATTATTTAAGAGAAAAACTTAGTTTCATTAATGACTGAAAAATCTCAGATCCTGCTAAATGAATAGATATAAGATAAACGCTTCTTTAAGTTATTGGCTAATGTTTCTTCCACTTGCAATTACTATGCTGGAATCTTATACAATCTGCTTATGTTGCTACCTAATGAAAACTTCCTTTTAGCTCAGGAGGAGCTTTGCAAAGATAACACCTCTGTTGTCTTACAGGGCTGCTAGCTCTTGTTTTTATTACCTTTCAGCTCTTCTGTGACAGTGCTGTGTTAGCTGTCTTTCCTAATCTGAAATTAGATTCCTACAGTTTGATTTAATCAATGAATTACTATACTAACAACAAAACACAAGATAGAAATGAAGGGAGACCATTCAGCCTTGTCCACGCTGGAAGTTTTAACCATGAGGTAAAATCAGACTTGTTTGCGAAACATCCCTATGATTCTGTAATTGCTTATTACCTTATTCTTGCAATCTGAAACTTTGAAAAAAAAACTGCTGATTATTTGTTAGTAGCCACAATTTAACGACATGAAGTCAGAAGTTTTCGCAGATCATAGGAGTTACTTAAAACCAAGTGAAATGGGTGGGGAAAAGGGTGGTGATTCATTATTCCAAACACATTAGTGTTTATGTTTCTGATATAGTTTTTAGTAGATCCTTATCAAATCTGAATAACAAATGGTATTTAAAAGTGGACAGCCTGTGATGAAGAAAAGAGAAGGCAAAGAAATTGAAGTGAATTATATTTTTTGTGTCTTGAAAATCCAGTGAGACTGGAACAAAATATATAATGTGCTGTCAAAATACAAATTAATATAGAAATTATCCAAATACTACATTGAGTCCTTTATGCTGAGGCATTTTAGTAAAAAAAAAACAACACAAATACCATGTTCAAATACCATTCGGGTCTATTGGATTTTACAGTGCTACATTGATGATGTTGTGAAGTTGGGTAATTCTCTGGAATATTTGGAATTTCAATTTTGTGATGCAAGTACATGTACTGTACATGATCATCTTTGTGGCTGCAATGCTTTGGATGAAACTGCATGAAACCATAAACATGAAGTCACTCATTACCTGTCAATAATTTTTTGTTTGATGGTCTTGCCTTTATCCATCATATACATCAACAAAGGGACCGTTTTGTAGCTGCTCATTGAGCAAAGAACCCCGGAGGAGACAACGTAATAGCATTTATATTCCTACCACTGTTTGATAAAATATCTATCATCTGGGTATTTGTTTTAAAATGTAAGAGACTGTATTCCTTTCAGTCATACTCTTTGTGAACCTATAAAATATTAACAGCTGAGCTTTTAAAAAAGATGGCATAAGCAATCATGACACAGTCCCTCTAATTCATACTAAAAGGATGTGAACTCATTTCAATGACAGTCACGTCAGCTCTAGAGTGACACAGATGTGTCCATGAAAATTTTAGAATCAAGATTGTAGCTGATAGAGTTCAGTTTAAGCAGTAATGTTCTGTTATGTAAGTTCCTTTGTAAACTTTAAAGTACCAAGAAATGTTATGCAAGTAAGAGCTGCATTTTATGGTTTTGGTCTCAAATGTTCTCTTGCATGTAAGGCAGAAAATCCACATTAGAAAATAACAGGCTTATCACTTTCCAATGCAAAGCAGCATACTGTATCTTTCCATTTAACATTATTAGTTATATGCATAAATGCTTTTATATGCCATTGTTAACCATTTTATTGATCACTTATATGTTATAACCTGTACCTGTTTTTGAAACTATATAAGTAGAACATATTAATGAGAATAAAAGTATGTTTATCTATTTACACTAATTAACTGAAAGCTTGGGATTGAAGGGAGGAGCAAAATTTATCTGTGTAGTAGGAAATGTAGGAAAGACAAAGTCACAGGTCAATTTCTGACTGCAGTCTTGAGAGGTATTTGTTTATCAGATGTCCAAGCGAGGAGAATCCACAGTCGCAAAATAGCAAAACACATTTCATATTTTTTGCTGCAAGTTGTGAAGAATTCTGCCTGACAGAACTGGAATTAAACTGAAATCAGTTCCTGTCAATACTGTAAGTGGGAAGTTAAACCAACAGATCCTCTTCAATTGCTGATAAACCGCATACTCAGAGAATGGGAACTGAATCCTGTTTGTGTAACAGCATTGTATACTTCATAAAGTACTTCTCAAACTTTAATTCATCAAGTGAGCAGAGACAGTCATCACACTGGATGTGATCTGGACATTTTAGTTAGCTCATCTTGTATTAAAAAACACATTCCATTCCAACACTTATTCTCATCATTTTTTTCCATTTAAATAAAAAACTTTAATATTTTTGAATAACTTCAACCACTCTTCCAACCTTCCATAGGAATCTACAGCCCTCTTGTTGAAAACACCTGCTCTACAACAACCTTTCTGCTGAAGTGTAAGTGCTGGGCAATACAAACAATACAATAAACACCGGCAGGTTACAGTTGCTGGTCAAACATCATTAACACTTGGTTCCACTGCACCAAGGCCATTGGGGGCTTCCAGCTCACTTCTTGATACAATGAAAATGAGTTGAATCAACCTAAAAAAAAAATCTGTTAGGATGCACAATGTACATGTACAATGGGAACCACAATTACAGGTAACACACTGAGCCTTAGAAAACATTTAAAAAATGCACTAATATATGTTCTTAATATACATAATTTTGGAGTAATGACATTACCAATGTTACTTTAGATGCCATGTATTTCTACAAATGCAAGGGAATCATTATACTTCAGCAGTGTACTTCCAGGTATTAACACTCATGTCTTTATGGTCAGTGGATTAGAGTTGTTGAACGTAACCACAGGTAAGCTTAAAGTCTGGCTTCATCTCAAATACATTTTGTAGAAGTCTAGCTGGGACATTTGTGGCTTTACTTTTGCAGGTTCTTAACCCAGAGCTAAGAGTTTTTCTTAGTCTCACCTTTGATTCCACAAGGCATTTCATGTTACAAAAGCTTGGCATGGTAAAACAGTCGGGCTTGAATATTTGTGTTTTCATCCCAGAAACAGCGGGTGCCAAGCTTTGAAAAGAGGTTCTTGAAGTGCCTGCCAGCAATGTGCCTGAACCTGAAGAAATGCATCAAATTATAAGATGGCTTTGTGACACAAATGGTCCACTTTTGCTGTGACCCTGAGCTAGACCAGAGACAAGGACTCCAGAGAACGTATTAGGGAATTAGTCTCCTATGACACCCCTGTGTTTTTTAGACTGTGAGTGTGCCCTGCATTCTTTAATTGAGTAGAGATGCATGTACTAGTGAGACACAATGACAGCTATATAGAGTCTGTTCTTTACCCATAATTTACAAGTTAGCAAGACTACCATTGTTGCATGTTGAAGCATCTATTGTGTAGGACCAGAGCCAAGCAGTTAGAGGTACAGTTCTTAACTTGCCTTTCATTTATACCATCTTGTGAGGGCCACATTGAAAGAAAGCAACAATAAATGATTCCTGATATGTTGTTAACCTTTGTCCCTCAGTGCCAAGTTTATCTACGCATCAAAGGCACCATTCAGTGACTTGGGCAGATTTTAAACACATGCCTCTTTTGTAAGTGGCTGGGAGTTCTCTAATGGCAATTAGAATCGTTTTTGACTGCAAGTCTTCAGTTTAGAAAATATGCTAAGAAATCTGCTGTCTAAATTTAACTAAAGAAAATCTTATAATCATATAATACCAATTTAATGGGTCTATTAACAGCGGCTGTCTGTTGTGTCAATTTTAAAATTGTTCTTTGCCCTTTAAAAACTCTAAATGTTAAGTACTAGACTAGATTTACAATGATATTATCATGACATAATCCTGCATTTTGAAGATATGGATGTTTAATATAAATTGTTAACATTTACATTACATTTACACAGTAAAACCTCTATTAATTAAACTAAATAAAACGGGTCTGTTCAACCTATGGCAAAAATAAAAAAGTAGTGCTAAGTGAAAACAATAAATGTAATGGGCATGTAATTTGGTTAAATGAAGTAAGCAAATGAGAGCTAAGCATGTTAAGGGAAAAGCTAGCAACACCATTTGTCATAGCTCAGTCCAAATTACAAATAAGGAGAAACAATCAGCAAATCAATAAAGACAAAGTTAAGAAAAATTAACCTTGTTTTGTTAATTAGAGGCTTTAATGAAGAATCATCATTAGTTCCCACAATATTTAAAGAGATATCACGCGATGAAAAATAAATATTGAAAACTGGCAACCAGACAACGCTGAGGTTCAGTGGTTGGCATTGCTGCCCCGACACTTTTGGGGTAAGTTGAAGGTGGCTGGGAAGAGAACACGCAGAAGGAAAAGTCTGATGTGTCTAATTTAAATGGAGGAAGAAGCAGGTGTTGGGCTGAATCAGGGGTCTTGTCCCCCTCCTGAACATTTGGTAAAAACTCTGTCACCTAAGGTTATTTGTACCACATCGTGAAAGTGTAATCAGGGAATGTGGTTGCCCAGACAGCACATCTTAGATAAACACCTTTACAATGATCCTAGAGATCACAGTCTTTAAGACCAGGACTAATTCTACATTGTATCATAAAACCTGTGCAGTTTTGTGATATACTTTGTGGATTGTTTTTGAAAGTTTAATCAACAATTCCGGAGACTGTGCTCTAAAGAGTTAATAACGATTAGACTCTTCTTCGATAGTAAGTCACAGTCCTGGCACAGGCTTGATGCACCTTCTCTCTATTCAGTAGCCAGCTATGAAATAGGATGATTGCATTTTAAAGAGATTTTTGCTTATGGTGTGTGTCAGCTGAGCAAAATGTATTGCCCCTAGCCATCAAAATCATGGTCCCAGCGTGGCCAGTAAACCAAGCCAAAGATTCATCTTGGGGTTACTAATTAAAGTGGATATGTACATTCTGGACTGGGTACCAGACATAATTCAATTTGTGGTCTGCACACAGTAAAGTGCTCCTATAAATTGCCAGACCTGAGGCTTTGTCACTGAATAATGGCTTTGTAAACAGCATCTGCCTCCAAACGATTGTTTCTACCAATGTTGTTGTATTATTACAGTATTTTACCTAGCATTATACAGGAATAATACAGCCTTGAACTGAATTCCAAAGAACTCATCTCAGTTTCAACAACATTACTCTTGCTTCTTAATAATAGAAAAAAAATGCTGGATTATTAGGGCTTGAGATGCTGTATGTTCACATATGTTGTGCTACAGAATACATAACTGTGCTCAGTTTCCCTTTCACTATATTTACACCCTGCTATACTTCATAGTAATTAAAATTAGGCTAAGATTAGTGCTAATCATCACCTTTAAACCAGCCTACACAAGCCTGAATTTCATTATTGTGAGTAACAGACCAAGGGGAACAATCCAATCCAGTAATAATAAATGTTGCTGCTGAGGTAATAATTTAGACCACAAGTGTATCTTATAATTAAGGGATTTTTTTATTGGCTATGAAACATCACATGTAACTACAGTACAGTATTCCATTTTAATGGTTATTTTGTGCTTGTTCATATATCAGCCTTGTTCCTCCATGGCACACCAGTGAAACAAGATACCTGGAAACATCAGAAGCTCAACACCCTCCAGCACCTGGGGAAGACCTGCCAGTTTTATTGATCATTTCTGTGGGTTACATTTTATTCCTGGGTGGCACAGTGGTGCAGTGGCTAACATTGCTGCCTCACAGTGCCGGGTTCCTCCGTTCCTGCATGGAGTTTGTATGTTCCCTACTGGTAGAGTAATGGCCCTGGTGTGAGTGTGTGCATCTGTCTACACTGCGATGCACCAGAATCCCCTGCTTTAAACCCTGCATTGTGCCCATTGCTTGCCAGGACAGGCTCTGGCTCCCTGACCCTTAACTGGAAGAAACAGTTAGAAAAATGAATGGATATTTTATACTCGGCATTTTGATTCAGTTACTGAGCTCAGCATTTTAAACATTCCTGTGTTTCGTTTTATTTGCTGTATTTTGTGACAGTATTTTATTAATTGAATTATTTTTATTCCACTCTGTTTTGTGTATTTTGACATTTTAGTTTGCTGATCATAAGTGGTCTTAGCTAAAAGCACTTCAATATACAGTATTTGTTTAACATTATAGTATTAAAAACCTTTGCTTGTCAGCCAGATTCTGTTAAGAGGTGGAATTAAACTGTTTTGTGAATCCATGTTTTTGTCTGTCTGTTTTGCACACCCAGTTGTGTCAACCTGTATTATGGCTTCCTGGCCTCTGCCTTTATTCTATGCACCCATATGTCCCAACAAGAGCTGGTTTAGTAACCAATGTTACACATGCCAGCTAAAGTATTATACATTCCATTTAGAGAATAATTTGAAACAAGCCTTTGGTTTGTCCAAGGATAAAACTTGCTTTCAGGCTTTTTTTTTTCTCCAGAAGCCTGGAGAACTGTCACTCATAACAAAATTTAGCAATTCTCTAGCCAGGCCTGGAATACCATCAGACGAAACTGCTGGAATAAAGTGATTATTTGGAAATTGGACTGTATAAAACTTGGTGAGAGTTCTTCTACCAAGTAAGCTTTGAAGACATATTTAGAGATTATTCTAATCAAATTGTATTTTGAGAATTATTCTCAAATTCTTTCTTAACACGCTCCTAAAATATTCACTCCTCATCAACCTCACAGGACACTGGAATAGGGTTGTCAAACATCCACAGGATCCCTGGAAATCATAGGATAGGACAGGTTTTTCAGCTTGCCCTTGGAGCTGCTAAGGAAATGACAGAAACAATCATTTTAATAAGCAGTATTCTACATATGAGCTCCATGCTAAAAAGATATAATTGTTCAATTGTCTGGAATGTGTCTGAAGCCTGATCTGGCAGTCACTTGCTATATTTAGTTGACAAGTGGTGCTAAATTTACATCATAACCACTGTGAAAAAAATGTTATACACACAAAGCCCTGTTACATTAAAGCATGCAGCTTTGATATCAACAAAATATGGGTACAGTACAAAAACATGCATAAAAAGGAGTACACTGTAATACACTTGTACCTACTAGGCCATGGTCAGGATCATTAAACCACTCCCAAGAAAATTCTTAGAGGAAAATTAATCTAAAGTTTTTTTGTGTTGATATAATGAAACTACTGTATAAGTGAATATACATAATGAAAATGCTTCTCTTATGATCTAACTCAATAGTTCCAGCACCATTCTTCATAGAAGGTCCCACTCACCTCATCTCAGCACAGTTCCTGGGAATGTAAAAAGGCACGATATGATCCTTAATGACTTTGATCACTGATCACTTTATGGTTTTTGAAATTAAAGTCTTAGAGTCGATGCTGTTTTATTCAGACAAAATCACAGATGAATGTATTTAAAATAATTGTCAGGATAAATGCTTTTATTTCTGGAATCATGTTCCCAGTTTGCTTTATTTCTAAATTAAATGATGTCAGTAGTTCAAAATAAAAGTAATTTTACTGAGCCTCTCAGCAACAGCAGTTTAGATTTTGAAGCATGTGTCCATTTTTTACAATACCTTGCCAGTGAATTTACCAACAATTGTGCAAAGGAAAAATCCTCAGATAAACTAAAACAAAACATTTCATAGAAAACCCAACTATTAGAGATTGAAACTGAGCCACACAAGAAGACTCCATCCTGCTTTTCCAAAACAAGAAAATTAAATTAAGATGATGTAAAGTAAAAGTAAGACTTAAAACACTTAATATAACCAATACCTAACTGTGTGAATCAGTTTAGAATTACAATAAAAAAATCTTTATATTGGATGTAAGTAATAGTTTCATACTCTGTTGTTTTATTTAATGACACCTGAATAAGAAATGGATTGTTTTCTGTATGTTTTAAAGATGAACTTCTCATATTTAAAGCTGCTTGGTAAAGTGGTGGGAAGGGGTTGATTAAGGCCATTTTAGTATGTATTTCATCTTAAAGTTGATAACTGTAAATAGGAGAAGCAAATTAATGTGTAACACTACCTTTGTAAGGCTGCTTTGCCTTAATGTTTTAATCTCGGTGAGCATGGTGTTCTTCCAACATAACAACTAGAACTAGTACTAGAACAGAACACATGCTTCATCAAAAGAATGTGTGTTTATATTTGGCATAAAGCAAGCTCTGCAAGGTCATAATATTCATTTTATTAAGACAAATCTTGGTGTTGAACAAAAGAAGCAAATATTAAAGTACTGTTCACAGCCTCAGAAACGAAATTTTCAATATGGGTTTGTTTTATAAGATTTTATACTGCATGCATTTGTATTCAGCACCAAAGCCACTACAGGTATGTCTGGCTTCTGTTTTCACAGATTTGGAAGTGATATCTGATTATCGTTAATGTATACAGTACTTTGGTTTCCTTAAAAACAGGCTTTTTGATACTGGATACACTGATATCTGTAAACTGTGTTCATATTCAGCCAAATTTTAAAGTAAATTGATGTTTCAATTAAAGTTGCTCACACCTTTACTATAAAAAATACTTCTAATATATTTTAGTTGCTACATAACAGTGCAAAATCCATTATTCTCCACTGTTTGAAGAAGAACAAATGGTACCAAAGAAGCAAAAGCAAAATGGTCAAAGAAGAGAAACCATAATTATGTTTTTATGTGGAATGTGCAGTTCATCCCTGTCCAGACTTGATTGCCATCTCTTGGATATCTCCCAAATCCATCTGTGGAACTGTCCTTTTCTCTAAGTGGTCAACATTTCAGCAACAGTCATTTCAATGCCATTGGATCATGAATGAAAGACATAAGACACAAATGGAAACTGGGAACACACAAATGTGTGTTTAAAGCTGAAAGAAGGTTCAAATCTTTAGACCAAAAGGTGATTCTCTATGCCAGAGCATAGTTCAGCCTAGCAGCAGCTGAGCACTACAGTAACACCCTGTTCTCTTTCAGGTATATCGGGACACTTGAATGTACTCTAGTTGGGATTACTGGGATCTAACACTTTCATTTTACACTATATAAATTCTTGTTTTCTTTCCCTTTCATCTCTCCGGAAATACAGTATGCTCACTACCACCCTGTAAGGGATAGTCTGTGTATGTACTTGCTTCGTGACTTCTTAAAGCCGAAGGGCCCACTAGCATGAAGAACTCACTACAGATGATGATAGAAAACATCAAGAAATCAGCCAGGTTAAAAAGGGATGTGGTGTAGATACTGCATGGGAGGATGAATACTTGAGAATAATTTTAATGTACACATACTGTACAGTGTCCGTGAATTTTCTATTCATTGACGACACAAACTTGTATTGTAGGTTTATTCTTCGCTGTCAAAAAACTGTTTAAGTTGAAAACAAAGAATCTAAGAAATTGTTCCCTTGGAAATACAAGAAGGAAACGTGAAGCAATATAGAGTACACCACTGAAATATCCCTAAAGTTGCAGCAAACCAATATACAAAATATTCAATTATTCTTTTTTAAGCTTTAATTTATTATTGCTATTGCTGTTATTTCATTTTATTTGACTTTCTTTATGTGTGGAATCATATGTATTTTGTTTCACACATTGTAAATTGTTTAGTGTTTTGTATACCCAAATACCTGTACTATATCGCTTCCAGGTCAAACCATTACGTTTCAGCAACAGTATGAAGTTTGAATTAAAAATGGCTCCATATACTGTACATACAGTATCAAAAGGTTCAAACCACTGCCTTTTGCTCACCCTGTTGAAACAGTGCCATCTGCGAACATTTAAAGACTCACAAGTCAATCGGTACTGATTTGTATGTTTCAGACAAAGTAAAAGACATTGTGCCTTTTTTTACCTGTGTTATAAAACAACCGTGTCCAGGAGACCAATAGCAGTGTGCAAGAGTTAAGGAAAAATAAAACGTAACAAACATTAAATAATTCTTAAAGGAAGACACTATAAATGGTGTCTTATTAACCAAAAGTTAACTAACCAGCTCCTAATCAAAAGGGGTCATTATTGTTGAAACCGAATTAATTTTACAGATTAACGCTGCTTAGGGACAATTTCCTGTAGTTCCATTTCAAAACGAACTGGTGGCCGGAATCCTGAGAAGGGGGCGTGGGAGGTCAGGCAGAGTGGAGGCCCCAGAAGACCAACAGACAAGGTCAGTGTTGTGCCTGATAACCACCAGGGATGATGAGGTGAGGAGCAGGGAGGCTGCAGTTTGTTTTCACAGTCAGATTTATTTGTTTTCATTAGGTCTGAATGCCCAGTCTTACATGAAACATTAAGCAGAGCCTAAACAACAGAATGGGAAGGTGGATTCTGTAAGATGAGCTTATACCAACACATAACGAATAACTTTTTTTTTAATTTTACATTTATTGTAAGATCACTATAGTTTTTTGTGTTTTTGTGTTTTTTTTTAAAAAACACATAAAAGAATTGCATTCTACAAAATCCCAAAAGCATTGTGTGTTGGCTGTAACGGTTTTCTTATCATATGTGTTTCTTATTAAATGTGTATTTTAGTACTTAACAAAGTACAGTATATTATTATTTTCCTTAAAATACTACTCTTCCCTAAAGTACTGCCAATATTTAAATATATTTAAATAATGCTTTAAATTTTCTTTGTTTAATCCATTACACTAATATACAGAAGACGAAGAAAGAACTAGTCTTTTAGAAAAACAGAAAAATAGTAATTTTTCTTAGTGCTTGATACTGTACCGTCCTCTGAATCCAAACCATATCACTAATCCTAAATCTAGTTGCCCAGTTTCCAAAATCACAAGCTGAATTCTCCATTTACTTTATTATTTAAAGACATTTAATCCACAGTTCTTTTTATTGTATTTCAGAATTGTATTTCAAAATCCAATCCTTATTTTTTTCTTTAGTGTACCAACAACTGTGTTATAGTTCTACAGTATGGGTTTTACAGCTAAAACCACAGATGAAACGACTCAATGTTAAAAGAATGTTTTCCTCGTAGGGAGCATTATGAAAATGACACTTAAATTTAATTAGAAGCAGTTGCTGCTTCTCAGAGTTGAGGTTTAGGAGGCCTTCCCTGTTTGCACACTTCTCTGCAAACCTTTAGATTTTCAGTTCGGGTCAGAAAGACAACATGCTTGAAGTGTTCAGAGAACAAGTCCTGTACTGGTCACATCAATATAATTTATATTATAAATGACATCAGCAGATACAGTGCAGTCCATCACAGAAGGTGGAATAAGCATCCTTCTCACTCATGAAAAGTTTTTTTTTTTGAGGAAAGTTTAAGTTAATATTTTTGCATCAGTTTTTCTTTCCATTGCTATGCACACCAGTTTCATGCAACACCTGCACTTCATATAAGGTGTTCTATTTAATGAAAGCCATTAAAAACTCCACATGTAATTCTGGTTTCAATATTTGCCCAGAAATATTTCAGTAGTTCAGTCAGACATCCGCCCATCCCCCTTTAATGAAGTATGAGCCAGGGAGCTTCTGCAAGGGTGGAGATGGGAGGAAAGCATGTGAAAATAAATCATGCAAGAGAGTAAACAAGAAGGAAGAGTAGGGTCTTGACAATTACCAGGGTTCAGTACAGGAAACTGTGGTGAACAGCCAAATCTGCATTTAGCCAAATCCACCCAAATATTGCACCATTACATAAGGTATTGCAGTATATGTACAGTATGAAGACCTGAAGAAGGCTCCACGGCCGAAACGTTGTGTTCTCTTTCTTCTTTTTTTCAGCATTGAATAAACCTATAACTTGTTCCTTTGCAGCCTACGCATGCTGACGCAGCTACCAACCTGAACTATGTACAGTATGCTTAAAAGTAACCCTCCCTTATATGATCATAAAAATACTGAGGCATTGGCTTTAAGTTAATTTAAAAATCATTGATTGGCTAAAAGACACAACAATAATCACAAACTTACAGTTATCAGCTAAAATAACATGAAGCCCTCCTCTGTGTGTCTCTCTCTCTCTGCCTCTGTGATTTGCACACCTCACTGTAATGAAACGGGCAATAAAACTGTCAGTGAGCCTGTAAAGTCATCTCCATTTCTTACACAGTGAATTGGGGGTACTCATTATAATATACTGTAAAAACAACACCACTTTGAGATGCAGATGCTGGGTGGTGAGTACTTGGGCAGGGAGAGGGTCACTAGATGGATTTGTCTCACGATCCTCGTCTGTTGAGCCACTAATTTGCAACAACTTTCAGCTAAGGTTTATCCTGCTTTGCTCTTCATCCTTACTGTAATGGGAGCCGGTCCTGACTCCTGTGAAGTACGTAGGACTTTAGGACCCTGTGCAGACGGTATAATCCAGAAGTGACCAGAGAAGAGCTACAGGGAAAATGTGGTGAGGAGAGGAATGGAGGGGATGGCGAATTGGGGCAGTGCCGACAGTGATCCAGATGCATTGGGAAGTGCAGGCAACATAAGTCCAAAACAGTCCAAGAAGGGAAAGCAGGGCGCATTCCAAACTCTAAACCAAATGAATAAAAACAAGAACAGGGACATGGAACTAGGAACGTGAAAGTTAAAAGTGAAATAATGAGGCCAGGTGTTCCGAGCTCCAGACAGGCTTGATCAGGATGCCGTTCAGAAGCCTATCCCTTCAAGCCGTGGATGTACAATAGGGCGACTTGATGCTAAGCAGGTTTCCGGGCATCCGTCTTCCAATGCAGAGTCATGAGGTTTAAATAATTTATGGTGGAACCAGGGACAGGTGTAAGTGTTAATGAAACTAAAACTCAAAAAGTGTCTAGAGGAGGGATGACGATTGTGACATTTACAACACCTCACCAACCAGATAGAATCATGAATAAGCAAATTTGCAGTTGTTAAATTCACTGATGTCTACACAATCTTGCAGATATTCAACATTTAATTGACATTGTGAATTTTCTAGGGACATTTTCAGCATATCTGCAAAGTCTCACTAAAATTATGTATTATCTACAAAAAATAACTATAGTATAGTTGGACTTAACACTAAATGACAATTAGGGTAATCTACAATACAAGTCAACAGTTTTGGCTGATGCCTTTGCCTGAACTGAAAACTGGTTCTTCTTACTTTGTAGAGCCAGAAAGGCAGTGTTTTACAGTACTTCAATGCATTGACTGGTATAAGACACACTAACTGCAGAAGGAAATGTTTTGGTGACTGTACTGTGTATGATCTTTATGAATTTATATAATGTTAATTTTTGTATTACTCTAAAGACAAATTTTAATGTAGCCTAAAAGAAAAAAGGAATCTTTTACCAGTATATGGTAACATAATATTTACATCTACATCATTAAACAAAAGTGTTTTATATCATTAAACACTCTTTGCTTTGGACACACACTCATACTTTTGCACAAAAGTATTTTTAAAATAACTTGTGCTTTTGCCACTTGACTAATTCCCAGACACTTTGAGACATGATACAATTTTGAAGTTGCCCTGAAACTGAACCAAACACTAAATCTTTACTCAGATGATGTTACTGCTTATGGGGCTTGACAAAACAATAGTCTTCTAAGGATTTTTAAATAATCTTTAATGTCTTCTTCAAAATAATTTGAATCTGCTCATCATTTGCTGCCATTTACATTATCCTCATACTACTGTCCCTAATTTGCACAGCCTGCTGATTTAATTAGTAATCAGCTATGCGCTGTCCCTTTTACAAATGGACACTTAGATTGGTAGTCTGTACAAATTAGAAATTTTGTTTTGATTAAAATAAATCACAGCTTTTAAAAATTGATATTTGCAAACAACTGAGTAAATTGGACAATCACATTACTCAAAATACCTTATTTTTTCACGTTCATAAAGACTGTTGTACTGTCAGACGTCTCATACCATTAATGTCAATTAAGACCCAATATCAATTAAGTAAATGTTTAGCTCTCTATTTACACTTCACTTAGTTTAGTTTCAGAACTTTAAATTTCTGTTTCATCTAGAAATTACAGAGCCAGATAGCAACCGGAAGCAAAGTGTGTACAAGTGTGTCATGAGAAATGAGAAAAAAAGAAATACACACCAATATTTTATGCTTAAAACATAAATCAATCTTTATTTTTAAGGAAAAGGTTCATTCCATGCGGAAAGGTAAATATTTCTGGTGAATGAAATATTTCCTTCTGACAACAGTGTTGTTATATTTGAAAAGTATCTAATTTAGACAGAAACTCATAAGAAACAGAGGTTTCTGAGTGGCTGATACTGTATATTGGCCTGTTCTCAGGCCTTGGAGTTGGTGCTACTGTATACAGTAGTTTAGAGATTACTGTTTCCAGTCTCAGCTGTCATTAAATAACTGTGACTACGTCTCACCAAGAATAAGCACAGAAGTGTCCAAGCACTGCTGGGTTTGGCAGAGTTCAAAGTCATCCAGTGTTTGTCGCTCAACAGTTATTCCCTGGCTGGCTGAGTGTGAATATACAGTGCTATCAGCATTAACCCTGCCAGCAGCTATTGACTCTTCTGCTGCTGTGGATTTGCTTTGTGAAAAAGAAGCTTGTGATACACCACACTCCCTAGAGTATGCTTCAATGTAGTCTTCCTCTCCATTGTGTTGTTGGAGTCCTGGCGCAGTACATCAAGTTATTATGTAACTGGTAAAAAAATATTTTTAAAGTCACTTTGGAATTTATAAAAATAATCAAATTTAAAGACAATCATTGGCCATTACAGACACAGACAGACACAGTCTTTTGAGAGTAGAATAAATCAGGGAAGAAGTAAGGATAAAAAAATATCTTTGGAAAAAGTGGCATCAGACATTTGTTTTCAGTGGGGATAGGGAAAGCCTAAATTAACAAACAAGCATGTCTCATAATGTGGGTTTGGAGCATGACACTGTGTGCTCTGTGTCAGAACTCTTAGTCCGTTAGATGTTCTGGGCCTGTTTGACAGTCACGTTTGTGTATGTTAGGTCAAGAATACCCCCTTTATTTCACAAGGCTTTTTCTAGAGCAGAATGAATCAGTTTTCTAAAAGAAACAAGGGGAGAGGATTTAGATTCCTGTATTCTAAACATATTGTCTCAATTTTGCCTTACTTATTTAAAGCTTGGCAGAAAGAGCCACACTTAAAACCCTCTATGTCCTGATTATTTAACAGTATATACAACTTTTTCAAAGCTTTTTTTTTTTTTTTTTTTTTTTTGCTTTTTGGTGTGTTTTGGCCAGCCAAATCAGATTCCAAGCCAAGGGAAAGATAGCTTCTCTCCCTCTTCATACCAGATCAATTGAAACATGAAATAGTGATAGTATTGCATACCTTATACTTCTCTCATCTCTATTTGTGTTTTTTTAAAGATGAATAAAATGCTAGAATATATGATTTTTAACATTTGTGAAGGATTTATTCAAAGAGAGTCTGATCAGTTCATTTGTTTTCAGTTTTATTTGTTCTAATACATGATATTTGTTTGATATGGAGGATATATTTTCATCATTCATCAGGACTTCACACATTTGCTGCCAGACATTAAAACCCTTGAACAGCACCCTAATTTTAAAGCATGCAAATGTGAAGGTGTTTCGGTAAGACAAAGGACTTCACTGGGAATGAAAAAATGAACTAACAAAGTGTGCTATTTAACTTTTTCATGGAAGGAAATTTTTTAAAGACTGATGTGTTAAAAGTATGTAGTTTGTCTTTAAAATATTTGTAATTATTTAAACTAATTTTAATTACACATGCAGTAGCTGTTGTTCTACATAAGCAACTCAAAGTATTAACTTTGCATTCCCTGTATTTCTGCATGGTTTTGCTAGAAGCTACAGTAAATCATTTTTTTACAATTAACCTTGCAACTCAATGTGTTACAGTATGTGTATATTAATTGCAGCATTTGAGATAGCCTTGGATTAATGAATTTATGAAAAAACTCAAATAAGTGCTAAAGCAAGGTAATATGAAGAAATCTGTCTCCAGTGTGAGTAAAGGTTTATTTTAATAACTTAGGCTACAAATCACATAACTATTTTAAGTGTAAAAACGTTTACGTCTGTATTCTTAAATGGTGATAAGGCTAAGCATACATCACATATTTTAAAGTCAATGCCCTTCAAGAGTAAAATTCTACGAAGAATAAAGATGTTAATCTTTGACTCACTGTTTGAGACACTTACATCCACAATTATATTCAGTTGCTAATGGAGAAGACAAACAACAGCATTAGCCTCACATGCAGTTCTACTTTAAATATTTTAACTTCTCTATTCTGTGGCTTTTCAAACTCTCCCTTTCATTGTCCACTTTGCTCTCCCTATATCTCTTATTGTCTCACTCTATCAAAATCTATAGCTGTAACACAGATAGAATTAATTCTATTTTATTGAGTCTTCACAATATAATAATAAAGAATTATTGCTGTATCGTATTTTACTGTATTACGCTGCTGTGTGTCGGATGTGGTGAGCTGGAAACACACAGTTCCCTAAGGGAGCATGGGGGGGGGGGGTTTGCTGTCGAAGGCCTTGGGACTCTTGCTCTTTTGCATGGGAGCTGAGAGAACATGGTCATGTACTAAAATCCTTTTTTTAAATTTCCTAATAAGAAATCCTTTTAAATATTCCTGGGAACCCCTGATGTGTATGTATTTTTTTCTTTTTCCAAGACTTGCATTTAGAAGGTACAGATATTTTTAAAAGTATTTTTCAGGTCTTGTAAATTCATTTTACCAGACTTCCAGGCGAGAGTATGAATCCTGATGGCCGAAACAAGAACTGTTTGGAATATTCTCTGTAATATTATGCTTTTTACTGTTTTGTAGCAGTACTTTTAGCTGTATTTCAAAACCTTTTGTATAAATTCCCATCAAATCAACAATCTACTCTTAAAAATTTTTATGTACTGCAGAATAAAATACTTTAAAATAATTTTTATACAGCTGTTGAAATGAATAGGAAACGAGTACAGGTCTTTAATACAGGCATTTAATCTAGTCTCCTCCCCACTGAGTGTGGTGAGCATTCTGGCGCACTATGGCTGCCCTTGTATCATCCAGGTGGGGCTGCCCACTGGTGGTGGTGGAGGGGATCCTCATTACCTGTAAAGCGCTTTGAGTGGAGTGTCCAGAAAAGCGCTATATAAGTGTAAGCAATTATTATTATTATTATTATTATTATTATTATTATTATTATTATTATTATTAGTCTAGGTACTGTATTTATAGGTAAATATAGTTTCCTTGCTGTTAGTAAGTAATCCTTATTTGTTATAATGTTCTTGTTTTATATAGCTTTTTATTTGCTAAAAGGACCCAATGGATACTACAAGGTTTTTGTAGTTAACCAAAAGGAAAACCACAATTGAGTCAAAAAGATATTTTTTGTACTGACATCACAATATTGTGGTCCAAGATTTCCTTTTTTTCCTTTCCTGATGAGATTTGCAGCTGATTCAACTGTCACTCTTTTGTTTCATATATATGGCTCTCGCTCTCTACCATGAGCTTTTTTTAGCAATAAAGTGTAAAAGAACCCTGTTGCAACTGATTATCCAGAAGACATGGTAACAGTATTGTGTGGTTTCCAATCTTAAAGGACCAGTTCCATTTTATTCACATGAGAAAACTGCTGTCCCAGCTGTACAATGTCCTATGACCTCTATCACATTCAGTTTACCAATTATCAGGCTCTTCCCACCTTGCAACTTACCCCAAACTCAGGGAACCCTGTGGGTGAATTGTGTCCTTATTGACTTCATCATATTCTCAATCAAAACCCACTACAATTCAACTCAAAAGGCTTTTGTACAGGAAATAAAGTCAGAGGCATGTGGTCTCACATGTCTTACCTGTGACAAAAAAACACCCTAGATAACAACAGGGGCTGATTTATTGACTGATCCATTGACCATCACCATAAAGTGTACTGTGGAACAAGCATTCTCTGTTATGATTAGGGTCTTTTTTAATATTCAAATCTGTATTTCAGTCCTACAAAACCACAAGGTCAACATAGCTTCTTTTAAAACCATGTATTAAACTACCGTCCTATTGTGGTGCCTTTATCATCTCAATTAGTCATTTAATTACTACAAATTACGTGCAAAAGCATGCAGATTAACAAACCTGTATATGGCTATTGACGCTATTGACAATCATGTATCTATTGTTTTCAATATGATCATAGACAATGTGGTAATAAATTAAAACAATTAACAGGATCGTTTATATAATGTGTCAACGGAATAGTTTACCTTTGAGAAGAGATGAAAAATAATGAACACAGAAAATGAGTGCAGTAACATAATGAAGCTGCAGCAGCCTATATAACAGTCTACAGTATATACATATAAACTCAGTATATGCGCAGTGTAATCATAAGAAAAGGCAGTTCACAAGGAGAACAGAAAGACAGGACTGTGTACCGTATGGACCTGAGACTGAGTCAGAGAGTATACGACCCAAAGGCTACAATATATATTAGGAAGACCTGTGTTCCTGGTACAAATCCATCTGGTACTCCACTGTCTATATTCTTTATTTATATCTATTAACCAATAGATACTGCAAAACTCACTCTAAATATATGTATTTCCCATAATGCTTTTCAACTGTAATTTGAGAATTAATCTTTTATGAAAACCTTTATCAAAAGCCTTATGAAAATCTAAATATATATATATAACTATATTGAATGTTCTGTGTCTGTTTTTCAGCCATGTAGTGAATTTCTGCTGGTAATTTCTGCATACAGGCATAGATCAGGAAACGGATACAAAACACTTCAAAGACCCTTAATATCTTTTTGAGCAATGTAAAGTCAATCATCAAGGAGCAAGGGTCGCCCAGACTGCTTAGATCCGCTGTCCGTCCAAACTGCATAGACGGGTAAGAGGAAACTGATTACAGATGTGAATGTGAGGCCCACATCGACTGTGAAAGAGTTACCATGATCAGTGCCTGGGATGGGAGATAATGTCACCAAGTCACCAATATCCTGGTCACTCCACTAAGGGGAGTTGTATGAAACTGAAAAAAAATCTAAAAACCCACATGTAGTTTGCAACAAAGCACCTAAGAAACATGTGGCGAAAGGTTTTATGGTCATATAAGAAAGAAGTGGAGCTTTTTGGCCTAATGTTAAGCATTATATTTGACACAAACCAAGCATAGGACATTAGTCAACACCATCCCTACTGTCAAGCATGGTAGTGGAAAAAGTATATTATATTTTCGCTTATCACCAGCAGAGACTGGGAAGCATGTCAAGACTGATGCAATTCTTAGAGGAAAACCATCTTCAGACCTAAACCTGGAACAAAAATTAATCTTTCAGCAGGACAATGATTCAAAACACAAAGCCAGTGCTACACTGGAATGGCTTAAAAATAAAAAAAGTAATTTTTCTTAAGTGGCCTATGTCTTGACTTAAATCATTATGAATCTGTGGAAAGCCTTGACAAAGCTTAAGCAAATATGTGAATGATGAGAGTGCAAATATTGCACCCAGCCTGTGTGCAAAGCTGATAGAGACTTATTCAAAAGGGCACGTGGCTGTAATTTTTGTCAAGGGTGCTTCCACCAAATGCCCAGAATAGTCATGCAATCAGTACATTTCAGTATTTTCTCTCTAATTATTGCAGACAACATGGAAATGTGTTCATTGGAATCAAACCAATAGAAAGAAGAACTTTCCTTGTTCTGATTTATATTTCATTACCCGCTTCGAGGTTCCTTGCATGATAGACTCTGCATGTGAGATAATCTTCACTTTTGACACCTTTCTAGTAAGTAATGTTTTTCAACTCTTTTGATTTTTCATTTTTATTCACCCTTTTTAAAAATGTTAATTGTTTTAGTCTCAGTGAAATAACCCCTGTACTACATGAAGAGAATGACCAAGAACAGGTATTTTCCTCAAACCTGCTTCCCAATTAGAATTATTCATAATTTTGTCAACCTGCCAGCTTGACAATGTCTTGCAGGAGAGTTAGTGCCAATTGGGGGAACAGTGCATCTCCATGATGTCAATGCAAGCCTGTAAGCACACTGCTTGGAAATCCCAGTCATAAGCATTGAATGACATTAACTCAGAACTCATTTGAGTGACATAGACTAAAACTCATATTGTTGAAAGATTTCAGTTTGTGGTTGGGGCAGACCATTTAGTAGTTAACCACTCATGAACCCCTGACAGATTGTTTCCAATCCTTTAGAGACCAGACTACTTTGTGTTTTTACAGTAAACAGCAATTCACCTTGCAGTGTACAACGTGCCTGTGTACATGTGGATCAAAAGTGGTAACAGTACAGCTGTCATTTATATCAATTCTTCTGTCAAAAGGAAAGGACATCCTGCTGTTGGCTCTGTTACAGAAATATACAGTAACAGCAGATGAACAAGAACATTATTTAAACAATGTTAACCACATGAAGAAAAAATCTATGTGTTAAGAAAGGACAAATAGATGTTTAGTCAGTATTTTACAAAGTAAACTGAAGCAATTACCATTAGCAGATGCCTTCTTAATTGGCTTAAATGTTCTTTAAATTGACTGGTCTTTTCATATAAAGAAGAAGGAGAGAACATAGCAATGGTGAAATGAAATGTTGAACATCAATTATATGAGTTATTAATGCACAAAATGTAGTTTTGACAAAATTTCGACAACACCAGATACTCCATTAAAGAAAAAAAAAGAAATCAAACATATATGCAAAGTAAAAACTACATTGAAAACAAAACAGCTCCAAAACAGTAGCTAGAAAAGCTAGAGAAGGACTCTGCCAAATGGGGATATGAATCAAGCAGACCTAAACCAGACCAACAGCTCAGTATGCCAGAACAACTTTAGATGCTGCTATTATAAATAACCATGAAACCAAAATGTGTGATTTTGCTGCAAAACCATTGAAACACTCTGAAGGGTATGGCTCAGTGAAGCCAGCCAGATCCAGCTAGGCCATGATTGTCAGCAGATCGCGTGACACTGCTTTGGCACCGAGAGGAAACACCAACCCAGCCGTGGACAGGAATAGGAGCATGAAACCCAAAGCCACAGGGAAGGGCAGGAGGCCCAAACCCTCAGGCAGAATCCAGTACGGAAATGCCGAAATTCAAGACTTTCACGAATTCTAGTGCGAAAGGCGTAAAATACAAAGCAATTACCTTTTTCATGCTGCTCTAGAACAATAAAATCAATCACAGCTGGGTTTTACTGTATATTGTTTTTAGTGACAAGACGCCACATGCCTCCCCATACAGCTTTCAGAAGTAGGCCCTCTCTTGTTTTTCACAGAATTATAATTTTCTGTTACTTCTGGGTGTTGTTGTTTTTCTCACTTGATACACGATGTGGATCCCAGCTCTGAATTAGTGTATATAGTGTGACAAGCATGGTTGTTTCTTGGGTGGCGGTCGGTTGATGGAAGCCTCCTGAGAGTGATGTCACTGGAGAATTCTGATTCTCGTTTGAGGAAGTGGACCAAGGCCTCCTGGGCCACCTGACATGTTTGTACTTAATAACCAAAAGTGTCCACATCTTGATAAAGCTGGGTGACAGCAGAGGTTATCAATACTAAAAAAAATAACTTAAAACAAAAATTGAAAGTTACTACTACTTAATGTTTCATGACAAAGTGTTTCATATCTTATGAAAATAGGCCTGTTTAACTGAATGGCTAAGCACAATCTAATTTGACGTACTGTTACATACAGAGGTGATTAAACAGCCTGAGTGTCCTTATCTTAATGGTTAGGGAAATTGTTTTAACAAAACAATTTTGACAAAAAAACAAAAAAGCAGTAAGGTTCTGTGGTCAGCCTAAATAAGCTCTGATAAACTATTAAGGAGACATTCACTTAATGCATAAATCTGTTTTGTATTATAAAATTATTTTAAATAATATTATAAAAATCACAAAATAAAATGAGAAAGTGATGCTTCTTGTTTCAAAAGTTAGCAAATAAGGCTCATAAACAAGATAAGAAATGTTTATAAGAACTTCAAATGATTTTATATTTTTTAGGGATATGATTGTAGCAGGAACAGAAACAGAACAGTAAAGATATATTTCTTTTCTCAAGAAAAAAAACTTTTTCTCTCCACTGACTGGTGAAAAATAAGAGTTTGGACAACATGTTGAAAGATTAGGCCCTTCTTTTTCATAAATGACTTACAAACACTTAGTATTTTTTCTAAAAACATAAGCTTGTTCTTCCCCTCCTTCTGGGGTTTTCAGCTCACCACTGAGCTTGGCAAGTCCACTGCAGGGAGTACATTTGAAAATTATTTTCCTTCTTTGCTTTCATTCCTTAGAAACAAATACATTTGAACCTGAAAGAATTTTGTGTTTTCTTGTATTGTGCCTTATTTTTGTCTCAAGGGAATAGTCCCTTAAGCTGTGCATTCTGATTCCAGGCAATATCAATCAATGTTCATGTGTACAGTATATCTAGGCAATATCAATCAATCAATTTTATTTTTATATATCACCTTTCACTCAGAGTATTCTCAAGGCAATTTGCATACATTTTACATAAAAGAAATATATGCTGAAGCAAAAAAGGAAAAAAATATAATACTGTAAATGTACTAATTATGAAATTAAAAGAAAGAATTAAAGAATCCAGAGCAAATAAGTCTTGAGGCAAGATTTTAAACTTCAGTATAGGCTGTGTTTTTGACGTGGTTACGAAGAGTATTCCAAAGATCAGGGGCTGCTGCTGAAAAGGCTCAGTCCTCTAATGTACGATGTGAAATCTGTGGAACTTTGAGAAGCCTAGAGCCAGCCGAGTAAAATGAGCACACAGGGATGAGTGGGGATTGTAATTCTTGAAGGCACACAGTAGACAGACCATGTAGCGCCTGCTAGGTCAACAAGAGAATTTCTAAAGTCAATCCTCTAAGAGACTGGTAGCCAGTGTAGATTTCTCGGCACAGGAGAAATAAGTTATGATTATTTTGACTTGGTCACCACTCAAGCAGCACAGTTTTGGACATGTTATAGTTTATTTTAGTTTTGTGGATGATCCAACAAACAAAGTATTGCGGTAGTCCATCCTTGAGGATATGAACACATGAGCTAATTTCTTGGCACCAGTCATAGAAATAATTGGTGTAAAATACGATGTGTTTCATACATAGAAGAAGGATGTATTACATGCTTTGTGACATGTGATTCAAAAGATAGGGAAGGGTCAGAAAGTGCCCCTAAATTTATAACTCAATATGTTTAAATACTTTCAAATATTTTTTTAAACCCACATTCACCCCCCCCCCCCAACTTATGAGGACTTCTTTATTTTTTATTTTTTTAACTCTCTAATTTTTGTTCTTATTAAACAAAAACAAAATAAATCTGACATTCAGAAAAAAAAATGAATGAAAAAACTTCCTAGGAAATTTTGAAAATGCTATATGATTATTGTCCAACTATAGACGTATACACTGACACTCTTCACCTTCAATCTTAGTTACTAATTTAGAATTAGAGTGTGCAATAACCATTTTGTTCAATTGTACTCATTCTTCAAAGTTAACCTATCTGATTATCTGGTTAAAATTTTCTATTGAAGAAATTTATATTGAAGACATAGGATGTGAATATTTACCATACCCCTCATTTAGAAATCTGGGTGTATGTGAAGTGTGCTTTTTCAAAACCAAGCTTCTACACGGTTATTTCTCAGTGGTGATTTTCATTTAACAAGAAAAAAAGAGTACGATAAGATGAATTAAAACTTCCATCAAAATGTTTTAGTTCCTGCAAAAGTTGGTTTGGAGAGATCTTTTTCTCAGTTGTATGATGTTTCTCCTCCCCTTTGCTGGAGAGGTGTACAGTCTAGATGTTAACTTGGGGTTAATATACTGACTGGCACATTTTATTGGATTGTTCTTGATGTGGTTATTTGATTTGATTCGGTAATTGTGGAATGTTCTGTTACAGGTGCTGACCATTCAGGAAAACTGTAAATCTCTGGATCCCTACAGACATTTAAACATAAACTGCTTTTATTGCTTTACGAAGTGTGTTTGCATGTGATTACAGCACTGCAAAGTAGTGTAGTAGTGTAGAAGAGGTAAATAAAAGTGTGGTATCTGAAATGCCATGGAAGGCCCAGAAAACAATGCCTTCTTAGTGGAACACAAGATCTATTTCATACTTTGGTCCATTTATAAACGCTTCTCAAATAAATTCTATTTCGGTGACTAAACCTGTTACAATATTTGTATTCAGCTGTACATTGTTTTCTTGCTTAAAAAAATAATTTAACCAGATTTAATATGGAAGAAGGAACATCTTGTTTTCTTTCTCCATGGTTTCCTAGAAACAGCAGTGAGGAACATTTGGCAGACCCAGCAATTTCTGAAGTCTGAAATAAATACTAGCAGTTAAAAACAATCGTAAAAGTAAATCAGCGAGGTGTCAAACACAGCGCTGTCTGTGGGTGATTTAATATTATCTGGTAAAACGTGCAGTTCATCATGGGCTTTAGAATGTGCTTTTGCATTTGTACAGATCTGGTGGCAGAAGCAGCCAAAAAAAAAATCAGACATGACTAAAAAGACGTAATATTTAAGAGACAGCCATTGATTTAATTGTGGTTTAAGCTTCCTTTTCCAGTGAAAAACAACTAGCTTATGCAGTGATGAATATTAAACTATTTTAAGACATCCATAAAACACTAAAGAGAAAAAAAGTGTAACTATAAAAGATATGTGAAATAAATCATTTTAACTTCAAAACAAAGTAGAAAAAATAGGCATTAAGGGCTAACTTTAGTAAACACAATTTACACAATGTAACTTCCACCTTCTGTATGACAGAAAGATTTAGTTATACTGATATAAAAACAAACAGGAGGCAGTGATCACAATATCCCCCTTTTAATGTAAAATTACTATATAAACGTAATGGTTTATTTTCTAACAATTTTGATGTATTTTTAATTTATAACCACTCAATTTGGAATTAACAATGTGTTTTTTGCATCTTGGCTCAAAGTAATGAATTTTGAGTTGCACTGGGAGAATGATAGTCAGACATGCTTCTCTGGCCTTCCTTTCTATTACAGACTTTTTTTAAATTGATTTTTGTGTGCTTATTGATGAATTTAAAGAAAGAAGAAATGGAGACAATTGGAGGAGCCATGTCTCTCTCACTGATGTCACCTAGTGCATGCAGGAAAACAAGGCATCACTGTTTTACTGAGAGCCAACAGATTCTTGGCTCACTAAATCCAACCTTACCCCTAACAGCTCTCATAGGTTATTCATTTTTTTAATAAATAAACATCCCAAAATATGCGTTAAAGTTGTGGTAAATTTAGTTCTTACATTATAGTCAAAAGACCTACGTAAAATTTTTTAAAAAATCCCACCCTGCCAGTTTAATAAGCCTCTATTTTCGATTAGTCCACAAATCCTTGGAATAACAGAATGCTTTAAAATAGAAAAAAATGAAAAGAGTCAGGATATACTGAATTTGTCTAAAGCTTTACTCAGATTGAAACTGAGGAATGACTGAGGCCTTGAGTTACTGTGCTGTTTTAGTAACATGAATACACACAGTCTTGCACACACAGTCAGTGCTGTAATGTCCTGTTCTGTGCTTATGTAATGTAATCTGGAGGGGCTCCAGTGTAGAGTGAGCCCCAGAGAGAGACACATTCGGACAGGCCTGGGGCCTGGTGAAATGATCTTGGCTTCCCTAGGCCCTGCTGAAATGTTTATTTATAACTCCCACTGTCTGGTAGCCATCTTGCCAATCAAAACACTAGAAGGGTTTTCCAACTGCTTGGGAGCATACCTTTTGAAAGAAGGATCTTTTTTTTCCAGGGGGGCCCAGGTTATTCAATATGAGCTGGGCTGTAAAATTACTTTCAGAGCAGTGGGTAGTCTGGCTCCCATGATTCCTTGCACAACTGGTGTTTTGTAGATTCTAGGAAATTTGATTCCCTTCCCCTACCCTGAGAGAAGAGCTATGCAAGACGGTTGGGTCTGCAGGCAGCTTCCATGTGTGATGTGGATAGTTATATTTTTGTGCTGATTTTAAGGATTTATCCATGATATTCCAATTGAGAAATGTATTCAAAAATCAGTTCTGCACCTGCTTCAAGTCCAACATCTTTGTTCACCTTTTTCCTAACGATGCTTTGAATCAAAGCTTTAAAACCACTGCCAGGTCACTGAGTGGATTTTCTTCAATCAAGTACCTAACAGATTTTGTAACTGGACCTTTTTGAGAAAATATCTTTGATCTAAACCTACAAATAGAAATGCAATCGATTAAAAATAGTTAGAAACTTAGGACACTATACTGTATAAGACAAGAACAGCAGGACATCAACAAACAGGAATTAGCTCATAAAGACAGCCATGATACTGTCCCTGTGAAAAAGGCCATCACTAAACCCTCAATAAATGCACCACTGCTTCACCACAACTGTTGTATCTGACCCCAGAAAATAAAACTTGTCCTAACCACAAATTTTACTGCGCTTTTAAAAACATGTACTGCAACAAACAATGGTACTGTACCTTTAATGAATGTTTGTTTGTTAGTGATACCTGAATCAAGCTATTGCATTTCGGTTCAATAAACTGAAAAAAAAAAGAAGTATGTTTTGACTTTTTCATACTGCTAAAAGCAATAATATTTGTTAAAACATTAAAACATGGACAAAAAGAAATTTAAATGAAGCAGAGTTATCTGGGAAGGGAAACAAGGGAAAAAAGTTTTTAACTTGCAGTATATGTTGTTTCTGTATATATTATAACTGAACATAACTTATTGAAATTTTCTCTCCTGGTTATTTTGAGAGTTAAGTTTGGAATCTGAATCCTCTAAAATTGAGAAATTGAAAAGATGGGTGCGAGCTGAGGAGTAATTTGTCCTGAGCACACATGTCTGTCGGTGCAGCAGACTTATATATTAAACAGAACTCAGAAGGCTCCTGGGAAATATGCCTTCCAAGGGTGTCATCTACCACTGTAAAACACTTATTGTTATAGAGTAAGATTTGTTCTTCAGGTCAAGGGTCAAATGTTTTGCTGCCTGTGGGGATCCACACTTATAAATTATGTACTGTGGCACCAAAAACTATACTGTTATTGACTTCAGTCACTATCTTCAGCATGTTAAATTCTGATCTTAGGGCAGACAGCATGTGTAACCCTGTTCCACAATGATTTCTCTGTTGGTCAACTGGCACCACAGAGCCATTAACTTATGTTTTTAGAGTTTTTCTTGGTGCTTTTTTTTAAATTATCCTTTTAAGGGAGGTCTGTTGGTATGTTTTGGGTGACCACCTGTTTTTCTTTAAACTCTAGTGTGAATTTCTCTTCAGTGACAAGTGAAATAAATATCTGAAATTTTGATGGAGACTGGATATGAATCCAAAGATCATAGCTCAGCTGCCCAGCTTGGTAATGAATGGTGGATACTGAAAAATGATTTAAATTAGACCTGAACCATGATTTCTACATTCTGGTCCTCAGAACCTCCTTGCCTGCAGTTTTTCATCCTTGGTTGGCACTATGTTACTTAATTGAACCACAAATTGAATTTTAAAATAATAATTTGTTTAAATTAAAGTTTTCCAAACATTCCATCAACTCAAAGTTGGATATTTTATTTATTAAATGTAATTGTTAAAAGAAAGTTTGTTTAAGAAGTGAAAGAAACACAAGTTTAAAGTATGCATATTATAAATTCAGTTAAAGTTTAAATTACATAACAGAGTACTCCTATGGAACAAAACCCAACAGACAAGAGGATCTTAATGGCTGGAATTAAGAATCTATTGGCTAAACAAAGTACATGATCTAATGCAGTATGGCACATTATTAACCTCATGCTTCCATCAAGACTGTTGTTAACTTCCGGTATACCTATCCAGTACTTTTTCAGTGCTTATTTATATACAAGATCTTTAAATTTACGTAACGTCTATTGGTTTATGAAGCCCTACTATAATTTTATTTTCCCTGGCAAATAGGTAACATATTTATCTTCAAGTAGGTTGGCGATATTATCGTATACATTTTGATTTTTCCCACTTGCAGCCTCTGGCCATTTCTACTCAGCTGGCACAGAATACAAGTGAAAAAGGGTTTTTGTGGTCTGGGCCTGACAAAGCCTCCAGCCTGGCATCATGTTCCATTTTTCTCTGGGTAAGTCACTGCCAAGTCTGGATTAGGACAGTGCTGCTGCCTCACATTTCACAAAAGATAAATTGACAATACCTTTTTATTCATTGCTTTATTTATTTGGGTTTTAGACATGCCAGAAGTGAAATGGAATTTGCACTCGCAGAAAGGAAGGAATTGAGTCACAAAATGGGACAGCGTATGCATGTACACATTAACAGTTTTTGGGCTTTAATTTCAATGCTTTGATGGTCTTACCAGAGGCAGTTCCACAGTACCAAATACCTCAGTAGTTTGGAAGTACACTGCTTTTGTGTACTTTTTAACATGCTGGAGACCAGTGTGCCATGACTACTTAAATATGAAAATAATCTTTTTCTGGGATGCTGCTGTTAAAGATTCGCAGCACAAAACAAATTAGACCACTGTCTCCAGTCTCTCTCCATCTGGCTCCAGCAGGAGACCATCCAGTCAATCTTGCTCATTGGGATGTAAGTAGGTGATTGACCCAAGAATCTCATCAAGCTTCAACACCTCAGCTGCACATTTTGATTCATACAGGACACTACTGTATCTTCACAAGACTTTGTTTACAGAAGTTCCTCCTGTTTTGGGTCCTAAATATATAGCCTCTCAGTTTCTGTTTATGTCCCTGTGTACTGCATTCACTATTGGTGGTAAGGTAGTCCTCTTGTTTGACTTAATCGATGACTTTGAAGATATTAAACACTTGTTGCCTCCCAGAGAGGTTCCGTTACCCTGCCTGTATAATTGACATGCAGGTAAAATGAACCTTGTACCTGTATACCCTAGTTGTCTTTTTCTGAACGGAGATATGAGGAAAGGTAATATTTCTGATGTGGATCCCCCTCTGCCTTCATCTGTTTGAAGACATTAGTAATGCACAGTATCGACTTAGATAAATGTAATGTTTTTTACTTTGTAAAATAAGCATACAAAGCAATAAAGAATCAAAACCTACATTAAACGTTTTAATGAAATTAGATTAAATGAAAAATGAAAAAAAATGTTCAACAGAAGAAAACTTAACAGAAGAATACTAAATCCCGCACATAGAAATTATGGATTGCATGGTATTGAAGAATAGCCTTTTTTTTAAATATTATTGCCAGCAGTCCTGCTAATCTGACACTCTCACCACAAAATTGGATTTTTATCTTTAATTAGCACATCCTTTCAAGACAGTTTTGATATAGCTACCGTCCAAGGAAAGACACCTTATGGTGTCTGCACTCCTTGGAAAAAAAAATTCTGATTCCTTCAGCAATCAAATCTGCATATGCTTTTAAAAATAGATTTGTAACAACACATTTAAATATATACGTTATTATCTCCCCTAGATGAATGACAAAGCTCATCTGATAAATAATAGATGATGCCTCAAATATTTATTAAAATAGAGAGACAGGGATAAAATACCAAGTGTTTTTTGTATAAATAATAAAACAATAGAAAATAAAATCCCAGTAGTCCAATTAATTCACAAGTCAGAACAAAGAGAAGCTATCCTTATTGTGACAGCAAGAGCACATACAGAAAGGAAAATCACTTTGATAAATATATATTTGTTTGTTTTTGTGATCTTGTGTTTTCTGTTTTTGTTTGTCCAGCTTATTTCATACATAGTCTTCATATGGTCCTCATTATGGTTCTTAACATAACATAAGGTAACATGGGATGTCAGACACATCCTTCTGAGTGGAGCCAAGCATGGTTACTTTCAGTGTGTCATTTTAGATATGATTAAAGAATTTTATTTTCAGAATGTATGGGTTTCTGGAAGTTATAGTATAAGTAAATGTTACCTTAAAAGGAATCAAACATGTCTACATGAATTGATCACCATCAATTAGGGTTCATTTATGTTAAAATGATTTGAGATCTTTCATTTTTTATTTAAAAAAGATTATATAGAGAACTGAATTTAAACACATTCATCCAAAATGGTACCTGACACAGCTAATACAAAAAAAATAAAAAATAAAAAACTGACTTGACATTGTATTTGTATACCTTTATGTACTGGGGGTATGTATTACAGATTAATTTAGCTTTTTCTAAATAGGTTTTTATGTATCAGACATAGATCTATACTATATATACAGTATGTATACTAGGCCTTGCAACAACCTTAAACCAATCAAAGTAAATTGACATTGAGTAAAGCAGAGAAAAAAGTTTAAAAAATATAAATCTGCAGTAATGAAGTCATTGCATTTTAATCAACTCTAATCAGCAGCTAATTTGCAAGTGTGAGCAGAGCAATGCAGTTTCTTGTGCAAGGAGCACAGCTTATTAACAGGAAGATAACAGAGGACAATCATACAAACAGCACATGAACTAATGGCACAGCCCAATTACAACAGTCTCTAGTTAGAGCTCCATGGTTAGAAGGTTGAGATCTGTCCTTCAGTTGCTGGGGGTTAGATGGGCTTAGGTTTAGACACTACCCGGAGAGCAGTCTCTGAGCAGTGGGTTAGCTGCATATGGTTAATAAAGAGGAGATCAGGAGCAGAGGAGAAACAGTTTTCTCTCTCCGTTGGTGTAGTTCCAAAGGTAAGGAGCTCCAGGCTTACCCTAGGATTGAAGAAGAAGCAGCTCTCTGGTGGATGGCACATTGTCTGCTACTGGGTTGGATGGAAGGTTTTTCTGTCAGCAACCAAGGAGACTGGGAGAGTAATTGACCACTACTGTGTAAGAGGCCCAGGTATAGGTAATGGCTAACGTCCCTGGCCAAACAGGATCGGACAAATAGGTTTTATTCCACTGCTATTCATGGTTAAATAGGTTAAAGTTAAATTGGTATAAAGTTAAATTGGAGTAACTAGTGATTAATGGTTACTAAAGGTGAGGAAGGAACAATATTACTGCCTTATTTCAAAGCATTATTTTGGGTTAGGTTTAATAATTTGTTTAACAAAATTTGTTTAACAACAGATTAGTGTTACACATGTGCTCTGCACAATCGTGACGTACCAATTTTCATCTCAGCAAAGGTATAATGCACAAATCAAAGTGTTTCAATTATATACAGTAAATAATACAGCTACATTATTGGATTTAGATTGTAAATAGCAATCCTCCTGACATCCAGATTATGCTTTATCGCAATTTGTATGGGCAAAAAAAAAGCTTTGAGTTCAGCAAGTAAAACTGGCATCTGTAAAGCACCTTATAGTTGTGTCATGATAGGTGTTTATATAAAGATTGTTGCTTATTTCTTTGTGCAGCACAAATATAATTCTTATTTTCCTATCCAGATATATACATATTTAGCTTATATAACTCACCCTACTCATCATAGGATGTAACACTTGGTGAGCAACTGTAATACTTTGGACAAAGTAAGTTACTCCTGATATTGTAGAAGAGCAAAAAAAAAATCAGCATGCGTGTACATGTTAAGAAAACAAAACAACATTAACAACGGTGACGCTAATGAGTCTAAAGAGTAACAGAATACCATTACTTAGGCTTCCAAATTCAAACATAAAGCAATATACCTCCAGAGATTAACCACATGATACAGTATCTCCAGGGAATTAATATAAATATCAGCTAAGGCAGCAGGAAAACTGGAAATTAACACAGCCTGTATGGCACAAAGAATTCCCACTCACGGGGCAGGGAGCATCACTGCTGTGTTCAGAATACTGTCACAGGTCAATCAAAATGATGGATTTTTTGGCCAATCCCATGGACTGAGTGTTGCTTAATGCCAGCCTGTGAGGTTGACGTAACATTCAGTGTCTGGGTTACTTTATAATAATATTAATAATAATAAACTTTTTTTTATTTTATTTTAAAGAAGAGGGTTTTGAGTCTGGATTTAAAGGAGTTTAGAGAAGGTGACTCTCTGATATCCTTGGGGAGAGAGAGAGTTCCAGAGCTTGGGGACACAACAGGAGAAGGCCCTGTCACCCATAGAGTGTAGACGGGCTTGGGGGACAGTTAGGAGACCAGAGTTAGAAGAGCAAAGGTTGCGAGGTGGGGAGTAGGGCAATAATAGTTCAGACAGGTAAATTTGTAAATTGCAATGTGGAGCGGATAATGTGAAGCGACTAAAAATAAACAATTCCAAACCAGTGTTGCAGAGAAGAAAAGAAAAAAAAAGAAAACAGAAAATGAAAAACTGGTGAGAGCAGCGGCAGCCAAACGCACCAGTGTTCCCTCTCAGCCGGAACCGGGCCATAACATTACCCAGCATAGAAGGGACACCTGAACAACAATACCAGTGTTTCCTCTTTCTTGAAAAAATAATCCATTGCAAATAACTCACATGACCAAATTCAAACAGAGATTTTACCTCTGGTTCAAACAATAAACTATTGCTGAGGAAGATAATGAAGATAATAAGAGGTACTCCCACAGGCTCTTTATAAATATATTATGCAGTGTTAAATTGGGTAGATTAATTTCAGAATCACAGAGAACATTTTAGGCTTTTAATGACGGAGGAAAATGATGACAAAATCATCTCAACTTGAGAAAATGCTGCAAAACCTCAAGTTCCTATCCACAAAAAGAGAACATTAAGCATACTTTTTTTATACAAATAACTATTAAAGCATCACACTATATACAGTACATAAATTAAGTTAGTAGACATAGTTTTATTTAGTCTTCCACTTACTACAGTATGTAATTGTTGAAGGAAACTCAATAGTTATGTGATTGTTTTGTGTGGTTGTTTGATCCAATTTAGTTTTCAGGAGCTTAGGGGTCTTTAAAAAGAAACACAAGCTGTTTGGTGTTTCAGAAAAGATACTGCATATTGTCTTATTCTATTACATATTTTCTACATTTAGCATAAGATCCCAAAACTGGTAAAACCAGAAATGTTATCAAATCCTTACGCAATGTGTGTCTTGTCTCTTTCCTCTGATCCAGTGCTGTTTTCTTCTTTTTGTTTTGACCAAATTTTAATCTATAATTAGCAGTTGAGTCTAAGTCTTGTTACACAGCTATGACTCCTGCACCCACATGGGGAGAAATGAGGATGAACAGGCTCTTCTAACTCACCACCCATCAATCTTTTTTTTTTATCTTTGTGACATACTGCAAACTCCATAGCGACCTACAGGATGGCCTGTGTGGATCAGAGGGGTGATGTGCCACTCTGTGATGTCATCACTGTTCACTGGAGAGCATCACTGGAGAGCTGCAGAAGCCACCATAGCCAAGCAGCTACAGTATGATAGCCCCGGCCAACAGCCCCAAAACACACTTCACTGGCACTAGGTCAATTGTGAAATTGTGCCACATGGGAAATCCTTGTCACAGTTAACCATGCTGCTTTTAAAATGTAAAAAAATTGTGAAAATCGCAGAAACTCTCTGTAGAGTTAATCTATCACTCTGTGTGGTCAATAGTCAATAACTATTGGCATAGGATTACAACAGACCTTTGTAATTCTTATTCGTTTTTATGAGTATGTGATGATAGGAACATGGAAACTGGAAGTATCAGGACATACAAGTTGTGAGTCAGAAAGGTCTCATTCCAGAAATTGGATTGCTGTATTCTAGGCTTCTGTGAATGTGCTATAGTACCCACAGGTTTAACAAGGATGAACTTGTCTATCAGAGGAAGTAAAACCAAGTAATGAATGTATAGCCTTAGGGTGAGATGATGATAAGATGATTTGTTTAAGATTAGTAAATCATTCAGAACTTGGCTGAGATGCACGCTCCTTATCTGATAAGTAATTTATTTTCTGACTTAGGATGTGCTGAGTCCACTGGATTTTTCTTTTTTTTTTCCTTTCAGGTGTTAAAAATATAGCTAAGCTCGTTTTTAACCCTTACCTGAAAGTGTGGATCAAACACGTTGTACAGCTTGTACTGTACAGTACAGTATATCACTTTTTTTGTTGTACTCAAATAATAATAGAATAAAATATTATTTTTTTAATAGAGCAAGCAAGGCTAATTCCATGCTGAAAACAAAAAGTGAAAACATTGTGAAGTGGAATAAGGGACAGCAGGAATATACAACCAAAGGGTAGGAAGAGAGCAAAAGGAAATTAAAATGGGTCCAGGAGATAGTAGGTTTCAAGAAAAAAATATTGCAATGCATGGCTCATGAGGAAAAACTTTCGAAAGCTAAAAAATATTACTTCTAAACTTTTACTACAAAGAGACTAAAAAGACAAAAATGAAGAAACAAATGCCTATTAGCAGACAAAAATATGAAAATGCTGTCTAGAATAATTGTTTATATTTTACTGCAACTCTTACTATTATGTAAATTTGCTCTGCTCATGATTTTTGCATAGAAAAAGCTGCTCATTCACATTTGACTCAACAAAAAAACTTTGAACACTCAGAATAAAAGCCAGCTTTTAAACACATGACAGGAGAAACATTTTCTTTATGAGCTCCCTGAATATGTACTAATTAAATATATATATATTGTATGTTCAGAAATACAGTTTGGCATAAAACAGTGTAGCACTGAATAATCACTTTAGACACTTTATACAAATATGTATATTCATTTGCTTGGCAGTTCACGTTGTGACTCACTTAGACAAAAAAAAAACATGGTGTTCTTCTACATGGTGTGATACACAGTGGTTGACGACTGTGGTATAAAAATTTAATTTCTCTGGAATAAAACTTAATGCTAATGGCATTTTAAAACTCTGCAATCCTACACTACCTCTAGAATGCCCTGATATATTTCCAGCAGTTTTCTCCACAACAACCCACACCACAATGCCCTAAGTCACTCTATCTGAGCCAATCTGCTGAGAGTGTCAACAGACATAATGCATAGACGTGGCTGGATGGCGCATAGAAACAGGGCTTGGCCAGCATTAGATGGTTCAGTGAAGCGCACAGGCTGGGAGAAGTATGGGCTTTCTTTGGTGATAGGAGTGGTAGTGGTGGGGGGGTCAGAATGAAGTCACCCCTCCCAGACCCTTTGGAAAGAAAAAGACGAGGGAGGGAAGAGAGGCATCAAGCTGGAACTGATTGTTCTCAGCCTGGATACCTAGTTTGGCCAGGGTTCACCAAGCACAATAATGTTTTTCTGCAAAATATAATTGAAAGGGTTCTCTCCAGATGCACACATCTGTTTTAATAAAAACTTTTCTTCAGAAAGAGACATATCTTTGGTGTCTTTTCTTTCAAAAAAGCTGAGTTTTTGTATTTTTAAAATTGTATTGAAATTAGTTAAGCTACATCACAGTTACTTTTAAATGGGATTACTAGGGACACTCAACTAGGTGACCTCACAAAATCTTGAACATAAAAGTTAATAAGCAAATTTATTTCTGTAAACACTTTTTTATTCAGCTCTACAGCAAGATGAACACATCTTCAATGAAAGAGAACACTCAACAGGCTTGCTGAGACAGGTTTGTGATTTGGATCTAATACAGATCAAAACCAATATTTTGGCATTTTGGGCTTTTTCACACAGTGCTTTATGAAGTGAAGTGATCCAATTACCATTCGCTGATGATTTAATGGTCTGATACATTATGTAAGTGTCATACATTTTGAACACTAATGTGAGCAACATAAACCCCATGTTGCTCTATCACAGCACTCAGGAGAATAAAACAGAATGTATATTTTGTTAGATATAGAATAGATATAGAATACATCTTTCTAATATTTTGAATAAATAATGTTACTAACACTTTATATCAAATATTTTGATATCATAGGACCTAATCTTATAAAAATGGAGGATTGAAGACAACAGAACTAATCCAACATGTTTTTGTTTTTTTTTTACTTTTGTGAAAAAAGAAAAGATATGTAATACGGCCTGATTGGTCATTTTCTAACAAAGCTTGGAGAAGAGCTGTATCTCACAACACTGCTACATTTCAGGCACTTGGAAAGTCACAGATATCACTGTTGCAGGGGAAGCTGGAAATACTAAAGTACGTGAAGAAAAGCACAATGCTCAATGCTCAATGTTCCACTCTCTGTGAGCCTTGAAACCATAAAACACCCAAGCAAGTCTTACCAAACAGAGTGATTTAACATAAGTTCAGGAGCATGTCAAATTCTAAACCTCTCCTCAAACAGGCATCTCTTCAACCTCAAATTCTCCACAGAAAACATACATCCAGCTCTGCACTGGCCATGCTCTCTGCTCTTTTCTTTAACTTCCCCTGGTGTTATCAGCCCTCCTTGGACCTCTGATCAACTTCTTTGTCTCCATTCCCTCTCCTTCTCTCATCTCCTTTTCTGCTCGAGTATCTATCCTACAGCACCTACTGTATGGCCCCAGCCTATGTTTTTGTTCTGTCTTCCCTTTCCCAATCCTAATTTCACTGTTACTCAGGAATGTACAGTAGCGAACATTTATGGAATTCTAACAAAGTTACAAAAGAAATTCGGTAGGAAAGTTGGGTTGCAATCTCGTTCACTTTTGCTCATCTATGTATGTACAGTAAGTATCGCACCTGGGATGTCCCTTAGTGCGTCTCTCTTGTTCCCCTCCTGCCACACTATCTATAACCCTGCAACATATCTCTGGCTCAATCCTCACAATGTAAGGGCTGCCTCAATCTTACCGGGCCAGTCAGGTGAGCTATGCCATGTATACTCTGTATATATCATTTCTCTCACACAGTTATTAGGATCTAACCAAACTAAACCTGCTCTGCAAAGAAATGTATTTCAGTGGTTGATCCACTTAGGAGCCACCCTTTGCAACCTATACAGTAACTGTGGCTTCTTATACAGTAGATTTTCCAACTGTGGTTGCTACAGTATGTGGCCACAAAATTAGGGGCTCTGATGAAAATCCGGTTTAATAAATCAAACCGAAGATCCCCATACTCCAATGTTAAAAATGTATTTAATTTAATTATGTGATGGATTTGATTTTATGTATGTAATATTATTGATGTGGCTGAATGAAACACACTTTTTTGGAAGAGTTAAAAACAAATGCTGAAAAACGGAATACACCCATATTCGTATTTTTCTCATTTATATCCTTTTACTGTAGTCAAGCTGGTTTTGATTGATCTTTGGTCCTTAATGGAAACGTGCCTGGTGCAGCAAAGAACGGGCAGTGCATTAAGCTTGATGGAAGAGATGATCACAGGAGTGTACTGCTGGGTGCTTTAAAAAATTGAAACTCACTCGGTGATGGGCTACGTTTAAAAAAAATGATTTGTTTGCAGTGTAAAATAATAAAATGAAAAAAAAAAGACGCTTTCAGCAATTACAACTCCAGGTTGGAACCTTGTTTCACAAGATGAAGGTCAGGCTCTGTTGCTATCCGAAGCGATCCTTCTCATCTTTCACGGAAACCTTTTTCTTTTTTCTTCATATCAATCAGCTGTGGAAAACCAGCACCCAGGGTTTTGTTAATGGCCTAACCACTGGGAAAACAGTCATATACATCCTCTGAATGTTTAAGATCCCTCCATTAGTTTACTACTTCTCATTTGAACGCATCTCAGATAACAATCAGCTCAGCAGGCCTTTTTGTAAAAGCCTCCTGACAGAAGGTCCCTTTCTGTTCTATGTGAGTCTATGCGAGTGCAGGCGGACTGGAAGCTGTGGAGGGGGGGGAGTGGATAAGATCTACTATTATCAGATTATAAAGAAACCAGTCAATATACTGTATAAGATAAACCATTCTGGAATACTTGTGTCATCCATACTGAATCTTGTCGGCTCTAATTTGATTTTAAGATCACTGTGTGCATTTTAATGTTTCCTCTTTTTGTGTTTTCAGTAGAGATATGATTTACTCAAATCTGATATTGTTGTGTATGACTAGGAGACTTTTTTCATCTTTATTGTTCTAGGCAATAGCTTCGGCCTTCTATAAAAAAATGGAGAATTGTGTAGTGAGACTCAGTTATAGTAGATAAAATAATGTTTTAGCTAATTTCCAATTTGATTTGATCTCTCATTATTGATGTATTACACACATCAGATTATTATTTGACAAAAATAGGATTTTGTTACCTAATTTGTAAAGAGTGTGAAAAATCCTGTCCCTGCTTGCTGACTTGTGTGTTATTTAATTTCTGACTGTCAATATTTTCTGTGAACCAGAATCTGATTTTCTGCTATGTTTTCAGCATAGCTACATGGCTGTTTAAATACAGGAGAACAATGTTTTTCTACACTGGAATGAGGATATCCCAGGGGGTCCTAAAACACTGAAAATACTTCACCCAGTGTGAAAAATCAACATTATTTCTCATTAATCTGTTTTTCACTCATCAGTAGAAACACTTTTATTCATTTATTTTCAATCTGTTACCATGCAGTGCTGCTTTAAGCGTTTTATTATTAATATTAGCATTATATTGCATTATAATTATACAACAAGAGTGTTCTTATGTCAGTTAAACCATTCCCCTGTGTTTTTCGCAGCAGCTATCCCACCCATTTTCAGAATCTCTACAGGATGCACATCAGAGCATGTGATAACAGAAAGAGCGGACTTGCTTTTGATTGAACATCAGATTTCTTATTAAATGTGTTTTTCTTTCATATTTCAGTATGAGAGTAATAAGTAATAAGAGTAATTCAGTATTAAGAGTTTATAAGAGACAAATTATAACTCTAGACATAAGCTTTAAGCAGGACAGTATGGGACTCGTGCAGAACAGCAGATTCTCTTGCATGTATTGGTCACTAAAGTGTCAGAGTTGCTGTCCATCTCCCTTTATTTCAGTATCTCCAAGAAAGAAAGGGTTAAGTAAGAGTGCTGAGTGTGTATCACAACAGGTCACTTTCCATCAGCTATGAATTCATTTGCGAAGGAAGCAATGCTCATTTCAGGGAACAGGAGAGTGGGGAGAAATGCGTCCCTCTATCTCATGAGCTGCTTTGATAATCGCTTGTTCCCTGCAAAATGCATCAGGGCCCCTCTCTCAGCTGCTTGTCTGCGAAGGTAAGGGCGCCCACAATTTCTCCCAAGAAGAATGGAGAAACTAATCTAAAATCCATCAGAATTTCCCGCTCATCCTTCTCCTCCCTCATTTTCGTGCCGTCTGGAAATTGGATGAGCGGCGCGTTTAGCGGCAGCTGCGCTCGCAAGTATAAATTGCGCTGCCTCGCGTTGAGAAAGGTCAAGCCAGACGCCTTGATGAAGTGGATTGACCTATTGAATAGCGCTTCACTCCATTTAAGAGCAGCCAATGGTGGTCAGGCAGAAAAAGAGAGCAGAGCCTGTTCCCAAAGAAGACACAGACATAAATCTATTGTTTCCTGTTACTAGACTGGTTGGAGTTAAGCAGAATGATTATGGGGAGGGGGTGGGGGAATATTATACTGTATGCTTTAGACTGTAATGTCTCCTTTTCTTACATTTCCAGGCATATAGTGAGATAAGTAAATTATTTTATTATTGAAGTGAAAAAAGTGCTAAGAAATTACCTTTAATGATATTTCATTTGACCCAGCTGAGCATATTTGTTTCTAGGTAGCTTTCCATTTATGGAAAACGTGCATCTCTCCTTTTATGACTTGCTCCACTTTTTTGTGGGGGGGGTGGTGATACTGCCACCATGTGCGGTAGCTGCTGTAGTATTGCACTGTACATTGGAAATGTCGAGGTGAAAGTGCTAGTACAGTATCCTGTGTCATCAGTATGATGACATTTCAACTGTTGTGAAGAGGCATGTGTGTCATGTGTTCTGTTATTTTGCTTTCACTAATTTAGGTAGGAAATAAAAGTCTTTGAGTTTGGTATACGGTATTAGTTAAAGCCATGCATCTTCTGAGAAGTGAGAAGTGGGAAGATTCATTATTTTCAGGACAAAGCAAGTTATTGTTAATACATTTCCAGTCTTTCAACTTCCTATATTTAGACCAAATTAGGTTTCAACCTATAAAGGATTAAAAGATGGTGAAATTTAAGTGATTGTTTCATAGTTATTTACTTGCAGCCTTAGTTACAGAGACTGGTTTTCTTCAAGCTATTGCAGCCAGTTAAAAATATAACCTTTATGTCTACTTATCTTAAAAAATAAAACTGACTTCTGCCAAGAGTTTGACATACTGTATATATTATATACAGTACACAGTGTAAATACAGTTTATTATTAGGATACATGATCAACAAACAGTAATGAGCTATTATATTTAAATACAAATGTGAAATCATATATTTGCAAATACTTTAAAAATGTATTTACACTTTACTTATGTATAATACCTAAGGTTTTGCTCCCTTTCAATATTTTTTAAACTTATACAAATTACTGTATTAAACTGATTTTTGTTAACTACTGTATTTGGTATGGTACTTTTACCTTTTTGTAATGTCACAATTTCATCTATACTTTTTATTGCCTTTTAGCCTAAATATACCATAAGAATATATAATTTAGTTAAATAGCCACATTTATTTACACAGCTTTTTTGATACATTATTAAGTGTGATTTTTTTCTGTACTTAATTTTAGTAAAACTGGGCTGTAAATCCCAGCTGTTTAATGGATTTAAATAAACAATTTAATACACAAAATAAAATGTTCATTGTTTAATCACTCCTGTAGAGTCTTTAATTAGTAATATAAAGTAATTATATTTTTAAGTATAGGAAGGAAGGCCTTATTCTATTGATGGTAAGATGTTTGTAAATCATATTGTGGAATAATGCAATGAATTCATATTCAGTACAGATCTTTCAATGTGAGGGGAGGGGTGTCTGATGTACCATAGATAAACAGAGAGATGCTCTACCATTAATTTCAGGCAAGATAACTGGAGGTGTTAAGGCGAGCAATTAAAACAAAGGCATATTTAACAGTAGGTTAATGATTACTTGACCAGGCAGCCAGCAGAGTGACAATATCTTAATTATAGAGAAACCAAAAGCCATTACGCCTCAGAATAGCCTTAAGAGCATCGCTATTGATCAGTATCCAGTCCCATTACCAGCACTAGATTGTGATGAGAAATTATATTATAGAGAGGGTATTTGATATTTTGAACTGTCTGAGAGATTGGCCAGTCAGTGCTTTATTTGAAATATGTTACCAGTCATAACTTCCCATAAGTGGCACATTTTGTCAGTACTTTTATTTCATTATTTAGTGCTAAGAGTTGAGTGAAAATGTACCCAAACACATTGATTATCTTCTGAGATGCAAATAGAATGCATAAGGAATGTTGTTCAGCTGGGATGTTCGTCTTTACTCAGTTAGTACCTTGATCCTCAGGATTACAGAGTACAATGTGGGGTATGCATAGTATGAAAATAAACACATAAACTTACCATGGTGCTCTGTTGAAAAGATCTTTACAGTATAATAGTTAATAAACTGTGCAGTGAGGCTGTGTGTGTGCTCTGTAATTTGGTATTCTGGTTGGGTAAAGACACACTCTGCATTGTTGCGCTCAACAGGCTCTCTGGATTTCTGCTGCTTTCTTGCTTTTGACTACATTTCTCCTGCACTTGTTTCAGATCCTGTAAGCTCTTAGACACCGGGCAAAGACTTGAGGGGTCACAATCAGGGCAATGGTGAGCTCAAGGAGAGCAGATACAGACAAAGGACCAGCCTTGCCAGAGAAGCCTCTTCAATCAAAAATAGAAAAAGCTGCAGTGCTTAATTTGTAAATCACGAGGTGGCAGATCTCAGTGTGAGCAGGAGAGAATGGGTGCACGAAGGGCAATGAAGGAACCAGAGTGCTTAGCAGTGACATGTGCAAAACATCAGTGTAACACACGTTCAACACAGTTTCAAGCCACAACTGTTGATAAAATGCTTACAATCTCAAGTTTGAGAAAAGCTTTTTTTAATTCTTCATTTAAAATGCCATAATCATAATCTATTAGGCCCACTGTATTTTTTAAACATTGATTGATTTTGATGGACCTCTTGTGGGGATCTCACACTAGTCTGTGAGCCCCCAATATAATTATTACAATTAAATGTATATTTATTTTCTTAACTAAAGGCATTTGCTTTTACCAGTTCAATGTTTTTGGATAAGCAATATACTGTAAAGTCTAAAAAATAATAATAAATAAAAAGCAGTGTAATATATGTGAAATAGTAAGTAAACCCCTAGTTATACAGGAACAAGTAATAGGTTTATTCCATGCTGAAAAAAAGAAGAAAGAGAACACAACGTTTCGGCCGTGGAGCCTTCTTCAGGTGTGAGAGAGACAGGGCAGTAGGCAAAGGTAAAGTAGCGGGAGAACAAAGGTTGGGAGGGTGGAGGAGTGAGAGGCGGGAGCAGGGGACAGAAAGAGAGGCCAATCAAGAGGTGTGAGAAGTCAGAAGTGATTACTTGTTCCTTTGCAGCCTACGCATGCTGACGCAGCTACCCTCCTGAACTACTACCGCCCTAGTTATACATTCTTACAGGGGTAAGTCAAATCAGCCAGTTAAATCATTGAGTAACAAGTAAACAACATCTGAATTTGTGAGCCCTGTGGTACAATATACCGTATAGAGTTAAAAAACTGTGAGTTTAGTCTTCACAGTACTGTTAAAATGACACCATAAGAAGATTCCAGAGCACTTCAGGAAAAGATTATTTGAATTTTCATCAGTTTTTACAGAGTTACAAAATATGTCTAAGCATTCAATGCTCCATCCATCCACTGTTAGATAGTCTACAAAAGGAAAAATATTCAAAACCATAGAGACTCTACCCAGGACCAGCCAAGCTCTGCCCAAGACCACCCCATGAAACAATCCAGGCAGTCACAAAAAACACCAGAGCAAGATCTAAGGATTTGATGGCATTTCTGGCAGTGTCCATGCCTCGGCATCAGGAAAAGGTGGAATGGGGAATAGTTTTTTATGGAAGGATAGCAATGAATAAACCACTGCTCTCTAAAATGAGCATGGCCATTCATCTCAGGTTTGCTAAAAAGCACATGTGTAACAATAGAAAGCATTTTTGTTCAAATTAGTAGCATCACCTGATATTAGCCAGATTGTAGAAGTGCACTATACTATCAAACCATGTTCACCTTATTTTTGAGGAGATGTACAGAATTCTTGAAAACTGCAAGCTGGATTGAAGTATTTAGACTCTTTGTAAGCTGTGGTGGATAATTGTTCAGACTGAGCATTGATGATGGTTTCACTAAAGTGTCTTCTTTAGCTTTCTTCACAATATTAAATGAGGCTAATTATGTCTTGGATCCCACATGTTTCACAACCTTTTTCTGGTGCTGTTTGTTTTTCTCATGTTATCCATTCTTTAGCCAGTTTCAATGAAATTTTCTCTGAACCCAGGAAGCCTACTTTTTGACAATGTCATCCAGCTGAGATTTGTTTTCTCCATAATTAGCCATGGATGTTTATTTTGATGAAATTTAAATTGTTCAGTAAACCAAGCCATTGGAAGCACCTGAGTTTCATTACCCAGATTCATATGCTCTTCACGTGATACATTTTCTGGCAAGTCCCACTCTACATTCTCCACAGCCATGCTTTTAGCCAGACTCAGGACATCGTCATTATTTGTAACCATATCTACACTGGCAGAGTGCATGGAGCTTCAGCAGCAGCTCCACATCCTGTTCATTTTTTATGCCTCAAGTCTATTTTTAAGGTAATCACACATGGTTAACAATTTTTTTGTGGAAATTTAATCGTGGTCAACAAGTAAAAACGGTGACTACAATTTTATAAAATTATTTATAAATTGCACGTTAAGCAATATTAAAGGAGGTGCTGGAGTACTGCTTGCAGCTCCTGGAACAAAGCCAGGATCAAAATGAGAGGTACCAGAATTGAGCACAAATTAACAACAGGAAAGCTGTGAGGCCAGCTGATATTAGAAATGTTTGCTGGTAGCAAGCTGGGTTTGTGAATGTGTGGTTCTTCTGAAATTGTAAAAGTATGTGAGAGAGGGGGCTTGGTAGTGTGGAGAGTTGCTCCATATGTCATAATATGAAAGCCTTTAAGAGCAACAGTGAGTACGGGTTGCAGTGAAACAAGAGTTAACCCATTTACAGAAACAATTGCATTGAAACCAGGCACACTCACCTTGTTATCATGTGAATCGTAGTTATAGGACAGAAAATGAACTACACTTATTTATACTTTTGTATTGTAGTGAAGAAATTATATTAATGATAAATCTGCTAACAGCAGCTACAGTATGTTGGTTATATATATATACAGTATATTCCTGCTGGATTTCTGTTTCAGATTTCCGACTGTAATTTAACAATTCTAATAGAAACCCCAAATGGAATTGACCCTGTTAGCTCAAACAGTTATTTAATCCTCAATAATAAATCCAATAACTAAGGTAAATTATAAGCCACAGTAAGGTCCTTTGGTCTGTTTTCTCAATTAGATGTTAGAATCATACTGTATATATCTAACTTTCACATGTAAGCTTTTGTTGAGGAATCCAAATGAAGCAGTAAAATTATCTTGGTTAAACAGTTGCTTCAGAACCCACAGAAATGGAAAACTGATTCCTATTTTAATCCTTAATCCACTTCACTTCCATTTCCTCCTTGATTTCCATTGTTGACTGTAAGGCAGACATAGCTAGTTGTCATTTTCAACAGCTTTCAGCATTTTTAGAACAGGACACAGACGTGCAAGAGTTTTGAGAACATAGGCAGCACTAAACACATTCAATAAAGCACTCTTCTTACCACTATTATGAACAAACTATCTTATTCACTCTGATTTACACTGTGACCATTCAAAGGCTGCCTTGATGACGTCCTGGGACCAATGAGATAGAAACCAAAGATTAACTGAATTTCTCCCTTCAATTTGTAACAGTTATTGAGGTTGGACGGTCTTCATGTTTCATAAAACACACATAGCACACTATCACACTTTAAGGAACAAGTAATAGGTTTATTCCATGCTGAAAAAAAGAAGAAAGAGAAGAAGGCTCCACGGCCGAAACGTTGTGTTCTCTTTCTTCTTTTTTTCAGCATGGAATAAACCTATTACTTGTTCCTTTGCAGCCTACGCATGCAGACGCAGCTACCCACCTGAACTACTATCACACTTTAACACTACTACAGGTAAATATGTGAACCTATGTCTCCATGGAAATTTAAGAGGAAAATGTGTTGGTTTATTTGTTCTTAAGTTCTCTCTTTACTAGCAATCAATTATTAAGCCTTATGCTATTAGTCTGTCAAAACGTACAAATATTCATTATGCTATAATACAAGCTACAGGCAACAGATACAAAAAAATTAGATGAAGGTCTATTTTTTCAGGAAACAATAGTGACATTACAGGACGTGCAAAGACACTAGCATATACAGTATATAGAAAACAAAAAATGTGAAATAAATCCTTTTTAATTATCCAGTACTTCATAATTACATTTAACTGTCATATCCAAGTGAGTAGAATTACATATTCTATAGTGTTTAGGGAGACATCTCTTTATGTGGAGAACAGAACAGTCGAGGCTAGAGTCTGCAGGTTGTATGTACATTAATTTCTGTGTGTGAGATTAAAACTTTATTATGTCCCTCAAGATGCTTGGGCCTCCTCCAGCTAAGCAATTGGGATGCAGTGTGGATAATGTTGGTGTAATTATGAAAGTGGTGTGTACAATAATTATTGAAACACGACTAACAGTATTACATTATTAAAATATCCCCCTTGGTCTATTATTAATTCATTAAATAAATTAGCATTGTATCCTTTAATAATTGATGTACTGAAGTTTATTCTGTGCGCTTTCTTTTCCCTGTTGGTTTAATATTTTAGCAAGAGCATCAGACAGGGAAAAAAAGGAATACGGAAATCACTAAAAAGCATTTGATGCTTAAGATCTAGTTGATTGTATGTTTTCAGAAAGAAAGGGACATAGAAGAGTAGCTGTGTGTCTCTAAATAGATGCCAGTGCAGACAATTTGCATACTGATCCTACTCAGTTTCCTCAGAGACATAGTGCTGTAGCATTTGTATTCCAGTGTGTATGTCTCCTTCTTTCCCACAGATTTCCTTTGGAGTCTTCCAATTTGTGTTATATCAATGCTCTAATGAGAATATCCTTAAGAAAATAAAACCTGCTGGCAACCTTGTATATCTTTAATTGACACATCAGCATCTATAAAAAATAAACAAAAATGTCTGTTTTAGTGATTATTTGCTTGATTCTATGCAGTACACCTTTTAGAATCTTTATCATTGTATATTATTTTCAGAACTGCATTATAAAAAAATTGCTGTTTGCAGTATCTGCCTCTTTCTTGAACCTGCTGCCCATGCTCCTTGCTTGTGTATGTGTCCATGCCTTTTATTTCCTCTGTGCTCACCTACCAGAAGATGTCATGACAAATGACAAAATGTGCTGTTGAATGAGGTTTCTCCCACTGGAAACCATTATTACTTTAGCCTACTTCTACATGGGAATTGGAGAAATGTATGATGAGCATGCATTTGTTTGTTCAAGTAGATAATTTTCTAGTTTATGTTGTACAATTGCTGAGCCTAATGCTTGCACAAAACGTACAAACTTTTATTATGTCACCAAACAAGCTACAGACAACAGAAGCATTTCACAACACTATACGGAATATTAAAAGGTCACTAATCTCACTCCCTGCAGTCATTAGAATTATGCTTTTATAGGTTTGAGTTTCTGTAATTTTTTTGCTGTTGGCACAGCCTGTGTATCAGAATTGGTAGCTTCTCTCTTGTTCATAAAAGAGACCTGCTTGTGTCTTGAAACCTATTCTTACAAACCAGCTCAAAGCTAGCTTCTCTGCCCATTGTCCATTTATTACTACACATATAAATGAGCTCTTTATATCTGATCTTGTGCCTGCTGGTATACAATTTAGCTACTGCATGCATGTGTTAAAAATGTCTAGGACCCCCCAAAACTGAATATCTACCATTTTGCTTCCAATATTTCTTTTATTTGCAAAAAATCTGGAACAGATTTAGACAGCTCAATTACAATCTCATCTGGCATCTAATAAGATCTTTGAACCTTTTCAGTCAGCTTTAGACAAAGACACAGTACTGAAACAGCCCTTGTTAAGGTACTTAATGATTTACTGATGGCTTATGACTCTGGGTCACTTAATATTCCTCTCCTTCTGGATTTAAGAAGAGCTCGTGATACATTCATTCATCGCATTCTAATGTATCACAATAGAAAATTATCTTAGAATTTCATGTAGTTTCCTTTCTTAGTTTGATTTCTAATTAGCTATCCAGGAACTATTTTAAATCTAATACTGCCTTACTAACTCAAGATGTTCCACAGAGTTCTGGACTGGGTCCTTTGCTAGTAAGTGTTTAGATGTTGCCACTTAATCAGATTGTTACGGACATGTGTTTCACTGCTCTGCTAATGACACTCAGATTTACTTGCAGACTAAATCAGATACTATTGCATGTACAGTAGCAGGTAACTGTCTGATCTAAAGAAAAATATGCAAGAAAACTATCTTAAACTAAATTGTGATGAAACTGAGAAACAGCAGATTTGCACATTTGGTTTTGACAGTTTTGATATGAAACATTTGATGAGAGATACTGAACATTATAAGTCAATGAAGATCCTAGTTCTGTCCATCAGATGCTGGAAAACTAGTCAGCATCAAGATTATCCATCATCTGCGGATAACAAAGTAACTGTTACACAGGTATCTTTAAATCATGCTTTAGTATTGTAAAGGTCTACTACTCTGAACCAACACATAATGTTGCAGCTTGAGTGCCCCCTTAATTCAGAAGCTACTTTTGTTTTGCAGACGACTACGCTGTATGCTATCTAGCAATTACAAAGGCTGCTGGGATGCTTGTTCTTTGCCACTGGTTCACACATTAGCAAGTGATTCCTAATCCACCTGTTCACTGACCCACATTGTGGTTCCCTCAGCATACATGCTCCTCAAGCACTGTGCAAAATTACATCTTATTCATTCTGTCATTTATGATACACATGTACAGTTTTTGGCTAAAAATCCATTCGATTCCAGCAAACTGACTTAGATCTCTTAGATCAGTGTTCTGAACTCTGCATTGGTGTTTTTGGGGATTCCTTTGAGGGAGTCTGGACAGCCTCATCCTTTCAGGTAGGCTGCTAAATTCCCTCAGCCAGGTAAGCTATGCCAAATATACTCGGTGTATTCATCTCTCTAAAATTTACAATCTAACTGAAGTACTGAATATGACATTGCAGTTTGTAATAAAAAATACAACCTTTTTACATTATATTAAAGCAAAGGTAAAAGATATCTTCTATGACTATCTGACCACTGTGAGTCACATTGAGGATTTTGGTCTTTCTTTATTTGTAGACCACACATTTGCTTTTATCTTCTGTTTACTGATAAGTATTTATGACTTAAATGAGTGCCATACAAAAAGGAAAAAAATACTGATCAGCAGTTTAGTCTTTGGAACTCAGGAATTATTTAAACTTAGGGGTCACTTTAATACACGTTGCCTTGATTTTATATGTCCATTTTTATAAATTTGCCATAGATGAAAGTGTTCCCTAAATAAATAATAAGGAACTGCAACACACTCACGCATGTGACCCAATGTGTGAAATTCTGTTCTCACAGATTTATATTCTACATTTATTTCTGCACATGTAATCTTTAGAAAGGGCCTTAATGAAAAGAAATGCGCTAAAAGGACCTGAAAATGGTGTCAAAATCGCTTGTGCAATTTTGGAAAAATATGGGATATTACATATACAGCACATATTATGTCATTATTAGAGCTATTTATTGTTTTCAAATCTGGGATAATTTTGAGTTTAAATAATTAACTTTTTGTAAGATAGAGATCCCACAGAGTCTTTCATTGCCTTAAGGGATTAAGAGGAAAATGCATAAGGAAGTGAGGTGGATTTTTGGTGTTTCATAGTAACCTGGATCCCATCCCAGAATCAGGGGAAGAGGTGCGGTGACACCCAGAAGTGGACAGTAGTCCATTGCAAAGCAAGCCCAGACAAGACAAGCACAAGGCAGAGAATCCAATTAACTGAGCCAGCATGCTGTGGGAAGGTGAAAGAAAAACCCATGTGAACACGCATGAGCACACAAACTGCACTCGTTCAAGGCGTTCTAGTCCGAAACCAAACAACTGTGAGGCAGCATTGCACCTTATTAAAGTCTTTAGTGGTGGTATGGCTCTCTGCATCTCAACGATTCAGAATTTATTTGGAAAGGAATTATTTGAAATGCTGCTCTCTACGACACCGGAATGTGTGACAAACTTGTTTTCAATGATAATGATTTGTCTCAACCAAAATTATCTGCTGATAACAAAGTAAACGAGCAGAGTGTTGTTGCAGATGAAGTTCAATGTACTGTAATTGCCTTCATGAAAACTAATGTGACTTCACAAAGACTGTTTAAGCACAGAATCATGGCAGAAATTGCTTTTCCAAGAAAACAAAAAGGAGTCGTACTGTATATAGAATAATATATGATGTATAGAATTAATTTCAATATAAAATAGGGAATATAACATGATTTGCTTATTTACCTTGTTTTGTTTTCAAAATCTGATGCATATATAGTATGCATATTTCTTTCAACAAAGTATTCCTCTGCTTTCACCTAACAGTCGGAATCACAGAGTGCAGTGGCACTGGACCCCCTCTTTGGGAGTGCGTTATCAAGGACTTTGCACCATTAAATGAAATCCATTAAAGCTGCGTATTCCACTGTTTACGAGTCCTTGATTGTATCAGCCAAGAAGGATTCTCTCAAGTGCCTCTGAGAGGAGATCTCCTCAAGCCCTTGAAAACAAAAGAGGACTGAGGCAGACGGAGGAGGCGCTTGTGGTATCTATCCAATTTTCAGCTTCCCGTCACATCGAAATGAGAAATCTTTGAGGAGAGTTGGCCACAAACAGCAGATAAGAGTTCTGCAAATGCTTTCCTTATCAATGCAGAGGTCACCTCTGGAAGAACTTGCTTGGAGTTAAACCACAAGATCCCCCCTGCCTCCACCCCACCCATCTGACTTATTCAGTCATTCTTGTCTGCTTTCTACCCTCATGTTGCTCAAGTTAAGTGCTCAAGTAAAATTCATAACATTGTGCAACAGGTGCAAGCCTCAATTGTCTGAGTGACCTCAGAAGGTCAAAGGCCTGGAGCACAAAAGTTGCTCAAGTTGTAAAAACGTAATTATTAAATCTGGTTTGTTTCTCACTTAAGAAGGCTATTTTCTGTGCAACACCCTTAAAGCAAAAGAAAACGTCATGGGGGTTTATGCAGTAATGTACAGTAACTGTGCTTTTTACTCAGCTGGCAGCCGGTTATGAAACAGTTTAGTGTAAACCATAGAATTGGCAAATTTAACAATCGTGAACTTGATTATTCTCGATTTGGACTGGCCGACTGTGTCTTGGATTGAAGAAAAGCAGAGCAGGATGAAACTGAGCTGAAGGTTGTTATGGAAAACTTTCAAATTAGTCGAGCAACAGACGAGGATTGTGAGATGAATCTAGGTAGCCAGGGAGCGCCTTGCCGAGGTACCCACTACCCAGCGTCCTCATCCCAGATAGTCTCATTTTGGTATTGTAATGAATGCTTCCTGTTCTGTGTCGGCGGTGTTGGTAATGACAGGCCCGTTTCATTACAGTGGGGCATGCTAATCACGAAGGCCGAGAAAGTGCGTGGTGAGATTCACATTGTTTATTCACTGTTTATTCACACTGTTTATTCCAAGTCCAGTTTATAAACAGTTTATAAACAGTTCTAAACAGTTTATAAACACTGTTTATTCACACTGTTTATTCCAAGTCCAGTTTGTGATTATTGTTGTTTGTTTTAATTGATCAATTCTATTTAATTAACTTAAAACCAATGTATTCGTACTTTAATTATCACATAAGGGAGGTTTACTTTTTAATCATCTCTTTTAACCATACATACTACAGTATATACTGTAGTACAATATACAATGGTATAGGGGCGGACTTGCTGATACATTATGTGAATTTGGCTATTTGTGACAGTATGTTGCACTGAATGCTAACAAATATTTAAACCCTACTGTAATTTTTATAGTCAAAAATGTATTGTTATATGGTTTTAACAGCAACACATAGTTGAAGAGGAGGTTATAATGGCTGTGGGTACAAAATAAGGGACTGTCTTAAGCATATAATTTTGAACTGCAGAGGGACTTGTACACCTCAGTATCTGAATTATCATAGTATGTTCAGTTCTCATTAGCATATTTTGTTAACACAGGCTTTTTTAACCCTCTATGGTACAGACCTCAAAACACACAACAACAGAAAAAACATGCATACATGAATTTGTAATGAATTAGGTCCCAGAAACACCATCGACTTTTGTTTCTATTTATTTTTGTCATCAAAATATGAACATGTACATTCAAACATACACTGTACCATAACTGACGGACAGCTTATAAGCAACAATAAAATAAAAAAATATTAAGTAATATCAAAACTGTTCTGATTTAAAATAATTCATTTCAGCAATAAATTAAGTAAACAATAAACAATTCAGTAAATATTGCTAAAAATACCTAGTGTAGGTATTGTAACAGATACTGGCTCTCGGGCTTGTGCCCTCACCACTTCTGCCCCAGTGTGACCCTCACAGCCTGGGCACGAACCCAGGTCTCCAGCTTTGCTCAGCAGGGGTCTTGCCGGCTGAGCTAAAGAACACCTTCAAAAGCCCAGGCAGCCAAGATCCCTGTTATGCGCAGGGGAGTATTCTTTACACTATATTGAGAGATTACCACCAGTGTGTTCGTATCCTAGAAAGATCCTTGTTTCCGGAGAAAGCACAAGGACTGTTTGTTTGTCTATGTGTTCAAGATGTCCTCGTTGTAACTCTCAGTACATGGAGCTGAGTTTGGCCTCTGGTGACTCTGATTTATTGTTTCTGACCCAGCTTCCAGCTTAGCTGGCCTTCTGTAGCATTTGTACTTGTGTTTGATATTAAAATGCTACCACATAACCATTGTTTATTTGAAGCAAGCCTAACCTCTTTATGTATTTTCATTGAGAATCAGATCAGATCAGATGAATAAATAGAAGATGTGGTGAATGGATCTGCCTGCAGGCTTACTAAAGACATTCCCTGCTGTAGATAAGTATATAAGGCATGTGAAGTGAAGGTTGGAACCTTTGGCCTTGCCACCAGAGGCCTTCAGACTGTTGCTTGAGCGGCAGCAGCTGGATGCTGTAAGACTCCGATCTTATAGCACAAAGACATGCAGTCATGAACTCCTGTACTGTGCTGTACCTTGTACTTCATCTTCAGTGTGTCATCTGTCTCCGTTCCACACAAAACCCCTGCAAAGGCAAAGGGCCATTTCCTCCTTCAAATAAGATAAGATTTGTGCAAGTCTTCAGCAAAATCTCACATTTATTTATTTAAACTTTGCTGCATCAAAGGGATTTCAGGTTACGGCTGTACTGTACTGTATGTGCGTATCTGGTATACTGATAAGCTTTGTGTTTAAGCAAGGAAAAGGATTTCCTCATCCTTTAGTCTGGCTGCAACATCTGTAGATACTGTAGATACAGGCTGTAATACAACTAATTTATATAATCTAATTAAATAAGAAAATCAACTATTGATTTATATGAAACTAGACAAAACATATAAATATAACAGAAGACATGTTTCAATTAATTTTATTACAAACAGCTACAAATGAAAGTGCTTCTAAAACACTGGGCATTCTGTTATAACTTATATTATAACAACAACTATTATAACTATATTAGTTGTTTCCTATTCCTTCTCTTTCAGTTCAAATACATATCCTAGTGTGTGATTACGTTAGAGGCACTCTTTTTCCTATTAAGAAAAAACCTATCCCTGCGGTTAAATCCTAGTAGCTAATGAGACGTGCATTTCAATTCCAAACAATCTTTCGTTATTGCTGATTTGAATAATACAGGTAGCCTGTTTATTTAAGGTCTTTCGCAGTGTTGAGAAATGATCCATAAACATAAAAATTATCTTGCAGGTGGTACATTTGTAATAACACAAAAGCACTTAATGTGTAATATTGTCAAATACAGATACTTGGTAAATATGGAACAAATATTTATTTCAATAGCTTCACTGATGTTTCATTTGCTCTAAATACACACATATTGAATTATGTCCTGAAATTTCACCCCAAAAGACTGAGAAAATAGCAAATAAATAATTATGTGAATGTGGTTAATGGTGGGCTCAGAGAGAATACTGATAATAATAATATGTTTAAAATTAAAATATGATTGAGGGTGATCCATGAATCTTGAAGCCTCCTTCTTTCTGTGAACAAGAGAAATATTTTGTCATCTGTGTCTTCAGTTTTATTAACAAGAGTTACCTAAAGTCTCAAGCTCTTGGTATACCAGCTTAAAAAGAGAAACAAAAAAAAAACCTAACTAACATTAAACTGTATTATGGACCATGACAACAAATCTCCTGGCTCAGATGCTACTCCCTTCTGTAGCTACTGTGTTGTCTTTCTGTCCATCATTTGGCACAGAAGCCGCCCGGACTGTAATGCAACAGACCTTTGAGGTCTATTAGGAATCGCCTTGCTGAGGATGGCAGGGAAATGATGATGATGAAATTAAAATTCAGCCCCAGCAGAAGGCTGCAGTGATTCGACTTGCGGCTCAGCGCATCGATCTGTTCCAGCATTTGACTTTCAACCATGACAAAACTGTGGGCAAATTAATTGTTCTCCAGGATATTAGGCATCAGAGTCTATTAATCCTCTCTGGAGTGGGATGCCACATGAATACTAATCATCTTTTCAAGCTGCAGCACTTGTCCTTCCTCTTCTTTCTCTGCCTCCCCCCTACCAGCCCGGAAAAATAAATTAGTCATTTCAGTTTATGCAGTTTGGGCTTATATCCGCCTGCAAACACACACAAAAACAGCACAATTTCCTTTTCCCCTTTACAAGCAAGTTATAATATTTCTTCCTTTTCCCATAAACCAATAAGGAATAAAGAAACATCCCTTTCGCACTTGAAAGCATGCCAACATCTTCCAAGGGTTATGGGTAGTCTCAGGTATGATTGGAATTGTCACTGCAACAAACACTGAGTCAAAAAGCACTTTTATTCGCCTATCCTCTGGGATTTTTGCCCGCCTTGTTTGTTTGAGCATATGTTTTTTTTCTGTCTTTTGTATTGCAGGGTACGAAGTGTACTGCAGATATGGGTGCAGTGTACGGTATGTAAGTCAGACAAAAGACAGGAATCGTGTGGTAATTAGCACTGAGCATTTCTGTCATAGGGAAGTCATGCTAAATAGCCAATACTTGATTTATTGATTGTCAAAGTCAACTAGCATAGACTAATTGACTTGCAGGAAAAAAAATTGACCTGCTGCTACCAATTTTTAAATATATTAAGATTGTATTGGCTTTGCCATTTACGTTTATTACAGATATAGTTATTCCTGATAGCAACAGTCTAGCCCAGACTTATTATTTTATATTTTATTCATGATCTTAAGCCTGAGTACCTATTATTTAAAAAAAAAAAACGTATAAATATATTTTCTGTAGGTCTTTCTCAGAAATGTATCTCTTCTTGTTTTTACATTTGTAACATGACTGATGTGGTTGATTGTCCCTATATTGTTGATCATTTCTAACACCCTTATTGAGGTGTTTTGATTCTGACCACTCCCCTTCAAGTTAGGGTGGGTGTTATTACCAGCAGAAACAGAATCCCACAGTAGATATGTCTATTAATTATCCCTTTGTCCAGTAAAAATGGTACAGGAGACAGGTATTCCTATTCATTCATGTTGTTTTTTACTCTTTTTAATTTTCCTTTGAATCTAAATTTCTCACATTTAACACTGCTGTCTATATATATAGGCAGCCAGCCAGCCAATATGTATGCAAAAAGTGTGTAAAAACACAATTTAAATTTAATGAGACACTCGATCTATTGTTAAAAAATACATCTGACCCATACGTTGTTTTAAAAGTGATTATACGATATTTCAGTCATATTAGAATATTAAAACTTAGTTGTTAGAACATAACAAAGGGAAAAAAATGGGGCCATCAAGGCGACTGGTTCTCAATGTGGAAAGAAAGATTGGTGGCTTTCAAGGTACAGTGAATTGAGCAATAATCTCTGTGTTTCTTCTCTGACATACTGTCCCTGTTTAAGGTCATATAGATATCATTATTCATGGTTCTGTGGCAGGGGGATCCAGAGGGTGTCAATAATGCTAAAGATGAAAGGGTAATGCAAAGCATGCACCTTGTGTTAAATGACTGCTTGACACTGAAGACGTTCTTCAGAATAAGTGTGAGTAATAGTGAATACACTGTTGCATTGGTGACATCTTTCTCAGATGGATTAGATGATACAGTATATTTAAAACTATCAGAAAATACCCGGATATAGTGGTGGTGAAGGTGGGGATGGCTAAATATCCATAATGCCATATTTTGTAATGTCAATGTCTCTTCTTGTATGATCAGAACCTGACCATTGCAATCCACTTTGGAGATGAGAAGCAAACAACTGATGTCTCCCTTTGGAACTGAGCCTTGATTTTGAGTTCTTATGTTCATTTAGCACAATGTCTTCTTAACATCTATTTGTGAAAAGCACAGCAGAAACAGCAAGAAAAGCTGCCTCTCTACTGACTAATGCTTCATAAGTAGTGAAAGTTTATTTTTTTACGTTTTGGACTTAATTGATAAAGTAGTTTGGCAATGCTTCAATGCCTCATAAGCCTTTTCAGTTAAATAATAATAATAATAGAGATACAGGATAGACTTTGAAGATAAATACCTCAGTGTAATAAATAAATAATCCTTCCTTAATAAATATAGTTTCTTTTGTGGCTGATCTTGCAAAAATTACAAAAGATGAAAATCCCAAACACCTTCATTTCTATGTGTGCCTGGGCATAACTAACATAATAAAAGCCTTAACCTACTGTAAGTGGTCTTTTCTTTCCAAGTGCACTTTTACATTCCTGCAGATAAGTAGAGATTCTCCCTGGTGAATCCTTTTCTGCTCTGCCTCTATCTAATCTTTACAAGCACAACATCCTTCTTTCTCCCCCAATTCTAATTAATTGGGTTATAGAATCAGGTTACTTCATCTTTAAATCTGCTCTCTAATTGAGCAGTTATTTATGCCAGTGCAAACATAGCACGTGCCTTCCACATGATTTGGAACTAAACGCACTGTTACTTCATTAATGTCTGTGTAAGCCATAAAAGCTATTACACCTATTAGAATGATTGGACAATTAGTACAACAGATAGCCTGAATTTAAAACAAAAATAGATTGCTTTGTCTGTACAAAGTTTTCTTCTTACAGTGTAACACTGTAAAAGCTTTGATGTAACATTGTTTTTTACTAATAGCTGAGAAAACAAGTATTGTTTTATTTTTAAAGAGATCCTAATTTCAAGATGCTAAAATCATGGGGTGTTGAATAAACTCTGAATAGGATTATCGTTCATGTTATTTAAAAATAATGGGGTTGCCTAATATGGTGCATTGTTGCAGTTGATAGTGTTGGAATGGAAACATTCAATTCTTCTTTATTTGTTATTGTTACTACTGCTGATGTTAGATTATATTTTAATTGAAACTGCATACTGTATCTTGATGTGTGCACAACTCAGCTCAGAAGGCTTTGCTCCAGTAGTAGATGTGCAACAACTGAATGTGCAGCTTCAGCCCTGTATTCCAGAGACTATTGGTTTGATTCTTGAGCTGTTTATAATTAGCTATACAGTATATGGGCATTCCTCAGTTCACTGTGCTAACATAGCCCGTGAGAACAGCCAGAGATCTGTACAGAGCTCTACTGACTACACTGTGGACGATGCAGTGTGAAAAACAAGCAAGCGGTGTCACTGTATATATCCGTGGCATTCATTTTGTAATATGGCACCTGGAGAGCTGAGTCAAATTGTTTTAAGTTTGCAATTCCAAAACTGGAAAGTGTTAAAATAAGATCATATTCTAAACGTAAATTAAGAGTGTGAAAAACACCTCACCTGGGGCTATTACCATGTAGATATTATATATGGGATAAGATACCACCAAAAGTCACTAATATTTGGTGGATTTAGTTGGTGGATTCCAACTATCCATCTGTTTTCAGAAAATGTTTGATCCTTATATGATCATAGTGGGCTGAAGCCTAACCCACCAGGCACAAGGTATAGGCTAGGATTACACAGTACAAAAAGCCACGGTCTGACAGTTTTGGTCTGGAAAAACAATATAGATGGTTAACATCAGGTTTGTTTGGCAGTTATCCTGACTCAAATCAATCCTTAAGTCGATAACCGCAGCTGCTGCTGAAACAGAGTGTATGAAAGGGTATTATTAAGCCTTAAGGAGCAAATAACATTGTTCAAGAAAATAGAGTATTTTCTATCACCTATGCTTGACATATCACCCATGTCTTTTTTGTTCTTAAAATCTCAATGAGTTGGAAGTGCCAGTAATCAAGCACCTCTGAGGGACATTGGCCTTGAATACAAGTTCCCAATACACAACCACAAACTGAGATCTTAAAATGTATTGTAAGTACAATGGATGGATTTTCCTTTGGGTGAGAAGCACTATATAACTACTAAAATAGTAGTCTAGTAGCTAAATGAAACTAACATTTTTTACAAAGGTTTTGGCTTCTAACCACCTGACTGTGAAGCCTTATCCAGATGCACACAACTCTTTGTTTACTATCCTCTGTCCTAAATTCATTACTTTCTAGTTTCTAGTCCTGGTTTTGAATCCATTGTGTTAACCCTATCTTTAATTCAGTATATTACAGTCAGTATATTACACTATATTGATTCCAATTCCCTCTCAAGTTTTTTATCCACACTGTAGGAATTTAGTTCCCTTAACCTGGCCTTATATCAAAATCTCTGTAACTAAGAAACTAAGAAAGAGATCTGGAGTGCGAAAGAAGTACTTCCTCTGGTAGGGAGGTGCCAGCAACACATTACAATGCTTCTGTTGTCATTGCTCCTCCAGGTAGGTGTCCATCCAGACTGTGAGGTCAATGAAAGCCTCTAAGGAAGGATGAAGGTCTCTGAAGGCCATTTCATCTTTAAGCTCCTCTGAAAGACAAAGACTGTGAGAACCTCCCCTTCCTGATCGCTATCACCAGGGTTCAAAAGTGAACTGTGTAGTGGGCCTCTGCTTCGTTGCACAGAAGCTGATGTGTGGTCTCAGCGATGTGTCCAGACATAACAAAAACATACTGAAGTTTGATGGGTATCACAATATTATGGAAAATATCGAGGAAAGTATTGGAAAGTACTAAAGGTTTAAAAAAACAGAGGAGGCCTTTCCCAGAGAGTGTACTGAAGACAAGTCTAGATTTTTACAAGATCGTAGAGTATAAAACAGTGAAACAGGCTAATAAAAGCACCAAAACCATATTTTTTTAACCTGAAGGTTTTTAAACAAACTATAGAAAACAGAAAAAAGGACAAAACAGATCATTTTAATGAGAAAATGAATATGTATAATGTTATAGACCAATACAGAATCCTTACTGCTAGAACTGGTGTTTTAGGATATCATTGTTATGAGATTGGCTCCCCGCCAACAGAGGGTACCCCACCTGCGAGCATCTACCTCAGCCTACAGGGGAAGGTCTAATTCACATTTAACAAGATAACCAATCAGATCCGTTTCTTACCGATACACCTCCACTACTACTTTTGCCTAGTTCACAGCTCATACCCTGCTCAGTATTGGATCTTACCCGGAGAGCTCAACTTCCTCTTTCTCGTACGTGTGTCTTCCACTGTGACATTCCTGGTTTACTGACAACCGCTTAGTTTCTTGGCTTACGACACCTGGATCCCATCTCTGGTACTTTGCTGGACTTCTTGGTAAACTGCTTTCTCTGGGTTTTGGACATCAGCTTTCACTTTTCGGATTACGAATTTTGGATCTCATTCCCAGCTCTTAAAAGCACTGTTCGCTTGACCTGGTTTCTCTAAACAACTAACTGCATGTGCCGATTGCTTATGCGCTGCCTTCCAAACCTCCACATAGGGTCCATAAACCACACAACAGCGACTTGACCCTTGTAACAATCAATCAGAATGTATAGTCAGTCAAGAAAAATGTAGCCAAAATGCATTATGCAGGCAAAATCAGCAAATGTAACCTACTGTAGCAGTTTTTCTACAGATGATGTTGCATTCATTCAGTCAAATAATGTTAAAAACATTTTTTCAATTAATCAGTTTCAGTGTAATACACAAATTTGAGTAGCAAAAAGTAATGCCTGATAACAATGCAATGCCACATCATTAATCCAGTAATGCAGAAAATGTTAGCTTTTTAGTTTAAATGAGTGTCACTGCATTTGAATGACACTGTGAAAGCTGAGTGATAGTTTTAGTTTTTCTCTAGGCCCATTGCATTAATTGTAGTTTTGTAGTTTGATAATAGGGTTATGTTAGTAGCAAACCTTAGATCAATACTTCAATGCAAAAGGGAGTTCAGCAAATTGGTTCAGTACTCTCACTTGCAGTAATATCTTTATACAATAAGCCTGTATATTAAATGGCCCTTATGAAAATGTATACAATGTTTTGTAGCAATTTATTGAAAACAAATGTGTCATACTATCATAAAACTTACTACATTACAGTGAAATCTGGTTTTGATTTCTGGTCTTTCAAGATTTTTCTGTGTTGTTTTCTACCATTTAATATATTTTTTTCTGTTGTCAGGAAAAAAATGTCCTGCAAAAAAATGTTAACTCTTCATTTGGAGCCATTATGCATTTTGGTAGAAAGACGGTACTGTATGACGATTCCATGTGAAAAAACACCACCAGTCTAGCATTCAGATGTTTTAAAATGACATCTTCTATTGAGTCAGGTTTTGTGGCTACACAGGGGGAAAATAGCTATAAACAGTTATTAAAGTGGGATTTGTGCATATCCTTAGCCAAGTTCTGGATCTTATCAAAACTCACTCCAACTTAAATGTCAGCTTTAACTATATATAAGTGAGTGGAAGTACAGCATAAAAAATAGCTCCAAAAATACAAAGGTATGGAGCCTTAAACTATAAAACACATCTTTCTTGTTTTCTAAACCTTCAAACAGAAGTCAGCTTCTCACAAGTACTCTCCTTTCCTCTTCAGTAGATTTCCGTGAACTGGGCTGGACCAAAGGGGTTCAGAGCATTGTGCTATTTGTTGAAGTTAAATACATTTGCATATAGGATCTTCTAAGTTGACCTTAATAGTTTCTTGCAGCTGAGACGATGCAGAAAAAAATAAATATTAGGTTTTAAATCTTGAGCTGTTTAATGTGAAATCAATTCACAAGTGTCTTCAAAAACAATAATTATTATTATACAGTAACTGTGTGGTATCTAAAAGGCCCTGTGAAAGAAAAAAAAAAGTGAACATACAGTAATGTATGTGCTTATGTGTGTTATACTTTGAACATGAATGTGCAACTTTGCCTGTAATAGAGCAAGAAAGGATGCAGTACCCAGCAGAGTATACTGTATAGCCATTGCTAGGAATTTTAAACTGACTATGAGAAAGAAAGGCAAAAGTTTGTATATTGAAATGAAGCTGCAGCTGTAAGCTGTGTCTGTTTCATTCTGTGTTATTGCATTATGTCATCATTTTTTGCCCTTTGTTGAGTAATGGTGAACATAATCAAATAATTGTTTTCTTATTTCTTTTAGAAAAAAAAAGGAAACAATTTTTCCTCTATTATTATGTAAAGTGGAGGCACAGTGATGCATTGATCAGCATTACTGCCCCACAGAATGGGGGACATGGAGTCAATTGGTTTCTCTGGTTTCTTTCCACAGTCCAAAAACAAACTGGTACTGTAGTTTAATTGGCCCTGGTGCAAGTGTGTGCATGGCTGTGTTTCCCAGCGATGGACTGGTGTCCTGCCAAACCAGGGTGTGTCCTGCCAGTGGTTAGAGAATGGATGGATGATGAAAATGGATGGAAGAACCTGTGCAAAGTAAAACAGTGTTTCTAATTGCCATGTGAGGATTTTGATACTAGCAAGTTGCTACGCATATGACCTCAAAACAATCGCCTCAAGAGATCATTCTTCTTGGGATGTATTGCTATAATTTTTAATAATGTATGCCACAGATGATTGAGAAAAATAATCAGATAATTCCTTCTTGTTAGGAATCACAGCTCACATGCTTTGGACATTCTGCCATGAAGCTTTAGTAGAGTATCATTGTCCTTTGTTGTTCCCACAGTCCTAATTAACTTCCAGATTTTAGCAGCACTGCTTGTCTGCTAACAATGTCATCCCATGATATTTCAATGGAGTGCTCAGGTCATAGGGTAGGGAAATCTATTGCCGTTGTTTGGTGCAGTGGTCATGCAGTATCATGCCAGTGTGTGATACAGTGGAAACACCACTGAAGTCAGCTGTAGCTCAGGGAGCATTATGTGATGGAATATTTTACAGCCTAGGCTTGGGATGGAAGGCACAGTGGCTAAAAGCTTCCATGAGCCCAAGCACTTTTTCATGTCACATAATGTTTGGTCTGGAAAAAGCCCAAAGATAACCCTGCCAAGTTGGAACAAATCTGGCCTTGTTGACTGGTACTGTAAAGCAGGGAGGTGGTGGTAAATAGGGTGTCAGGGGAAGGGTTATAGAGTTATTGGAGAGGCAGTTAAGTCTGGGATCTTCTTGGTAATTAAGAGGGGAAGGGGTTGGAGGGGCAATCGTTGTTAACCCAAGGTTAGATCATGTATTTTAATTGGCTGAGGGTTTGATGTATAAGTTTGAACACTCAGGTAGCCAGGGAATTGAGCTGGCACGTTGTAGTTACTCTGATGTGTTCTCCTGTGGGACATACTCTAGCATCAAGGTGCAGAAGAACTAAAGAGAAATTAGTAATTTCTAGTGGAGGTTTACTGCATTAAACCAGCAACATGATTTTGTCATTTAAGCATAGTTTTTCTCTTCATTTTAGATTCAATTACATTTCTAAGCTTTATAATAACTAGACTTTGCAATTACTGCACCTAGTAAATGGACTATAATAAGATCATCGTTTCCCACAGTAAAATGTCTAAGGGCTCTATAATACTAACATGATAAGCAGTAATAAAAGAACAGTGAAAACATAAAGAAGTAGATGAAAACAGAAATGTCAGCAGAAATTAATATTTTACAATGCATTTTTTCCTTTCCACCCACCACCTCCAACCCACAGGAACCAGACTACCCAAGTTTTACATTGTATTTAGATAACCTAAGATGTAGGGTTTGAAAATTATTAAGGCTTTTCTGGATTAGTCATATCTCCTGTTGTCTTAAAAAATATACCATAGCGATGTGCATCAACTATCATTCCTCTTGCAAGGTCATTTAGAACTTCCCTTTGCCCAACACTCGGAGAAAAATGGCATTTGTGCTGACACTTAAGGAATCACAGGACATTCAAGTGATGGACCATTCCCATTATTTTATGTGAGATGGGTAAGACCTGTGGAACATAACAATCTCTAATATTTTGGTACGGCAGTATGTTCTGTACGTACATTATCTTGCAAAGCCCTCAAATATTTTGCATTGTTCTACCCTTTTCATGAGGTTTTTCCTTCTTTATGCTGAAACAATTTCATAAAAGTCTGCTTAAATTGAAACTATTTTATTTGAAGATAGCAATCCTGACAGATCTTTATTTTGCTTTGTTAAAATTGCTTTTAGCTTTTGTATACACAGAGTCTTGTCTTAAATCATGTTATCGACAATAAATGCCCGACAATGAGTCAGTTTGATCTGGTAAAAGTGATGGATTAGCTATTACAATACTTCATATATTGGCTGCTCATGAATATTTACCTTGGGATGTGATCATGTTTCTGAATATTCTGATCAAAGTGAACAAAAATATGCTAAATACGAAGCTTGGCTTCTTTTCTCCCCAGTTACGATTATTGAATAACAGTTGATATAGTGATGGTACACACTAGTAGTTTTGAGTAATTTTTTTCTTGCTTGTAACATGCATGCTGTTTAAATTAGAGGCTTACTGTTGTTATAATTTATGGGGTGTTTTATAAACGTAAAGGTAAAAATTCTCATACCAAATTCTAATAGAATATTAAAGACCTCCTGCAGTCAAGAATGAAAATTAACCAAGCATATAATTTGGTTTCCTTTTTATTTCTGGCACAGTAATATGGGGCACAGTTAACAGGAGACAAACGTAACCACAAATAAATCTTATCTAAATACAAATGTTACAAATACAAATTCATAAACTGGTATTTGGTATATCTCTTACTGAACATCCCTTTTTAGTATCTGTGCTGCTCCTTCTTTTTGGGAAGAGGGGAATATAGCCTAAACAAGTTCCTCCAAACCCCTCCTGACTAGATAGCTATATCCAGTGGGCTACACTTTCAGAAAAAAAAAACATACTCAATTTAGAACTTCAACCATCAGACATTTCATGGACTATATAGACCATGACCACCCAGAATGCTGTATTACACCTTTGGCCCTGGAACTCCAAAGATATGATTTGGACATCTGTGTCCTTAGTGAAACCTGATAAACTGGAGAACAAATCAAGGAACATATGGTAGATATGCTTATTATTTCTCCTAGAATGGAAAATCAGTGGAAAATTTCAGACTCAGTGAGTTGGATTTGCCATACTCATCTACTTTTATTCCTTGTTCATTGTTTGAATTATTAAATGTCTCATTGAAAGGAGAGGAAAGGAGTCATTCAATTTCACATCGACAGGGAACAAACATGATTACATTAGTTCCACCTATGCTGAAAATGTTGCATATCCATTGGGATAACAACAATATCAGTGTTTCCTCCCTGGCAGCTATCACAACCATGAAACCTCTTTTGATCATTTGCCCTCAGCTTTGTTGAGTTGGTCATTTTGTCTGGAAGTCAGACACCAGATTGACAATTTAATATCAATGTGTATGAATTTTTTGATCTGAATATATATATATGAATACATATTATATACATTCAAATACTATATGAATATAGTAGAACATAGTGCAAGAATCTGACCTCCTCCCTGTTATACTACAGCTGCTGCTGAGTGGTACTGCAGCAAGATGACCAGTCGAGACCAAGCGCAAGGCTTCGTCAGAGCTCAATGTCAGAGCACTGATCAGGAGGAGAGTCCAACTTTAAATAGCATGCCTAATAAGATGATTGACCAGACTGCATGGCTGACAGGCAGTTGGTCTAATTGAGCGGCGGCCCAACCTTGTTCGCACGGGGCTGAAGGAAGACCGAGACCCCATGCAAATGCGCCGATGGCCTCTGGCAATGGAGGGAAGCAAGCTGCTTCCAGCCCAGGCGTGAAGTTTCCAACATCTATTAAATAAACACTGTTATTCAAACGGATCCATATACATTTACGAGAGATAAAGTTGTAAATGAGATCTTCTTATTTTTTTAGCAATTGTAGGTGATATTTTCATAAATCATGTTATGAAACATTGTTATGGCCTCTTATGAAAAACTGCTCTTGTCCAGCCAATTAACTGCAAATCTGATCATTATCAGTCAAATGTGAAAGTAATTTACATATGGATAAGTGCCATATGCATGAATCATTATGGCTGCCTGACCCTCATTTTGTTTGCAGTATTCAAATTTCTATTATGTTGGTAATTGCTGGATCAATTGACTTGAAATGAAAAAGGTCTCATGACACCTAGACTAGTGCCTCACAGTCACAGTGATCCTGCACTTGCTTGTGCAACATGTGCACCCATGACTATACTTTTTCTGCTCTTATTATAAACCTGTCATCGGCCTAAGAGTTGGATCCCAGTAAAAGGGATTGTCCCAGTGCAAGTTGGGTTCTGTCCATCATTGGTTTTCAAACCAATGTCACTCAAGGAGGAGTTCTCGTTCTCTTGGTCACATTGTCATTCCCCCCTCTGTAGTGATCATAGCTGCAAGCTCGAGATGCTAAAAACACACACTTGGTTATTCCAAATCCTTTGGGCATACTAGATACAATTAGTATTTTTTACTAATTACTGTTTCTAAAATTAAAAAAAATATCCCATTAGGCCAATTAACTCCAGACTTAATAAGTATCATTCTAGTGACAATGCAATTAAAATGCAATGAAACAGTGTACCTGTGTGAACTAGAATGGTTCTCTGACTACCATTGTTATCTCAAATTTTGAATTACATCTGTTGTAGGAACTGTTAGAGTGACTCTCCTATGATACAGTAACACAGTGTTTTCACCTGATTGTTTAATCAAGGAATGTCTAACTTGGTAGATCTTATTCTATCTTCCCTGTAGTTTAGCTTTTTCTTAGTGTTCGTCATAGACTAGCTTGGAAGCTTTTAATGCCGTTTGCATTTTTCTAGCTTAAACCTGGTTTATCTAACTGGGGAATTATTTATTTTGGGGGATTTTTCTTTCAAAACTTTGCTCTAAATCCCTAAATTCGTTAGTGTAAAAAAATGTGTGAGGGGAGTAGATATAGCAGGGGATGCCTTTCAAAATTCATTGAATTGCTTTGTTTTTCTAGCCAGCAGATCAATAGAAAAAACCTTACTTTCCTTGCAGAGGATTAGAGGGTAGTGAAGATTCAATTGATCAGTTCTGTACAGCTCATGAATTCTCTGCAGTTGTGTACATGGGACTGTTAGAGAAAGACTTCTGTTTATTAGGTTTGTGCTACGCATTTTGAATTTCAATATTTACTTTTCTATTTGTATTAACCAATTATTTTCTCTTTTATTGTCAGTCAGTGTGGGATAGCCAGTTCAACTTGTCTCACTGCTACACACAATGTACTGCAGGCTCTCCCAGAAGCTATCATCATTTGACACACCAGGAGCTTCTACACTGCCTACAGAGATGAGAGGAGTGGCACTGATAATAGTGCAAATTTATTTGAACTGCAAAGTTCAGCAGGGGCTAAGGAATGAGTAAGGACTATAGGGCTCAACCCACATTCTTAGTGAGCCCCGTCATTGTGATTCAGGAGACCTCAAAATTCACTTTTAAGGACCTCAGACACTTCTGCCTGCACACACACACACACCTACGCACTGTACTGTACTGTACATACAAACAAATATACTAGAAATAGGAAAAAATAAAGGTTAATATAATCATTGAAAGTAGAAGGAAACAACAATGTTTTTATTCCATTGTTATTCAGTTGTGACATATCAATGTACATTTATATACATATATATATATTGCATGTGTGCACAAATGTATGCATATACAAATAATGATACAGCAGTATGAATGTGAGTTGCATGAATGTTAATGTAATGTTGCTCTTTACTGTTGTATTACGAGTTGTAGCTATTAATTAACAAATTGGTAGGAAGACTACAAACAATTTGAAAGCATGTGCATAGACAAGCACGTGATTTTCACCAGGATGAAGACATTGTCATCTTGTCTACTGATTCTGCAACTTGTTTGGCATTATCTATGTATTGGTGCTGTGTCTGTGACTTATATCTAGTAAGAAATTAATATAACATACTTTGATTGAACCAAGGACTTCAGCGTCATAATTTTAGTAAGGTGAATGATAGTTTTCCAGCATGCATAATTTTAAAATTCATTCAGGATTATACTGTAAGAATACAAACTCTCTTTTAATATATTTAATGCATATATTTGTAACTTAAAGAATTACATCATAAACATTTTCTGACATCTTTAGCAATACCTTTGATGGGTACTCATTCAAGGGGCTTTTAAGAGTTTTAGTAGGTCTTTATTTCTCTGGATACTTTCAAAATATTGTAGTAACCTAGTTTTTACCAGATGCTTTCTTTCAGTTCTATTAGGGTTTTGTGCCTTCCAGGTGCTGCTGTAATAACTCCTCACTTATGATACATATTATGTTTCCTGAAGTACTCTGAGCATGTCTCTTCTTGAAATATTTTAAAAGGCTTCAAAAAGGGCAAAATCTGCTTGACCAGAAAGATAAATCCTTCATTCACTTTAGCATTTCACCTGTTTAAAGCACAATGGGACCCATTAACTCAAATCTTTTCACCAAAGAGAATTTTAAGTAAAAGGGGAAGCTTAAAACAAAAGGAAAGAATAAAGAGCAATAGCACCTCAACAGCACTTATATGCCTTTCATGTTGTCCAGTATTTTCACAGAAGGGGAATACATATGTGCTCAGATGTGCATTAATTTTTCATGTTCACCATTTCAATCAGAACAATTCAAGATTGACTAAAAGATGACTATGCAAAGTTGTAAGAATAATTAATAATTGCTTGTATTTGCATGATGCCTTTATCCCAAATGAACCCAATGTACTTTACATGTAGGAAAAGATTAACTTCATCCACACTGAAGTGCATTACCAACCTGGGTGGCAGCCCTTTTGCACCAGTAATCTTTCCATGAAGCAGATCTGGTTGAGAAGTAAGAATTACTTCACCAACTGAATTATGGGTGAAGCAGGGAATACATAATCAGGTTTAATATCTCTTATAAGAAGCAAATCACCTCTCATAGCACAATGTCTCTGATCACCATACTTGGACTTGGAAAGTGTGATCCAGAATGAAGAATGCCTCCTAATTGTCAACCAATTCGACTTCCAGCAGCAACTTGATTTTCTTGAGAGGTCTCTCATTCCAATACTGATGAGCCGTGTTCAACTTTAGTTGTGTTAGCAAAAACCCCCGAGTGGGTTGCAGGTATACTGTAAGCTCACATTCAGACCACTTGTATGCCAGGTGTTCATTTAATTTCTTAAGGTCTTCCATACTTTTTATCAGCCACATTATACAATCAACATCATTATAATAAAAAGAATGTGGTTGAATTAAAAAATGAAGGTTCATTGTATTCATCAAGCTTCAGAACATTTTGACATGTAATACATCATTTAAACCTAGACCACATGAAATGTAACAATATTTGCAATGTATGTCCCAAGAGACATCTGCGTCTTGCTCAGAGGTCTCATGTTTTCTGCAAACTTCAAGGCTCTGCATCACAGAAGAATCTGGCAATGGCAAATCCCACACTGTGAAAGGGGTCTTGATATGGTTTTTAAATAACGCAGGGAATATTTAACTGTAATTTAAATAATTTCATTTAGAAGGGTGAATTTCTTGAGCTCTGTTTTGCATCTGCAATATTTACAGTACTGTCATCTATAAATGCATATAGGTCAGCATTGTGCCAGGGGAGATATATTAACAGATGTGATCTTTTTCTTCTGAATTTATTTTTTAATAATGTCAGCATCCAAAGAGCAAGAAACAATGACATGTCTGCATAAGGTTTATATGGTTATTTAGTTTTTTCCTCTAGCACCATGAGGAATATTGATCATGCCTGTACTATACCTATACTATAGATAGATATAGCTCATCTGAAAAAATGTCTTTGATTGATTTTAGCACATGCATAACACTCATCGAAATAGCCAAGGGACAACAACAGCTACAAGAGGATTTAGGCACTTCTGTAAATTTTCTAACTGCTTCATCCAATAAGGTTTTCATGTGGGAACCAAAGACTGTCTCAAGCAAGCAACAGGCACAAGGCAGGATACATTCTGGGTGGGACACCAGTCCATCACAGGAACACACAAAAACAGAAATGCTCACACTGACACCAAGGCAAATTTTCCCAGAAGCCAATTAATCTACCAGAATGTTTTCTGACTGTCAGAGAAAACTGGAGCTTCAGAAGAAACCCACATGAACACAGGGGGAGAAGATACAAACTCTATGTAGATATCACCCCAGGGCCAGAGCTGGACCCAGGGCCCTTAGTCACTGCAAGGGAGCAATGCTAACCACTTTCAAGAAAATAATCTAAACACTTCTTGCAAACTCTTGAGAAAAAAGATACTTTAATTAGAAACTTAAGTGAGTGGATTCTTGCCATCTTATAAAATGACAGACTTGTTGCATGACCATAGATGTACTTGCTGTTGAACTTTAAAAATGATACATGGCTGTCTTAACATACCACGCTTTCCTTTTCTGTTCATACTTGCAAAGCTGTCATGGCAAATATATACCAGATATTTGTTGCATTTCCACACTGTGTTTGGCTGCCTAACTCCTATTAATTCTGAACAACAACATGTAGAATCTAAAGTATAAATTGAAGAAAATGAAAATTATAAAAAGTATGAGCCAATCCTGTCAATTCCAGAACATTTTACATAATGTGCCTTCTGCAAACAACATCTCATTCTCATTTTTCCATTTAAGCAGTGAAAATAATTAATTTAGAATAAAAGATAATAATAATATTAATGTTTACTCTGTCCTGTCCAACTGTTTAATTGCAGTCTATAGTCCCAAGTAATATCTTTTTAATGTCTTTTTAAAAACAACTCATTTTCACAGCGTAATAAAATAAGCCATATTTACTTTGTGTTTGTGTGTGTATGTGTACAGTATGTGTTTTGGGATGCCTGGCCGAAAATTTTAAGAAAGGTAAAACATGAGCACAGGCATTCAGTTCCTCTTGGTCGTGTAATAGAACGGAATGAACTCCGTCTCAGGAATGGATGGAACATGATTAATCTAAGTACTCATTTTAGAAAGCCAAACCACACTGCCCAAAGTGTATTCACTCCTCTCCCACTTTGAATGACAAAACAGGAAACATGTCTATACCAGCTGTGGAGTAGTTCATCTAGCTAACTACAGTAGCTAGTCAAGACCTGTTATCTAATTTTTCATATTATTTTTTCTGCTTTCATAATAGCAATTAAAACTTTCATTACCAGTTCCTCACATTAAGGTTTGAACACTAAGAAGAACTTTTAAAGATACTCCAGGTGAGAAAAAGTTTAACAGGAGAGTACGCTATAAGATGTAATATATAAGCTGCACACAAGTTAAGAATCCTCACTGACTACCATGACCCTTCTGGTAACTCTTAGCAGCTCCACCCTCAGTCAATGACATAATTCAGGACCTGTGAGAGCTCTTCAAAGTGCTGCTGTGTTCTAGAGAGCAGGGAAACTGACAGATTGGGCAGAAATATTTTCTGCACACAAGAAACCTATTATTCCCTATTCGAAATCCATGTTTATACACTTTGAACATTGGGGCCTACTGTCATGGAAACCATCGAAATCCAAGAAGGGAGAAAAAAAAGCAAAAAAAGACCTAAATGAAACCAGATTTTTTTATAAGTATATGCTTCTGTGAATTCATAACCGAGATCCAGCAGTCCCCCTTCTGCTGCTAGCAACAGTCTTTCTCTTATTGGTTCTTTTTGTAGACATCCTCTACTGGAACAGTGACCTCTCCTCTTTTTAAAAGCTTTTAATTCTCTGGAATTCAAATGATCCCTTATCATCCCACTTTATCTAACAGTATCTCTTAATTAAATCCTAAGGGAAGACTCAGTAGGATTCACTGTCATCCATCTGGATTTTCCATATAGAATAGCTTATGGAATGTTTTATTTACTGAGGAGGTTTTCTAGTAATCGCCTGTACTGTATGTCTGTTTCAGCTAGAGAACATAGACTTCTCTTTAATACAGTGCATTGCTGGTTGGAAAACCAGTAAAATGTATTGTCATTAGTATCTACTGAGTGGTTTACTCAGGCATAGCTCAATGCTTAGGACAACACAGAATGTTATTAAGAGTGTGAACTTATAACAGGAGGTTTGTGGGTTAATGTCTACACTACTAACATCTCTGTTAATCCTTGACAAAGGTATTTACCCTGATTACTTCAGTCGACCCACCTGTAAACTGAGTACTAACATTGCCGTATACCCCGTGTACCACCCTGCAATGGGTCAGCATCCTGTCCAAGAATGAGTCACATACTTTCAGTGACAAACTAAGCTCCAGTGTGACATTTTTCTAGGCTGGAATATGGACTTTATATACCACAGTTCAGCGTTATAATAACCCAGAAATCATGCATTTTAGATAAGTATATCCTAATTATAACAACCCTCTATAGTTGTGTATATTTTTTAAAATACTCGGATGATATAAGGTACACATAAACATGAACCCTATTATGGCAGGGCATGAAAATTCCTTAGGTCTGGACATTTTTGTTTTCTGTTCAGCTATCCCATGGTTATATTGTTTTCTCTAGAAGAACAGAAACAGTTTCTTCATTACATTGTTCATATAAACTTCCCATTTTTTTATTAGAACTCTTTATTTTCCAAACATCAACAGCATTGTTGCCCTGCTGCACCTCTGTGGAGTTTTCTGTTCTTACCATTTTTGTGTAGTTTTTTCCTGGTTCTCCAGTTTACTCCCACAGTTCAAAAACATAATGGAAGGTTAACTGGTTTCTAAGAGAATTGGCTGTCCTGTGTGCGTGTGTGTTTGAGTTTGTGTGTGGCCTGTGATGGACTGGCATTTCGTCCATGGAATATCCTGCCTTGTGCCCACTGCTTGCTGGAATAGACTCCAGTTTCCCAACAACCCCGTGTTAAATAAAACAGAAATTAAATGGATGGATGAATTTTATGGTCTAGGTGGGACATTTTGTTTTTCTTTTTTTTTCCTTGAATATGTCTGGTAAATGTTAGCAAAGCTGCTGAAAGGTCAGTCCCATTTGCACATGCAGTTAATACCACTTAGAAGCTATTATGTCTGACACATAGGGTCAAGTTTATCTGAGGCAGTACAGTAGTATGCTGTGACTGTGCTCCACTACAGGCCATTAACCTTGGTGCTGAAATTCTGCAATTGTGTAACAAGCCTATGAAACCCACTCAAGGTGAGTACTGATTGTTCTTTTCTGTGAAAGAAAAATCATTATGAGTTCAGAACATAACTCGATAATAAAACAAGCCCTCCCCAACATGTACCCCATCAGTGGTAACCCCCTCCAAGTTCCTGCCAAAAAGACTTCAGGAATAAAATCATAGAACAATTTTAGAATTACAGAGTAAAAAAGACTTGGCTGTGCCAACAACGGCACTCCACCAACACTCCCCACCCACACATTTTCCAGTTTGGAATCTTTGGTTTCAATCAAAAAGCAAGCAGTAAGTAGCATTGTGTTATACATTGCCCTACCAAAATATTGGAGAAATATTAGTTCCACAGGAGTGTAACATCTTGCCAAAAAGTTCCAAGAGATTGCAGGCAGGGTTATATAGATAAATAATAATACCAAAAGGAAATGAAATTCAGGTAGCAAGAAGTATAGATTGACTATATGTTTGTGCAGACTTGTGTCAATTGCTGTTGGGTCTCTCCTATGTTAAACAACACAACAGTAATGCAGGTGCAGGTGTTGATATTTTGAACCTATTTATTAAGACACAGTAAAATAAAGTCTCACACTTTTTAGAACCTGGCTCTTCAATTAACAAATAACGTTTTACATAGGTTTCATTATTAGCATAGCTAATGCAAGAGAAGGCAGTTCAGACAAAATAGATACTCTTGTCTAGACCACATTTCCCAGAATGCTATGGGGAAAGACCGGGTGTCTCAGTCACTTGAATGGTAAAAGCCAGACAATTGGTTGATTTTTTTTCTTCAAGTACCGAAACATAACCAACAGCTCTAGCAAATTGAATGCATACCATGAACACTGTTGTAAGTAGAGCAGAGATTAAAAAATTCAGCTTCGATAAACGCAATATGTTGTAAAGGTGGATAGACTCACTGTTAGGTTTCTCTCTTTTTTGGCAGGGTAATGTCACAAAATATTCTATTTTCTATTTATGTTTAAGTTTCCTTTATTGTTCCTCTTATTTTATTATACCACTTTTTATAATTTATTCATGCCTCTTTTCAATAGCGGCATCTTCATAATCTAGTCAGATTTTCTCAAATTTTAGCAGCTAAACCAGGTTGAACCTGGTCAGTTCGAGGCTTCTAAAATAATGCAGGTTGATGTAATTGGTGTTGGAGCAAGTAGGTGGTGCTCTTCCATCTGGACAAAACTTTCCAAACCAAAGTGCCACCATAGTGACCAGAGACATTGAGTTGTAGGATAGGTTATGAACTTGAAAATAAAGCAGGAAGCTTATAAAGTTTGATGGTCTATTCATATAACTGTAAAGTGAAAACTGTGGTCTAGGGACTTATAGCACCAATGGACCCATGGTGATCTGATTCCATGGACAAAAATGCATTGATTTTATTCTTTAGGATCACACTAAATGTTTGCCTATGAACTCAGTGATGTTGTGTATGAAAATGTCCTCCTCATGGCTTCATTTCAGTAACCTCAACAGGAAAATCTGTATACTGTACATTTAATTTGATACTATAGCCTGAGGCTCAAGATTAACTCACTTTGAAATAACCAGATAGCCAGGCAATCAAGAATGATCTTTAAATTATTAAATAAAACATTATTAAAAGTGGTAAAGGGTGGCACATTGCTGCCTTGTAGCACTGGGGCCCTGGGTCCAATTCCTGGGATGCTATGTTTGTAGTTTTCATGTGAAATTAGGTGTTTTTCTCAAAAGAACTGAATGATCCACAATACCAAAAGACTTAGATACTGTACATCTATAATGAATAAAGCTCTTTTCATAATTGAATTATAACATTATAATATATAATTAAAAAATAGAGAGAATTAAAGAGCTAAGAATGGAACTGTTGCCTTCTATAATTAATGGAAGTTCATTGGCAGACTGCTTCACTTCATTTCAGCTAAATGTGTGAGTTCCTAGTGTGACCAGACTTTTTCAACTTCACTGTGATGACAATTTTTGAAAGGCTAAAAAAAGTGAGATTGACTTTACTCAAGTCTGTTGGACAACAATTAAAACTGAAAAGCAGTTTTTAAACTTTGAAAGATGAACAAATTTGTCAATCATAGCATTTATCATATCTGAAAATATATTTTAAATCCTTATTTTCATTTTACCAATCCAAATTAACACAAATTAATTTTACTCAGTTTAGTTGAAATATGTAAATAAAAAAAATTATTTGTTAATACACAAAGAATGTCTGTTTTTTTCAGTGTTGAAGCATCTTTGTTTACATCTTAGATTAAAAGTAAGACGTTTATAAGTGTGGACAACATTTCATTTTGTGCTTCCAAAGTAATGATAACACAAGTGAATGTTATATTGTGTATATTTATAACCTTTGTTTATTTGCATTGTATAAACTTGCATTTTTTAACTGGTGCTAATGTAAGTAAAAATCCAAGACAAAGAGTATTTTGCATGTTAACTGTCTAAATATAATAAAAATATATATTTTACTAAATGTTTCTTAAATGCATACTTTCTGACATCATTCACATTTTTGCCACTCTATATGCTGAAATATCTAGCTAATGCTTCAGGTTAAGGATTGAACAGTGTTAGATCAGTTTGTCGGCAGTTAAAGTGTCGATTGTATTCAAGAGGCAACATTCAATACAGTTAGGTTTCAGCAATAGGACCTGCTAGCATTAACAACACCTGTGTCAACATGGCTTACTTTCTCCTCAAAGATCCCTCCCACAGTCTGGGTATTTCATTCATTCTGTAAATAGTCCAAATCTTACTTTTAAATTATCTTCCTCTGACTGTACTGGTATCTTTGCTCTTCATTTCTGCAGGATAGAAATCTGCCTTTTATCAGCCAAAACCTTTGTGTGACTTTTGTCTTTTTTTACTTGTAATGATGTTTCCTTCTGTTTGATGAACACACAAGTAAACACACCATTGCAGGGCAAATAACTTTTTGTAGCTAAAAACCAGAATCATTCTGGTAAACATATAGAAAATAATTATTTATTCAAATGTCTTTGTATACCATTGGTGAAGTGAACTTTTGTTCTCGCTTAGGTTCCCACACACAGCTCCTACTGCACCACAAAGTCCATCGACAGTCTACCACCATCCTCTGCCCTTCACCCCTGGGTCAAGAAACTAGACCACCCATGCATTTGACTTGAGTGATCAGGCTGCAGTTCTGGACACAATGGGGTGATGGTTCCCTCTGGGGTTCATGACCCCTTCTTCTTTAGTGCTTTGGTTCAGCTGTCCTGCAGCTAGCTCTAGAGAGAAGGCTGGGTTTTGGGGGTCCAGCTGTGTAAATGTTTTCAGTTGCTGCGACTGGGCCTCGATTTTTTGATCCCATGCCAAAACAAGCCGAGACTACGTTGTTTTTGGCAGGCCCTGTGGACTAAAGAATGTCAGCATGACTTTAAAAATATGACGGTTTGTAATTTTGACCACAGACTGAAAACTGAGCCTCTGGTACATTTTGTGATCGCCTAATTATCCAGACCCGTTTTAATACCAATATAGGAATGAAGTTGCAATGCCTGTTGCCTCAGAGGACTATTTTCAGGGTAATGGCTCACTGCTTTGAGCCATGTTTTCTTTGAAAGATGCTTTAGTTCTCCTACCCAAAGGGGAAAGGGGAGCAGTCTGTATTAAAGTGGTGTTAATTGAACATGCTAGCTATGAATTGCTTTTTCAAATTCAGAGAAATACAATGTTTTCCTGCATTATACCAGCAATGTTCTGTATCTGCTGGTACTGTGTGTATACTGTTGCTAGAAACATCGTTTCTTAACATTTACACCTGTAGTTCAGCTGATACAATTCCATTCATCAATTTTCTAACTGCCTCGTCCAATTTAGGATCATGGGAGAGCCATGGTACACCCTAGACTTACAGTATTTTCCCGTTTCGACACAGATGGAGAAGGTTGTGAAAATATTGTGTATTTCTCTCTGGTTTTACTTTAATCTTGGCATTAACCATTATTTGTTTCTTTATATGAAAAATATGACATACATTTACCCTTTTTTTCACATGTTCAACTGCCAGTGCCAGTTTTCTGGTTTCAGATTTTCTTCCCTTTACTACTAGTATTGGAGTGTAGTATTACAGATGAGTCTCTGGATTCATAACTGTTGGGTTGTTAAAGTCCCCATTGCAGACACTAGTGCTGTACCTTGAGTAAAGTACTTTACACTAATTGCTCCAGGTGACAGATGACCCTAGTAAATGAATGATGAACAGAATTGCAAGGGCTGATCTCTGTGATGGATTGATGTCCCATCTAGAGGGGGGGGTCAAGCACTCTCTTATGCACTTATATGCTCAGAAACCAGGATAAGTTCTGATCCAATGAGCAAATGTGGCTCATGAAATAATTTTATTATTATTAATATATAGTAAATTATATATTATCTCAGGTCATGCAGCTTTAATAGTTTAATTAATGGGGAAAAAATCAATTTTGATCATCTTTAAATAACTTTTTACCATCCTTAAAAAATTGTTTTGGATTTCATGTTATTAAAGCCTGTTAATAAAGGGTGGAATGCTTCTGTCATGGTTTCAAAAACTTTATTTTTTACTTGTAAAGAAAAATTGTAGTACCATCATACAAGATTGGTTCTTATGAAGAAGTCGTTTTACTTCACAACCTTTTTTTTTGATTGAACATTATGCATATCTGTAAGAAAAAAGGTTTAGTATGAGAGTAAAATTTCTGTCCTATTCCTGTAGTTTCCTGAACATCATCGCTGAAAACAAAACTATTTTTTACTTTATTAAAATGCTGCAAGACTATTGATTTGAAATTATTATGTTGTCCTAAGGCTGAAAAACATATTGGAGACCTCCAAGCCAATATTATTCTAGTCTGTAAGTGTTACGGTACAATCAACAAGTGTTGTGCTCTTAGCATCTGTTTATTACACCCCAAAGCTACCTTGAGGACTGTGACTAAAGTTTGCCAGGGCATTAGGGCCTGCATACAAAGAATGTGAAGGCAGAGATATGTATAATCTCAGAGGCATAAACAAAAATTAAAATAGTATTACTTTGCCTTAGAGCTACAGCCAATATTTAAATATTTAAATTAAAAAACTGCTAGATATACAGTAGCTACTATAGTATATTTTGGTCCTGAACATTTTCTTTAAAATGTGGGAAATAAAGGCCAAACAACAGGAACAAGGGGGAGAGTGAAAGCAAAGAACAGATAGAAGTAAGGAGTGCAAATTCTGGCCTCCCTTTCAAAGCACAACGTCCTCAGCAAAATCAAATTGAATTTCTGCCAAACAATCACATATCTGATGACATTTACATTTATAAGAAAACATCCACCAAAACAAGTGGATTCTCCAAGTGTCTGTGACTGAAATCCAATCAATTATGGAAGACACTACCAGTTCATCTTGTCACACTACTTGAGTCAGAGGGTTGGGTCCCATCACCCTTATGACATCCTTTTCTTACACATAGCTTTCCAGGTTTTAAAAGATGACCCAAGTCTTCCCAAATGAGATCTCTGTCATAGCAATATAAGGCCGTCTTGCAAAAAAAAATAAAAAAAAATCTGGTAATGTAGCTCTGTAGTCCAGTTGCGTTTAATGTGTAGCAGGATGTATCAGGTTCTAACAACCAAAAGACAGCACTCAAAACCCAAGCCACCATTTATAACATGCACACCTTTTAAATATCAATCAAAAGCTTAATAATACCCATGTTAAAATCTAAAATTCACAACCATTTGCCAATCATATAATAAATAGATAATTAACACCCTCCATGGCTATTTGAAAGATTAGGATCCTGCAGTGGGAGGTGATCTGAAACTGAAGCCCTTTTGGCCTGCTGCAACCGTTAATCAAAGTCAATTAAATTACAGCACAAACAACACTCTCACACCCATTGGGACATACAAATATAATACATACTGGAATGCTACTGTGCCATATAAAAGTATGCAATGACAGAGTACCTGGTCAAGGAGAGAGACTACAAGAAAAGGCAGACCCTGAAACATCGGGGGCTGTCCAAAACATGACCAAAACATAAACTGGGCAATATACAGTAGGCGAAACTCATCCAAACTATCCAAAGAGGAGAGACTGTTTTAATACTGATAGACGGGAGAAGAAGAGAGAGCAATGCACTTTCTGCAACATTGCATGAAACACTCAGGGAACAGAAAACAATGTTCCTCAGAATAACCAATAAAATCCCAACATTTCCTACACCTGCTAGCATCAATACACATTGGATCATACTAGGAGAGGGGGAAGGAAACACAATAGAACTGGCACCACATTACATGATCTCTCTTTTTAATTGTTTTTGCTTTGGCAACATTATAATTCACAGGACATTTAAAGCCAATTAAGCTTTTTGAATTTCAGCAGAGAGAGGCAAAAAGAATTGTGCATTGCTGACCTGGATTTGAAGCATCTGTTGCAATCTGAAGCTCTTTCTCCTCACTCTCAGTGTGTTGAGAAAGATTCATAACATCTGGTCATCTTTCTCAGGCACTACGTGGCTGAAAGGGTGTCTGCCAAAATAATATATAATGTACTTTCTGCCAATAAAAAAAAATGTTTGAGATACAAGGTGATGGAGCAACTGTATACTTATATGTATATACAGTATGTCTGACATATAAAGGGAATGGGAAAAAATGTCCCTAAAATCTATGGGGTTTCATTTTTGTCAGGTGATGCCTATTGTTCTGAAAGGAATTGTATATGTTCTCTCTCAAAATGCCGTGAAGATGCAAGCATTTTGGGATTTGTAAACCAAATCGTAGTTAATCAAGTTCCTGATCACAATGTCCGTCTGGTCCTCTTGTGAACTGATGGGAATAAATACCCATAGTGAAATGATGCCTTCAGAAATTAAGAACATGTGCAGTTTATTCTTATTATATATATTAAATTAAATAATGTAGTCCAATAGAGACTATAAAACATCACGTGTATAGTATGCCTCAAAATTACTTGTTTTGTTTTGATTAATCGGTATTTTAATAGTTTTTCTTCATCAAATGAGTAATACGTATATATAATATACTGTATATATACAGTATCTCTGGCTTGATTTAAGGTGCTTGGATTATACCTTGCATGTTGTAAATAAAATATACTTTATGTGGAGATGTAACCATCTAGAATGCACATCAAAACTCACATCAGTGGAAAACACTACATTACAGTCTCACCTGCCATACCACTTCAGTAGGTGACACTTGTGTTCCGTTAGAAAGTACTGAAACTGTAAATTCGGTAATAATCATATTATATCACTAATAAATCATATTTCTTAAAAATAGGATCAGACCTCAATTTTTTTAATGTGCCTGTTTTCACAGAAATTCAAAGAAAACTAAAAATTCTGGAGCAATGTTAACAAATCAAAACAACTGAAATTGTTAATATTGCAATTTGCAGCTAGATTGTTGAGGTATGCAAAGCTCAGATCAATTTAATATAATGTTTATGATCACTTGTTAAACAGGTGTGGAAATCATTGCATCTAGATGATTAAAACATTGTAGTCGACATATAGTATGGTTATCTTTGGATAGTGACAGAACTCTTTAACATGTGTGGGACATAGGGAAATGTAGTTATTTCTATCCATGTATTTGGCTTATAAGCCGAAAGAAAAACTGCAGTACATACAGTGGTTGCTGAGAGAGACATTTTATGTTCCATTTAAACAGACTCTTTAAAAAACCTCATATTGTTTTAGAAATGTAAAATTAATAAAATGACACTCAAAAATCCGTATTGTGAATAGTTGTCTTTTGATAGTAGTCAAACAAGGCCTTACCAGGACCTGCAGAACAGCATGACTGAAAGGCAGATTAGAATGTCTGTGTGAAACACTGTATAATAGTTTCTGAAAAATAGAAAGCAAATATTCTTGTCACTTGCTAGCTTTGTCACTACACCAGTTTTGCAAAAGATCCTTAAAATAATATTAAAATGTTTCAAGCGATGCATACTGTACCTCAACAAAGTACAGTCATTGCAAATTGAAATGATAATGGTTTAAATACATTGATCTAAATATCTAAATAACAAGGTAATTCAAATCACTACTTATGATTCACTACAAATCACTACTCAACATTTCTATATGGCCTCTTTTTTATTTTACCATGTTTATTTGCTTTGAAATACAATATGCTTTTAAAGACAGTATGATGTATTTTATAATAAAATATAACATATAACTATCTGTTTTCTGATTCTATGTATGCAATTAAAAAAAACGGTTATTCTATTAGTGTCAAAAAGTAATGTGACTGATCTCATTTGGAGCTGTGGTAGCAACATACTGTAGTAATAACATCCTGTCTTGATAGTGTAATCATTTTATTTAATAAAATTGTCCCTAGTAAGCATACAGTATGATAAGCATAGGAAACAAATAATGCGTTCATAAACATTTAATATTGAACCAATTTGTCTGACAACCACATACAGCGGCAGTACTTTCATTCACTGTGCCACCTGGACGTAGTGACAGAGTAGTGCAGTCCTGCATCAGATTATTTGAAAAAATAAATAAGCGATGACACACTGTAGTCTGTGACACCAACGAGCCTACTGCAGTATATCTACTGACACTTGGCACATTCTAGATAACTTTATCTTTCTATATAATTAGTTTCCTTGATAAATACCTTGAGAATATTCCCCTTAAAAATAATCCAGATTAGCTATGAGTGATGATAGGTCTTTGAACATATCATAAAAATCTACATTTCAAAATCAACAAATAGTTTCCTAGTGTATGTATTCATCACAAATCGAAAAGGTACAAAACTTCATCACAGAAACAAAGGTCTTTTCCGATGTTAAGACCTTCACCTTAGTCTTATACAGGCAAGCCTTTATCAATGTTGGATGGCACAGTACATTAAAAATATCCATGTTAATAAGACTAAAAAGTCACAATAGGACTTTTAAATAGGACTCTGCACCTCAGGAATGTTGTGTTTTTTTCTAATTTTCAGTGGAAACCTTTAGAACCCACTAACTAAAATCCATTTTCCTCTGAAAGCTAAGGAATGCCTGAAAGTTTGCTTCCAACTTTTAATTTCTTATTTTTACCATATCTACAGTATTTTAAAAGCAACAATAATCATTTGACTACAAATGTAAGGTTTATTATGATTGTTCTGAGGTGAAAATAGGGTAATGGTTTTCAAGTTTTACATCTGGATATCCTCAACGCATTGGTTAGAGTGATCTCAGTGGCAGCCTGGTTGAATGTTGCTGGTTTTTCGTAGAAGCTTCTGACCTCAAAAGAACCACATTTGAGAAACTATGAATCAGCTTATGGTTTTTCAGTTCTTGATGTGACTGTGAGTAGGAGAATCCGCCAAACACACATACAGTAAGTACAATTATACTAAAACCTAGAAAATTATACCCTGTTATTATTGTTATTATTGAACCAAGGGAGACACCATTATGAAAAACAATTAGCATTTTCATAGCACAACAGACCTTCAATAATATCTACAGAACCTATTCTGAATTGCTTTCTCTTGGCTGTCCCCTTATTTTCTGGGGAAAGATTCACTCAAATTACATTTTTTTGGCCCACATTCTCCCCCCAACAAAAGGAAATACAATCACCCTCATAGGGATGTGGATATATCGACACAAGCTCATGACCTCAATGACCTTTTGCACCCTCTGCAATCCCTTGTCAAGTGGTCTGGCCGTTTGGAGATGGGTAATTTACAACAGGGAGAAGGCTTGATGTCCGCATTGATTTAGAGCAGGAAAGGCACCCTTGACCTCTGAGTTCAAGCAAGGATATTTTTAATTTTGCAGAGCACCCAGTACCATCAACAGAAAAACCCTTTTGCAGTTGCATTTTTATTTATTTTTTTACTCTCTTCTGGCAAGATAGGTGAGAGGTCAGGTCACGCAATGCTGCTTGAGAATCAGTGACCATTTAAGTTCTCCAATTATAAAAGGGTGCAGTAAATCAATCGATTAGCCAATTCAGAGCCCATCTATGTGGAATTCTGGCTAAAAAATCTGAGTGTGAGTTTGCTCTAATTTGGCAGGTGCTGAGAGAAAAAAACAGAGTGTGATTTAAGGGTGTCTGGGTTCTACTCCCAGTTGTCTCACTGGCTCATTGCCTGGGAGCAATTGTTTCACTGCCTATCACTTCATTCCCAGTCTGGTCATAAATTGGCAAAACAATACCCAAACACAAACACTGTACTTTGCAGGCTCTTCTCAAAGAACAGCAACATTGGGGACAGATTAGGAGATAAAAATGTCATTAAGAGGAAGTAGACCCTTGTTACCCTTAGTATCTTATTGAATTCATGATCACGTCAGTTCTTGAAGGATACCAGAAAGATAGCTTAAACATTTGGCTGTGTACTGTATGTTGTTCAGATTGATTCATTACAATTCATCCCAAGCCAGAAGTCTATGGCTATCAGGTATCTCCAAACCCTGAGTTGCCTAGCCATTTGTTAGCAACATATACAGTAAGTCTACTGATTCCTCAGGTCAGTCTCCTACTATGAATTAATTCAATGCTATTGGGTCTTAGAAAGTGATGGTACTGTAACAATTTCCTTTTATGAGATCTGTTAAATTGACATTCATGTCTTTTGTGAAAAGAATTGCCTCTTGGTTGCTAAATGCACTTGGCAATTAATTCTTACTAGTATTAGTGTTTTCAATATAAAGCTAGAATAATGCTAGGGTGTAGATTGTCAGCACCTTTAATGATCTGGTTCTGCGTGGGTGCACAGAATAACCTAAAAATATGATTGGGATCTTGTAACATTGACCTTTTAAAACAACTTATTGAATTTTATTGATATTTATTTGTTATATATCACAGGAAAAAATCTCCACATTTGTCCTTATAGCACATTTGCTTGAATAAACATTTTAAGTGGCATAAAGACATGTACAGTAAGTTTAATGTATCTTGAAAATAATTTAATCTTGATACAAGTTTTCAGTCATGGCATTACTGTGGTTTCTGAAACCATATTTAAAAGACCAAAGTGCATGATTTGTAAGAAATGTTGATTGTTTTATACAAACTAATAAAATTCAATGCATTCAAAACAACGTTATGCAAAGGTGATGAAAAGGATCTGACATTGCACTTAGTTTTCAACAATTCAAATTAAAAATGTCATATTCCATTATTTTGCAGACATTTGTTGACAGTCTTAGTAAGATATGTTTGTAAAATAAATGTGTGAGACCTGTGGAATTTATCTTTAGAAATTAGAAAATGACAGTTGCAGACTACTGAAAATTGATATAGGTAACTGTATTAACAATGCATGTCGTGAACACAGCTGGTTTGTCACCTATAACTCCTAAATTAGTCATTCAATTTTGAATGAAAATCACATCACAATAATACAAAACAGAAGGAATGCAAACATCATTTACTACTGCAGACACTTCATCTTAAAATCCAGTAAAGGAGACCAACCATATACAAATACAAATATTTTCTCCCAAAGTACAGGTATAAGAAATTCTGTCTTCATGTCAATGAAATTCATCAACAAATTTAAGACAAAGGAAAAGTATTGGCGCTTTTCCATCAGGACCGGACCTATTTACAGTGAAATTCTGTAGGTCCCCTCCTACTGTATACAGTATGTAAGACATTATTATTGTTGTTGTGATTGTGGTGGTTTATTATTTTATTAGCAGCGTTTCTTTCACGTTTTCACTGATTTACTTCCATTCAGTAGGAGTCCCATGAAACTACAGTAGGATTACAGAAATTAAGACAAAACTACTGAAAGACACAAACAGCAAAACTGTAAAAACCACAAAGTACATAATTTAAACAAATCATTAAAATGAATTTTTAATTGATAGTGATTAACCACACTGAAAATAGAGAAAAGGATGTATAAATGTTTAGCGTCCTGGCCAAATTTCCCAGTGGCCTTTACCAATCATGGCCTCCTAATAATCCCTATCTGTAATTGGTTTCATCACTCTTTTGTCCTCCCACCGAGAGGTGTGTGCTGAGCCTACTGGTGAACTCTGGCTGTCAGCGCATCATCCAGGTGGGGCTGCACACTGGTGGTGCTGGAGGGGATTATTACCTGTAAAATGCTTTGAGTGTGGAGTGGAGTGTCGAGAAAAGTGATCTACAAGTGTAAGGAATTATTATTAATCATTATAGCATTGGACCTTCGAAGGACATACAGTACAATACATAGGACACAGGACATACAAGTGCAATAGTAATAAATGTAAAGGACTTAATAGCATTAAGTCATTGACTTAAAATCACACACAAATCTGTGAGCATAACATAGAAATGTCTGAAATATACAGTACAATATGAAATATTATAAGTAGCTTATTTTAGACAATGCAGATTTAATAAAGTGTGAAGAAACACTTACAGAGAATATTACATTGGAATTTTTCCCAGGAAAAGCCTAATGGTATAGTCAACCAGCTTAAGGTGGGTGTCATGGTAAATTGGGTGTTGATAATAAAAACGTTTGTGGGTAAAGGCTAAGAATACATTAAATCTCAGGGCAGATTAACAGGAGTTCAGAAAAGTAAAACAGTTGTGATAAAAAACACAGTTTAGGAAATATAGAATTTTTAAATTTGACTCAATGTTATGTACAGTAAGTTGCAATATTTATCTTGCCCATTCCCACCAGCAGGGTGGAAGTGCCAAATTAAAATGTATACCCAGCATGCCATTAGTTCAAAGGCCATCTTTGATCTTTCCTCTCTTTGAGGTACTGTAATACTTGTTTTGCAGGCACATATTTTTTAGCATTGCTAAGAGAATATACTGTAAGGCTTGGCTACGACACAGCAGGTTAAATAAAGAATGTTTCAGGTTTAGCTAGTGATAAATTAATCTAGCTCTAGGCACAAGTATTGACCCCAGGCATATGAAATGAAAAAACAGATCTACATCTACTGTACATGGTTCTCTGAATTTGTTTGGTAAATAATAAAGTTTCTTTAAATATTTGAGTAACTTTCTTGTCCCCATGTTCAGTCCCGCACAATTGTGTTTTCTCTGAGCAAAAGACATCATTTGCCTGTGAATGCAATTTGCAGTACCATTAGTTACACGGTCTGATTACACTCAGGATCAGTTACAGTGCCAGGCATGGACCCCTCTCCCCTGACATGCATTAAAATTGAGATGCCCTGAGGTCTATTTTCAGCCACTGACTCTTCGAGACCTGTACATTGCCTCAAGCCATTTATAAAGTGGGTACACACATTAATAAACTCTTACACTCATAAACTAATAACAGTCGCATCATTCAGTTAAAATAGTGCCTGCCTACCCACTAGTAAAGAGTCGCTCATGTGAGTAGGATAACGTTAAACTTTTGGCACTGTCAACTCTTTTGTATGTATTTGGTCCTTCTGTTTTGACACCCCATGTAATGTCTCAGGATTGACCTGTACCTTAGCCATAGCATAATAACCTTGTCCTTACTGTACACTTTTCTTTTGGAGTAACAGAGGCTGGCAGCACAGACTGCTGAGAGAGTCCGCTTCTGTAAACTTGGCAGGAACACTTCCACCACAAACATCAGTGGCATATTTGCATATTCATGGATTAATTTGCACTAGGGTATGCAAATGTATGCAAACATCATTTCAGAAGCAGTCTAAAATAGCAACGAGCACTTGAACTGCTCCTCGCTTTAATATACAAACAGACAAATATATACATATACTGTACAGTAAGAAAAAAAATGATGCATGTCTCAGTGGAAGGCTCATTAGCTCATCTTAGAGTACTGGTTACACAAATAGTAATAGTCATCTTTTTAGGGAAAATCAAATGTTCTCAATGGGCGTTTACATGCTGTTTGGATTATTTTTTTATGTTTCTAAAATAGCAATTCATCTCATAACAGCATTCTCTCTACATCCCCATGTTAATGCTGTAAATCCCAAATAACCCGGCTAAGACAAAAAGAAATATGGAGACATTTCATTTAATCAGTCAGTCATCTACAGTATGAACGGCTTACATGCCTGTTACACCAAGCAGCTGAGCTCATTTAATAATGGTCTAGTATTATTGATTACAGGAAAATAATTATTAATCAGAGTAATTTGGGCCTATATTTTTTCAAGGAGTCACTATTTCTTTTGTTTCTTTAATTTTTATTTATATACTGTACTGTCATGAGTAAGGTACATTTGTAGGATGCCATGGTCTATTATTCAAAGTATTGTATACCAGTAAATAGATTCCAGGCAGCGTTCCCGGGTGTAGAACCACCTGATACAGTTTGTACTGTAATGTGAACTGTGCATTAAGGATCTTACTGTTCTTAGTTTAATATGTACTAAGTTGCTGCTGTTGGTTAGAAGCCAACATAATGGAACATATATTTACAAAGGCTGATTTGCTCTTTGTACTGTAGTGATCTTTTCAAAGTAACTGCTGAGTGTTGAACTTCTGCAGTGTTAAATCACTGCTTGATTTAACACTGCAGATCTGAGGTATTTGTTTAGAAAAACCTGACTTATGCTAGCAGCAAACCCTAGTTTAGTCTATTCGCTGTGATTTACCCCAAGCTCTTTATCAAGTCAAAATATGATGAAGGGGTGCATGAGGAGTTGACCAAGAGAGAAATTCTAGCATTTTCCCACAGTGCAGCCTACTGGGACAAAAGGCAAGAAATAAAAAAAATAAGACAGGAAGATAGGAAGAATCAAGGCAGACAAACCAAAATATTTTCATTTTCAAAGTAATTTGTTTCTGTTGTGGCCAATTTCTTGTACAATTCTCTTAATATAACTGCACATGTAACATTTTATATTAATGTGTTACTATAGCCGAAGGCTACAATTTAAACATAGCTATATGGTAGCTCTACAGCATAAGAATATGTTTGAATAGCCAACATATTTTTCACAAATTACATGATGCAAGCATGTAGCTCTAATGTTCCTCAGTGATGACAGGGTGCAAAGTAATATTAAGCAGTTGATGCCAGTGGTTCTGGAAAATATAAACATGTTTCACGTTCCAGACAGGTTTTTCAAATACAGTCTAGAAGCTCTTTACTGCTAGACAAAAATATATTGTGCTATTACAATATAATTATTTCCCAATAGTTATTATATCATTAGAAGAGAATATGGTTTTCTCCAAGCTAATGCATTAATGTGAACAAGTTCCACTTAGACTGCTACTAAGTTTCTTAAACCATGTAAAGAGGTGTTTTAAGTTATTCCATACTTCAGTAACCTCTAAAGGGCAGCAGCTGTGACTTTGGGTTCATTGCATTTAAGAACAGGTCTACTATGGCACTGAGGACTAATTTTAGCAGCCAGGTTTGCTGCAGTTGATCTTAAGTGGGCACACTAGTATAACATAGAGCTGCACACTGGCCATGTGTTGAACTCCAGTTAGTATACTGATTTCAGTTCATTGCAATTAACCCAATAGGTTTAAGGCTGCAATTTTGAAAAATGTATAATTCTGCAGAGGTATCACATCTCTGCAGGTTTGCACAAACTCTGAGCTTGCCTTCTGTAAAACTGAGTTACAGCAGCACTCAATTACTGATATCAATGACACAGCAGATGTGACATTTTGCATATGTGAGAAAATAGTGATTAAAGCAAACAGAATAAAAATAGAATATTTGGATATATAGTCAGATGTTTCGAGGGTGTTATGTTAAAAATGTACAATGTATTAGTAAGACCTAATAGACATGTACTCTACAATTTCAGTTAACCATTAAAATAACAATATTGTTGTTCTGGAATCAGTACAGACAAGAGTGACCAGATACAAAGACACACTCCTAGCTTGAAGAGAATATATGTGTTTTTTTAAGGAAGTTTGTAGCTTCACCTTTGAAATGGATTTTCTATGCATACTGTCTCTGTTTTAGTCCTTAGTAACTAATCTCTTTACTAAAATTGACACAGGAGGTCCAAACTTAAAGGTCAAAATATTACTTAAAAGAAAAAAAGTTTGAACAGAGGAAACATCTGATTTAAGTATTCAAAATGCACAAAGGTATTGGCTGTCAACACATAAGACTTTTTCAGAATAAATGGTGAAATATGAACAAAAAAAAGAGAAACTAATTGTATTGTCATGGAATCATTTTTTTATGCAATGCTAAGGTAGTAGGAGTCTTGAACAAGTTACTCAAACAGGTTGTTGAAGAGGATATTCTTGTTTCTTTCAAGAAAAAAAAAAGATAAAATCCTCAGACTGATTAACTACTAGCAGTGTAACAAGCTGGATGAGCAGAATTGCCTCTTCATTTGTAACCCTTCTTATGTTTTTACATGTTAATGCAAAAAGCCTTAACTACTGAACTAGAAAACAATTATGCCAAATTAATGCTGGGTATAACAAAACACTGATAACTATATCAACTTTAATCTATTAAGCACTTTTTTTCTTTTGGGTAGCATAGCCATTTAACATCTCATATTAGTCAGTAAGGTGGTATAATATTTGAAATATTTGATATCGTCTTTAATTGGCCAATGTGTGCAAAGTAATTTCCCTATGTCTGGTCTCTACCTGTAGGTCAGATAGCCATTTACCATAAAATCCTTGACATAAGGTGAGGAATCATAAAATGTGGGTGTTTTTGGAGGTTGTTTTTGATAGAGTTCTGCTATCTTCAGTTGAAGCTTTGGCATTGCTAACAGCTCACTGTATTTGCACACTTGGGGCTTGTGGAATACGCATACACTCATTTTGACAAGCAGTCAGGTCCTTCACCTTTCCACATCCTTCTTCAGAACTATTGACACTCTCTCAAAACTGATATTACAATGCTTTTAGTTTTCATTAATTGTAATGGCAGTTCCATAATTTATTAATGAAACTTTACAGTCAGTGAAATCTAGAAAGAAAAAGAAAAAAAGAACTGCAAAAACCTTAAATCTACTTTCACAATCCTATTAAGCTGTTCAGCTACAGGGTGTTGTAATCTTTTCTTTTGGCACAGTCATCGATCAGATGGTTAGTATGTACTGTAGGCTTGCTGTTTGTGACCAAGGGTTTATAGCTTCCTAGTGTGTTTCCAAATTTCAGGATAAACTGCACTCAGCAAGCTTCTAATCCTCTTTGGTTCTTTACTCCAGTATCAACACTTTTGTTTATTTGGAATGGTTCTTCCAGATTGTACTTTGGTTACAATGTGAATGAGGACTTCAGTACATTTTCCAAGTATTGCTCACTGCTATAATCACTGGTCAATGGTCAAAGCACATTGTTTTAATGAAACTTGCAATGCTTCCAGTAAGAGCAAGATGCTCTTCCAATTGATGAAAGCACTCCTGTAAAGCACTGTGGAGCTTGAACTACAGTATGCAAAATGCTGTATGGCACATTTGCACACTATTAAAATAGTCTTGAAGCCTGTAAGAAGCCTTCATGTAACGGTAAAATACATATTTTTATTACTATATGCTTACTGATGTTTTTTGAGTTTCGTGATTAAAAAGTTGTGCCATAGTAAAAAGAATTAACATTAACTTCCTCAAATGAACCTGTTCTTGATTTTTCAACAGTACAGGTTTTATGAAACACGGTTCTGTTTACTGTTAAACTTTACAAGATATTGTAGTAAAAAACAAGCTAATTAACAACAATCTCTGTGACATGGCACACTGATCTGAGGCATTTCAGGATGTGTTAGTCTTAATCACTATTTATTAACAAGCTCAGCAGGCCTCTCTCTCCTGCTCTTTGATGTTCCCTGGCATCCCTAACATCCCTATTCATCAGAGAGCTCCAAGACTGTCACGTGAGTGTGGTTTTGTGCTGCTGAAAAACAAAGCCAGTCAGAGCCAAAGGGTAGATTAATCGGGATCTGTACGTAGACTAAATATTAAGACATATACAAGGATCTGGAAATGGTATGTGGTATGATTTTAGTTGTCTTCATTTTTTTTCCTGGACTGTAAAACAAAGTTCTACTTCAATCATTGTTCATAGAGTTTTGGAGTGGCTGATGAACAATTTACAGAAACAGGACTTTTATGAAAGCAAGTCTGAAGTGCAGTTCTGCTTCCTTGTATCCCAAGGAAATTGGTCAGTCCTACCATCCTGCTACAACAGGACTAGGTGAATACAGGTGAGTTTCCCACTCTCCAGTTTCCCTAATGCACATACACATGGTTCACCAGAAAGGCCAAGAGCATAATAATTCACAGTTCAACCTTCCTATATCAGGACTGAGTCTCTAGCTTTGCATTCTCACAGCCCCACGTTTATTAACCTTCTGTCAGGTTCTATTGGGCAGCTCTTCCAACATTCAGTCATTATCACATTTGCTTGGACATGACAGGGCAGGACAGTAGACTTACTGCATCCTGAAAGCTCTTTTCCAGCAGACCCTCTCTATTGGAATTCTTTACTCACAAGCTACAGAACCCACACACAAAAACTCCCTTCTAGCAACCTTAATGCAATACTGTGCAGTTTTCATTTCCGCAATTCCACAATTTAATATTTATTTTGTAAAAACAAAAAAATGATGAAACATGAAAAGCAGAGATATTACCGAACAATTCACCATCCTGAATCAGTACTCTGTAGAATAATAGCAATTACAACTTTTGGCTGAATTTGGGAAATTCTTCATTTGCTCAAGCTCTGTCAGGTTGGATAGGGAGCATTGACGAACCACAATCTTCAAGTCCACCCATAGATTCTCAATGGAATTCAAGTCTAGGATTGGACTGGGCCACTCAATGCCATTCATCTTCCTTTTCTGAAGCCACTAGAGTGTTCCTTTGGCTGTATTAAAGTCGTTGTCCTGTTGGAACATTAATCTTTGACCAGTGTAAGGTATTTTGCTGATGGAAACTGGTTTCCTTCAAGGATTTCCCTGTTATATCCTCTCTTTGTTGTTCCCTCTTTCCTGACACATTCCCGAGTTCCTTTCCTCTGAAAAGCATCCCCGTAAGATGGTGCTACCACAATCATACTTCATGGTAGATACAGGGTCACAGGTGCTATGTTAGGTTTGTGCCAAGCATAACATTTTACATTAAGGGCAAAGTATCCAATTTGTATTTCATTGGACAAGAAAATCTTTGGCCACATGTCCTTTTGCAGACTCCAGACATTCCTTTATACATCTAGCCACTCTCCCATAGAGACTAAATCTGTGCATTGCTCCAGAGATTGTGTTTCTTGTACGGGCTCTCTGATCTCCATGGATCAGTAGTAGTTTGGTCATTTTGGTCATTGGGCTCTTGGTCACTTCCGCTGTCCTAAGAAGAGTCTGTCTGGTTCTGTATTCTGTCCATTTTCTAATGACGGACCTGGCTGTGCTCCTGGGAATAGCAACACTCTTGATACTGTATGTTTTTCTGTCCCTTCCCAGATCTATGCCTCCTCACGGTACTAACTGTCTGGACAACTCCTTAATCTTCAAGGTAGAGTTTCTGCTCTGACATGCACTGTCAACTAAAGGAATTTATACAGAAAGGTGTCTTTCTTCTGAAATCATGTCAACCAATTGAACTGACCACAGGAGGACTGTATTTAAGTTGTAGAGTGATACCATGGGGAAATGAGATGCACCTGGGCTCAATTTGAAGTGTCATAGGAAAGGAGGGGAATGCATGCCTATCAAAACATTTCAGTGTTTTATTTTTAAATTACATGCAAAAACGATTTGGTCCACTTTGAATAACAGAATAATTTGTGTTGATCTGTGACAAAACCCCATATTCATGAATTTTTCTTTGATTTAGTAATATAAAAAATGTGTAAAACTCCAAGGGAGGTGAATACTTTCTGGTAGCACTGTACATACATAAGCTAACCTGAGCTGAAAAAGTCCCTGAATCTGAGTCAATGTATGAACAATATAATGTTAAATAATTATAGCCATGTGGTGCAGAATATAGGGAGGACATTAAACCAGTAGATTTTTTGTAAAATCATAAATTGCTATGAGACATAGCTCATATATATTTCCTGGGTGCATGCATAGTATGTTTGTACTGTATGTTATGTGTCTACTGTACTAAGAAGTAAAAAAATAGGTGAAAAGCGTGAGAGAAAAATTGTTCAAATCTTCATAAATTGTTGATATGGAGATATTAATCTAAAAATACTTTTTTGTAACATTATCTGCAATTTATTTTGGTAAACTGTTAAAGGAATCAGTGCAACTTAGAACTAACACCTTATAGTTTGTTTAGTTCATGTTTTAGAGTACTTGGAACAAGAACATTTTAGAATTTCAGGACACAATGCAGAGTACAAGAGCTGCAGAGTCTGAAATCTTTGAAAAACAATCTTGATGCACTTTCTCTCCTGGACTCCTTGAAGGTTTTGACATTTCTATTTTTCTCAGGCATCCCCCAACAACAATCTATGTGCTGTTTTTGAAATATAATTAGCTAAGGTTTTAATGGGTTTGTAACACTTATAGTATTTTAAAAGAAACAAGGAGAGCAGGAGAGCAGCGGGTCCAAAAGTGCCTGCTGCCTCTTTAAGATCAGCTTAAGTGATCAAAATTTCATGCAAGGTTGCCATTGGTAGTATAATGTTACGCTTTAAGAGTTTCCTAATGGTTCACATGTGTGAGAGGCAGGGAGCTGGGGAGGGCTGTCAGGCCCAGGCAGCAGGGAGAGGGGCGGCAGTTTGGAGTGGAGAAAAGCTTCCCAGGGGATTAGAAAAGGGCAGCCATATGAGATTACAGCATTTCTCAGAAATGTGCTGCTCAGGACAGTTTGTGTATTTTGGGAAGCTCTCCAAATTTTCCACAGACAGCTTTTTTTCCTTCTCCTCCTCACGTCTGGCTAATTGTGGTACAGCTGAGACCATGCATGTTGAGTCAATATAAGGTTTTTTAACATTTGTTTTCTCTCACTGCTCAGTGGTAGCCTGTATATTTTAGTATGCACATGAAAATATCTTTTTTTCTTATGTTTTTTATCAAATGTGTGACAGGAGAAGGTGATGCCTGCTGTGTAGAAATCAAAAATGTTTAAACCCCTTAAGGGTTTACATGTCAAGCCTGCAGCAAAGCATTCTACCCAAACTTCTAATACAAATCTTTTTATACAATTCAGAAAAATCCAGACTACTGCCTTTCCTATAGCAGAGCTGAAAAAATTCAGTACATGGTAATGCATAATAATAGCTTGGTGTCCATTAGAGGACAATTAATAAAAAAATTTTTTGATTGACTTCTAACGGTTTACAATTTGCACATTTTTGTGATTCAATTCAATCTGTTTTTTTCTGAGGTTAGTGAAACTTTGTGAGTTTTTTAAAATTAATTTATGCTTATTTTTGCTAAAAACTTACAGAAGCTTTTTTGGTATTCCACTTTGTGAATGTGTTTTCATTACTGCCAACTCCAGCAGAGTGCTCGCTACAATATTTCTACATCTGAACCCTTTATGTAAATGTACAGGTAATCTAATAAAAGCGTCTCAACATCTGCTCTTTAAAAACAGCACATTGATCAGTCACTATGCAAATAACAAAAACTGAGTATCGGTTCAAGTTCAAAAAGTCCTGTGTTGTAAATTCCTGCTCTGTAGTAAAAAATGGAACAGTGTCAGTCTGTGACTTTACTTTTAAAGTACACTTTAGCATTATGAGTTCATTTTCCACCAAGGTGTCTGTCACTGTCTTTAAAGACACATTTATTATTAAGAGGAGTTAAGACAAAATTATATCTTGAAGCCCAAGGTACTTACTGGAATTTTGATCTCTGTGATGCTAAATGTTTAAGGTCCTCATTCACAAAAGGTTCTGATGTAATGAGATGTACCTTAACTTTGGATGGTGAGATTGTTTGGTGAACGAGGTGCTGAAAGTATGTAGATACTCTGTACACACATGAGGGGTCACTGCATGGTCCAGCCGTGCATACCAAAACGTAGAAGACAAATACGGAAAATATAAGAAAAATAGTCACTAAGTTAGGTCTGTATGAATTGAATTGACAAAAAAGTGATACAAAAAAGTTATTTGACTAAAAAGAAGATAAATAACAACCATCTTACTTAGATCATTATTAGTTTGCGACCTAATATTTCCTTTCAAATTTTCAAAGGGTTTTAGCTCTACTGCAAAAATATGCATGCTCCTGATAGAAATTGATGACAGATGTTGTGATATAAATTAAAATGAAACCAATTAAAATATCAACTTGATTGCGACTTTTTTTCTACATCTAATTTGCTAGCTGCACTGAAGTGGAAATAAAAGCTGTTAAAATATTTTATTTATCTCTTTTGTTGATCTTCTTATATGCCCTTGGGTGTAAGCAGATAGAGAATCTGTTTCTTTTCTAATCCATGGCAAAAAATGCACAATGCTAAAACAGGCGACAGACCAAGTGACTGGAGAATTTGAAATTCACTGCCATCCTTAAAGTTTCCCTCGAATCTTCGGTGCCTGATATTCAGGCACATATGTGTATGCAGGTTTTATCTTTTATGATAAGACAGTAATATCTTACAGGTATTTTATTTTACTTTATGATTATTAACAAAGAGCAGTGACAACTTTTCTCCTGCAAACCAGATCAGAAAAAATAGCTGCCTTAGCTACTTTGATGGACAGAGCTGCCCGTTCTTATTATTGAATCTGTTACAGAAAATTGACCCTCCTTCTTATAAAATCTTATCTCCCTTGCTTGCACATGGCCTGGATTGCACTGAGCCTTCTCTGGGAGATAATTATCAGCTTTTATAGACACCGATTTCCAGTTTATCACATATCAGCAGCACCTCCAACATGCAGCCCCCACATAATAAATCCTATTACTTTCATCCTTAACTAATACAGGACCTATTGCCTCTAACAGGCTTAAGGCACAAACAATCTGTATTTGCTTTTGCTATAGCTCCACTTGCGCAAATACATTGCTATCACTTGCTTTGAGATGAAAACCAATTTTAGACTAACCTGTTGTCACCAATTCAGGCCCCATGCAAGAGCAACAAGTGCCCTTTTTGAGATAGCTTTGTCTCCTTCGTTTCTCTCCCTTCTGTCTTAACAGGGATCTTAAAACTTGTTTATGCTGCTTTAACATTTGACTTACCTTACACAGAACAGGACTAAGGGGCAGAGAATTGAAGTCAAGGTGATAGAATGTAGGACTGGAAGCAGGGGGCATTATCTCTGCCCAATTACTGTAGTTGTGGGAAGTGCAACAAACCACTAAGTAATGTTTTGGATGCACAGTTAAATGGAGCATAGAGGTCGAACTTGATAAGGTGTTAGGATCAATAAGATAGTAAGATTGTATTTTATTTTTAATTTTGATCTTGTGATTTACATTTAGGCATTCTATGTTTTTTGTCTATATTTAATTTGATCTGTTGTATTTCTAAGCCTGCTACAATTTACACATACTACTGTATATGCATTCTGAGCTTCAAGCAGTAATGCAACAAAAGTTACTCCATGTGCAATTCAAAAACAATTTAATAATGTTGTGAGCTTCTGAGCTCTTTGCCTTTGCTCCATCCTGACAAAATATATTGTATTTCTTTCACTCTCATAATTTTCTGTTTTTCCAGTGGCACAATTGCAACCATTCTGATCGTTGTGGTTGACTAACTTATTTACCCCAAAACCTCAGCAGGATACTTAATTAGGGATAGAAGAGAATTGTAATTTTTCACACTGCTGCTGCTTTGTTGTGTAAAGCACCTTTTATTCCCAGGTCAGAATCAACAGAGAATTTTTCTCATCATTGTCACGTGGTCAAGAGCTCTACAAATATCAGTAGTAAGCAAAGATCAGTTCTACACTGAAAAGTGAAAAACAAAAACACATTTTGGCAGTGGGGCCTTCTTCAGTTGAGCGGAGGAGAGAGAGAAAAGGAGAAATACAGTAGGAGAAGGGGTGAGGAGGAGAGGACCAATGAAAGAGTATGTTAGAATGGGTAGGGGGAAGGTGAAAACAGGGCTAAGTGATGGAAATCTGGATGACTAATTCCAAAGGAAATGAAGAAGGCATTAATTTGTAAACGAATGTAGGGATTAGAAAGAGATTTGCCTCATATTTCTGCTCTCTCCCTCTCTACTCCACATACCTGAATAGACTCCACAGTCAAAGCGTTTTACTTTTTCAGTGTGAAATTAACCTCTAATTGTTCTTTTGCAGTGACACTGCACTCACTTTAACTTACTTTTACAGTATGTATCATTTAATCATCTGCCTTAGTCATGTCAGTATTTAAGTTACAATTACAATCTATTTAAATAACATTTTTGGTCAACTATGTATTAAAGTGCACTCTGTACAAATGTAGCTATGCTGTGCATTGTTTAGCCGCACATTTAAGAATTTTAACTTGCTCTTCACTGTGTTTAATGTAGCAACATAATGTACCCTTTTGCTGCCCTTTGCTTAAATGAAAAGGTTCTTTTTAATTTGTTCCTAAAGTTAAATACCCATTGTGATTTAATGAGGTAATAAAAGCTTTACTCTGATTTAAAATTAATAAACAAATTAAAGCAATTTTATTGTGCCCTCTCAATAGAATAGTTCATATGCTAAATAGGTTTGTTAGCCACAGGGCATAAGACTCTGTGATGGATTGGGAGGCTGGTCTGTGACCAATATTAACCAGTCGACACTGCTTGTGTACAAAAAACCCAGAGCTGAAAGAGTCCTCCTTTTGAGCCTGGACCTGTTGTTGTTTAATCAGGGCTTCCCATTGCTCCCTTGACCTTTGTGAACTAGCACATCCCTTCTAATTGTGATTGGCAGGCCATGCAAATATTTTTGGCTAGTGATTGGCAACCGAAGCCACCCTCTCCCTTGCCACAATTCTCTAGGTTCCTCCCCATCAATAGACATGAAGTTGCCTACTTTGCTGAGATAAATAGTAACCTTTGAACTCGTCTTTTGTTTTGCAGGAGCTAACTTGCCTCGTTCTTTTTTACATTGTGTCCTAGAATGTTCCCAAAAGAGATTCGGAGACAGGAATTCTACTCTGTATCACAAGATTCTCTCCTGCTTTGGAAACCACAGTGGGTGGAGAAGTTTTTCTTTGGTGTGTAGACAATGGCTCATTAGCATTATTTCAGATTTTTTGCTTTACATTGTTATTGCCAAACAACCATGTCATTCCTTGCTACAATATACTCAGATTCATGTTGTTTCTGGGTATCACGCCTCCACAAGAAACAGGCCCTCCAGGCATGAGACTGCTCGGCACAATCTGTGGAAGTTTTCACTTAGAAGATAGAGTAAAACAACAAAAATAAAATAAAATGTCTGTATATTTTTCTTTCAACGTTGTTTTATTGGCAACTATATTTCAAGTGCTTTAAAACTTGTAATTTCCAGAATAAATACCTTTTTGGGGTTGTTTAAATTCATACCTTGTTTATGTTCTGCTGTACACAGCATGACATTTTGAGCTCATATTGAAGAAAATGAAGTTTTATTTTTTTTATTTTTTTCACTTTTGCACAAAGGTGGTGCTAATTAGTTTTAGGTTTGAATTCTTCAAAAATAACATGACTCGAGTATTTTGCTCTGAAGTGATTTGACTCCAAATGTTGTTTCCTGTTTTGCATCCATCATCAGTTCTAGTATTCATTTACAGACCTGAATGAGAATGCAATGTTGATATCACTCCACTGAATTCTCTAGGGCATTAATTAGGCATAGTCTGTCTGACATTTTTTGGGTTGTGTGGCTCTTGTACTTGGACATATGCCTGAGTTGGCTGTTTAAATATGGGGTGTGACAGCATGTCCTACATATCACTTATACAGATACCAAATAAACCCTAGGCCTTCACCTCGTTCAACCCAGAAACAAACTGAAGCTAGCCACACTTAAGTTTTGAAAGAATGGTGTAAAAAATGGTTGTGAAATCTATTTCTTTCCCTTCTTATAAAATCAATGGAGTACTACTACAAATATAAAGCCAGCACTAAGATCCTAATTTGTGATGGAAATATAGAGGATAAGCACAAAACCTTCAGATTTTTCTGAACTCAAACTACCCTAACTTATTTGATTTTGGTCCCATGCATTTTTCGTGAGGAGATACCTTTCACTAGACTTCACTGAATTGGAAGCACCAGTTTTCCAACATTTGCTGATAGTATTTCCACAGAATCTGTCAGTCAGATGGTACCCTTAACCACACAATTATACAAATGCAGGGTTGCACCTTTAGATTAAGTTGTGAATGTCAAAAGGACTCAATACTTAAAGATATACTGCATCATGTGGGAGCAAGATATGGAACAGAGCTTTTCCTTTCAGTACCACACTACAGTACCTGCTCTTCAACTCTCTAGTGTTGCATGAAACTCAATGGCAATCTACCTTAGTTACATTTCAATAATCGGATATTAGGTTATCTTGGATATTTTAGGGATAATTCTGGAATTAGTGTAACATGCAGAGAACTCTGGAAGCTTTCTGCCCATTAGTATACAGAATGTAAACATAACTAGGATTTATTTTAATATGAACCTGATTGCCAAAAGCCCTAATGATGTTGACATAAGTTACATGAAATACAATAACTATTTAAAGTGTATTTACTGATGTAAATGTAGTTGGGAAATGATGACGGTGATAGCAATAATTTTGTGGTTCCACAGGCAGAATAAAAGATTAATTTGTTTACTATTCTTTAAAAGAAAAAACCCAAAGCTTTTGTTCACTTTTCACTACATTACCTGCCAGTGGGAACCTCAAAGTACCCAGCTGAGTCTCCTGGCAACCAGTGCAGAGGGGTATTTTAAGCCAGGAGTGTTCACTAAGATGAGGTCATGTCTGCCACATGGGTAGATGCCAGTGCTCACAGAGATTCCACTATGGAAACCCAGGCATGGTTCATGTCTATTTGAGGACCAAGTAGTGTCTGTTGTCTCTGGTTTGCCTTGTATCAGGACTGAACTATGATTGCTTCATTTAAACTTTTTTTTTTATTATTGGGAGTACTGAAATGTCAAACTGAAATGACAAAATTGAAATATACTCCTCTGGTTTCAAGGGTCGTGGGCAGTCTGTGTCACATTTATTTAGTGTAAAGTAGGCGGGTGTCTGAAACAAGGCCATATATTCATTATTAACCTGAATAAAAAAAATGTACATAACTTGTGTAATGCTCCGCCTGTGTAAGTGTTGTCACCGAATTAATTTCCTAATCTTCCCGTTTCTGTGGCGACATGGTTGGGAAGGTTGTCAGCACTACCAGTACGTAATTAACAGCACTTACCATGTTCCCAGCCGGTTTCCAGCTCTAGTGTCATCACAGTGTTCATCGTAGCAGTTGCTTCCGTGACCCGGTGCTTGTGTCTTTTGCTATATCTCTCATGTTTGGATTCTCTCCCTGGCTTGCCTCCCTGCTTGCAACCTCAACCACACTTCCTGGATCTCCCTTTGCTTGTGTATGATCCAGATCGTCCAATCCTTGTCAAACCCTTTCAAGCTCTTGGATCTCTCACCTGCTTGACCATTTTGTGTCTGCCTGTTTTTCCTCCACAGCGATGTGCCTGCAGCTCTCCGAGACTGTCTGGCGGTACATCTGTGTCCTTTCCTGCACGCTTGCCTCCTTGAGGGTTTGCTGCTCTCACCACCACTGCCTGCTATCGTTGGTCTGCTCCTGAATCTGGATCCTTCTACTGACCCAGAACGCCTCTGCAGGTTCATTCAGTCCCTGGCAACTTGGTTTCACCAATGTCTTATATCCAGGTTTGATCTAAACATACAGTAGATGACTATAGTCTTAGCCCCAATGCCTCGATATGCCACTGTATTGCTTTACTTAGAGCTCTTATTTGATTTATATGTAAATAAAATTGTCTAAAGTAGCCTTTTTCCATCAAAGAAATATTTTCAAGACAAACATGTGACACACATATTAGCTTCTTTCAGATTAGACTATTAAAATGGGTAATTGTCTAGTATACATAACTGCACCGAAATGTTGCTGTGTCTTTTAATAAAAAGACAAAAAACAGAATCATAACTCTACTTTTAGCATCTTAACATTGGTTTCCATTTCTTTATGGAGAAGATGTTAACATACGCCTGACCTACAGTACAAAGCACTAAAAAGTCAAAGTCTCACATATTAAACTACTTCTAAACTACAAAACTACTAAGAACATACACACCAAGAATTGTTCTCAGGTCTGAGAACAAAGCTTAGTTTACCCAAGAATCTCTAGTATAACTGTTGGTGGAAGAGCGTTTAATTACATAGCCCCATGTAAGAGATGGGCCAACAGTGGTAGCTGTTATGAAAGTTAATAGCTGAGCAGAAAGGAATCCAGAGATGGAGGTCATGACCTGGCTAGGGTCAGAGAGGTAGAGTCCAGCGGGCGGTAGTTAGAGGGCTAAGACAGTCTCAGAGACCGAAGAAACAGGCGGGGTTCAGACCATCTGGAATCGGAGTCAATAACAAAACTGGGCCATAAGCCAAGAAGACCAGGAGATGAAAACCACAGAGAGCACTTGGGGAAGAAGAGGCTCTGATGAGTGTAAACCCAATACCAAGCAGGGAGATGAGCGTAAGGCAGGTTAAAGTAGCCAGGAGGAGTGGGTGTGTCTGATTACCTAACTCAAACTGCACTGGAATGTGGAGAATGTGGATCCTCATTGGGTGAGGCATAATTGTAGCCTTAAAATCAAAACTTAAGACCTATTAAGACTATTTCTTTAATCTCTGTTTTCTGTAGTCTATAACTATTACGGTTGACTGTGGTCAAAAGACGTTACCTGTACATAAGTGTTATATAATCTATTATGTAATGATCTTCCATCAAGTTACTGTGACAATCTTTCTCATCTCTTGTTTTTTCAGTCCCTGAATGGATCTCGGTCCTGGCATCCAATGTTGAGCATGCATGTCAAAATGGCCTATGACATCAGAACCTGGAATGCCTGACCCAATATGGCAGACCCAATAAACCTTGTCTACTTCACTCAGATAACCATGATGACAGACCCAGGAAGGCAGGACTCTGCAGAAACTGTCCATGATCTATTAGAACTAATGTATCACAAACCCACTTCCTGGAGGGGTGGGGAAACAATGGATTTATTTTCTGCCACTGGGAATTTTAGTTTTTCATGTTCAACTGTTGTTATATACTGTTAGATTATTAGTTGTTCTAGAAAATTTGTAAAACACTCTGTATCAGACTGCTTTGAATGGCAATATAGCAAATAAACTGCTTGATTTATAGAACAATTGAATAAAAATAATTAACCACTCTCATAGTTCAAGGCATCCTGTTTGCAGAAATAAAACACATGCCTTGAATTGCTGTAGGAATGTATTGCATTTTATAAAGAATACTGAACAGGAGAAACATGCCAAAACAAATTTTTGAAGTTGGGAGTAAATAAATGGTACTGAACAAACAGCAGTAACACCAGAATCGTCTCTAATTTCCAAACTGCAGATGTCAACCTTTTGAACATAGAGCTCGTGAAGTGTAGTTTAAGCTGTGAAGATTGTGCAAAATAATGTGATCTTACATAAGAACAGCTTATTATCAGACTCACTTTGCATAACCACATTGCTTCTTATACACAGAGTGAAATCCAAGTATAGGTGATGAGCAAAGTGTGTCTCTGTACTGGAATAAATAACAAGACTTTGTAATCTGCAATACAGAGTTTAGTAGTTTCTGGGGGTTTTTGCATTCTCTTTGTATTTCTACAGATTTTAATATAAATGTATATATTTATAACATAAAAAATGTACAGGTCTTTGTGTTTGCACATTTTTCCTCATCAAAACGGAATGCTGCACGAGCAGCCAAGTGCTGTTTTTCCTTGCGTTCGTATAAAGAAAGTGTCTGTCTCCCGAGGGATATGTGCAGACATAAGCATTAGTTAAATACTGGCACCCAAACTCTCAAAGACTCTGAAAGCTGCGAGCGTGAGGAGAAGACTCTCGGCTTGTTCCCAGGTGCTTTCTAAATGGGATATTTCTCCCCCTGCTCTGTGGCCTCTCTGCTCTCACTCCCAGAGGAAAAAGACTCAGCTTGCAGCTCAATAGTATCTCCAAATGACGATTGTTGCAGAGCATCTTCTTGTGGAAATGAAGGAAGGAGGGAGGAGAACTTTTCACACCGCACAAACAAGACAGCAAAAGAAACTATTCTTTCCTTTTCTCAACCACCACACATTCACAAAAAATTCTCACAGCTTCTGGGTGGCTTGAGTACAGGGGACGCAAAGTGCATTCTGGAGATGTACAAAACCGAAAGAATAAAATACAAAAGGACTGCAGCAGTTTCAAATGGTAACTTTTCCATACAAAGGCAGATGCCCTCACACTGAGACATTCTTTTTTTAATTTACTGTGTCATTGTTTTCTACTCTCCACAATTGGAAAACAGTTTCAGCCTGAGTTTCATTTGTTGCAATCCACTTGTGACCGAAGGAGGCTGAGTGTGAAAAAACTGTCCTGTGCCAAGTGCGCCAGCCGACGATGGGATCAGTGTTGTGAAGCACATTGATTTCCGTGGAAGAGGAAGGTGTTAAATGTCCTTAGGAAAATCATGCATTTCTGCTACTGAGGGAGTTGATTCATTTGACAATAGGTTTCTAAAATGTTGGCCTGTGAATGCAAGTGAAAAGCTGGTATTCCAATTTTGACACTGCAGTAGAATTTTTCAGTCTCCTCTGGCCCACAGCAAAATACACATATTCTGGATGACACTCAAAAGCCACTACATACTAAAAAAAACGTTTACAATTTCATCCATCCATTTTCTAAACTGCTTTATCCAGTACAGGGTGCCTCAGCAAGCAACAGGCACAAGGCAGAGTACACCCTGGATGTGATGCAAGTTATCACAAGGCAGTCACAGACACAAACATGCACAGACTCACACAAGGCCCAATTTTGCACAAGCCGATTAATCTAACCGTATGCTTTTGGACCCTAGGAAGAAACCAGAGCACCTGGAGAAAACCCAAGCTGTGTCGGAAACTTTTACAGAACAGCAGGGATACTGAGGTACTACTCAATGGCCTCCTGTCATCCTTCAGAAACTCCACTGCTCACAGAGGAAGGATTCTTTAAGAGCAAGTAGTGGGTCTCCAGTAAGTGCAGCAGTATGCATCGCCACATGTTGCAGCAGCTGTTTAAGGAACATGGCCATAATTGCTCAATTAATTGTTCACATGCTGACACGGTTTCAAATGTATAAGCCCAGTGCAATAACTTGCAAGTAGTGCAGAGGTGTGTCCTGCTAGGCTGTTGCTTTTCATCCATGATTAGTGGTAATCTCCCTTCTTTTATTATTTTTCATTTCTGTTTTGACAATCACTTCACACCTTTTTGCACAAAAGGTTGTGACAAACTGGATAGTGGTTTAAGCAGATGTTGTTTGTCAATAACCTCTTCTTATATTTATTGTACCTCATTTTAACACCACAGGCCCAACAACTCAAGCGGCAGAGACAAGTGTTCGACAGAGAACTAACGCAGCGCTCTTTGACAGCAATGCAGACTCACAGGTTACCCCAGTCGTTTAAAATGTTGGCGTTTGTATTCACTACATGTCTCAAAATGAAGATTTCGGATTCAGTTTGATCAGGCGGATTTCTGAGTTCTTTTCACAGCTCTGGCTCTGTCTTTAAGAGGCGTCTCTAAGGGAATCAAGTGAAATGTGCCCAGAATACCACTGAAGGAGGCTATTCCAAACTCTGCAGCCCTCTCATTACTATTCAGGTGATTATTGTGCCTCCTACATAACCATATGCATAACAAAGCAGGGGAACCCCAGGGAATTTGTGCCCGGATAACCCTGCCTTCTCTCCTCTTTGACTGGAAGAGAGATGATCACAGAGCGCTGACTTCTCTACAGAAACCTGGAGTGGGCACGTTTTCCTATCATAGCTGGTCTCAGTTTTAAAAAATCCAGAAGATTAAGTGGCACAGAACTATCAACAGCAACAAATTATGTTTGGTTGGAGTGGCAGTCTTTATTTTTGAGCAAGGGGACTTGAAATGGTAGGGTGAGCCACTTTTCAAAATGTAATGTTTTATTAAGTTTAAGGTCACTGACAATGACTGGAAGTCAAGTTTGCCTTATTTCTAAAGAAAGCCCAGACATTTGTTCATGTCAATTTGAAATGTACTGTATGTAATGTGTTCTAAAAAAATAAAAATGAAATTAAAACAATACTGTAAATATTAAACATTATACCAAAATTATACATTTTCCTTAATGTCAGAAATTACACACCGTTTTGTTTTTATCTCTGCTAATTTTGGATTCTTTTCCTAATTTGAGGAGATACTGTTCCCAAAAAAAAACAATGTTCCTTTATACACAATTTATTATTATATATAATATACGTATACAGTATAGGCAAGTTATTATATTTTTTTCTCATTTTACTTAAAATAAAATCGACTTTTTACAGCATAAAAGTAATGTTTTACAGAAAGTTCAAATTTCTATTTTGTTCTGGCAGCAGAACAAATAACTTTTTCATCAATCATTAGATTAATTTAACTTTGTTGGCTCTCAGAAATGTACTGCAGTTCTCCCCCTTATACAACTTTCTTTCTATTAAGGTTTTAGTGCAGACAGATGCAAACAGTTTAAGTTGCTCTCTTAGCGTCTGTTTGCTCTTTTTGGGGAGTTAGTCTCTTTGTGTAAATATTACAATTGTGACACAATTTGCAGGTACTCTAGCCAACTACACCACCTAGAGATTTAAAAAGGCACTATGATCTTTCTGTATAGAAAGGGTGCATCTCCAGGAATCATCAGCATGCCCACAAACCAGCGTATAAAGGGTAGGTTCAATAGTTGTTGTTCTATTCCACTAAATTTCAAATACAGACCGGTACCGTAGGTATTTTTATAAATAAACATTTCTATAGAGGGAGCCAAAAAACAACCAAAAAAATAGAATGTGATTAAAGAACATGAACCATACTGAATCTCTTGCCGGGAGCACTCTGGCACCCTAGTCCACCCAGGAATTAGTGGGAGGTTCTTGAACATTCATCTGGCCTGTCAGTAGGACAGCCAAATTAATCCTTCTGTCTCTCCCAGGCTTCCCATTCTCTGGCTCTCCGACACATCGCAAGTACAGTATGCTCTCCTCCTCACTCTGCATCATCACAGGGCTGGATCTCTGCCCCCTTGCAACTGTCCTCCACAATAAATATTGCTGAGCTGCATTCAAAACACCCCCAAAACCACCACTCATGCCCCACGAATGGCACTTGCTGTCCACTGGCCACTTGAAATGGCAGCCACCTGACCACCCAAAGTCCCTTCTCTTCCATTGCGGTTGTTGGCCCCGGTTGTTCTGGGAAAACCTCTCACTAAGCATTGTTACTTGGGACCCAAATTCAGCATGCAGTGGAACGTGACTCCATTCACTTCATGAAGGCAGGCACTGCTGGTTTGGTCTCCAGCTCCTTACCCACGCACCCTGCTGATGTACACCATAAAAATCTCAAGGAAAACTCTGTGCAGCCATGCAGTCCAATCTCTCATAATCACTTGCAGTTTGCAGCAGCCACTAGTTGCCAAAAAAAGTCTGGATGGCACTGCAATGAGTTCTAATGTTGTTGTTTTTTTGCAGGGGTGGGGGGCATATACAGTATGACCTTTGATCACAACAGCACCAAACCCAAAGCTAAAACAAGGAGAAGAGACACAGAAAACAATCAGGGAGCATGTGCGAGTCACTGAGCCCTCACACATCAGACCTTCACTTGGCTTCACTTTACATCTCAATTTCTCCACAAACTGCTGCTTCTTCTTAAGTTCAACACCCCATCCACTCTCCCCCTCAGTGTATCCCTGGCAATCGCTCCAAGAACCAATCAACAGAAAACAACACATAAAAAGATAGCTCAAAGAAAAAGAAAAATATCACTATTCCCATAAATTTTTCAACTGTTCTGTAATAAAAAACTGAACCAATTCCTCTCACCCAAAGTTTGTGATAATTCATATTTACCCTCTCTTGTTAAACACAGTCCCAGTTTCCAGGCATGCTATCACGTGTCATACTGAAAAGGAAAAAAAAACACAGTAACTTAAATGCTTAGCAATTGTCTTCTCTTATTCTGGTAATTCTGAACCAATAACTCCATTCTTCACACAGCCCCGCAGGAGACCTGCCCTGCAAAAGCCTTTCACCACCAAACAAACTGGGCGAGAGTAAAAAAGTTCTGCTTTCTCCTGCAAGTGTTGGAGTCTTTATTTTTTTCTGTCCACCCAATCTGGTCTCCAGGAGCCAGTCACGTGAGACAGGTGCTCACAGGTGGAAGACAGATGTCAAAAACCTAGGGATTTCCAAGAAATGCAAAATGAAAAAACATATACAGTACAGCACATGTCCCTAACAAAAACACAAAGCAGATTAGTGAATGACCCAAGAAAACACAATCAAACTGCTGCCCAGCTCATTTCAACTCAACCACTTCCATCACTCTGTGATATGGACGGTATATACAGGGCCCTCAAACACTATACAGTACAGCAGAATTAGAAATTATGTTTTTGCTTTATAGTTGTGCAATTTGTGTTGGTGATCATGAGATAAATTAATTGTAAATGAAAGCACAATGTACTATAGTAAGCATGTTCATTTTGTAGTAATTCCATGTATACATTTGAACAATTTAAAACAAAAATATAATTTGTGTTTAATCCAGTGATGTCATATAATCAAACGCATTTTACAATACCTAATTTAAGTAAATTGAGTGTAAAGGTCAGTATTTCATTGCATATCCCTTTGAGGTAATAACTGCAAGAGGTCTAGCCAGTTTCAGTTCTTGTCTACAGTGTATTCGGGGTATTCCGATACCAGTTCTCTCTTCAGTATGCAAAGTGCATATCAAGTTGCCTAGTCTAAGAGTTTACACTTTTATCTGGGTGACCTCCTTGGTTGTGTGAGTTATGTGTTGTGAGTTATTGTTCTACTGCATGATGATGTGCCATTCAATATGGGTGCCAGCAGTTCGTTCTACATAAGCATCCAAAATGATTCTGAAAACTTCTGCTGCAGTCACATAAGTACGGCATCATGAGAGATAATTGAGTTAGAGGTGGCGTGGCCATCGCTGTAACTGTGACATTACCTCCTCCATCTTTCAAAATTCGAAGTTTACAGAAAAAAAATTGGCCAAAGTGATAGAAAAACAAAGTGTGAAGAAAGAAATGAAATGCAGATGTTTCAATTAACAGCACCTCATCTGTGAAGCATGACTGACCTGGGCCTGCACCTCTGTAATAGGCTTACTCACTTCTATTGATGATGGAACTGATGATGGCTGAAGAAAAGTGACTCAAAACAAACTGGGACTTGATCGGTGCAGAGCTTTGCAGTCAGGCTGCCTTCAAGCACAAGTGCTGATGCTCCTGCCCAGACTGCCACACATGAACCTCCCCTTCCATTAGTCACTTTGTACCCAACAATTAGCAGAGCATCTCTTGCTGATGTCCTTCAGGGTAGTCTATACAAAACCTTGATTCATCGCTACAGAGTACCTGGCTCTACTGGAGAGACTACTTGAGGTGACTTAGTCCTTCTTCCCACTTACTGATGATACAATGGCATTGTTCTCCTGATGAGTGTTGAGTGTTCATTAATTTTCAATTCTGAAATTCAGCAGGTTAAGTCACACCAATCAACTCTCCACCTACTTAGTACATACTGTATGCAGCAGTCAGTTACTCAAGTTTAAAATGGTCAGTCATGAACAATCAGTTAATCAAAATGACACTATGTTCAATACAGTCTTCAAATTATTTAGTGCAATGTTGTTTTCAGAATCGTACTATTGGATTTTATTTTCACCAACACTCTGCTCAGCCTAATGGCAACACTACTGTAGCACTGTAACACTACAATGTCTAACCGGGACAAAGCTCATTATGGTGTTTTTTCTGGTGTCCGCATCCCATGATTCGTAGTCATCATATGAAATTGGAATACCAATCTGAACACTGTGTTGAACAATGTGGCACTTTTTAGGAATGCATCCTTCATGTAAAACAGAAATGCTTTTTATTCAAAATCCATATAATTTATCACTCTAAATATATATAAATAGATTACTACTGTACATATCAATACAAATTACATACAACATTTATAGATATCAGATATTTTATAATCATAAATAATAAATTGCCTTTCCTGGTTTTCTAGAGTAGACTTTCTGCTACATTGAAGATATAGTAGTACAATCAATATATACTGGTACTGAACAGAAAGGGATGGTTACACGATCAAATCCATTTCAAACAGAAATTGCCTATTATCATTTTTTTTAAATCACCAAATGAAAGGTTGTTGAGCTAGTCTGTTTTTATTTAAAATTTATATCATCATCATGATTAACATGTTTAATATGTAATTCCACTTTATTATTGTGATCAACTAACATTTGTCAAGAATTAATTGATGATGCATGAATTGAAAAAAACTACCATGCCTTTAATTGTTTAAATGGATTTGAGGCGCTAGTAAACAAACTGTGATTCTTTCCTTTTTCATTTTTACTAAACTTAAAATGGATAAGAAATCTAACAGACTGTAACTGTCAGACATTTTTATTATTTAAAAAATAAGACATTGTTTTAAAACATGTAAAATATAGCACAGGCTTTGTTGAAAGGATCCCCTGCTGTTTCAATGGGTTGTGTGAACATGTTTATGTGGAAGGGATGCAACAGTTTGACATACATACTTAAAAACATACTGATTTCATTGCTGTTTGCTGTCAATATTGGCCACTTGTGCATTTTATCCTTAAGAATGGGGTTGTGAAATTGCAATTATACATTAGTAACTGTATTTCATGGGTTGCATTAGATTTCAAATTAAACAATACTCCTTTGTTATCTTTAATACTTTTGCTGTATTATAATGCTTAGAAAATGAAAAGAAATGTTACATTTATTATTTTTGTTTCACTAGTTATTAATGTGATAAAGTGAGTGCTTATCTTTTGTTAATAATAATTAATCTAATTTTTAAATATCATATTTAGCTTCCCAAACAAATCCGTAACATTGATTGATTAAGCTGTTCATTCAGTCTGATCAATTGCAGGAAAAGTGAACAGTTGATCAGTATTATGAGTTTACTACACACATTAAACAAACGCATTCATCTCTACAAAGGTGCAATGCTTAATTTACACATTAATATCTTTTGGTTTAAAGGCAAATGTAATAGTAATAATAACAATGACAATAAAATTAATCATACTGTGTAGTGAAAAACACAATAGAACAATACTGCATATTGAAATACATAAAAATCCTTATAGTCACTACAGGATTCTCCCACTTGAAAGCAAAATAACAGCAACAGTATTGTCCTGAGATAACAATAAAGCCCAAATACCTATTATTTTAAGGGGGTAAATCTTATGTTTTTATTTATGGAAAAAATGATTTGGTAAAAGGATGTCATAGGAATAATATTTGGTCATTTTTTAATAATTATAGTTTATTATAACTGAAGGGGAAATGTTTGCTTCATGACAACAGAAGAAAGTCACTGTAAAAAGAGGTGGCTGCTTCTTTAAGATACTGCAAAAGAAAAAAAATAGGTGGACTATAAACAATCATCAATCTGCATTCCTTTTGCCTGCTGGCCCATAAGCATTCAGCACACATCTCTTCCAGATAATTTTTGTTTTAATAGAATCGCTTAAAACAATTAATTACCAGCGTTTTTTCATTCCGGCTGCATTGGAAGAGATACGCTGGTAATAAAAAGGCATTTATTTGGCGGTTTCTGGAGGCCTGTACGTTATTAACATGTAAATTAAATCATCACAGCTGTTCCATTTTCAATCAGGCTGTGTGGAGTGAGAGCCCAACCACAGACCCAACAAGCAGATTTTATTACACGCACATTCATTAAGAACAAGCTGGGCTGTGTGGCATCTATACGGTCTAAAATGGAATTGTTTTTTTTTTACCCAAGTGTCTGTTACTTTATGGAGTTTCTAAACAAAATGCAAACTTGAATGGCAATCAAACTCACCATTCTCATTTAATAAGTACAATATTCTGACCAAAAGCTTTTAGTACCATAATCTGAGAAGAAATATGGGCAGTAAAAAGGACGGTTTCCAATAAGAAAAAATGAAAGGGAATACAATCATCAGGCTGATTTTGAATAAGTCCTTCAAAATTAATATGTTCACCGTGAAATATGTCCCGAGAAAGGAAATAATAATGATGATAACTTTGAAAATTGGGAGATCTTTGGGGATTGGAATTAATTAGTTTTACTGGGAATCTTTTGGGCATCCAAAGGAAACATGCAGGAAAAGAGATACCTGTAACTTCACAGCTCTTGTCCAAGTGGTGACTAATGCCATTGGTTAGGGATCTTGAATATAAAACCTAGTTTCTTTCATCATGACAATGGACAATATACAGGATATACCTGTATACTGTATGTAAAATTAGAAACCCTGCAATGGAGACTAAGGTGAAAGCACTCTTTGAAACTTTTAACTAAAAAACATAGTCAATCTTTTAGGTTTCTTCCCATTATCAAGTAAATTATAAGTAGACATCTTGTCTTCCACCGTAAAACTGAAAAGTTCATAAAACAAAGTGTGAGGTAGCCTACACAGAGATGGCCAGAAGTCCTGAAAAGGACCATCCTTATTAAATATCTGCTAGAATGTGTATTTCTTTGAACCTCCAACCTGAAACAGAGAATTGAAAATTACTTCTAAGGAGTTTCTGATTATGGAAAATAGGGTAATGTGAATACAATGGCTACAGGGATTTAATTTCTACATGCCAAATTGTGATTAAGTACACACTTATAAGGCCAAAACAATGTATATTTTCTAAGGAGAATACTGTTATTTGTTTTAAATCTAAACAGTGTAAATTGTGTCTGTCTGGAAGAGAACAGATTTTCCATTAAGCACATAGGTACAGGAGTGTCGGGGTTAAACTAAACAGTGATCATAAAACAAAGGCATATGAATAAAATTGAAAATAAAGCAGAACTAAACCCCTTGAAGATCTTTTACACTGCTGTGTGCAGAAATTAATACACAGTCTCTTCCCTCTGTATATAAATAAAGTCTAGCACGCAGCTTCAATCCAATCTCCGACAACCACGAGTACCTCAACCTCGAATAGATGTTTGGAACGTACCATTACCAAGGGGAAAAAAAACAACAAAACACATAGGACAACGCACGCCACATAAAATTGTAGACCGCAATACTTGGACACACAGAGACACATGTACACAAACAGTACAATCAATAATAATTTCAGTTTTGAGTTATTTTCCGGACATTTAGAAGACCATCCCTCTCACTCAGACCATTAAGAATGGAATAATCCTCTCGCTGGCTTCTAGGTGTGGGCGGTCCTTTCGTAGGACCCGCCCCCTCTTGCAAACAGTAGCTGAGCTTTTCCTGCATGCATTGTTTACGCCGTAAGGTGCTTTTTTCTTCCTTCTGCCTCTACATTAGCGGTTCTTGTATTATGGTGACAACGGGGACTTTTTATACTTTTCCCTGCAACCGTTTTGTTTTTCCCAACTCGCGTGTGCACCCGCTGACTGCGAAACGAACCGGGTAGGTACTATAGGTACAGTAGGACTGACGCATTTCTGCCCGCGTCTTAAACAAATCTGCAGTCTGAGCCCACCTTGCCTGTATGCGTTTTGTTATAAGCAGTGACAGTTTACTGAGTCACTCAGGGCAAACAGCTGAGGTGGAACTGTGAATATCTGACGAGATCACCTAGAAATAAAAACAAACTGGGGGAAACAAATCTCGCTTCAACATTGACACCAGGGACAAGGGGCAGGTATCCCCACTTCCACCTGCAGCCTCTCACCTGGGGGAACTCCAGAGCAGATGAGAGAGCACCTGTGCCTAAGAACTCTGGCTCCAGAGCCAATGTACAGTAGAACTAAACGGACTAAGCCTTGGCTCTGAAGAAAATTCATAATGTTTCTTCTTTTGTTGAATGCTCTAGTACAAAAAAAGAAAAATAAATACATTAAATGCAGCTTAAAAGATAAGCAAACCAATTAACAGTAAAACAGGCAGAGAGAAACAAAAATGTAAACAGCACTTAATAGGTGATCAGTTAATGAACAGACACAGAAGGGGAATGGCACTATTTGGACAACTTCCTCAGTAAGTATCTTTTCCTTCTGCTTCAAGTTCAGTTGTTTATATTTCACCTAGCACACCTGTATGAGAAAAGTCCTGAAACTTACTCATTAGCACAGGCTTGATACAGTACAAATTACAAATCTCATTCAGATTTTTTAAGAACTGAAAGCAAGTATGAAAAGGACTTAGAGAAAATTAGCACCACTGATAAAGAGCCCAGTAGACACAGGAGTACACCAGGACCAGGACTGAGAATCACTACTGTAAGCTATTATGTTTTTGATGGGAGTGCTGCTGATCACCACTGAACCGCTGTACAGTACAATTCTTGGCTGTCATGAGTGCTAAATTGGAATATTGTTTTCTGTCTAGAGATTTCCCAGTAGACATCACCTGAGGGGTGGCTGGGAGAGTAACTCAAACACAGTTTTCCAATTATCTGCTAATTTTAGGCAGCTGCACATCATATGGAAAAAGACTATTTTTTCTATGTGACATCTTCCACACAACTCATACCTATGCAACATGTGCTGTCACAAGGGAGTGTGTGCTCCATGTAACATTATGCATTTTAGCTGATAAATGACCATCTTCTGCGTTAATTTCCTCTTGTACATCCTTCACCCATCATCTGTGCTGAAGATAATAATGTTGGGTGCAACTCAAGTTTTGAGTCCAAATTATTTGTTAGTCTCCTGCCTCTTTTGAGGTCACTTCGTGTGTCAGACTTGTTTAAGGATTCCTGTAAAGAAATAATGAAATACATGCAGAAAAATGTTGAAATCTATAGAAATGTAAAAAATCTATTGAGCTGCTATCGTTCTACTCCTCATCTCACAATCTTCGCTCTTCTAATTCTGGTCTCCTACAGTATCTGTCCCCCAAGACCATCTACACTCTGTGGGTGACAAGGCCCTCTCCTAATATGCCCCAAAGCTCAGGAACTCTATCCCAAGAATATCAGGGGGTCACCTTCCCTAAACTCTTTCAAATCTAACCTGAAAACCTTCTTCTTTAGAAGAGCCTTTACTTAACTGGTTCTGATATGTATCCCTTTACTTCTATTGTATTCAGTATACCACTCTACTGTCTCCTGCCATTGTGTGTTTTCATTGTGTATATCTTATGTATTTTTGTGTATTTTTTGTTGCTTTTCTGTAAAGCAATTCCAATAATTTTCTAAACATGTTCATTTTCAATAAGCAGTTCTTGAATATGACTTCAATATGTGACAACCCCCAAATCTTTTGCATTTTTGTTAAAGGTTAAGGCTCAAGAACAGAACTAAAAACCCAGTTAAGACTATAACAAACAGTATTGCTCTTAATGTAAAATTCTCATAAGTCAAAGCACAGTTCATTTAGATCTGAAAAAAAACTCCATATCCATGGTGGCATTTAGTTGAAAAATAAGTAAAACGTCCTACAAACTAATTCCTGCTCATGTTTTTTAAACACAAAAATTAACAAAGCAAGCTTTTCACTGTTTAGCTGAAAATATTTTTCCTTTTTACACTGATCTGTTTCAATTTCTAAGTATTGTATAGCATATGTTGAAACTAAGCTGGGAAAATGGTTATGAGAACAAGATGACAGAGCAAAAACTAGGAGCCTTTACCCTTTTCAGGTGTGCTATTAATACAAAACTCTTGAATTCAGTGTTCAGTTCTATTATTGGAACTGTTCAATCTGTGCATACAACAAATAAAAGAAGAAAAACATTTCTTGACAATGGTTTTTTTACACAGATTCAAATAGGTTCATTAGGAACACCAACTTCCCAGCAGTATGAAGGTTAAATAATGATACTTGGTCTTTAATAAGTGAAGTTAGACTTAAAACAAGACAGCCATCAAGCTGAACAGTTAAATATTGATAGACCAGAAAGACATAAAGGACTGAAAATGTGCATTTTGCACCATAGATTATGGAAAATAATTCACAACATGAAGGCCCACACTTATCCTACAGCTCTTAACCTGAAATAAAAACCCTAAATTAAAAAATGAATAGGCAGCTATGTGGTCATTAATGAGCATAGTAACTGCTGCAGCACACATGCTGAAATAAAATGGTATCATAGGGACCGCTTTAGTGGGAGCCCCAGGGGAAAAATTGGATTAGTTTGGGTCAAAGGTTCGAGATTGCTGAATGAATTCTGTGTGGGAGTTGAAGAGCGAGCTGTTGCAAATCACACAAATTGTCCAAAACAGGAAAAATGATGTTTCTTTTTTTTTTTCTTTTAAAGCACAGAAATGGCCAATTCATTAAATGAATCACACTGCAAGGGAGGAAGACAGAGACAGGAGATTATGGTGAGTGTTGATGAAATATAGAAAGTCTTACAAGGAGCCATTGAGAAGAAGGTTAATGTTTTCCACAGAGTGTGTTAATAGGGTTGGCAGGCTTTTACCTGTGGGAATAATACCAAGTCATCAATGACTGAACTTTTACTACAGGGGCAATATGCTGTCTTCTGTGAAACAATTTTATTAATTGATTTTTTTTCTAAAATAAAGCAAGAAAAAAAAACAATAAAACGTCGTAATACCTCTCTTTAGAAATAATACAGCATTGGTGGAAAATAAGGTTTTCACCAAGGGACAACTAAAATTAGATGGATGCTGTACAGGTAGCTGCAATTTGACTGTTAGCAGAAGTACTCCAAGTACTCTTCCATCCCCAGTACCGTGGATCCCAGCAGTATAAATAATGTCAAGCTATTCCAGGATCCAATGGTGTCAGAAGAGGAACTGGATAGTGTGGTGTCTTTTAAGTTGAATTCAGATCAGCCAACATTTTTAAGAGAAACACAGATCTGATTTGTACCGAATGTGACAGATCATTTATGAGTCTAAGAAGAAAGAAAGCACATTATACAAACATTTAAAAGAAAAGATTAAATAAGATCTTTATCCAATTAAAGGAGAAGTGTACAATCAATTACATGCATTGACAATATATATTAGAAAGACCAAAAAAGGTTAGAAAGGAATGTTGCAGTGTATGCTAAAATAAATGTAATTTCAGTTTCATAAGAATAGTAGCAAAAGAAGTGACATTTTAATCATTGTGAATTATTATTTCACTCTAAATTTTCTAAAACAAAGACTCCCCATAAAAGACTTATTTCTAATTTACAGGGAGTGGACATTCTGGGAGAAGCATGTGTTTGGATCGAAATGTTATTAGAAACCAGACTGAGTACACAGTGTAAGTTCACCCTCACACAAACTGCTGTGATGTAATTAGTGGAGTTCCATGGAGATCTGTACTTGGACTGCTGCTTTCCCTCTGTTTTTCAGATGTGTAGATTCTGGTATAGTTCGCAAATAGTCACATTTGCAGATAATACCAAAATAGGAGGTCTAGCAAACACTGTAGAAACAGCAAGTGAGATTAAAAACAATCCAGATAATTATATTGGTAGTTAACATAGATAACACTTAACATACACTACTGACTAGTGGAAAGTATTGCATGCAGGTAGCAAAAAATATAAACTAGAGAAATAAAATGGAAAACAGTGTGTAGAGGCTACTTAAAAAAAACTTGTTGAAAAGTGTTGGTTGTCATATCGTTTGCATCTTCTAGGCAATTTATACGTTTAAAATAAGATATACAGTTAAGAGGATGTTAACATTGTAAAGTATTAATTATATATGAATAAAATTAAAAATATAACTTGTTACACATTGTAAAAATGTACAGTATCAGCCAGCTATAATTGTTAAAACCTCTCTTGGGCATTCTTAACCTTCTTAACCACTGACTTATTTGTTGCTTAGAAAAATATTAACAAAACACAAGAAAATGACGGCACTGTTATTTGGTCCTGCTATTGTAAACATTCAACATTGTTTTACATCATTGAGGTAACAGTCATAACATTTTTCACAGAAAGATATTTTCCTGATCTGAACTTTAGCATCAAAAATGCATACAAAGGGAACAACGTCATAACTGAAAAAGCATGGACTGTAGCTCCTTACTGAGAATACAGCAGCTGTAGTAGTACTAAACTTAAAGTAACTTGCACACAAGCAATTCAGTGAGAGTCAAAAGGTCCAGATGGGCAGAGAGGTGGGGTTGTGGTTAACACTGATGTCACTTAGCACCTGGGCTGTGAAGTAAATTCCAATTTGTTTCTGTGGAGTGTGTATTTTTTCCCCATTTTGTAAAATGCTCTGGTTTTGTATCAACTCCCAAAGACATGCTGCTCAGGATAAATTTTTCTTTTGTGGGGTGTTCTCCTTGAGGAGGGAGGTTAGTCTTTCTGCATTACCCAACCATGAATTGAGAGGTTTTGGTGCCAGGCACCTATTTTCCTTGTTAACATTAGTTCGTACAAAATATTGTAGAAAATCTAGTTGGTTACTAGAGACAACTATTTCTGCAGAAATGTCCACTTCATGTTTGATTTCTGTACACACCAATAAATGTTGTCGAGTAACAACTTTGCTTTAAAATGTTGTTTTGTATAGTAGATAAGCTGGGGGGAGTTTATTTTGTTTTGATAAAAAAAAATACAGTTTAAACAGTATAGGCGGTTTTTACTCTTGTCAAATATGTAGTAGAAACATTGGTAAAAGTCCTTAAAAAAGGCCCATTACTGGAGGGCAGAGAGTCAGGGAGCCTGGCAGTCCTAATACTCAGTTATCTCATTGCTGGATAATGGAATGACCTCTTGCCTGCCCGCAGTGTATGACAATATAATAGCGTAAGCAGTGTGAATAAAGTGGTTATTTTTGGAATCCAATTGAAGAGATGGAAGAAACCTCTGTGACAGGTGGAGGATTGAACAAGATACAATGTTCTGGAGGAAAAAGGAAAAAAACGGGAGGGGGGTGAGAGGCAGGGGAGTGGGAAAGAGAAAGGGAAGATGTGAAAAGGAGGGCAGCTACTGGGCAATAGTGTGAGGTTGTGAGAGCCAGGAGGCAAAGGGAGGAGATGAGATTGCAAGATTAAAGGAGAGGGGGTGATCCTTTGAGAGAAAGGGGCCGTGTTAAATGAGAGGAAAAGAAACAGGTAGAAATGGAGAGGTGTGGAGCTAATGAATGACAGATGTAAAGGGCATAATGAAAAAGACCACTAGAGTTAGAAGAAGACAGAGGGTGGTGAATAGCTTAATGGTTATATTACAATATACAGTATTGCACATAATATACAATATTGCATGAAACTAAACCTGTTGTCTGTATTTGCTAGAGAAATGCAGAATCGACGCATTGTATTATAGCTACAGGCATGGAAAAATGTTATTAGAGCAGCATTGAATTCACATTAAAAGCTTAGTTTCTCCTTTTTTCTCTTGTTCTGCAACAATTAAATTGCTTGTAGACTTGAGGGTAATATGTAAGAAAATGAATATTTCTGGTAGTAATATGCATAATGTTATTTACAAGGACACAATGAAATACTTTGCAAATCCTGTGCCCCTTGGCTCAGTGCTAGCCATAGAAATGACATTCATGCTATTGAGAGAAAAGAAAGTAGAACAGTTATTGTGCTACTGTACTTGAATAAACAGCTTTATTATAAAGTCACATTTGACTCAGACACACACAGTGTAATGTGTTTTACTGGCGATTGTTCCAGTATTGTTACCTTTATTTTAATCTTTGTTTTCTACACATTTAGAAATACCAAATTGTTTCTTTTTTACCCTTTTCTGAATATTAATTTGCCAATTTGCTTTACTGCTATAGCCATTATATCACTACAAATACAGTATGTTCTGTTAAAAGATAGCTAATAAAAGAAAAAATGCACCTCTTATACTTTAATTTTTGACCCTACAATGTGTGTATTTGGTTGATTACATTATATTTATTTTACTTTTGTATCCACAAAACACAACTAGGTCAATTGTTGAAGCAATCAGAGTAAACTGTCTTATTCAAGGGAATAGCTGCAGTGGTCCACCCAGGATTTGAACCCACGTTCTATAGTTCCCGAGTGCTAACTACTGCTGCTACAACTACTTGGGTACAGGGAAACCATTGTGTTGTGTTATTACTACATTTATTTACCTCACTACATTTTGTTATAGAGGCATTTCTTTATTTATCAATTCAATATTAAAAAGATCTACAGGCAGGCTTTCCGTAAATTTTGATTAGAAAACTCAGATAATGAGTGCTGTAGATAAAAGCACTCATTGCATTCTAATCAACTACAGGATATACAGATTTGTGCTTAGGCTTGTTCACATTTTAAAGCTGAAGCATAAAGGCAATGATGTAACTATTATTGTAACTTCAAACAAAAAATCTCCCAAGTTCACTTACAATGAGCAAGCTTGAAGGGTGAAACACCTAATACTGGGTTAAAAAGATGGTCTGTATCTAAGGAAATACAGTACAAGTGCAAGTGAGACATTCATTGTTTGGTTAATGGATGCTGATTGAGTTCAGAATCTGGGGTTGGGTGAAAGAAGACCAATTAGGTACCTTCTCAGTACACATTCTGTGCCATTTGGAGGGCTTGTAATTCCCTCGTTTTTCGCATTCGCCTTTGATAATTGAACTACCTAGTTTGCTGGAATTCTGCACTTTTTCAAGCGGTAAATAAAAATAAACTATTTTGTTCACATGAATTTCTGTTGGCATTGATAGTCCCAATCAAAATCAGCAGCTTTTGGCTTTTCATTTTGGTGAACTGATTGCTATTATTTTCCCCATAAACATGCTACAATACAATTTTAAAATAGCCATTCCCGATCCTACATGATCCCTCCCTCACTCATCCCCTTCAGTGCATTCCCCTTCACGTTTCTACCTGCAGACCCCCATAATATGAGCAAACAACAACTATTGAACCACCCAAGCAACAAAGCTGTGCTGTATGTATGTATGAGGAAATAGTACTGTAAATGCTGCTAATGGTTTATATGAAGCCTGTATACTGTATACAGTATACATAATGTATTAAAGACATAAATAGAATAGTAATTTCCCTATTTATACTGCTGGTGTGAATAGAGTTGTCCATGAGCCAAGCTCTTCCTCCTATTTTCTATACCTTCTGTACATCTCCATTCTGCAATTAATGCCTTTGATATCCCCTGGGGTGGGGGGGGGGATATCAAAGGCATTAATTGCAGAATGGAGATGTACAGAAGGTATAGAAAATAGGAGGAAGAGCTTGGCTCATGGACAACCCGCCTATTCACGCTGGGCTTACTGGAAAAGAATCTGGGGAATAAGCAGTTAACTGTGAAGCCTATTACCCTCTGCCCAGTGACAAGACAATTTACACGCCTTTCTTCGTGTATCTGGAGGGTTCATTTCAAGCTCAGAGTGAGAAACAATGTACGAAATCCAAAGAGAACTCATCTCCCCTAATTTGCAAATTAATCCATTTAAATTAGCATATATATTTAAATGAGGATTTAAAGACTGCAAAGCCTACTTTAATTATTTCCACTGAATCCTGGACCCTGATCTTCAGCAGTCTAGGTGGTTTATATTTGTAACATTAATAGACTATGCTAATTACAGCTAATATGGATATGCAAATTTCCTTAATTAGTAAATAGATTTTTTTGCCCAATTCTGAAAGGATCTAGCTGGAGTGAGCCAAACTGTTTATTTTGCAAAATCCATGTGTGGACACCAACTAATGGGAACTCTGTGCCCTCATTTACATACAAAAATGCAATTCATTTATTTAATCCTATTGATATTTACGCAAACTAAGGTTCATTATAGTCTAAAATAAGCTATAATTCTAATCCGGATGACACTTAGATGGGAAACATTAATTACACTATTACAGACACCTAATGACTCATCGGTGCTTATTATATGTAATCAATGGGAAAGGACAGAGCCTGAAAAACAAAAAGGCCTCTGTATGGTAGAGTGGAAGTACAATTAAAACCTGAAGAGTAAACTACTAAGATGAGTTAGTGCTGGAGTAATGTCAGTTCTAGAAATGTAGGTGTAGATGATTTATTTCAGTGACATTACTGCAGTACACAATATATACAGTATACTGTATAATATGCAATGTGTACATACAGGTGTATATATAATATGTACTATCTATCTACAAAAATTATTGCAAATATCCAGAAAGATACTAGTCATTTAATACAAGATTATTATATTATTCATTACATCCCTTTCAATAACCACTTATCCAATTAAGGGTCAGGTGGCCCGGAACCAATTCCAGAAAAACTCTGGCAAGATGGGATGTGCCCTGGGTGGGACACCAGTTTATCGCAGGGCACACAGAGATACACAAACACCCACACACTCACACCAGGGCCAATTTTACAGAAGCCAATTAACCTGCCAGCATGCCTTTGGACTGTGGGAGGAAGCTGGGACACCTGGAGGAAACCCATGTGAGCACATGAAGAACATTCAGATTCCACACAGATTTCACCCCAGGTCAGGAACTGAACCCAGGGCCCCAGCGCTGCACGTCAGCACCGCTAACCAGTGTTCCACATTGCTGCCCTTATTATTCAATATTATTATTTCATAGTTCTATTTATTATTTTTAAAATACAGCATTGTAAAAGTGAATACTACAGCAAAGAAAGAAGGAAACCTAATGCACTCCAAACATGCAGTACAGGACAGGTGATGGGAAGAGTCTACTCATGCTGATAACTGCTACATGGAATAAAAATAAGTCAACATCTAATGGGCATTTTGAAAATTTTACACCCACAAGCAATGCAGAAAGTCGTTTGCACCTGGGTGACTCCTGTTTATGTAAAAGTAAACATAAAAAGTTATGTGTACAGACTTAGTGATAGAGTTTATAGGCTTAGAAAGAATTTCTAGAGCTTTACATTTTATTATTTGTGTGTTATATCTTGGTCAGACTGTACTGTACATCATTTTTCACTCTGGACTACCAAATCAGATAATTTTCCTGCAGTTTCTGTATTTTACATGGGTTTCTGATATTAAAACACGGATACAAAGAACTTGATCTAAAGAAAGTGACAAGTCTTATGTCATGTCCATAGGCTTATAATTCAAGCTTTGACCTTGGTCTTTTATTAAGAACTCATATTAGGAACATTGCAAGGGCATCTTTGTTCCACCTGCATATTATTGCTCAGTTAAAGACCTTTTCTCCATCTGAAATACTGATATGTGCCTTTAATTCATCATTATTATATTCTTAAAGTATCTTCTTAGATACCAAATAGGCTTACTGTAAGTGTACCCAGAATTCAGTGGCCCATGTACTAGTAGGAGTGTTTTGTATCACTATGTAACTCCTAAGCTCTGCAAATTGTTCCCAGTAAACTTTAATGGCTGGCTCCGGGGGAATTCAGTGTTGTCCTGATCATGAAGAAAGCACTGAACAGTTCAGTGTTGGATTATTTTAAGGCTGTATTGCATGACTATAGTCCAGCACCTAACCTTAGACTGGCTGAATCAGGTTTTCTCTCCTAAAAAACCAGGCTCCAGACATTACGTGATAGAGACGTCTTTGATAGAGTGTATGAGTGTGACATCTGTGGAACTAACTGCCTAATCCATTACAGATTCTATGACTTGACATTTTACAACTAATTTACTCATTTACTACTGTGTATAATGTGTAGTTTAGTTGTACTGTACTTTTATTTACTTTTTTCTTAATATTATAGGGCATCTACTTTATTTTTACCCTTAAGACAGGTTTAGAATAGTGTTGTTGTATGTTTGACTTTATTTTCTCCCATTGCAAAAATCTTTGTGAAACGTTATGTCAGTGCTTAGCTGATTTAGAAACATTTATGTGCCAAGAAAATTATTTTGCTTTTCTTGCCATTCCGAGACTATTGGAAGCTGCTGAATTGTGCAGTGTTATTTTCGTTATACCTGTAGACATTCAATTTGTACATGATAAACAGCTTAAGGTTATTTTCTTTATTATTAATGTGCTCTTAGAATGACTTTGGGTAGTCTGCAGCCTTGAAAGGCAGCAGTAAGGTTCTCATTGTAAGTCGGATCTCAGTTGACCCATCCGTTTATATTAAGTCTCTGGTTGAGAGAGGGACACAACAAATGCTTTTTTGATTAGCAGCCCCACTGTGAGTGCATTATAATGAAAACTATATTTAAAAAAACACATTCAACTTGTGTACAGCATTTAAAGTTTATCATGTGGTCAGATTGTTGTGGTGTTGTATGGAATTAATGCTAGACTTGCTGATGTTTTAGACTACAGTAGACTATACCTAATATGCTTTCCGGCAGTGGGGTAAGGGGTCTTGGTCTTGTGAAGGGGCGCATTTGAGTGCCCAAAGGAGCTAAAGTGAGCAGACTTTAGGCAGACTGGCACTATTGCTCCTCCATCTGAGATTACCCAGTCTGTGAAGAGAAACAAATCTGGACTAACCACAAAAAGGCATAAATTTAATTGATAAATACGGTGTATACTGTATAAGCACCGTTTAAAGTATTAACAAATCAAACATACAGTACTCCTGATAGCATCTCAGAAAACATCTACTGTATGAAGTCATGTAACATTGTTACATTATTTTGACAGAAACATAAACTCATTGATGAGACGTCCATCCATCCATTTCCTAACCCCTTTATACAATACAGGGTCATGGGAGAGCCAGAGCCTATCCTAGTGAGCAACGAATGCAAGGCAGGGTACAGTACACCCTGGATGGGACACCAGTCCATCGCAGGGCGCACACACAGACACGCACACACTCACACCAGGGCCAATGTTCACAGAAGCCAATTAACCCTACCAGCATGTTTTGTACTGTATGAGGAAACTGGAGCACCCGGAGGAAATTTGTGTAAGCATGGGGAGATCATACAAACCCCACGCTGATAGCACCCCAAGAATTAAACCTTGGGCCCCAGAGGTACAGTACGAGGCTCAACACTGTGCCACCCATATATGAAATATGTACAATGAAATGTTCATTGAATAATAATTCAGTATAGTTAAATTGTTTAATTTAACTTTAAAGTGTTTCAACGTGTTAAGGAAGAAATTGCTTAATGTTTGGCTACCTTGTTTGACCATTGTAGAAAATAACAAGTATAATAGTAAACAGAAATATAAAGTATAATATTCTTCATTGAATTCTATTAGAAGCTATTATCGACTTAATATACAGCTTTGTAATTTAATTTTGAGGACAAGAATGTCTCGGCTGGGGCAAACTAATCTTTAAACTACAGTAAAATACATGAAGCCTTAATTGCCATCTATTTTTAAAAACTGGAAGTACTGTTTATGCATTAGTTTTACACTATTGGTGTGTTTAAAATGAGGTGATAAATTACCCTAATGAAAAGAGCACTGTTTGTTAAGAACCTGTTTTAATTACAGGGAGAGCTATGCATTATTAAACATTAAAAGCGAGTTCCTTCACTCGTAAAAGAATAGAGGTTGTTTTATAAACCCAGAGGAACTATAGTTTTATGAAGGCGATTAATGTGATGATTTTATGGGTATAATATGATTAGCAGGGACCTAAATGAACTGCAGGTTTTAAAAAAAATCTGAAAAGTTTTTAAAAAAATCTTTTAAAAAAAAGTTTTCTCTAAAGAAATAGTTTTCATATACTTGACTATATAGAGCAGACCTTAACCTCTGCCATTCTTTAACATTGTACATCAAAATTTTGTTTAAAAATAGCAAATTCTAACCTTTGAAATTAGGTTCTTTCAGAATTAATTTGATACAATAATGCTTTCAGTAGATCTACAGTGTATGTAATGCCTTTCCACCTGTCCATTTTAAGTACAAATATGTACTGTACAGTATGTTTTATGTATGTGTGCAATAGTGTTTCACCTGACTTCAAAATGAATGCACCTGACTCTGTAAGGTCTCTTAGGCAAGTAGTGAATTTCAAGCAAAGATTCAACCATTAAGAACTAGGACCTTTTGAAACAACTGAGGGATAAAGTTGTGTAAAGGTACATACAGTATCAGGAGAAGAAATGGAAACAATTTGCAAGATTCTTAATATCCCATTTAACAAAATAAAGTTGATCATTAAGAATCATGTATCGCCCGGGCATTGTCTAGATCAAAATATTTATCTATAGGGAGCAGCTGGGCAAGGAGGAAACAGGTTAGTGATTCCACCATGAGGCCAATGGCAACTTCAAACGAGCCACCAGAGTTCAGTGGCTTAGAAAGAAGAAAATGTCCACAAGTTAACAGAGCTGGGCTGTACGGCAGAGTGGCAAACCCATCTTTTTCACATGGATTCACAACGAAACATTTAAGTGATACTGCGAACATGTGGCGGAAGGTTCTGTGGTCAGACAAGACTAAATTGGAACTTATGTTTGGAGCATATAATTCAGTCATCTCCCTCCCTACTGCCAAGCCTTGTGGTGACAGCATTTTGTTATGGAGCTAGGAAACCTTTTTGTAAATGGTGTCCCATTTGTCCCATCTTAGGTTTTTGTTTATGATCGGTCTCAATTACTTTTGTAGTCATTGATAATCTGTACAGCCAGACCATTAATTACACCAGTTTGGAAGGGTATTCCATTTTTCCTAAAATCAATGATCAGCTCTAGAATATATAGAAAGAATATACGAGAGAGTCTGAATGACTGTAGGTTAAGCATATAATAATTTTTTTCATTCATATAGTGCTCTTCAACACAAAGCACTTTACACATAGAAGCGGACTCAATTCATCCAACACTGAAGTGCAGGAACCCCCTGGGTTACAGTGGTTACTATTACATACCAGAAGCCCCACTTCACAACAGATTAGGTAGAGAAGTGGAAAACTACCTGCTGAATTAAGGGGAAATCAAGGAAGGCAATTTTTTCAAGCCTATAATGGAATGTAGTCAAGACACCAGGGTTAATACTCCTACTCTTTTAAAAAATACCATGGGATATTTACCACCCATTTAGTCAGGACCTCTCTTTAATTTTTCATTTGAAATACAGCACCTCTTGCAATACAGTGTACCAGATTTCCTTAGAGGTCTTCTGTCCCAGTAGCGGCGCTCCAGGCCTAGCCTTGCTTAGCTTCTGAGATCAGGCTACAAGGCAGTTATGCAGCTGTTTTCTTTCTCCTCTTCATTCATTTCTCCTTCATGCCATCATCATGTGGAAGCAACATTGTTACTGTGGTACATTTATTTTTTACTTAAACATGCAATTTCCAAAGTTGCAAGACGGATAAACACCATCATAAGATGCAACCTAGTACTGATCTGTTTTTACAAAGACACTGAGCACTTCCTGGAGGGACGAGCAGAGCCCTCCAAGGGGAGGAGCATTCCAGCAACAGGCCCGGAGGGGGATTGTGGAGACAGCGAAAGGCCTTCGTTTTTTTTGTGTTTTTTTGTTTTTTTCTTCTTTTTCCCCTACCTGTTTCATTCACTTGTTGCTACCTTGTTGTGTCATGTTGAGACATCTGTATATTTGTATGTATATACCCCTGTTTGTTGTTGCATTTTCCCTTTTTGTATTTAAATTTAAAAAAACTACTGCTGTCCAAAAGAAATAAAAAAAAAAAACTGCTGTCCACCAAAAAAAAGGCCATCGTTTTTTCCTTGTTTTATTTTCTTTTTCTTTTTTGCCTGTCCCGCCTATCTTCCACCGGGACAGGGGGAGCTCTCTTTTTTTTAGCGCTCACTGCTATTCCAGGGGTAAGTCCACTATGGACGCCGCGGTGCACAGTGACGCATTTTCTTTTCCCCATTTTCTTCCTGGTTTCCGCCAGTCTCACACCGGTGTCTCCGCCCCCTCAGACTGGGCGTCGACTTTTAGCGGCTCCTCCCACTCTCGCACTGTTACAAGGGCATTCCTCCTGAGCTGCTGCCGGCCGGTAATACTACATTTGATCTGTTTTCACGGGAAATAGCTTTAGTTTTGCTTTATTTAAAAAAAAAAGTAACGAGTCACCAGAATGTTTTTCATTTGTTGCTTAATTCTAGTGAGGACAGTTTAAGCCTCTTGCAAGGTTATTTTTGACATTACAGGAACATGTATTTTTCTGTTTTTACATGATGATCCAGGTGATTGGTTTGTAATCGTTTTTATAGACACACCAATTATAACTTCATAATCTATGAAGGATTCTTGTCCACAGTTCTCTTAACTATTCACAGCTACATCAGATTAGGCACCTTTTGCTGCAAAGTAGTCCGGTAAAAAAAGTTATTGTTACTGTAAGTCTTTCAGTTCAGAGTCTTTAGGACTTAGCTTGATCTTGACACATCTGTGTTTTGGTGCCAAACTGAGGACGTGCTAATAGAATAAAATAGATTTCTGGATCTTCTATTTACTGCCCCAAAGGCATAACTGTCTGTCTTCAGACAGGTGTTATTACAAAAAATTCATTGAATGTTTTGGGGGAAAAAATGAATTTTTCCTGGCACCAAAAGTTCACAAGCCCACACCAGTCTGGAACATTTTTTCTGTTCCTTCCCAGTTCACGGTTTTTAACTTTACATTTAGTATTTAACCGTTTATTCATTGCTGCCGTAGATGTGCTCGGGGTGTGGCTGGTACCTACTGTAAATGGGTGTTATTTTAAATCGAAGTTCGGGAGGAGGTCAGATTCTCCGCTTCTCTCCACGTATAAACTCCTTGCTAGCATAGCGCTGTGCCCATCTGTTCTAGCAACCCTGCCTCCTACCCCACGTCACCATTGCAATGTTTTCTCCCTGACTCATCCCTCGCAAGCAAGGAGGGGTGTGACAGTGCTGATCTTTGACCAGCACTCGCATGTCTTCAGCCAGGCAATTTGCTGTATGGCAAAGGATTAAGTATGTTTTTTTTTCTTTTATATTCCTCGTCTCCTTTCATCCCTAGAATTTGACCAAACTACTAAATGATGTGGTTTTTGAGAATGCCCTGTGATGCAGTGCTTCTGGGCTAGTGCAACTGGTTATGGCACAATTTTACATAAATGCTTTATAATTTAATACAAACATTTTGAAAAATTGTTGATATCATACTTAATAAAAATAATGTTTTGGTAAATGACAGTGACAGCCGGATAAAAATAAAGAGTTCTCTGATAAAATCAGGTGAATACTCTTGAGATAATATTTATTCTGCTGTTCTTGGTGGTTCTGAAACTTTTGTTATAGTATAACTGCAACTTCTAGGTAGACGTTGACATAAATGTTGCAGATATAGACAAAATGGAGATACTGTAGATAGGAGGAATGAGCATTAAGTAAAGGAAAATTGCATTTATCTCAACTACTGACTGACTAGCCATAGAATGACCGGTGAAGTCATTCGATACTGACTGGTAGTCATGTGTCTCAAGGTTAACCTGAGTTCTGCTGTTGATATTTTAAATTTTGATAGTCATGTATGTCGTAAAATCTTGTTCATTTCAGTTTTTTTTTCATACTGCACAGCCACACAGAGACTATGGAGTAAAAAATCAATCTCTTAGGCTTTTTTCTGCAGTGTTTGTTCATCCATATGGAGCAATCAGTGCAGGCCAGCGAAGTGGAAAGAAAACTCTCACACTGTGGTCCTTAGTTTTTCTTTACAAGACCTTTTTGTGCCTTAACTTTCTTTAAGTTGCTTTTCTAGACCTATCTAACAATGCATGAGGTTTATGAGTTTTTATATTTTGGCTCATTACTTTTCGAAAATAATCACATACAGTATTTATCCAGGGACAGCATTCCAGTCTTCACTGTCATCTGTTTTAATGTACTTTGTTCTTTGTTATTAATCTTGCAAAACATGAAATACGATGAAAAAAAGTCATCAAAATATTTGTTTTCTTGCATATGTAACACACAGCAGGGATTTTTACGTTATCTGACCTGCAGATGGATACATTGTGCAAGAAGTACCATTGTAGCTATTACGCAAAGAACAACAAAAAATAAATCTTTGAATAATTTTCAGTGGTGAAAAAAAGTAGTTTTTTAATGTTTTATCCACAAGAGATACAGCTTCACAAAAGTGGCTTGCAGTTCATTATACTCCCCAGATTTTTTTTCATTGTGAAACCAGGCAGCTTTTAATTAGAAGAATATAGCTGATTGTCCATTTTTCTAGAGCCTAATGTCACTGTGGAAGTTGAACTAGTTCCTTTGGTTAATATTGACAATATGTTTGAGGAATATGAATACTTAATCCTTTTTCAAATGTTGTTTTGTGATACTGACCAAAACTGAACATAATATTTTAATTAAATTATTACTTGTGTGTTGTATAATTCAAGTTTTACTTTGACAATCATAAATAATCCAGTTCAAGTTTATGATCACTCTGTCTTATTTGCCTGTGGATACTGGGTTGAAATGCCCATGATAGCTTGGTCAAGACAAAGAAAATATAGAAGCTCTGAGAACTCCTTTGCTACTATAGAGTAGTATACCAGAAGAAGGGAATTCATTTTGTGGGCAGTAATGAGTTAAATTCATACCATACAAACATACAAACTCTGACCTAGAGTGATATCTGCATGGAGTTTGATGTTCTCCCCATGTTCATGTGGGTTTCCTCTGGGCGCTCCAGCTTCGTCCAGCAGTCCCACAAGATGGCAATAGGTTAATTGGCTTCTGGGAAAAATGTAAGTGTAAGTTTGTGCAAGTCCATGTTTGAGTCTACTGTATGTGTCTGTCCTCTAATGGACTGGTGTCCAATCCAGGGTGTACCCTACCTAGCACCCATTGCTTGCTAGGATAGGCTCTAAACTAAACAGTGTGTAAACAGTATGAGTCTTTCTTCCTTTCTGAGTGTGCATATACTGTATACAGTGCTGTTCACTGCTATGGGTTTCTATGCCTTAGTCGATTTCATATGGAAAATCTGCCATGGGCGGTAACCAAAGGTCTCCATGATTGCATATACTCATCAATATACGCACATTCTGCAATTAAACCACTGTGATTAAAAATTAATTATTCTCTGGCACATCCTTAAAATGTAAAAAGTTATTTATAGGAAGTTTGTCTGGTTACAGTCGAAAAAAAATGCTTTGGGGATTTCTAATTTGTTTTCCACTTTTTTTTCTGGAGTCCTTTTTTTCTGGCAAAAAGTTTATTTCGATGTCTGAGTTAGTATAGAGAGATCAAGCAGAAACAACTTACCAATCATGGATATATGTGGGTGCTTCAAAATCACAGAGAGAAAGTGAATAAACAAAGGAGGTTGTGGGTCTTTCCTGCTGCAATGTGGCTGAAAAGGAGCATGAAAGAATATCCTTAGCTTCTTCAAGGACTTCGCATCCTCAGAAGATAACACAGAATTCAGCAGTTTAGCTTAAGTCTCGTACTGAAACTCATGTTTTGAACTTGAAACAAATGGTGGTGCTGTATTCTGAAGTAATCAGTCCACACTAAGCTGAACTTGTTGGCATAATTACAATATGTTCTTCAGGTCGTTACATACTGTATGACAACTATAAAGTGTCAGCGAGTGCATACCGACAATATAACACCTATAAAGCCACATAAAGCTGTATAGTTCATTATGCAGACTAAAAGATTCTGTGGGTAAGAAGAATCCACAGAAGAATGTAAAGAATTGTGTGCAGTCCTCTATATGAAAGGCGAGGCAACATGAAAGTGAATTTGTGGTGATGTGAGAAACTGGAGGAGGATACATGTATGCAAAAAGAAAGGAGAATCTGATGTTTACCAAACGTTAGTTGTGAAATTCTTTATTTAAACTACTATTTCCAAATAACTGTTTCAACACATCTTGGTGGTTGTTTGGAAAAAATGTATTGTTTGGATTTCTTTGCATCATTCAAAATATATATGTAGTAGAAAGATGTGTATGCTTTCACTAACCGCTTTGGAAATAGTATAAAATGATTCAGCTTTCATTCTATCGTGTATGGTATTTTCTTGTTTATAGCACAGTGTTACACACATGTTTTGATCAATAAGTAGATACAGCAGGAAAGGGAAATATCCTAACAATGGAGATGGTGCCAGCAGAAACTACAAAGAAAAAAAAATCTTTTGTAATAAATGTCTTAAGCCACTTTTCAAAAGTCTTTGTTCCACAATTAGAAAAAAATCAATGTTGATAATAACACTGAGATTGCTGTAACCCACTGCAAAACAAAATAAAGTAAAAGACAAAGAACACAAGTGTGCCCAATTTTCAAACATGTTTGAAGGGAACTGATTCTTTCGAAAAGATACATTCAGCAATGACTGTAATGTAAAGGATTCCACTCCAGAAATAAGTTTCCTAAATAGTGTGTTCATCATTTCTATGACATGGTAACATCTTATTGAAAACACTGCTCTTATTTAAGCACCAACCCAATCTTTATTCCAATCCATGAATTGAATCCAGGCTGAGAAATGTAATTACAGAAGAGAATCATTTGAGATACAACAGAAAGCTTATCTTTGGTTTTTGGATGTTTTCCTTTTATATATAAAATCACAACTAAAAATATTTCTATACAAATTATTTAATATCCCTTATTAAATGCTTTTTGTTTAATTTAACGTATTTGTCCATGAAGGGTTTTTATTTAAACATACACTGAAATAATAGATATGTTAATTATATATATATAGATATGTAGTAGTTCAGGTGGGTAGCTGCGTCAGCATGCGTCGGCTGCAAAGGAACAAGTAATAGGTTTATTCCATGCTGAAAAAAGAAGAAAGAAAACACAACGTTTCGGCCGTGGAGCCTTCTTCAGGTGTGACTTCAGACTTATTTATGTAAGCAATTATTTTTCTACCTATAATGACATTTCTTATTCATATTTCTTCTTTTTTTCTTCTTTTTTTCAGCATGGAATAAACCTGTTACTTGTTCCTATATATAGATTTGGTTGTATTGTCTATTTTTGTTCAGTCTTAATCATCTCAAAAAAGCAAATTTTTACTGAATGAAGCCCCTTTTCACTATCCTGTCAATATAATCCCAGAATAGTCCCTGTTTCAGTGGACAAGACCAATGCATCAATTTCAACACCTGTTTTCTTCTGTCTGATTCAGTTCATTTTGGTTGAAATTAAAAAAAACAAATACTACTGCCTTCTTGAGAGAGTTTATTTTCCAGTGAGTTAACTATTTTATACTGTTAGTTTTTTTCTGTTAAAAGAACATATTTTTCTAACTGTATATGTTTGTATGGAAACAGCTCACTTTCATTAGAGAAATAATCAAAACTAATAACAAAGCCCATAACGATTGACAGAGCTGCACAGTGGGAGTATGTGTGCATGTGAATTTACATGAGAGTGTATGTGACTAAGTGTGCACGTGACTTTGTGTGTGTTTTGTGTATCTATGTGCATATGTTGTTTTTTTGTATGCTTGTGTGTCCATACGTTTTATGCATACTGTATCTGTGTGTGGCTGCATTTTTGTGTAGCCGCTTGAGTGTATGTCCACGTTTTTGTTTGGTTGTACATTTTGCAGTGGAATCTGTGCTGCACAGTGTTGCTGTAGCATTGTCAACACAACAGAGCCCAGCAGCCCTCTGCACCATTAGTAGGGCGCGTGATTAGACAGTCCATTAACAATTCAGATTTTCCCCCCTCCGCCTCATGTTAGCATACATCACATTACCTACCCTCCAGCTATTGTACATATGTAAATGCAGTAATGTCAACCAGCTATTTATAGATCCCACTCGCTCTCTCACGCACACATACTCTCTCCCTCTCTCCCGTGCTCACAAACACGGAAGACAAAGGCAAATGCAGCACAACAAGGGAACTTGAACCCCAATGTCCGATAGGTGTTCCCTCATCTCCTCTTTCGCTGGGAAAAATACATTTCCTACACCCCCCCCCCCCACCATCGCCACCCCTGAGCCCCGTCGCATGCAACATTGATTGTCTGTTATATTACATTTATTAAGGAGTGATAACTTGTAATAATTGGATGTTAAATTAAAGAACTCTTTCCCAGTTATTGCCGTCTCAATTATAATTGTCATTCGCTGGCAGTTATGATGATATATGAGGGTTGTGTTTTACGCAGCCGGCCGTGACCTGATGAGTAATATTCCCTCAGCTGTGGGGCACTGATGCGCTGGCTGCCTCTTAATGCAGCACTGCACGAGCTGATTGGAATATTAAGTGCCCGTTGTGGTGGGAGGAGGGAGGTTGCCGGGGGATGATACAGGCTCGGCTGAGTGCTTGCCATACAGAGCTGCCAATGCAGAATTATTAAGTCCTGCCATATTAAAATGAACACGTACAAACCAGTAAACAGTGCAGATTTCCCACTATATTTCTGAGGCATAAAATTCATACAGTATATCACTATATGTTGTCTAGCAACATATTACGGGTCCTCTCGCATTGCACACGGTCAGAGTACAAGATGTACAGAAGTGTTTGTGTCTACTCTATTTTGTGTTTCGTTAAAGCTGCATTGTCTTTGCGATTAATTTAGTGTGACATAATACCCACACATCTCCTCAGCTCAAGAGTGTAGGGTAGCTTCCATTTACAGTACCTGCAAAAGTTAAATAGCATTACTGCTGTTCTAAAAGAAATTGTCGCAGCACAGAAGAAGGGGACAGGTACAGTACTTAGAGTCTTTTTAATAAACAAATCCTGATGACCAGTTTTTAAAAACAGATTATGTGTTCACAAGATTAACATTAACATAACTCTTTAAATAGGCACATCAGAGTAACTGGCAGGAAAATAGCAAATGTAGCACAAACCCTAAAGTGACAAAACCAAGAAACACAACTGAAGACCAGTTGTATGTCAAGTAAAGTCTCATAAAGAATCATTAGAACTAGACTGAGTATTACGATCTGATAGCAGAAATTAAATTGTAATCCACAGTTTGGTTTTCATGATCACAACTACATGTGGGACTGCATAATGGTATCATTATGTTATCTACAGGATAAAATGAAGCCCTCTTATTTTACTACAGGTATTTAAGATTTTTAGCTTTATTTTGTTTTTTACTGATGCGCCTCACAACGACCTGGGCATAGGATCCAGAGTAAATAGACAAAAAGTAGAGGGAGATGAAAGAACAAACCGTTCAGGCTGAGAAACCCACCATACAGTATATCGAATAGAATAGAGTATTGTCACAGGCTGATGGAATGATGACAGCTCAGGTCTTGGGTTTGAAATTAAAGCAGCGCGTATGTGCTCTTTATTGTTCACACAGGGAAAAAAAAATACAGGAAAACTCTTTGTGTGTTTCAGTCTGTCTTCCCATCTTCCAGCCGTCAGCTCCTTGAACTGCTTTACTAAGGCTTATTCAGTACATCTCATTCGTATCTCTATATCTCTGTCTCTATCTCGCTCACTCTTTGTGTTCTTCCTTATAGCCCTGGAGCATGGTCTGCCATTTCCAGCTATCTTACACACCTGTTAGGAAGGGAGCACACGTCAATAGAGAATATATTAATGAACGGGTTCCCCAGTATCCTACTTACAAACCAAAATAATATCACAATTCTGTCCAGAAATAATTGTATGAGACTCAATATACAATGTGGGTACAGAGTGATGTCAATGGCCATTCTAGCTGTTTGTCTTGCCTTTCTGTAACAGAGAATTGCCTTTGATTTGTGTTCTACCCACCCAAACTGGAATAGCCAGTAGTTTATTTTGTTGCAGCTCACAGCTGCAGCCCATATGAGTGCATACAGGGAGGATGAGGATGTGTGGGAGTACCCGCCTGACCCTCTCACCCCGGAGCCAGTTGTATTTCGACACGTCACTGCTCTCCGGTGTCCCGCCATCGAGGGCCAGCGCCAGCGGGAGGAGGGGTGTTTCCTTCTCCAACAGCACCACGGACCTGCAGATAAATGGGAATGGCAGGGGATCACTGAATCACGGAGAACCCACAGAGGAGCTCCTGATCCCACCCTGCCCTTGGTGGAGCTCTGCCAGTTCTGTGTCACTGCTTGGGGAACCCCAGTCACAGTCGACTGGTGACGTGCCCCAGTTATTTGTTATACCCAGCTAATTTGGAGCAGCCAATTTAATTGACCTCTCGTATACCTCTTAACTAATAACAATTTACTGCATCAGGACATAGACCTGTGGTTTTTATTGTTTATCAATAAAATCCATTGGATAAAACCTTATTCTCCTACATAGCTGAGAAAATAAAAACTAAATGTTAGAAAATGCTTTTATTCTACTTTTGGATATTTTTGCTGGTTAGTACAGAATGCATTCTGTTATCTCCCACCATTGTTCCATTGTTTATTAAATGATTTTCAACAAATTGTAAAGTCAAACAAATTATTGTTTTTTTTTTCTCTTTTTATGTCACTTCTTTGAATATTTGTAGCTTGCTTTGAAATTTAGTTGGAAAAGCAGTACAGAGTATCTTTTTAGGAATGGAAAAATATTTCCAGTGTAGCCCACATTGAGAGTTGATGTAGGTTTAAATGTGATAAGAAAGATAACAAGCAAATATCCCTGTTAGTATATAGTATCATTAATTTTATTTTCAAATGCCCTCACTGTCAGGTACCTATTATTTCTATATGTTTACAGTTTTAAAAATGCATTTTATTAAAAATATTAGAACCACTACATTTCATTTTTAATTTTCAGTGATTCTTTCAGTAAATCAGTCACTTAATTTGTATAGTTTCCAAACTCTGCCTTACTCACCGTCAGTGAATGTAGGTCTCCAAGAGAACATGTTTATTTCCTGTATTACTGAAAGACACAAGACCTCGAAGTGCAGCTTAATGAAGCAATTCAGCTATATCCAATGTGATGGGCCTTTGGCTCTGGGGTTACAGTGCTTGATGACCCAGTCATATCACAGTTTCACATTACGGAAAAAAGAAACATTCAAAACCCAGCGCAATCTTCCAAAGTTCTTCAAGGTCGAATAAGGTTTTATTGAATGTATTTAGCATAGAATACTTTCAAGACAATGGTGAAGAAAATGACAAACAGTTATGAAGGATTACACAGAAATTTCTGACTTATATCAGCAGCAATGTATAATTTAGAATATTTACATTTACCAACCGGTAAGATGAGGTTTGCTAGTACCTTTCTGTCCTATGTTAAAATTCTATAATTTATGTAATTTAGTGTTTTGGAATGGGTGTATCTTTTATTTCTGTATGCTTTTCTATTTTTTAGAGCCCCTTAATGATTCCCTGTAGAATTTATATCCTTTAATTGGACATAACCAACGGCTAATATATTTTTAGTTATATTCATTTCAAACTTAATTTCCCTATTATGTATGAAATGTTAAAGAGGTTACAAAGTAAAATGTCAACAGGTGAACAGGATGAACTTTACATATTCCAGTGGTCTGAATGCTTTAATTAATTAAAATATCATTTTTTCCATTCTACACCCAACAGGACTCAAAATCATCCCTTTAGTGAAATAACCGGCTATAATAATGATGGAACATTTGTAAAGTGTTTTCAAAGGAGCAATTATTTCTTAGCCTGATTAGTTAAGACAGAACTCAGATGGTTTTGACAACCAATTAGGTTAATCAACCTTCAGTTCAATCCATTTCGTCATTTCATTTGCAGGTGAATAGACCGCTTATGAACAAATATCTCTTTCTTAACGAAAATGAATGTACTGACAATTAAAGCAGAAGGAAATGTGTGCATATGTTAAACTAAAGGTACATATTAATTGTGTACAAACTTAAAGGCCCTGAGACTTTAAAATCATAAGCAAGATGCTATATGGCTGCTTCAGACCCTCCAGGTTGTATTGAACTGTGGTCAGTTTTCTCAGTTGTAAGAGAGTAGTAGGTTCAGACGAGATAAAGGTGATTGTCTGAACAATATTTCATAGAATTCTTTGGATAATGAACCACCCTCAGTCACCTGACCAGTTGAGAGAATACACTTGGTCAGGGCATGATTTAAAAACCAGGGAGCAAAGGTATCCAGTGTTGTCTGGAGACAGAATACAGATTCTCTGTTGTTTGCTTTATCTGAAGTGAGAAGGAAGTGAGCATGTAAGTTTTGGGGGGAAGACAGAGGGAGAAACCTGATGTTTTGAAAGAGGTCTGTGAGGGTTTCAAACTGAGATCTTATTGTGAAACCAGTAAGCAGCTTAGCTGTCTAGTGTGTACGGTGAGGGACTTTATAAAAGAGATTCACATACTGTACAACATCCATTTAAATTGTGCAATTGAAAAAAATTTAAAAGAAGCTTCTTTATACTAACTTTATACTAGTACTTTCCACATTTTGATCATTCTAATTAAGTGGATCTAGAAATAACTGCAGGCAATACATTAATAAAAATGACAAGAATATATATTAAAGAAGATCATCCATATTTTTGATGGTTTGTACATGGAAATACAAACCTTAGAATATTAGACTGGAAAAAATATGTAAAATTGCATAATTGTACGACAGCATTTGTGTATACTGTATGTTTAAAACAAAACTCTTTTTAAACCATTTACAACAAAAAATGGTTGAATATTCAGAATAGACAAAAAAGGCGCATTACAACTAGTCAGGGTGACCTTAGCAAACACTTTTATAAAAACCTTAGTCTTCAAGCATCTAGTTGCATGTGGTTACATAATCTTGGAATTGTATTCAATTACACCTGCTGTAGCTCAAACAATAGTATCCCACACTGGCAAAATTTCCCTCTGGAGCTCATCAACAATGAAGGTGAGAGCAGGTAGAAAACACTGTGAAAAGCTGGCACATCCACAATGGAAATAATCACCTGGAGATGTTAAAAATGCTACATGCTGAGACCCTTAGAAAGACACCTGTGCATACAGTATACAGTGGTAAGCTTGTTATATGTTCTGAAGAGGTTATAGTCAGGAGCTACTGTACATCTGTGTGTGAGCTGCAAAAGAACAAGACAATAATAATTCCATGGTGAAAAGCAAAGAGAAAGAACAAAAACAGCAGGATCTTCACACAACTGAAGATGGCTCTACAGCCAAAACGTGTTTTTTTTTGGTCCATTTCAGTGTGGAATTATCTATTTGTTTCTTTATGCTCGCTTGAACCAGTTTGATCTTGTAAATACTGTATATACATTCAATTTACGGCTGTTAAACACCAAAAGGTTTTATGGAAAACATGGTATAGAAATAATGACATATTTCATTACAGGGCTTTCAAAAACTGTTCCCATCAATTGACAATTAGTATGTGTACTTGCCATTAGTATAACTGTGCTGAAGAAATCTTGTATTCAAGACAAGAATCCCGACTCAAGTTTGCTGACACGCAGAAAATGTAATTTAACAATGATTTCCTACCCACTATGTGCTTCAGCAGCAAATTTCTTTTTTCTCTCTTTTTCCAGTCTGTTTAATAGCCTCCCATTTTGAATCCCCCTGCCTCTGCTGTGTCCTGCCCTGTTATTGTGCTGAGCTGTAATTTGTTGGTTGTTCAGTGGCAGCTGGGTGGCAAGGGTGTCTTCCTACAGAGGTGACCTCCCTGCTGTTGAGATTGCCTGTCACCACTTGAAGAATATACTTGCTCTGATGGGTAGGCTGCCTGCCTCCAGTGACCCCAGCCATTCTCACACAGAGAGGAGCTGCTGGGAAGCGGGGGGCTTGTGAAGTAATGTGTTTCAGTCTCCTTGTGGAGGAGGTGGTAATGGAGGTCGCAGTGTTCAATGAGAAATCCCCAAAACTCCCCAGCCATATAGAAAGTAGACTCCTCAGCAGAAGCCTGAAGATGGATTTTTAAAAAATATTTATTTTAAGTATCGCTATGAGTGATTTGTTATCCTCAAGACAGGTTATTGCAGGACTCACTTCCCTTCTTTCAGGAATAGTTTCCTGAGAGAAGAACCATGATACAATCCAGTCGGTGTTCGACAGCAGCGGGCAGGTAGGTCCTGCTTTTGAAACGGCCACGGTGCTACACTGTATACTCAAAAGCCTTTTAAATTGTTTCTAGGTAAATTTAATTTTTAACATTAATTGTATCTTTAGGTATATACAAAGTGTTCATTTGTGTAGTTCACGTTATCAATAAACTGCAAAAGCATATAAGTATCGGATAACAGCACACGCTTTCTAAAATGGATATGTGTGTGTGGTTGCTCTACCTGACTTGCTAAAACTGACAGAGAAGACACAGATAAAACAAGACTAGTTTCCTTAGGAATGGAAAATGGAACAGTTCAATATGTCAGAAGTGGTCAAAAACATTCAAATTTAATGATGTCTTGTTACTGTACATAAACAGTGTTAAGTTGTGAAAAATATTTTACTTTAGGTATAAGAGATTTGTATAATTCAGCAATATGGCAACATTTAAACAAAGTGCATTTTTATAAGGTTGATTAAATTTAAGAACAGTTGCATCATTTAGATATAACATCTTTTCTTTTCAAGAGCAATGAAAATTTGACCTTATTTTTAAAAATGTATTCCATTAGTACTTAATTTTGTGTGAAATTCCACAATCAGGTTTTTGACCACTGTTCTAAACATATTAGATCTGGATTTAAGGTATGATTATTTAACATAAATTTTGTATCGGTTTTGCAGTTTGTTAAAGTTGAAAATACAGAACACCTTCTCTGACAAACACCAGCCATTCCAGATATTGAATCAGCATCTTATACCAACTATGGTATACTGAACATCGGACACATCGTATCACTTTATTTATGCACATATGCCTTCGAAAAATATACTGTACTATACAGATTTTGTACATTGATTTCAGCTTCATTGTGATAAATTGATAATTTCTGATATATCCAAGTCTGTTACATAAGCACTAAATCACCTAATTATTGAGAGAGTTGATCGGGCACATATAATGTGGTTTAATCTGTTGATTGGCAGGCCTGGTGAAAATAAAGATAGAAATTCACAGGAAGGAACCAATATCCACCCATTTATCAAGAGAACAAAGTCTTTGTGTCATCAGTATGTTGGAGACTGCACTAACTCACGCACTGTCACTTGATGTCTGGGTTGTTCACAGACAGCAATTTCTAACCTGGCAAGACATTACAGCCAAACACATCCATCAGTGATGGGCCATGACCTGGGAGACCACAAGTAATGACACCATACCAAGATCAACATGACATCAAGCTCAATCTGTGTGATCGTTTTTCGAGCTGCCAATTCCTCTACAGCAGACATTCCGGGTCACAACAATTTGCACATCAGAAGTTCAACTTTGTGGAAGCAGCTAAGCAGTCAGTGGCTCATTGCTTTGCCACTGTTCACTGAAACAATGGAATAAACTGATTTGAGCAGCACCTTAGTTGTTCTCCCCAGTAATTGAACTCCCCAGTAATTAAAATCTTCTTTTACCCTGTTAGTGCCAGACATTAAGAAAATGTTAAATGTGGTGGACAACAATTATTGATGGCATGGGCAGGAGCATAAAATTGCTACAGCACACAGAACATTTAGTGATCGGTGTCAACATGACGGCACGGTGCTACAGTACATTGATGAAATACTGGTCCTTACTTAAAAAGACCGTAAGAAAGGTTAGATACTGTATGAGAGAAGGGGAGTTTGTCCATACAGCCCATTTGGTATGGTGTGTTTTCCTGGAAGGTTGAATGTTATTATCCCTGAGGTTATACTGACATGACAATAATCGAATAAGATCCGTCCTCCTGCTGCTGGTGTAACATTAGCTTTTTTGCAAGATGAGAAATGTGACCATTACATTGCATTGCCATTTTTTTTCTCTTTGAAAGGTTTCTAAGCTGAATATAGATTCAATGTGCAAAATAATTATTTAATATCTTCAGAACCAAAAGTATCCTATTGTTTTTTCAGATTCTGACTTTTTATTATTTATGTAAGCAATTATTTTTCTACCCTTAATGATATTTCTGATTCATAGTGCTAGAAAAAGTTTTTACCATATGCACACTGCAGCTTCTTCTTATTAAAATATATTTACCATCATTCATTGATGAACAATTGAATCTTATTAGTTTCTGAAACTATTCACCACAGCATATAAATGAAAGGAAAACAGGACCATTTAAAATCCAATTTTCCTGAGGATTTTTGAAGACAGATTGGGGTTGGGCAACTACTGGAATCAATTACAGTTTATTTGACCCATTTTCCCCTTTCACACTGCTGATCAAATAAAGTGAAAAAATCTCAATATTTTATCTCCCTGCAATATGATTCAAGCTGGATTATTCTGTTTGCAAATGTGATTCCTTTCCTACAGAACCACACAGCTACACTCAAACTGCTTAAGGACTTCATGCCGGGATGTGCTGTTTGGTGGGTATAAGAGACTAAACTACTTTTGTAAACTTTTAGTTCCTTTATTGATCTCCTGAGTATAGATCTATACAGTAGCTCAGATTTTGCTAGTGCACAGCACAGAGCAAAGTCCTATTTTCAATATGTGATACAAACGTCTGTTTGGGGCAAATGCACATCTGTAGTTCCCATCTGAACTTAAAATTCCTTATGATTTTGAGACTGGACAGGTTTATCAATTTGGACTAAAACTGAAAGTATTGAACAAACTAACCCTTTGAGCTTTGCTGAACTTCATTTAAGTGTACAGTGCCTTGCAATGTTTTTCCAGATCCTTGCATAATTTTAACATTTTGATGCTTAAAGCTTGCAGTCATGACACCTTAAAGTAGCATTTAATCATTATTATAAATATACTGTAAAACAAGATGTTGTGGCTAAATCATACCAAACCTGTACTTTTAGGTCTAAAGTTCAGTTTATAGATGGGGCACAAACCCACCAGGGAGCACCTCTCAGTCAACACTGTTCCTACGGTAAAGCATGGTGGTGGCAGCATCATGCTATTAGGATGCTTGTCCTCAGGAAGCTTTCTAGGAGAGAAGAAAAAATCAATGGAGCAAAATATAGGCAAATAGTGGGTGGCCCAGTTCAAGTCCTTACCTGAATCCTATTCGGAATCTGTGGAAAAATGGTCATCTAAGTGATCATAAGATTGCTTAAGCCCATCCGCCAAGAAGAATGGGAAAATATTTCACCAACAGTGTGCAATATTGGTGGAGACTTACCCAAAAAGATTTGAGGTTGCTTGCGGTTCTGAACTCTTTTAGTGGGCAGTGTACAGTATATCACAAATCAGCATCATGGTGCTGTAAATGGTATGCCTTATGCCATCCCCATGAAGAAGAACAAGATCTTACATACAGTATGATCACAGCAAAAATCCAATGATTTCACGAGACACAATGCTGTCCAAGAATCAGATGCTTTGCGAATGTTTATAGACTATTTAGCTATAATGAGTTTTGGCCTAACCCACTTAGTTAACCAAAGAGTATCTGCAAACGTGAAGGAGTAGAGATGGGGTGGAAAAATGGGAGAGGTGGTGTGTGCAAGAGTTACTGTGTATGTGTAGTGAAAATCTATTCTTCAGTTAAGACCTTCCATATAATGAGAAAAAGAACACTCATTCCCTTTTTGAAAGACAGTACAATATCTACACATTGAACAAGGTTCTGACAGGTTCAGCATAGAACAAAATGCTGTGAAGAATAATTAAATATATTACACACCATGTATGGCAAATGTCTTTTCTTGTAGGTCTCACTTTATTAAGGCAACAGTAAGAGTTTGCAGTCAAATGAAATATATTTATATTATATTATATTATATTATATTAACAATATGAAGTGAGACCTGGAAACAAATTCTGTATTAGCTGGGTGTCCTACAGTAATTAAACAAACACTGACTATTTAGCAAAGGTTTAGAGCTCAGTTTTATGCATTCATTAGTGTTCAGTTATAAAATTTGTTTGTCATGTCTCAGGTGTCATGAAGAAACTATTTTTGGCAATATTGAGATCTCTGACATAGGGAAAATATAGCCTACTGTCTCTGATTCTGGGAACAGATAACTGACATCCATCTCCAACACTGCTCCTTTCAGAACCACTGAATTCATCACTCAAAATAGTTGTAATAAATTAGATTATAGAGAACCACTCTTAGATTTGAATTCACCTTCCATCAATTCAGATTTATGTACCCCATTCATTCAGTTAGGGATTGTCATGAAACCAGCCAATATAACCAGACTTCATTCATTCTTCTTTCACTGTCTTTCTCTCTTTGTGCATCTATGGGCTCTCTGAAGCTCTATAATTTGCGCATTCAATTGCGAGCCTTCTTATTTTGTATAAGATTATTGAAAGTAAAAAAAACACATTAGCACATCATGTGCCATAAGAAAATATGGCATCTTGTTCCATACTCCTGATCCCCATTTGGGTAAAGAAGTGTCTCCTGTTCTTGGTTTTAAATGCAATTCCAATTTTTGTCCTCTGTTTCATGTTTTACTGTTCATTTATAGTACCTTTGGGGATTTATATATACTTTCATATTACTATAGTAATGGGTGTCTTTGCCATCTTCTCTGTTTAAGGACAAAAAGGTGGAATTCCTGCAACTGGTTATAGCTGGACATTCCCTTAAGCCCAGCAATTAGCTGGTTTCTTCTTTTCTCCGGATTGATTCCAGAGCAGAAGTACCTTTTTCCATAAGCCATGGCAATGAAGGATCTCGTCAGCGCTGCCTTGGAACAAAGAGTAGTCATGTCCTAGACCTGCACTAAGGAGGAGGAGTTGCCAGATCCTGAATTGGTATTAACAGAAAGATAATAGTGGAATCTGAGGCCTATCCAGGTCGAGTGGCTGCCCAACTGTTACTGCCAGGCTGATGGCGGATGTCAGTAGAGAAAGACAGATACATTTTCTTCTCCTCTAAATTGCCAAAGAAATCAGGGATGGAGGGAGAGCTGTCTCCCCTGAAAAGGTTGAAATCTATTGAGAGAATTGCTGGGTCTTCAGCACATCAACAATTGAAGAAATTATGTTTGAGACATGTAAGTCCCACTGAACAAAACAGAGGAAGGCCAGTAGTGTTTATTCCACAGACAGTAGGTTTGAAGGCATTCAAATCCTGCTGAGAGCAGCGTCTGTGTCAAGACAAACCAGAGGGGACAAAAATAACAATATTCCCAGAAGGGATAGAATTGAAAGAGCTAATCCTGCGCGAACAGTAGACAGAGAAGCGCAGGGTGTCAAGGAATTGTGGGTCTCTGGTTCAGGTGGCAACATGACGTCAATGGAAGGCTGGCCAGAATGTACAGTCTTTCAGGGTTAATAGAGTTCTCCATGACCGCAAAATTAAAACCACAAGCCAGCTGAAACGCCAAAAGATTTTAGGTAGTCTGGAAGCCCTAACGTTGTGGGCTGTGTCACCCCCGAGGAAGTTTCCTTGCTTGACAAACATCTCTGTCAGCCTCAGCAGTCACCCTGCGCTGCACAGGCAGCTCTAAAGTAAACACTCTCTCCAACCTACTCTCATTAGGCTTATTTCTGCATAAATTAGCATATTTAATTATCTTATTTTTCCTGCTTGTTAACAGCAACATGAAGGGCTGCAGACAATAAAAATGCCTACTACTCATGGTAGTAGAAGCATCAACATTGTGCTTCTAATGCAAAAGCTGTTGAAAGACACGTTTAATCTCATATTATTAACTCCCATCAAATCCTCACATTTCTCAGTATGTGAATAGTGTTTTACATCTTCAACATCTATTTTCTCACACATTTTTAATCATGCTGTGCATCACTGTTTGCCAGTGACATAAAGGTAAGGCGAGCACAGGGCTAATATGTGTATTCCAATCTCACCTTTGTACTGTAAATTATTGACCAATTAGATTACCTAACATGTCTGAGAAAAGCAGTCCACTGACACAGGTTGGTCTTTCTCATGTGTGACAAAAGTGGAAGAATGTGTCTGTTCTAACTCTGGTCAGTTTAGTGTTGTGTAAATGGATAACATCTACAGTATTTTTAAGTATTTTTGTCAGTAATATTCACTGATTGTACTTTGCAATCTTTTTTCAGTAACTTTTGACAATGACAGCAAACAGTTCTTATCTCAAAAGGAATACTTGCAATATAGTGCAGTACTAAGTTACATAATTATACCCTTAAGATACTTTGGTCCTTTACTCTCATGATGTATACAGATGCTTAGAAGCTTTCTGTATTGTACTTGGTACTCCTTTTAAAAATGTTTTAAAAAACTATAGAATATGCATTCCAAATGAACCATTAAAGGAAGAAAAACAAGGGTTTAGTATATATACACTTTGATATCAAATACTGTACATTATAAAAATAACAGATGGATCTCCTTGTTGGGGTCAGTGTGGTTTTTTAATTCTTCCATAAGCTAAGCTTGCTAGCACTTATTTATGGACACAGCACTGGAGAGAAATGGTTAAGCTGTGTATTGGTATCCATGTCTGTACTCTGTACAAGTGGGGTGTACTGTACAGTACTGTATGTATAGAATGGAGCTCCCAGGGAGAATAGCACATTGCATCCCTGTCTCTCTGCCAGTTTATCTTGATCTTTCACTCCAAAATGCTGCACTTGAAAAACAAACATGTAGCACACTGACAGTGGGAATAAATATTGCTGAAATGTTGATTAGCATGTGCTCCCAGCTGGGCTGGGGATGGGAAGCCGTTAAAGGTCTTGGCAGGCACTAATGCTGAATAATTGGATTGAATCAAGGGCTGGGCCTGCTGCTTATTGTGAGATGAAAAACCTGCAGCATTCTAAACTCGGTTCAATTTTCTTCTTTATTATAAGTACTGCCTAGTGAATCAGAAGTTTTTTTTTATCTTTACTGTTATGATTGTTCACTGAGATGCCACTAAACCACTTCATCAAGTTAACCTTTTCAATTTCATGCAGTTGCACCCACAACACAGGAGAGTGAAGTCCCAACAGACTCATGGGAGGCAGTAAAAAGACTTACACCTCCCCCCCCCCCCCTTCATTTCTTAGTGCTGTTTCATCTGAAACTGTTCTGCCTCAAGCTGTCCTGATACCTTTGCTTTTCCTTTTCAAGTTGTGCCCAGACCATCATTTGTGTTGGAATTCAAGGTTTGTCGTGAGTAGTGCATTCAATAATCTTTTCCACTCTCAGATTAACTTCATTCATATTCATTTAATATTTATTTTCTCAATACTTCTGATGTATCTGCTTCATGTATGTATTTTGCGTACTACAAGTCCAGGAACGTTAATCTGACCACAATTTAAGCCAAACCTTACTAAATGTCATAATTCTTTCCGTGTCCCTAAACAGCTTTCAAGTACTCCTTTTTCCTGTCAATAATTGTCTCTTCTTCTTTTTTAGAAGCAAGTTTTGCTGGATTAGGTGATTTACATTATACAGTAGATGGCAAATTTAATAGATGTTACAACGGTGTAACACACAGGGATCTGGAAGATGATATGCAACAGGGACAGGTTTTAATGAATGTGCCTTAAAATGTGTAACTACAGTACTACAGCTGTCTTTTGCTGTGGTACTGTATATACAGCAAAAGTACAGTATTTGAAAACAGACATCCAGGGGGTTTGATTCTCTTACTGTACTCCCAGACCAGACAAGCATGGCATTTGAACAATTGAAACCCCCTCACTTTGTTAGAGAAATACCTTGAAGAGATCAGAGCTTAATTACACAGACAAGACTCACTGATGTCATCACAAAGTGCATAAAATATATCTTTCTTTCACTACACTGACTTTTTAACTAATATAAAATCTAAGCTAATTTCATTTCACTCTTCATTTAAATCAGATTTAAGTGCTGGTTAGCACTGTTCACAGAAAGTCATATTTGTGTAATTTTCATATTAATGATTCTTCTTAAATATGGAGAAATTGTTTGGTATTGGAGAAGACTGTCCATTTTAATTTACTTTGTTCCTAGTTTGTTTTTAAACTGTAAAGCTACAACGTTTGTACAAAAAAATAATTACATTATAACTTAAATGAATTTGCTTGTCTTTGTTAACCATAGTAAAGCCTCTTTAACACCCCTTCTCACATTGAACGTTTAGAAGTCCTCTCAACTGTGCTACTGTATGGTGCGAAAGGCTGATTCAAGGTGATCTTGCAGTAGGTGTCAGGTGGCTCATGTCTCTGGTGCATCACAGAAATTTCCAGAAAGCCTCAATGATTCAAATATATAAAAATAAAAATATATGTTATGTATTTTGAAATAGATATTTTTAAAAATATATAAAAAAACAACAGGATGCGGCATTCAGGTCATAAGAAGTTAACACAATGAAGTCTCTCCCCTTGGCTCTTCAGAGTATATGGATTTCTGACGTGTATGTACTGTACTGTATATCATGTGCATATCAGATTCTTGGAGATGATGGAATGAGTTTGGTCCAACCACACAACACTGATACCATGATTTGTTTTGCGTTCAATTAATTCCACTCGTGACATATTCCAGATCTGAACCACCGATTCCTGAACTACAAAGCATGAACATGTTTTCACATAGAGGCTGCTTCCACTTGGGGTACATGGGGTCCCCCCATTTCAGCATGGTGTTTCACCTCTGTATTTACAGTAGGGACATAACAGGCAGTTGCAGTAAATTATGACCTTGTTGAAGGTGAATGTTTAATGAACAGGAAAAAAAAAAACAAATGAAAAAGGAGGAGCCCCTCTGACACTGCTTCCAAAAATTGTATATTATATTGTAAAATCCATATCTGCAGTGATCAGTCACTTGATTAAATTAAAGAGGTCAGCAACATCTTCCCATTGGAAAGATATAAATGCAGGAATTATTCATTTTCAGGTAGTCGTTACTTAATTGATTTTTCTGAGCATAAATCTTTCAGGAGCCTGTGTAATACTTTTCTTATTTCATGCATGGATTAGAATTAAGGTGCAAACAACAGTACGTTCTAGTTTATCCATGAGTCTAATTTACATATACTGTATATGCCAAATATGTATATGCATAAATATGTATATGCATAGAAGTCTTACTTGGCACTCAAGTGTTTTTCAATATGATTTTTGCTGCCTACAGTAATCGTCTTACAGTACATGTATACCGAACATACTGCAGTAAGTCAAAGTGGATGAAACCTTGAAAGGATGAACAAATAACACAATCATTATCTATTTATTAAAGAGAAACGAATTCCATTCCTCCGTTCTATAAAGGTTATTAAATATTCTAGCTTGTGGGTTAGATGCCCCATAAACAGTTAGTGATTATTTAGCTGTGAAGAACAAAAAGACATGTATTATACTTCTTGTTTGTTGATTTTTCTTCATCTACTGTATATTGGTTTTTTCCTGTGTGTCAGCTTCTGTTTTTTTTATACACATGTAAGACTCTAGAGGAACCATTTTATGAAACTTGACTCATCTCCAAAATGTTTAATTAAAAACATTTTTATCAATAAAATCAATTTCAAAACACTGTTCTTGGCTGTCAAATGTTTCTTTACCAGAAATTATGAAAAGCTACATAGCAACTATAGTTTGTTGAATAATGATTAAATAAAGCAGAACTGATTTAAGTAATAAAGCTTTTCAATACACTACATTCTGTTTCTATTCACAATATCTTGAATATGACCCAAGCAGCCTTACACAAAGTACAATTGCAGAGATTATAGGCTTCAATGGGGCTGTCATGGTTTTGCAAAATTTCAGCAAAGATTCCCCTGCTGTTTATGTAACAGAAGTTGCAAGCATCAATAGCACCATGGCAACCTGATTTGTGGGGTATTTGACCAATGATGCTCTCAGTATTACAGTTATCCTTCCATGGAGCGCCAGATTAGCTCTGACTCAGTGAGTCTTATGAGCACACACCATGTGCAATGGTATGGCTGATGCCACCTTTTGCTAGGTTGCTTAGTTGCAGCCAAACAGTGGAAATATTCCATTGTTTTATCTTGTCTTATGTTTTTGCCCATACTCTTCCTAGAGGACATAGCATACAGTAAGTACAGCAAGGTGTCAACGTTTGTAAATTTAGCTTAGCAAATTTGCTTATTCGCGATTCTGTCCGGCTGAGGGGGTCTTCTATGGAAGAAGAGCAGAGCAGGATGAAACCAAGCTGAAGGTTAACTGTAATTGTCAAATTAGCAGCGCAGCAGGCTAGGATGGTGAAACGAGTTTAGCTAGTGAGTGAGCTTCACTCTGCCACCTGTCCAAGTTACCCCTACCCAGCAACCGCATCTTTTTATACTGCGACAAACACTCCTGGTTGTGTCAGCAGTTTGGGGAATGAGGGTCAAGAGAAACTTTTACGGGCTTATCGTCGATATTATTTTCCTTTTCCTCACAATGGGCATTCTAATCATGGAGACAGAGAGAGGAAGAGCGAGCTGGACACAGAGGAGGGATGAGTGTTATTTTACCTGATTATCATAAGTTTTCGATCACTCTTGTTCCTCTTAGTTTTGAACTCTTGCTAATCAATGTTGTTTAACTTAAATCCAATTCATTAGTTCTAGCCATACATACTATACTATAGCACATTATGTGATAGTATAGGGGGTGGCCTTTGATTATATACAAATTTGGCTTTTTTTGATAGTTCTCTGCACCACACCATCACAAATGTCGAGACCCTACTCTACTAGTAACTACTGTTGGTAGCCTATCTACTGTATATGTACCTGTATCTCTCTGTTTCTGGTGCTTCATCTATTCCATCATTTTCCTGACAAACCGAGTCCTTGCAAGACCGTGTGCCCTGTTTATCACTTAACCTTCATCAGCTGAGGAAGAGTCTCCCCAAAACAAAAACAAAGGCTCTTTCTGAACCAAAATATTTAAACCATTAGAGTGAAACTCGGGAGCAAATGAGTTACATTTGATAAGATAAATCGGTTAAGGGTATGCAGCGCCTCTTGATAGATCACGAAATATGTCAAATGGAGGGTGAGACAATTGAATTCTTTGTTGATTAAAGCCTACATCTTTTACGTCTGCCAGGATGAATCCAACGGGAAAACCTGAGTGAAAATGAAAAATCTCCATGTTTTTTTTTTAACCTTTTCTTGATGAAAGTTGTGAATTTGCTGGGTTTTTTTTGTTTTTGTTTGAGCAGTCAGTCGTCTCCTTGTTTTAACAACTTATCTAGCAACACAGCAGAAGTTCAGAAACAACAAAAAATGTAAAATGTGGGAAGCCGACATACAATTAATGCCTTGGAAGTCTTGAAAAGGTTTGTCAAGTCACTCAAATGCACCCAGTGAAAGGAATGCTGAGCGACTTCTTCTGACACATTCTAATGATGCAGATGCGAGAAAAGCAGTAGATGTCGTCTGAGAAGTGTTAGAAAACAGCTGTCATTTTGTCTCTACATCCCTTCCTGTGTCATACAGTACCTTTGAAACGCCTCCTTATTCTTTTTTTTAGAATCCAAACTGTAGTCCATGACTCTTTGATACTGAATCATTGTAAGCAGCTTTCATTACTGAACCAAAAATACACTTCTTGAGGAATAAAAAAATATTTTGTATGTAAAAGAGGACAGTTTATCAGATTTCTTATGGTATTTCCAAATTTTATTTTCTGTTTCTTTTTTCAGCTTAATATAGCCTTAGTGTCCCTAGAGGACTAAGGCATAAAAAGGGATTAGGAATAAACAGTCTTTGTAAACAAAACAAAATGTAATACTAACATTACATTACATTTCATTATAGTGCAAAGCAAAATCATCATCTCTAATTATTCCATGAACTCAAGCTTAACAAACACAATCTATAGAATCACACCGGTCTTCGAAATTTGATAATTTTACTAAAATATCACACACAGAATCTGGATTTAAAAAGTATGTAGGTGATTGATGTTTCAATTGTCTAGTCATAAAGCCTGAGATAATATGAATCCAACCTAACCATGATATACCTACTAAAATGTGTAAAACGTTTTGACATTTTAGAAGGTGTTTCTGTCTAGTCAGAACTCCACTTTTGGTATATTATATTTTAGGATTTCTAAATAAGGGTATTAGAAGAAGAAATTTGGTTTTAGAAACGAAATTTATACACTGCAGTTATAATTTTTTATATCAGCTGGTGCTTCTTAAATTTACTGTATTAAGTTACTGCAATTGACAATATTCCGAAAGCTACTACCTCTCATCTTCGGCCACTATTGGAACATTTCTATTTATGGTATGTGTCAGTATATGTGTACATGTGTCATTACTATATAAATGTTGTTAACATCCCACATTTTCATAAATTTAATAATGCATAGATGGAATCTGGTTTTTTGAAGAATTTCAAGTGAGAGAATGTTTAAAATGCACCAACTGACAAGCTTGCCTATGCCTAGCCATCTCCAAGAAAGATGTGGCACAGTTGTTAACTTGTTAGACATGAGCTAGATCACAATCATAAATATATGATTCCTTGTCTCCATACATTCCGTCATGTTATTTTTTAAAGCCTGGCTGTCATTGCACCAAATCAGATTTAGTCAAATGGCAGGTAACTAGTGCTACACACACTAAGGAAAAAACAAGCTAATGAAAAAAAAATTATCATATTCTTACCTATTTGATTTTGCAAATATAAGACAGCTAAATTGGATTTTCACTTTCTGAATTGCATGGTTTGTAGCCCCTAAGGTCCAAGTGATTTTTTTTTCTATTCTGTTCTCAAGGTGCACACTAATGTTTGTCATCAGGACAGGGAAATTGAAATTCATGAGGGAGTGTCTGAGGGAAAAAAATGGATTTGCAGCAATGCTAGACAGTCTCGGGATAAAACCAATTTCTTGTTTTATTTAGATTTTGTATTTGTTTATTTATTCAATGAAAGACAATACCCATTTGATTTCTTTTTTCTATTTACGATTTTCTCTACTGCAGCTGCTCAATATGAGAGGGCAAAGACATCACATTTTTAACAGCCTTTTCAAATTCCTTATGATTCCAACAGGCTTTTCAGAGTCTTATGACTTTCTCCACATTCTGCAAAAGTCCATCCAAAATGACAAAATTGTGTTTAAGTGAAAAACCAAAAATATACATGGAGCTGCAGGCATCTGGAACAGATAACCATTAACTGAGCACCTTTTGGGGAAAGGAAAACTAACCCTAACTCTCACTAGATCTTAAAGTTTTAGAAAGTAATATAACCTTAACCACTAATAACCATTAGTAACCACTAAACCACTAATAGTAGCAGTGCAACTTTACTCAACTGATCCTGTTTAGACAGAGATGCTAACTGTAACCCATGCCTTCGCCTCTGACACAGAAGCAGTTAGGCCTCTTAGTTCACCTGTATAACTAGGCCAACATGTCAAACCAATACCCATTGTCTGAAGCTCTCTGCGGAGTTTGGAACTCCATGGAAAAGCAAACATAGTTAAACTGTACTTCCACTATCTTGAAAGAAAATTTAAAGCAGCACTAATGTTTTATGTTTAAAATGCTGTGAAGTTTATTTTTAACAATTATCCTGCTGAGCTACAAAGTACCGTAGCACCCTCGTCAGGCAGTGACGGGGCACTGAGTTGGTAAGCAATTGGGCTTGTGATGTCAGCCTCAGGAGAGCATGCTGGGATAATAGTTGGAATACTTGGGAAATATCAGGGACATCGTTAACTCCTGGGTGGGGAAGGACTCTGGTTGGTGTAGATTTTATGTGAGTGTACTGTACGTGAGTATACTGTACATGTTTGCCTGTCCCATGTTTTCCCATCCTGATCTGTGGTTTCAGGTTCCCACCCTGACATTCCTGGCCTGTGTTAGTGAGGACGCCACACCTTCACAGATTGTTACAGTGATTTTTGTTTCTTGCTGGTTGGGGAGAAAAGTCCTTTTAAGGAAAGTGAAACTATGTTATTCTGACTATTAAAAGAGCACTTCCATCACCACTCTTCTGTGTGTTTATTGCCAACATTACAGTATTTTGGCATAATACTTGCCTAAAGTGTATGACGTTGAAGCATATGTATTAGCTAACTGTGTACAGATAATTTAATAGGTAATTCATCCCTGAAGTACCAATTCTACCATTATTCTACCTGACCTGAAAAAAACAAACAAACGTTAAAATATCAATTGCCTTGGTGTTGATTTTTTTTCATGTGAAAAAGAATCCTTCCAAAATGGATACATACATGGTTTGAGGCATCACGAAAATGTACCTTCTGCTCTGACATTTACCCTACAGCATGTAAGTTGCAAGTATGGGTAGTTGTCTGTTTGAAATGCAGTACTTAAGTCAGGTTATGATGATGATAAGACAAAACATTTTAATTTCAGAGTTATAAAATAAACACCTTTTGTGTCATTTCCTCAAGAGACACTCAATGGAGAATTAGAGTTGTTCCATAAGGTGAAGAATTTCTTAAAATGTGTATTTTCAGATAAGCGTGTAACCAGGAAGGAGTTTCAAGCATAAATCATCTGACCAGTGCCTGGTTTGCATGACTGAACTGCAACAAACCCATTGTTCTATCAGCTGCATTCTCTGTTCCCCTCACTCTCTGAAGTGATGTTGAAATCTCCCCATTGCCCTCAGGATCCTATTTACCTTTTGAGCCTGACAGCCTGTGAGCAGGTAAGGATGTGCAGTGGCTATATTTAGAGTTCCTTAGCCACTGATCTCCTGGCGAACAGAGCTCTACTCACCTGGAACATCCAGGTGCAGCTTCCATGTCTGCAAAGGCAGGAAATAGCTGAGGGGATTGGGGATGAGTCATGCCTCTCCCCTTCTCCTCACATGTGCAAGCCTGTACCACTTTAACCTGGCAGCAGCTGCTGGAGAGACACAGCTTTCAACCGCAGATTGAATTCCTAAATCTCGCCAGCTCAGGCAATTTTTAACTATTTCTAGCCTCTAGCGGGAGTTCTGTATTCCATCAGGTCTTTGTTCCTTGCTTCAGTGTAACAGTTCTTAGAAAAAAAGGTGTAGGGTTCCCATTTTGTATTCTTAGTTTTATTGGACCAGAAAACAAGTGAGTTTCAATATATTTTGTGGCACAGGGAAACCTAGCTGACAGATTTAAACCTAGTTAACTGCCATACCTCACTATCAGGAAGCTTGTCTAATCAGGTTTTCAGGAGGCAATCTAAACAGTAAAGGTCAAGCACTTTTTTGATTAGATCACATATGTAGTGTCCTTTGCTGCATTTTTGGGTTAAATGAAACACATATTAAAGATTTTGTTTTTGAAGAGAAACCAAACTGTAGATTTTTATACACATATAAAGCCAAGCCAACATTTAACCTGGAGGCATAAAGTGTGTAAGTACTACTTTGATAAGACTACATAACTAATCATTTTGCAAAAATATTCCTCTCAAAACTGCATATTTATAGCCCTTGGAGTATCTGGTATGAATCCATAAGGATATTTCTATAATCTTGTGTCCAAAGAGTTCAGAGTAGGAAGCGGAGTCAGCATGCAAAGTGAGGTGAATGTAGTGGTTAAATTGACTCTAAAAAGAAAGGAAAAACAATATTTTAGCTTTGTAGTTTTTTTTTTTTCATTTGAGGGGGTCTGATGAAGACCACAGTATATAGTGGTAAAGAAAACAAAAGAAAGCTTGATTTGGAAAGTGTCTAAAGATTTGGAAACTCTACAGGTATCATTTCCAGAAGCAGGCAGAAATCTGTAAATGGAGAGTTTTAAAAAGAAATTAGTTAATGAAAGTTGAACATTTTTGAAAGAACTGTGTGAAACTTTATTTTTTATATTAAAGAACAGATTCCAATCATGGCCAGGAGAAGTAAAATGGGAAGATGACTGATCCACACTGCTCTGACATGTTTCTGTTTTAGTGATATACAGTAAATTGTAGGGCTGTTTCTGCAAAAGAAATAAGATTCCTGGACAAACACAATGACCTTTGGGTGATCCTGAAGTAGCAAGAGGGGCCATGTACATGTGTGCTCTTGGATGTGCAGCAGGTAACACAGCTGTTCCCTGTTCCAGCAATTGCCTGTTGATGCTATCTTGTGTGCTGGTGTTCTCTCACATCCATTTAAGTGCAGGCAAAAGAATCCATAAATTGTATGATGCTTTGAGATAAATACCGCCTTTCACGAATGGTGTCCCTTATGGCATCACAGTCAACATGTACTTTTGTCAAGCTACCACTTGTTCTTACTATGAATGTGATGGGTTTTTTATCCATTCCCCAATGAGGAGTCTTATTAGGTGACCAATTATTTTTTTGGCTTCCAGCATATTGTTTGTGGATGGAAAAATACAGTCTGTAGTCTACAAGGACTTTGGGACCTTCTCTGTCCTGCACCGTCTGAGAAAAATGTTGCTTTTCTAAGATTGTTCAGAGTACAAAGAAAAAAATTGACACCAGAAATGCCCTAGATTTTACTCTTTTTCTTTTTTCTATTCTTAAGTAGAAATTACAATGTTGCCTGTTTGCAGCATAATTACATAAGTGGAAGGTAAGAATCTGACGTTATGTCTTTTATTTCATTTGTCTAAGGAATTCCACTAACTCCACCAATGTGAAATGCAACCCATTCTCTGAAACAAACATTCAGCAATGAAGAAGTTGTAAACAAGTAACACAAAACCTCAATGTTTTTCACCGCTGTTGTGTCATGGATTATTAGCACCTAGAGTTAAGTAGAGTTTTTTGTATAGAAGTCTATGTTCATTCTTTGCCATGATCTTTCCACGCTTTCCCAGACATGGATTAGTGCCTTTTCTGACAAACTCATCTTTGTTTAACATTTCTGATGTAGAGTTACTATAATAGTTCAGGTGGGTAGCTGCGTCAGCATGCGTAGGCTGCAAAGGAACAAGTAATAGGTTTATTCCATGCTGAAAAAAAGAAGAGAGAAAAAACACAACGTTTCGGCCGTGGAGCCTTCTTCAGGTGTGAGAGGGACAAGGCAGTAGGCAAAGGTAATGTAGTGGGAGAACAAAGGCTGGGAGGGAGGAGGGGTTAGAGGCGGGAGCAGGGGACAGAAAGAGAGGCCAATCAAGAGGTGTGAAGTCAGGATAGGTGTAGAAAGGTGTGAAATGAAACTTTGTTACTATAGTTACTGTAGTAACTATAGTTACTATAGAAGTTACTATAATGCCTCCTTTTTGTAGGCCTACCAAAAGTGTGTGGAGACTACACCCTTCATTTGTACCCTACCCAGATGTGTTTTGGGTAGCTAATTAAACGTAGGTGGTTGAAATCCTTTTTGAATTACCAATCTGAGAAAAGTAACCAATCTTTTTTTTTACATATAGTACAGTGCACCTTGAAAATATGGTTTAATATATGGTTCCATTACAAAAACTGAGATCAAGATATCAAGAGAGGAAACTATGAAAATGTGACAGCGTGAGGCTCCTGTTTTTTCCAAAGGCAAGGGCTACTGTACTGTATGTCCATGTTGCCTTACTGGGGTGATAGCTTGTAACTACTGGTAAAATGCAACTGGGGCCCAGTAATAAGAATGTTGCTGAGGGTGTTGAGAGTTGAATCTTTCTTCAGTACAATAGGAAACATAATGCAAGACAAGTATCACCCTTGGCACCCACAGCTTGCATGCTTATATACCAAAAACCTGAATCAATCAGCTGTGATTTTCATCTGGCACATTTCTTGACCTTAAGGAAATTGCCCTTTGAGATTAGGAACTCTTCTGTGGGTCTAATACCCAAAAAACGAAATAATAAATAGAGTACGATGAGGATTGAGTTATTTTTTTCATAAACAAATCTTGCAAAATCCATGCATGAATTCAGAGTAAACCCCACAGTGGATTTCCTATGGGAAACCTTGGGTTAGCAGGATTTTAATGCTTAAAAGACTAAATAACTGGTGCTTTTTTAATTTGGGAAAATCCACTTTTAGACAAGTACTTAACACATTACTAATTGGTGCTGGACTGCTAGTCATTTACTGGGGGGATTTGATTTTTTAAACATTTATTACTAATTAATGGAGAACTTATCTCTTTAAACCTTTTTATGTATTAGTCATATATTTTGGTTGGGAGCGTAGTCTCTTGAGTTATTGATGAGCTGTTCAACTCCAATTAATTCTTAATTAGAGCTCAACATTTAAATAATACATTTATTTATTACCAAAACTGTTATAATTAATATGGGCTCTGCGAAACAGAGATTCTACTGAAATAATTTAATGAGACATTTTATGTGGCTTTTTAAAAAATGGCATATTTAATTAATTTCAAATATGATTTGTGAGACTTCTTTACATGTGCAATAAGCTGTTGTGTACATTTAAGTACTAGTTTTTAATACTGTACACGTACACAACTTGTAGTATTTTTCCTTTGACACTATTGTGCTTTATATTTGTATAAATTATACATTTGTTTTACAAATTATTTTTATAATTATAAATATTTTATATTCTCATGGTATATCAAATTGATGTATGTAAAAAAACAAGCATACAAGCTATATATATATATTTATGTAAATAAAAACCATTTTTTTATGTTGAATTTGTTTTAAAACTTCAATTAAATCTGATTTTCCAGGAAGTTTCGGGCAAACTTCCTTCTTTGATAGTTTAATAATAAACAATAGTTTATTGTTCAAAATCTGTGACTGATTCTGCGGTGGAATCAGAGAAGAATACTTCATCGCATTAATTTAAAAGTTCCCGGGTTGAGGGAGGCATGTGGCACTTACTCCGCAGATTATAATGCCTTGAGCAGTAGGATTGTCTCTACTGCAGTAACAGACAACTGGGAATGCTGTAGTATTAACTTGAATACTTTGTTTATGTTCCATAGAGTGGTTTAAGTGGTTGCTTACAAAGCTGTATGGCATCAAAAAACAAGGCATTTGAATGTTGAATGTGGTATTGTAGAAAAGGTACAGACTTATGAAAATTAGTATTTTCCATTTACTGTACCACTGAAATACAGTTTTCTTGATGATACTTAAAAAAATGTTTTACCACCACACTGTGTCACGATCGTAATCCCTCCTCTTAAGGGCGCTCCGGCCCTTTCGTATTTTAGTTAATTATGTGCACCTGCCCCCTGTTTAGTCTGCCACCATTTAAGCCTGGCGCTCCTGCTATTCCTCGCTCAGCATTGGGAGATGGACGCCTGGAAGTCCGCCTACCAGTGGGTCCAGGAGAGACCCAATGGCATAGGCTTCATCACGGCGTCCTGACCATCTGAGACCGGGGCTCGGAGCACCTGGCCTCGTTAGCCTGGTTTTAACTCTTTGTTCCTGTTCCGGATCCTGTTTTGGATTTTAACCTACGTATGTCTTGGATTGATTTCCCATTACCTGGACCCTGGACTGTGCCCCGAATCCCCCCTTAGACTGTTTGGACTTGTCTGCCTGCGCCATGCCCCCTGAGCACCCGATCACTGCCATCATGCGCCCTTGTCTGTCAACCCCTCCTGATCCTCTACATCTCCTCCCTGATGTCCTTCTCCACTTACTTCCGGATTATACCGTCTGCATAGGGTCCTGAACTACGCTTCACGGGAGCCTGGATCGGCCCCCCCTTTACACTGTGGTTACATTTCTAAGCAATTGTTGATGTCCAAAATGTCCAAAATGAATTATTTTTTAATGTTTTATAGTTTATAACATAAAAACTTCCTTTTCTTTTTCAGTACCATACACTGAAAGATTTAAATGTCATTGGTACCAGTCCAATTTTGTTAGAGAACATTAAGAGACATTTTTTATAATGTTTGGTGAGCTGAGCAGGGAGACCAGTGTTTACTCCTTCCCTCAGCTATGTCAGGCATTTCTAGGTACAACAGCATTCTGTTTTTCCTTGCAAAGAACAAAAGACTGTGCTAGAACAAGGACATATTTAAAACAAATGCATGTTCAACTCCAGCATGGGAAGAATATCTCTAAAAACAAGCAATGTAGACCCTGCAATATGCAGTTGCAATCATTTGCAGTTAGTTTCAATAAAGGCTTTTTTCATTCTGAGCCAACAAGTGTTCTGCCTTTAAACATGTACGAAAACTTGTCTCTACACTAAAACTCTCTCAAAGAAAACCCTGTCAATGAAGAACTACTGTATGTAACAGTGTTTTATGGTTTCATTAATCATTTTTGGGGGATCTTAGAGCCATGGTTGTTATTTTCTCACCCAGATGAGTTAATGCTAAGCATTAAAATATGAATCATGCTATATGTCTGTATTCATCATCTCATTGTTATTCTATTAATATTTTGACTATCGAGCACCTATTTGCACACATTTTTTCCAACTCCCCTCCCTCCACCTCACCTTTGCAGCTGCCTCCCTGGTTCATTCCTCAGAAGCAAGAGGAATTGTGGCAGCCTTGACCTTATGGCCAAGTCTGACATTTCATAACCAGGCAAGTGAATATTGAACATTGACATATTAAGTACACCATCCTATTATATTCAATTTATTATCATGCTAATTAGTATCTCACCAAACTATAGAATATTTTTCTCCCTTCTGCTCTTCTCCCTGCTTTTTCTGATTCTTTGCACTAGCATCCTTATTCCAACTTTTCTTTCAATTCACTAAAGCCCTGGTGTCCGTCCCTGTGTGTGGTCTATGTGTGTTTTTGTTACTATGTTCCACACTCCCTGACTTTGACTTTGATTGGGCTCCCTCCCCATTGGTCCATCACTAAACCATCTTTGCCGTTGTGATGTCGTCATCAATCAGCTTATTGGCCAATCAGAACTCAGCTTATTCAGTATATAACTAGGAGGTTTTTAGAATGAAGGGGCCTTTTGTTTGACTTCGGTTCTGCTCGGCTCAGTTTCGTTTCGCTTTGCTTCGGATTCGCTTCTCCGTTTTTGTTCGTTTCGCTTCATGTGTGTTTTTATAAAGCTTCGGCTTTGTGGGTTTGTGTTAGCCTCCTTGTAATTTCGTTTGTTTGTGTTTATCCTGTATTTCACCCTTACCTTGCTCTAACGTGTTTATATCAACATCTGTGCTGTTTTGTACCCTACTCCTTCTGTCTACTCTCGTTTTCCTTTATTTGTATTCATAGTTCACTTGTGTATTTGTGTGAACTTTTGTGTATAGGGTTAGTTAAGGTTGTCGGGTACATTCTGCACACGTAGTTGGTCTTTGTATTAGTAACACTAGTTTAGGGGTGAGTGCCTTTTGTCTAGTATGATTTGGGGGTAATTAGTGAAGGTTAGCTAGGCCGTTAGAAGACGCCGAAGACCGAGTGTTTCAGGTTTTGTTTTTGTATTTGGGTCAGCTTCCCTTCACTTTATTAGCCAGCTCCATTTTGTTTTTGTTTTGTTTTTTATTTGGCAGCGCTCTAGTTCCCTTTCCCTGTGTGTTATTGTGTCCTGTATACCTACCAGTCACTTTATTCACTTTAAAATAAATTCCCTTTTGCACCAAAACCTGTTGTCACCAGAAACCCACCTGCATCCAAAACCATCCGAAATGTTACACTCCTTTACCCCTAGACACTTGGGGTCATAACACCACCTCTCAAGTCTGTTGTTTTACCCTTTGTTTTCACTGTAGTAAAGCTGCATGCTTTAAATAGAAAGGGCTGAATGAGACCCGTTGGTTATTATCAATATCAAAATCTTTATTGCTGTGGATTGCAGACCTTTTCATCCCTTAAAAATATATTCAATATCACATTAGGGCCATTAGACATTTAAATTGTGAATAAATAGTAGTGTGTATCTTGACAACCTGGAATATATTGGTGAATTAAAACTCATGGCATGCAAACTGACTTAAAAATGAGGTGCTGAGTTGCATCTTGGTGTTATTTATGTAACTTTCCTGAGTATTCTTTTTTAAGAAGGCAAAGCCTAACTGTGGCCTGCAAGACACTTTATCCATCTTGAATATTGACATGTATGCAGGCAGTCTGTCATCATTCTGCAGGTTGTTAGTGGCTATTATAGCTTCTCAGCTGGATACTCTTTAATTGGACCTAACCCAATGTTACCATGTTACAGAATGTCATAGAAGTGTGGAGCCCACAGTGATAGACAGTGTCTCACATTCTCCCACCCAGAGGGAAAACAATAAATAAATTGTTTATGAACTCAAAAAATAACTTAAATCCCCCAATGAGGAGAGAGACTGCCAGCCTGTACATGAAGCCATTTCAAGCCTGACCTGCTGTTTGTTTAGACATTAATTTGCTCTTGTAAATTATTTATTTCACCACTTTAATACTCTGAGCTGTTTCAGCAATGTAAACAATATGTACAGCTTAATACTGTACAGTTTATTCATTTTATTCCGTATAAATGCATTGTCAACACTAGATGATTCTACACACATATGCAGTGCATATGCAGGGAACCCATTGCCCTAAAGTTTTAATGTGGTAATTGAATGTCCATAGATTTAAAATAGCAGAACATGTTTGTAACTTTCTGCTTCACTGAAGCATTTTAGATTATTTGGGGGTTATTAGTAGTGTATTTACTGACTTGCAAATGAAAATAAAAAAAAAATTGACCTAAAGTGGCTTGGCATTCCTGGACAACATATTCTGTCTCATTTTCTCTTTTGGTATTTTTTGTCTTTAATTAATTAACATTGCATTGTTTCCGAAAGAAACAGCTCCTAAACTATAGACAGGCCTATGTATTATGACAAGATATTAGGTTTAGACAATATAGCAGATCTAATCTTAACTACTGTACATTCCCCAGAAAGCTGTGGGGAGTGATTTGCTGTCCTCTGTCACCTGATTAGACAATGACAATGGGTCAGGTAACTGTTAAATACCAGGAAGCAGAAGCATCCAGGGTCTGTGGACTTTATTCTAAAGAGAACCACGCCTCTGTTATACACTGGACAAGAGGGAAAGAAAGGAAGAAAAAGGTTTTGAAAAATATTATATTTTGATGTCAATAAGCAGATTAGCTGCCCAGCTTGTTTTTTAGAGAGGACACTTACAGAAGACTTAAAGAGGAGCTAGGATGTGGTTTTGTTTATTTTTAGGCTTAATTGACTGTGAATGAATAAGGAGCATTGTTTTATTTTTATGTAAAGTATATCTTTCCCCAAGACCCAGTTATTAAAAGATACCTGCTACAACACCACACACCTGGTGGTGATGCATACTGTATGGTGGAGAATGCAGGTATACTGTATGTTGCAGTATTGAAAACTGTGCACTCTAGAGGTTGTTTGGCGACAGTACAAATGAAAATTTTGTTCAAACCTTTTTTTTTTTTGAGAAAAAGAAAAAAAAGTCTTTGAAGTGATTGAGTGCTCCCAGGGTCCCAGACTGAGGGCAGGAAACACCTTCCCCCAGGGTATGTAAAAATGAGCCCGAGCTTTCTAGAGACAGGAAGGGATTTTGAAAGGGAAGCCATGTAGCAGCAGTGTCCCCACCTCCTCACAGTCCTCTGTACAATGGTAGACATGGCCTGGAAGATGCACACAGAGCCTAGGAGAAGGAATGTAACACAATACACTCCAAACTGCAGTCACCATCATAAAAAAAACAGAACAAGGTAGAAAAGATAAACATACGTATACTATGTACACAACAAAACAATAGGTTCAAACCTGCTTTGTGCCCGTATTGCTTTGCAGCTGTTCATACAGAGTAATAAAAGATACAAGGTAAAAATAGAGGCCATAAATGTCTTTCAAATTAATATAAAATTATATATAAGCTTTAATCCAAAATAACAGATAAAAGTAATACTTTTTGCTTCAAGGACCACAACAAACCAAATCAAAACAATGGGTGGCTATATTATGCCTGAAGGCAAAGATTCTCCAGAGCTGGAAGAGACCAATTATTGCTGGGTAATGTCAATTATTTATGCAATCCAGATACATGTTTAAAATTTTGTGTACATGTTCTAAATGCTGTATGCAGTGTAGAATATCACAATGCCAATGCACTATAATAACATAGTCACCTTTCTAAAAAGTACTGGATGTTAGGGCAGCACAGTGGCACAATGGTTAGCACTGCTGCCTTACAGTGCTGGGGGCCTGGGTTCAATCCTGGATGTTGGGTGCTATTTGCTTGAAGCTTTTGTGTTCTGCTTATGTATGCGTGGGGTTCATCTGAGGGGTCTAGTTTCCTCCCACAGTACAAAGGCACACTGGTGGGTTAACTGGCTTCTGGGCAAGCTGGCTCTAGTGTGAGTGTGTGAGCCCTGTCTAGGGTGTATTCTACCTGGGGTCTATTGCTTGTTGAGTCTATGGCTCTGCCACAGCCAGGTATTTGATAAAGTAGTTAGGCACACACCTGCTTGAATGAAATGGTCCTATGGGAGGAGTTACATACCTACAAGGAGGTACTGTTGTGTTTAGGGAGAAAGAAGGTGGATAGTAAGATTGTGATGAACATCAGCTTAAATCTGCAATGTACTGTAGAAGGTTCTTACATAGTCTTATTTATGTTAGTATTTGTATTCCTCTTTGTCTTTGATATAGTTGTCTGATTCACCGTGTATATTGCACTTGGATTATTGGAAGGGAATGGCTTAAATAAACAGTTTTGCCCTGAAGTGCTACTGCATGCTTGACATTGTCATATTGACTTACTTTTTTCGTGAAAATTAAGAAGGATTTTTCCCAACAAATTAGAGAACAGAAGAAAGAGCAGTATATCCCCAGAGCTGATGGAATGGGAGGATTGGACAATTGGAAATGAGCCATTACTCTCTAAATAAGTATTGAGAAAGGAGTTGAAGGTTGATAACTGGACCACCAACCAAACTGTAAACAAGCAAAATGCTGTGTTGAATAAACTTCTTAAAGAGAGCATCAAATGGACTAAGGTATTAAATGAGAAAAGCATGCCACTATAGACTTACTATAGACTATAGACTATAGACTATAGACTATAGACTATAGACTTAGTGTTTTTTAAATAACTTTGCCGTCTAGTTGTTTGTAGGAGCACAGTTATGGAAGATGTTTAGTTACAGGTCAAAGAGGAGCTAGGGTTTTGTTTACTTGGGAGTTTAATTGCACCTTGTGTGAAAAACTAGTACTGTTTTTCAGCATAATGCAGCATATGTGTGTCTGTTGTCATATTAAAGAATCACCTATTAAAAGACACCTACTATTACACTACAACCCTGGCAGTGTCACAGTATGTATACCATCTTTTACACATAAAAATATTGGGACAAGTACTATATGGGTCTGCATGTGCTTGTTTTGTCCTTAAACTGGCTGTTCTGTGCTGTTCTTACAACACAATGTTTTCAACGGTGAATTTATGCTGCCTTGTGAATGATCTGTTGATCATCTAAACCATTTGTTGGCCAGTTGGTTTATCATTCTAACTATCCATCTGTTAGTGAAATTCATCTTTAGTTTTATGCATTCTTATCTAGCATTAATTTGTAATTATGTGTTTGTTTAATGTTGGTGAACTGCTTGCACCATGCTTTGTTAGATTCTTCACAGAAAATACATCTGATACAATCCCTTTAATAAGCTTCAGACAGGAAGCAGGTGTGCACAGTCTGTACCCCCAGTAATAATGAACCCATGCTTTTGTGAAGGGTATTTTAATTGGGAGGAATGCTGCAAGGAGACACTGTGTGTGTGAGCTTTGCATCAAGACAACAATCATTAGCAGGGCCGTTTAATTTCAGGCATCTCCAGAACTTGGGTCGTGCACTTGCCTGGAATATAGATTCCATGGCACTTTTTTTTCCTGGCACCCTGGGGGAGTTCTGGACCCCACTGGGCCTTTCTGAAAACACAGACACTCCTGTGCCAGCGCATTTCCTATAATAGCATACTTCCTTTCTAAAAATCCTTTCCCTCTATACCTGCACTCCTGCTTTTTGTATTTGCTTGCTTTTTTTGTTCTTTCTCTTCTCTCCGTCTTTAATTTATATCCCCCCTTCACACACACACACACTCCCAAGTGCAGCAGGAGCAGATACTGACAGGAACAAGTGACAGCTCTCTAATTATGCCCTCGCTGCAGACGCCGTTCTTGTTTGGGACGTGTTGCTCATTTTCCTCGACTCCTTTTCCACTGAATTATGCATGGAGGGTCCCTATCTGTATTCATAACAGGACCTTTGGGAGCTGCCAGGCTAACTAGTTGATAACTGATTGGTGCTGCCTCCCTCAGCCCCTCTGGGATTCACAGACAGAGCCAGCCGATATCAGATGTGAGGCTCTCAGTCAGCACCATTTCCATTTGTAGGTAGATTTACTTGCACATTGTAGCTTCCGCCTAGTGATACTCAACATGATAACATGGGATGTGGAGACTTGTGGGAAGCCTGACAAGCCCAGTATGTGGAATCAAAGCTTACAATCAGCTTTTCACTTGTCTAGAGTTTTCTATTGTGCATTTAATGGTAGCACTTACTTGCATATATAGATTATGATCAAGTTGTCTTTCCTGACTAGCTATAGTACAAACTGAATGGATCAAGGACACAATTAACAAGTTTACTTCACACCCAAATAAGGCTCCACAGCCGAAACATTGTGTTTTCTTTTTCCTCTTTTCAGCATGAAATAAACCTATTACTTGTTCCTTTAAAGTTAACTACATGTCTGCTGAAACATGAAGCCCCTGTTAAAATACTATAGAAAATATTCTTGCATTCAGACATGATTTTGAAACTCTCCGGCATAACACATACAGCGTCACTGAGGCATGAAAGGTTAACTACAGTACACACTAAACTTTTGCCCTGTTGTATCTGTAAGTGAAATGTTCTCCCAAAACCATTGACTCTTGGAGGTCAATTCAGTATGTTGGTTTTGCTTTATAGTGCATTACAGATAACTTTGCAAGACAGGTTAAAGGACCCAAAACCAACATTTTTTACTTTTCCAGATATAGCTGCAAAGAGTCAATTTGTTTGAAAGATCGGATTTGCCAGGTTCCAAAATGAAATGTAAAATGAACCTTATAGAGGCGGTGTTTGGCAGATCTGAAAGTTCGGAAGAGCTGAGGAAATGTCAGATGCTGAAGAAGGCAACAGTGCACAGCTCTGCCAGATGAACATGAGGAGCTGGGTGTACCAGTGGCATGTACCTGTATAAGACATGTGACAAAGCACCACTAGAGCAGGCACAAATTCAGCAGTGTCTTATTTCTATTTGTGCCTCTTTGAGAACATGACACACGTGTATAGATGGCAGATATCTATGTAATGTCTGAAAAGCTGTTTGGAGAAGACTGGACAATTCAAAGGCTATATTTTTACTCTGTATTTACATTTAAGATAAGATCACTTTATTAGCCATATACAATTTCTTGCATTAGGAATTTGATGTTTTTGTCATAGCTGTATGTCCATCACTCACAAATTAAACATTTCTCTACACATTGAAGCTTTTAAGCTTTCGGTGGTGAGTCAGCTTCATCCAAAATATCCACCTTAGGTTAAGAGGCTGGGTGGAGACTGAGATTTAGAACATACTTGGTGTATTTATTCAAATGTATAGTACATTTCTGAGAAAGCAAGAACTATGACAGCATGGTCACATTGTCTGACAAAACCTTTCCTTTTTTGATCTTCCATTTTCTGTTTATTCCTGTATCTATTTTTCTCTTGTTGCTCTTTCTTGAAAAGCAAAAAAATATATACACATACTCTCTATTGGTCAAGCTCCCAGCTTAAGTGTCAAGGTCTGAAATGGCTTGCTGGACAAGGAGAATACTTGAATAGTCCACTCTTAGTTTTGCAAACAGACTGCATAGTGTGCTGCAATACATAAATATTGCCAGCTGTTCAGACTGATTTACCCTGTATTTGCTATAATTGCTATAGCTTGTTTTACTTACCGAATAGCTGGAGCTGTCACTGTCAGTCTTTTGTATATAACTCTAAGACAAGTTGCTGTTTCTGACTGTAGTAGTGAAAGGGTTACAAAAGAATCAACTTAGCCTGAAAGATCTTGAGTCTGTTTGTATAATCGTTAAGCTATATAGTGCGGGTGTGTTGCAGAAACTAACAATAATTTAATAATACAGGAGAGGATTCCCAAGCCATTTAACTAGCTTCTTGGGCCATATTATTTTGTTTCAAATAAGAGAAAAAAAACACATTTTAATAATAACAATCATCTATTTCCAAAGAAGCAAAAGAGCTAGCATACTCAAGAAGGAATTAATCAGATATGATGATATTCTTGCTTCAACAGTAAGGCAATTCTGCTCCTGTCTGAATTGCTGCAGTACATGGAAATCCTAACCTGTCAAGCACCACAGTAAGTTAGAGTTTGAAAATGAAATCAGATTTGGAAAAAAAAGAAATTAGAAAAAACCTTTGCCCTTAGGAACATAAATCATCTTCTTGGATGCATCACTTATGGGATGTATTTTTATTATATTTTTTGTTTTATATTATTTACTGTGCAAACCTGGTTACTCCATGATGTCATGTGCAGTGGTCAAGAGAGTTATGGTCTCCAGGGATTGGGTGTCTCGGTTGCCTCAGCTTCCTTTCAGATAGTAACTCTGTCTGTTTTTAATTTGTTGCCCGGAGGAAGACAGATCTCCCAATAAAGATAACATTCTGGAGTTTCTGGATCAGCCTACGATCGTGTTTCCAAACGACTACTGGTTACAGGCAGATTTGAAAGAGAAAAAATAAATTGTGTCCTGGTTTGCTACTATAAGTCTGAACCCTGCAGTTTAGTCAGAAAATGGTACTAGAAATGAGCCTCTCATTTGCTCTTAGCAATTTCTAAATTATCTATGATTGTTTCACTTTACAAGGCAAAGTGATATTGAGTTTTTAACAACTTTAGGAATGCATTGTTTGTAGGAAATGTGTTTATGTATTTATTTGTTACAAGGCTGTTTTACACTGTTTTTCCAGAACAGAAAGCTTTAGTAATCATTACTATATAAACAGATTTTTGGAAGTGTCCTTGAGATGAGATAATTACAATTCTAAAAAGCAAATGGACAGAATTAATAATGTTTTAGAGAAACTAAGTGACCGCAAAGAAAACCATATTATTATTAAGCAGAGAGTTATCTGTGCATGAATCCCAAGGTCTGTCAATTGTAATAATTGTGTGTGTAGTACAGTATGTACTCACTACAACTAAACTATTAAAAAACATCATTGTTTGTGCCTAATTAAGCAGTAATGATGAGTTTCAAGGCAATATATAGTGTAATTGGTCTGAAATTAAAGTGTTACTTCAGCTGCTGGTTGGTTTTCATCAGGACATCTCTGGAATTTATGCAGTTGCACAAATGGGGGTGTTTGTGTGATCTACAGTGATCTCATAACTGCTTGCAAGGGCATACTGTAGTTAAGCAATAATACATGACAACTGTGAGAAATATTATCATATCTCAAGTCCTTGTATGCAATAGGAGGCACACAGCAAAGCTACTGTAAGTATATTTGCTTGCTTGACAATCTGATTCCATTAAATAATTCTTAATTCAAAGGCTATGTATTATTATTATTATTATTATTAATAATAATAATAATAATAAAAATAATAGCTTTAGTATTTGTTATTTTAAAAACAGTCTCCTGGCTTTCTCATAAAGTTGGAAAAGTACTTCAGTCTTAATTCTCTGTTCTCGAAGAAGCAAACAAGTGCCCGTCCAATGTAGCACGTTCATCTTTGTCTCTTCTGCTATCCACAGTATATGCAAGTCCCTTCTGCATGTCTTAATTTAAAAAACTTTTACTCTCTGTGCCCAGATCCCACAACTGTATGTTACCAAAATGAATAAGCAAGTCAACCTTTTGTGTGAATGAAATAATGAAAAAGGAGCTCTTGCAAGTTTTGAGAACTTGGTCACTTCTACTGATGCCATGCTAAGATTTCTAAAGATGTTAGAACCAAGACATGTAAAATAGTCAACTTACAGTATGCCAAGTGTTTGTCTTCAGTGTTATGCTATGATTACCTGTGTTTTTACCATGTTTACCATGTCATGCTCTTGAAGAACATATGCTCTTGACCAAGTCCTGCATTTCTGGTGTACAAGCTATTAGCTCCAGATCATCTGCTAAATTTGTGTGTTTCCTGTTGTTAATTTTTCAGATTGCACAGCAGCTGCACTAGATGCACAGGGAAGCTGTGACATTGTCAACCACAGCTTTTAATCTAACACTCCTTACATAGCTTACTTTAAATATTCTGAACCACCTGAAGTGAACCTAGTAGTAAATGATCTCCAGGTGGTGCAGGTCTCCTGTCAATTAGTATTCGCAGCTGGTGCTGAGTCACAAGTTGAGAGCTGATATAATTGGTGCTGCATCAATGCTAGCTTGATAAATCAGGGCAAGCAACGACAAATAGACTACTAATATATAGTAAGAAGTGGTAAACTTCAGCTTTAAAAATTCACAAAATTGAGTTTCCAAGCTTCATTCAATGTACAGTAGGTACTGACTAAACCTAGTGGCATTGATTTGCTGGTGCTAACTCTCCACTAAGGCTTTGAAGGGCTCTCGGAGTATCAAATGATACATGGCTCAAGTGTGCATATTGAAGTATTCACAATCTCAGTTTCACACCTTCTGGTTTGGGGTTCTAGTAGTAAGACAACCAGAAAAGTAATTGGCAGCTAGGGATTCCAAAAATCACATGGCTTTGTAGAAATCTGACCCTGGGTTATTACTGCTGACCTGGCGTGAGTGAATTTGAAAGACACTTGCTGTTGTATGTGACATCTCAGGGATAGCTGAAAGACAGGGATAGCATTATTAGGACTGGGCAGGGATAACATTATTAGGACTGGGCCATACGTGAAAAGTGGAATGGTTACTTATAAATCCCCATTAATGGTAATAACATAAGGTGATCACGCACCTTGTGTGTGTCCTCTCCCAGTGTTCTCCTGAAATGGCCATATTTGTAATAAATTAAAGTCATCTCAAGTCATTCCACTGGGACCCCTTGCCTCCCTACAGCTCATTTCTCACAATACAGAGTTATGAGCCCTAGTGTTTGCCTATGCTGAGTCACACATTTTGTGGAATATCACCATAGGTTAGACATTGAAATGAATTTGTTAAGCTAGTAAACAGAATATGTTGGGAAAATAGTGGACATTAGTCACAAGAGGCTTAACTATAAAATAGTACATTGTAGCAGAAGACAGAGATTTCCCATATTAGCTGCTGAAAGTTCTTTGACACTGAGAAAAAAGTATTCGACCTGCCTTTCTACTCTAACTACTCAAACCTTTAGCCTGACTAACATTGCTCAAGAGGCCTGCTGATATACTAGGGAGTCTATGTAATCTTGTTTTAAGATTGTGATTAGGGCAAAAAGAGACTGCATCTAATTGTAGGTATAGTCAGGCTTATGATGTTTCTTCCAAATCCTGCTTACTTTAGAGTGTTTAGAATAGAGGTAATAATGAGATTCACTGTGCAAGTCCAGAATATTAGTTTCTCCAAAGTCACTTCTTATTTTGAATCGCAAGAGGTTAATTTGGTTCTTAGAATGATAAATAGGCTTTTTTCAGTATGGATACTATATTCATTGCTAGAGGATCATTAACAAAATAATCACTTTTTGCAGGTATTGATCTCTTTTGCGCAGCTCTTAGTCTGGAATTTATCCTTTCATAAGCAGTACCCTGTGCTGTGTTTACAGTTTCTTTCAGGCTCGGTCTCTGTTGCTGCATACATTTATATCCATAGTGTATCATTTTGTAACTAAATCTGCAGTTCAAGCAGGCAAACCTGTAGCAGTCAATTCTGTGACTATAATGCAAGAGTGTTTCTGTCTGAAATAGTGAAAAAATTATCTCTTACCAACACACACATACTGTATATATATATCACCAATTAGTGTGATTAGAGCGTGTCACCTACCAAGAAAACAAAACAAAAAAGGGTGATCTCAGACTTAATAAAAGTATATTAATGTATTATTATCTTAAGTGGCAAATTCTAGAACTTTGTGTTTCAACGCTTCAGGTTGACTTCAAACAAAATGGATTGTTAAACAGGTAATACATTAAATTAATTCCAGGTTGGAAAATTAGATTGTAAAGCAACCGAGAGAGGTCCTCGTTAAGACCTAAAGAATATGTTTTTAAGCTCTTTAACAATCCAGCCTTATCACACACACGTTTTTTCTGGATTTCATCCTCACAACAGTGTAATTCCCTCTAGAGGTCCAGACATGAGAAAGTGAATTAGGAGGCAATAGCAACAGGAAACCAGGAGTCTACACCAGTCCCAGGATAGCCTGTTACCACAAATAGTCAATGTATATATATACACAACAGAACACAATTCACTGTTGTTGTGAAACTTACAGCCAAGGGCCACAGCTTTGACAAATTTTCTCAACCTCTTTGAAGCCCTTTGTTTTTTTAATAATTCTCATAGGAATATGTTCAGCTAAAGGAAGAAATTGCACCAGATTGCAGGAGCTGAAGCAAATCAGCATATTTTATAATGCTGCAGCATTGGGTGTCCACTTTCTTTTTCTTTAAAATAAAAAAAATACATTCAATTGTTTGTTGTCCTGTTGAAAATATTTTCCCCCTCAGTTTCAGTTCACAACTCAACATGGTTTGTATGTGCTTATGTGAAAGGATTATTTATGCCAATAAGAACAATGTTTTGGATAACATTGATAAATTTAGTTCTATTGTGCTATGGAAAAGGAATCAAGAATATTGAACACAGTATTAGGAGGGAAACTAGTTTGACTCCATTGCTGACCACTACAAGCAGAACATGAAAGTTTTGTTAATGTAAGGTTTTTGACTAAAGGTATTAGTTAAATATTATAATAAGCATCAGATGAAGGTACTTGATAATAAGGCCTACTCTCCCTTTTTTGTTTATGACATGATGCCTCTTAAACTTTGTTAAAACTAAGAAACATTAAATCTAAATAGGAAGTATGTGAAGCCCTTGGATGGGTGCTTTTGTACAGTATGTGGAAATAGACAAAAGTTCAAAATCTTCAAACATTCTCATGGTTTTGTTTTATCCAAAGGTTTTATCGGGGCCTGCTCCATGTGGTCAGAAAAAAAAACACTTCTAAAACTGCTGTTTTTGTCCTTTTACATGTGTTTTGGAAACTCCAGATGTAACAATTTTATTTCAGTTACATCATACAGATCTTTCATATGCAGTCTTCCATCTGTCTTATAATGAAAATGACTATGGTGTGAGACTGCAGCACATTAAAGTAATTTGGAATCAAAGGTTAATGAGTGGTGTGATATAATTACAAATTAAAATTAAATTGTATCCTCATTTCTGTAGTTACTCCCAACCTTGACAGTCTTGCAGAGATGGATAAAGACCTTCAAACAAAGTCAGCATTCTCCCAAGGGTAAACCCCATGACACCAGAGTCCCACTGGAGATAAAAGAGAAATGTTTTATCCTCAAACGTTGAAGCTTCGCAAAACACAACCTTGTGACTTTAAACTGTAGGAGACACAGGGAGCCTGACACCTGCCAGAGGACTCTGCTTGAACCAGTAACCTGTTTTCTTTATGCCCATGTACTCAGTTTATTCTAAACACTCTCATTGACCTTGATATTTAAACCAGATTTATCATTGCAGGTGAGGTTTGAGTCCTACAAGACTATAGTCCTGTGAAGCTTGCAAGCATCCAGCAAACAAAAATGTAAAGCAGAATATGAACTTTTATTGGAGGTGTTAATATCCCGATGAACACAAGCAGGTTGCATGATGGGCAGATCAGTTCCCACCTGTTTATAACTTTTCTTAGTTTCACGTTGGACGTCAAGATTGTGGACATCTGAGTAAATGTGATGGGAAGCAGGTCAGCTGTCTGTGTTTAATAATAGATGAAAGGTAGAGAGTTAAACTGCCATTAAATGTACAGTACTGTATGCTTGTCTGAAATAAGTGTGGTGTGTCTTTTCCTGTATCACGCAGATGCTGGGTGGCCAATGTGATATAAAGAGCAGATTCCAAAGACATTGTCTGGCAGTGCAGAATCTATCAGAGAACATGCCAGGAAATAAATCAGCCAACAAGTGATATTTTCTTCTGTGTGTGTGTGGCAGTACATAAATGATGATCAGAAAAAAGGTTTGTCTTTTGCCTATCCATAACTTGATCATAATGCAAAGCATTAAAGAGGTGTTTGGAATTGAATGACCAAAGGTGTGACAATGGAAACAGCTCTGCTTACAGAATTTGACTTTTTCTTATTTTGTACTGTATATTGTAGCACCATATCTGCATATTACCATGCAGACTAGCAGCCCTTCACTCTGTGCCAGCACTGAAAGCATTTGCAGATGTGCACAGCCCTTTACAAATATTTCCCATATACTGTAGTCACAAAACTGTCACTTGAGTCATCTACTGAACAGCCAACTACTTTTAATCAGACGTACTGTAGGTAAACAAATGCAACAAAATATCTGGGCAGTTTGTGAGATTAATTTAACAAAATCAGCAGCATTATCACCTTATCACCTGAGATGCAAGTCCTCTAAGAAAAACAAGGTTGGTGCTAGAAAAAGTGTTTATTTAAGAAGTTTAAGAAGTTCAAGAAGATTCTAATTTAGCACTTCCACTCCCTGGCTGCACACAGCTCTATATGCATCTTAGCCAGCATCCCTCTCTCCACCCCAACCCTTCATAAGAATGGGACATTGTAACATTGCTGATCTGTGACCAGTGCTGTCAGCTCCTCAGCCTGGAGAGCTAATGGCAAAATATTAAGTAATATTAGTTATCCCTTTATATCTGTCCACTTGTTTTGGTGTCATTAGAATATGATGAAAGCTCTAGTGGTATTGATGAATCAGTAGGTGGCACTCTTTGTTCTGCACCAGAATTTCTAAATCAGTGCACCATTATAGGGCACTGTGTGGTAGAATGTGCCATTCTTAATATTAAATGTAAAAGCAAAAACCTTACTAATGGTCTTTAAAGAGCCCATGGCAATGTTTGGAAGTGGAGGGGTTGTTTTCCAATGGGTTTTTACAATATGGTCTCCCTCAAATTCCCCATTAATTCAATTTGTGAAGCAATTTCTGTCGCTTCTCCTCCAGATCTGTTGTGCAGTGTGATCTGTAGGGCTGCTCTCTCATAAAGGGTTCTGCATGTCACCCAAGTGGTTAATGAACTACATAATTATAAATGAAGTAGGTCACCTTCCAGATTTGGGGTAATATGGAATCCTTTGGGATAAAAAGCACTATATACTGTAGATGCAAGTGATTATTATTATTATAATGCCTAACCTACTGTATTCCAGAACATTTCATATATATAAACAATATAAATGTATTATGAGAATGGATTAAGATCTTGCCATTTTACAAAGCTGTGTATTATTCTTGTGATTCTTTCATGCATCTTTAGGCAAACATTTCTGTGTAGTTGACAATTCTGATTAGTATGCATTCTAACAAAACAAAATAAAGTTTGTTTAAGTGTTTCTGGAATCAAAAACAGAGGTAACAAATCAGTTTCTGCTTTACACTAGAGCTGTGGATTTAGTTACAACTTTAGATGCTAATGCAAAGCAAAAAATTCAACTTTGACCTCAAATCAGGAGCTAAATTGAATAAGATTTGAAATCCTCAGTCTATTTTTTCCCACTGTTGAAAACCAAGCTGTGAATCATCTCTAGCTATACTTTGTGATCTTTGTAAAACTAGATTTAAGCATATTTCTTTATTGGTTGTTTAAGTATTTGTTTCCCTGGCTATACAGTCTTTCATCTTCCCAAGATCACTCTGCATATCTCTAGGGGTGATTTATGAGCTTGCTTTGACTTCCTATTTGAAGGTTATCTCAAGCTGTACATGGAATTTTGAGGAAATCATTTGGGGACAGAGGCAACTTGAGAGCTTCTACTGAGGACATTTTACTATGGAAGCTGAAAGTAACAGAATAAAATCATTATTGTGCAGGAGGAATATGCAGCCATCCAAAATTAAATAAAAGGTTATATTTTATTGGTTGTACAGGTTAAGCTAGGTTGCTAGGTACAACCACGATTTTTCATCTTGGGAAAGGTTGTGGTTAATGACTGACACTTTATGCACACATACAGTATTCAGATAACAAATGCAAGGTGCCTCAAACAGAATACCAAACTGATACACAAAAAGATACACGATGGATCATTAAGGTGTGCTATCAAGTCTCAGTATTTGCATTTTTTGTGTGGTACTTCAACATAATATTTTACCTTTAAATTTACCTTTACCTTTAAATACCTGTATGCATAGTTGATACTTATACTGTAGGTATTAATCTGTGATCTTTGGCACTAGCATTTTTGCAGCTTGCACATTGTGTGTACTTGGTAGTTGGTAGTTAATGCAAAACAGGATGATTTAAAATGTATGTGGTAAAACTCAGCATTTATAAAGATAGGTATTTCTCACCGTGTTAGCAAATTTGTATCAAAGGCATGGGAATTGACAGAAAATTGGTGGTTTCAATCAACTAAGTATTAAAGCATAGTGTGTACTACATCATAAACTGCAGGGATCAGTAAATGTTCTTAGAAGTATCATTGCTTAACTCAACAAGGGGTTGAGGAATTTGGAGGAAACTAGCTTTCGTAATGCTTTTATAAATGCCTTAACAGTGACCCCCACAGGAACTAAAACACTGTTCAAGTAACTATACTGAGTTCCCAGTCTTGATGGTAGGCTATCTGGGATTTTCAGGTTTTGCACTTACAAACTATCAACACTTACATGCATATTTTAATGGCAGTGTTAATGTTCTGACAGTTAATCTGCCCAGATAGTATTTGGCTCCTCCAAATTATTTTGATAAACCCCAGGCTTTGGTTACATATTTAGCAAAAATAGCACTTTGTAATAGCTGACAAAAGAATCCAAGTCTTTTTAACAAAAAGATTGGTGTTGCAGATTCCTGCTGTTCAGTCTGCAGTTAGCCTTGCAAGAACGTATTCTCTTTTCAATCTCTTTCAAAGCATGAAGCCTAAGTCTTCAAAGCTGATTTCCTCTTTCTTATAATAAGAACACTATTTTTACTAGACAGCTCGAATGAGCATTTCTGCTCTGCGTCTTTTTTGGTTCTTCACAGAAACAAAACCTGGCCACTGTGCTGTGTAAACAATAATTACTCACCACAGATACATTTTTATTTTTATTACACAATAATACAAATCCATCTAACATTTATATACAGCATATCTGTGGTGTCATTTACATTATTTGAGATGTATTTTTTAAATATGTGTGATGTTCTCGGTTGCACAAAAAGAAACTAATGGCCTAGTGATTATTTCTGGGCATGCTTGAAACAAGCAGTGCACCTATAAACACACTAGTGCACCTATAAAAAAACTATAACGTGTCTAACATTAAAAGACCATATAAGTAGTGATCTAAATTTATGTACAGTATGTGAATTTACAGTATAATCAACTTGACAGGGGAAAAAACAAAGAACTTGAACTTATGAATAGGAGCCAGTGCACATCTATGAAACTATTACATTTGCTTTCCTCCAGATTTGAAAGTAAAAATCTATAAATATCTGGAGAACACCATATTTAACAGTGCATACTTGTAGCGTTCTTGTATTCTGAAGTCCAACTTGTAAGCATGCAATATACATACAAACCCTTATCATTCACATTGACATTAAAAGAGCCTTTATCTTATTGTAATTATTCCTGAATACCACTGCATACTGTGTATACTGTATATAAATGTATTCATCAGACTGTGCACTGCTGCTCTGTATAATTTGTTAATGTTGTAAATGGCCTAGATGCTTCAACAGGTTAATTGACACAACAGACTGACATTTTATTTTACAATATGGATTTAAAGAAAGTGAGCTTTTGTAAAAAAAAAATAAATGACAGACTGTTTTTTATGAACTGAACCAATCCTCCCCTATATATGTCTTTTACCCCCCCTTCCCTGCCTGCTTTCTCTCTGGCGTGAGGATCGGTTTTCAGACAGCCCCGTTGCATCGCCCTGCAGTCAGACTGTTTAGTCTGGTTTTGGTGACCCTGTCTGACTGTTTAAGGATACACTCTCACGTTTCTCCAACTCAACACACTTTCTTTCCCCCCTTTCTCCCCCTTATAATACAACGCTGATTTAATATAAGGAGCTTCTTGGTTGAAAGAATGAGGGGGGACTTTTAAGGCAGACTGGAGGAGTTCTTTCCAGCAGACTGAAACACAGCACATGTGGTGAACTGACCACAGTATACTGACCAAGAGCCATAGAAACTAGTGCTAAATGCTCATTCACAAATAATCAACTTTATTTGCAGCTAAGTGCATAGAAGTTTGAAGTATGGTGAATGCTGAATGGTGATGAAAATATATTATTGTTAATGAAGCACTTCACAAGTCTTTGGTTCAACTTAGTCCTGAAATAGGAAAGTTGCACTCCATATACTGTACCAAGTTTGTCTTAACCACATTTATTGAACCTAAATGGTTCAGGCTCACTATGTGATATGTCTTAACTTGCCTAATTACTTTTTGAGTCATTGTACTCCAGAAAACAGTTATTGGCTCCAGGAATTTATGTCCACTATACAACAAATGTTTTAATTGTAAAAAAAAATGCAACAGTTAAGTGCATTTCTGGAATGGTTCAGGAATTGTTAAAAAGACATTACATGCAAAAACAATTATTTGAGGTAATCAAAAAACCTTTTAATAAGTAAAAAGAAATTTTCTTTTTACCATAACATATGTCAGATGGAATTTAATCCTCTAAACTTTTTTCAACATATTTTGTTAATATGGTATGTGCAAATAACTCTAATTCAAGGAAACAGAGTAATGTAAGTTAATCATATAATGTGAAGCATCAATTAAAACAGTATGTGGAATTCAGGTAATAATCTCTGTATGTTATTTGGATTATGTGTAAAGATCAAGAATAGACAGGCAGTTAACCTGCTGCTTCATAGCTGATATTTAAGTGTAAGACAACTGCCATTCATCTTCTTCTTAATCTTGAGTAATCATTTAATAAATTACTACTTTAACTACTAAGAGGAACCGAAAAGAAAAGAAATCTTGATTTTATATATACTGTATATGAAGTTTGGGTTCATGCTTTTTTTGGCATGTTTATGATATTTTTCCGAGTGGATTGTAATGCATTGATTAATTTTTCCAAAATGTCTTTTGTATGACTTTATCGAGTTGCTAGGCAATAGGTTTCAGATATCTTCTTTAAATCTATTCCCTTTCCTCCATATGTTTATTCAGAATATGTGCCTAGCATACAGTACATTAATGTAAAGATCTGGATCATCACTATGTTGTTTTTAAGGAGTCACCTCTCCTTCAGTCTGAAGTTATGAAGTAATTTAATGTTTTGTTGTCAGAATTTTCCTAAATAGCTCCCCCAAACACAAAGTGCACAAATACTCCAGCAAAAGGAGAAAGAAAGCTGATAATCATACTAAACAATCAATTTTCAACTTGATTTCAATTTTCAACTTCAAAAAAGCATTTGAAACATTTCACCAGCTGTACTTTAATGTCTGAGAACATTTTCACTATGGCAAATGTCTTTTCTTCATCCAATTCAATATAAGGATGAATAAATATTCTTCAAAAGGTATACTACAATATCATATATCTCACAGAAATCTTGAAATAAACTCACTTTTAAGGTATTTTCTATTGTTTTTCTATCTTGTCAAACTGTAAGAAGTTTAGAAAGGTTACACATGACTGTACATGTTACACATTCATTGTAGTTGATTGGTACTAGCTTATTCATCCAAGAATCTCATACAGATATTTCCTGAAGGATCCAAAGAAAACCAGCTGAACAACGTGGTTGGGCAGTTATGTTCCATCCCCCCACAACCCTTTGTGTAAAGAAATACCGCCAATTGTAAGTCCTAAACGCAAATAGTTTCCATATGTGTCCTGTCATTCAGACTCTCTTTACAATGGCTCCATTAAGTATTTGTGCACCTGGGTTTCTATTGCCAGTACTTACAAAGGCCAGTTAATATTTGTTTTACTCTAAATGTTGTTCCACAAATTTAAGGGAACTAAGTAATGAAATATAATAATATTGTTATGTGGAAAATGAATGTATCTTATTCAGAAAAAAAATAAACGCAGTCCACACAACAGAAAGAAAGATTTAAACATCTGTTGTACAAACAACTATTGTACCGTGAAAAGTCCTGATTAAACGCGAGCCTTAAAGCACATATGGCACTAGAGGAAAGCATATTCTGAACATGAAAAAAATACTTTTAAGTGTTTGCATGTTTTACAGAAATTGTTGCCCGTCTGTGTCATACTTCATCTTTCCAGATCTTGGTAAGAGCCTCCGTGTTAATGTTTATAAGGAAGTCAAGTGCGGGTTTGAAAAGCAAAGGATGTGATAGTAGTGCAGTAAGCAGGGTTCTGACATGGTTTATGAAGCCTCCATTATTGATAATGTGTTGCATTTTTTACAAAAGTACAAATAAACAAAAAAACTTGAGTTTTTAGAGCTAAATATTGGGGGGGGAAATGATCTCTTTCTCAGACTTTCCATTGAAACTGAAAGATCACAAGCTGTAAGCTACAGTATCTATCTTTAAAAGCTGAGTTTGTAAACAACAGAATTCCAGTTCTGTACTGTTAATCAGGTTTTATAGTGGTGGTATTTTGATTTTACAAATACATGAACCCCTGCAATTGCAAAATAAATCTTCTCCCAGGGTTACATATGACTGGATATATGTAATTGGACTTTACTTAAAACCTCTCCTAGGTTCCATGATAGAGATTTCGAGTTACACTGGATTCACAGGAGAGCAGGTAGTGCAGTGGGCTCCTTCTGTGATGAATAACGTGGATTAAGAGTAATGCAGTCATCACCAGCATCCACCAAAGCTCCATTTCACACTCTCTTGCTTTGCTCTCGTGTCATCTCAGGATTATCTCATGCCTTTTCACAGAAAATTGTAAACAACCCATCTTGCAGTCATAAAATATTTTATTTTTTTCTTAATTACTGAGTACTATGGGGCAAAATGTACCTTACAGTATTTGTAAATTAGTTAAAAAGTAATTATCTCTTCCACCAATGTTTCATATGTTATTTATCTGTATATTTTTTCAAGTGTATGTTACTGCATAGTTGGTCTTTTCATAATTTTAATTATAAGGTTTTAAAATATGTTTTTATTAAGTAGAAGGTTTATTGATGGCATGAATGGTAATTGTCTTTATGCATTCATGCAACTTCAAACAAAGAGTCACTTCCAATTTACATAAAATTCGAGTTACATAAACACGTGCAGAACGGAACCCCTATGTAAATCTTTGAATGGGCGTAACTGGATTTTCTCCTTGCAAACATACCATAGTAGGTATTTCCTAATCTTATCCTTAACTTGATTCCATACCATATGACTCTGAACATTCTTGGTATGAATATGCAGTTGATGTTCCAGCAACATAATTGTAGGTACAGTACCTGACCTCAATGATCATGTACGGGCTGACATAGAGTCAACAACCAAGAAGGCTGATATTTATGCCATGGGTACACAAGTACCATACAATTTCAATGCTTGTAGTTTAATATAGTAGAGATACTATACATAAATAATAGCTCCAGGGAACATAAAGCTTTTACGGATTTTGATACAGAAAGTGTATTATCATCATTTGCATATATCATTAGGGTAAGATAAACAATTTGCACAGCAAATATCCTAAAACCTGCTTCTTCATGCACCAGAAATAAGGAAAGCATTTTCTAATATTAGCATTTAAAAAAATCTTTGAAAGAAATCCCTTTCTAGAATTTATCTCTTGTCCCCCTAGTGTAAGATGCAAGAAGGGTGAAGATGCAATAAAATCATACTGTGATTCACAATAAATTAAAGGTTTGCACCTGATAAGTGCAACACTGTTTATTCAGAGGCTGACATTTCTGATTATTGTACTTAAAAAACTTTTTTAAGGATTCCCAGGGGTCTCTGCACCCCAAAATAAACAGAATTACTTTAGATAAATATTTTTTATCTAAACATTCTTGTTGTCTGGAGTCAGTCTGGAGTTAGGGACTTAGCTGTTAAATTCCTCTACTTTGTGTGACCATCTTAAAACCACTTAATGAAAGCTGATATCTCTTTAAACCAACTTTATTTAAAATGTTTACTGCAAAATGGGTTACTACAGAGATTAGAACTATTTACAGTACAATTCAACACATGAACACAATCTTGCTCAGTTAAATTGACTGTATTTAACACCAAGCACATTACGAAGAAAACTTAGACATAAAAGGCTGTTGCACAGTTTACACAGACTCTAAAATCCCCTATATTGTTCACTGTAACAAGCTTTTCAGGTGCCTTTAATCTTTGCACCTCCACTTGGAGAATCTTAATAACAAGCTCCAGACTGTAGGATTGAGCTTCGTCATTATATAGGCCATCATTTTTAATTTTCAAACTGCATGATCAGGATTGCTGTTTTGTCAAATGTTTTATTCTTAATTGATTTAGATATTTTGTCTAAATACAGTATATTGTAAATGCAGGAAATACAAAGACTAAATTTAAAACAATTAAGACCAGATAAAGATATACAGTATACTGTAAGTGTTTCATTATCAAATTAATACAGCAGTATTTTTGCTACAGTACAAATTTGCTCTTTGCTTTGTGCAGGGTTTCAGCACCAACACTAGTGACAGAGGTCAGCACAGAGTTTGAGATGTGGGGCCATTAACTTTTTTTGTGAAGTGATTTAGATGATGGCACAAAATATGCTGATATCTTGCATAATGTCTCCAAGATCCTACCCAGGGAAGCTCTTTTTGTGAAATACTCAGGGCAAACAATTCAGCAGTTTATAACTAGGGAATTGAAAATGAACTGAATTATTTACTCAGAACCCAAATGCAAGAAGTGAGTGACAAAATGAATATGAAATTTAAAAAGATATACAGGTATAGACAAAATGTGAAATGTGTGTATTTATATGCAAGTGCTTATGCATGAATCGAGGAGTGAAGCAATTAAATTGTTTGCTCAAAACTCTTTTATTGGCAACAGATCAGGACTAGTTCTGCAGTGCCGCCTTGTGGCAGGTCATTCCAAAATAAAAAACATGTACTGCAAACTCCTCCGGTGATGTAATGATACCCCTGACTACCGGTTAGCAAGGCCACCTTTTAATGTTCTACACATGCATTTTAATAGAACTATCACAGAATAATAACTACACTATGACAGATCAATAACTTGTACAGATTATCAGCATTATGCAAATAAATTGTCCACTCCCACAGTGCCACTGTACTACAGCAACATGTTGCTTTATAGAATATGCTAGTAATGTATGGGCTAGTATTTGGCTGATTTCTAGGTAATCACAATGAATGTCAATTTACATCAGGTAGTGTGTCCTAAAAATCTATAATTCAAGAAAAACATACATATAAAGCTTCAAGAAAAAGTATGGACAATATTTGCAAGTTATTGCAGGCAAATACTACAGAGGACAAGGAAAGATAACATTGGATACTGCATTAAACCATAAAAGCACGCATTCTTTTAAATATGCCTCCACTGTATTATTGCATTACAGTGAAAGGCACAAATCATGAGTGAAATAGAAAAGATCAACATCCGTTTACAAAACCAGCAACCAGCCAGTAGTATGAACACAATTACAGTACAAATCTAGAGGGTGCTTAGTAATAATAATGATAAACATGATGCTCTGACATTTGTGCTGTGAGTGGCAATGTCATATCTGTTTCCTTTTCCTTCACTTCCACAGACACATCTCAAGCTCTTGAATCATTTCTTTAGCTGTGTTTCAGAAGAAGTGCACTTGAGGTAGTGCACTTGAGGCTGTGCACATGTGGTGACACCATCCCTTCTGCAGGATGCAGAAAGCATTGTGATGATGGTTTTATAATCAATTCAGTCTTTCCTGAAACAATATCGTCGAGCTCAGGTCCTGGGGGATCCCTGTGTTTGCTGGTTTCCATTCCAGCTGAGGTGGTAATCAGTGGTACTGATTGATGCCTTTAATTGATCTTCTTGCTTGTTTGGACTTTTGTGTCTTTTTGTGCACTCAATTCTTGGTTTTAAAAACTCTACTCCAGATGTATCGTTCCAGCAAAACCATACAGAGCCTTATACAGTCTCTCCTCAATTGGTTTAGAATTTGTTCCCTTATTTCTATCTAAACATTTCTAAGTACACGATCAAAGCATGATGAGCAGACACTTATTATAATAACAATATATCAGACAATCCCCACAAAGAGTACATTTCTTCTTCAGAGGTTTAGTTGGTTACATTTTAGAAAACAAATCAAAATCAGGGCAGATCTAAAAATGACAGGGGATTATATCAACTAAAAATTCTATTCAGTGTATCAGAGGGTACAAGTGGCATCTACATGAAAAACCAAAAATTGGGAGACATTTCTTTACCTAAAAGGTTGTGGGAGTATGGAACAACCTACCCAGTCATGTTGTTGAAGCTGATACCATGGCTTCATTCAAGAAACCGTTAGATGAGATCCTGGAATCAATTAGGTACTACCAGAGGGGCTAGATGGCCAAATGGCTTTCTCTCGTTTGTAACCATTCTTATGTTCTTAAGAGTCAAATGTAAATTTAAAAACCTGACTTAACTAAAAATGTGAAATCAATTAGACTGTGATTATGGAAACCAAAGCCTGAAGACACAGAGGGTGCCCCAGGACCATGGATGGAAACCACAGCTCTAAAATGGTCATAGCACTGGCATTTGTTTCCTTTCTTAAATTAGAAAACAATAGAAGTTACAAATAAGAGACCAATCAGCTCGTCGAGCCCATTGGGTCATTAGCAGCTAATTTATTCAAGACTACTATTCTGCCATTTATTGAAAGAGGCCAGGATATCAGCTTTAAAACCATGGAAGGAGAGCTTGTTCCAGACATCCAGAACAATTTGTTCAAAGAAGCGTCTCTTGTTCTCCATTTTAAATGCACCTTCATGTAGTTTCCACTTGTGTTCTCGGGTTTGTGTTTCTCTTTTTAATCTGAAGAAGTCTGCTGGTTGGTATTGTCAATACCTTTATGATTTTGAATTCCTGGATCAATTCCCCTGTAGTCTTCTCTGTAAATGCTTAAAGAAAAGCTAAGGGCTTGCAGTTCACCAGCAACTTACTGTACATCACCTGCTTTGCAGTAATTAGTACTAACTAATCTAATTACATGTTATACTGTATGTGTTGGGTGCAACTTTTTTTCAAAAACGTACTTACTCCCTCTAACTCAATGGCAGTGTCGCCTCTGTGCCTAGCTTTTCAACATTTTTACAATAGTTTTGCAGACATTGTGTGACTTTGTAGAACATCAAGAATATGATCAAGAGAAAAATAACACTTTTAATGTATTTTTAGATTTAATTTCTATTTTCATACAATATGCACTGTTGCAAGTGTAAAGTGTAGAATGAAAAAAAAATAGTTTTTGAGTAATTTGCTTTTCTTTCCTTAAATATGCTGTTAGTTAAAATATGTAGTGTCCTGCATTGAAGTTCAAGTTCTGAGCCACAGCTTTTCCTGTTAAAATATCGAGGGCCAAATTAGATAAAACATGTGCTGCAAAAATATGGTCGACATCTCTCCAACTTTGAAAAGGGAGGCGGGGTCACAGGACTGTGTTGAGCAGTCACGAGGGATGGATTCTGCCTGGGGGCATTGAGTTTAACTCCACTGATGTGAAACTAACTGCAAGGGGGACTTTAGGATTTAAGTGCTTTGGTCTTCAAAGACACATTAGTGGTAAAGATTTGCTCTGGATCAAACCCAGGCTCCAGTCAATTGACAGTGAGTCTCTGATCCAAACTTAACATGTGACGCCTACTTCCCTTCTTCGCACAAGATTCGTACCACACGACCCACAGAGAAACATCAAAGATGATTTCTTTTGCAGGGTATGATGATTTTTATTTAATAAAATACGAACTTAAGAAATCATGTAGAATGTGTTTCATTCTTTGCCTCTCTGTCCCAGTGTCTTATGGTCTCTGGTGTCCTGCTGTCTGGGTGTAAATTAGCACCTGTGTTGTAGCTCCAAATTTTGGTAAATCAACCAAATTTGTGTAGGCAATTCACAAAATTGTGAAAGGTAATTCCAAATGCAGTTGGGTAAACAGTTCTCATGAATTGGCTAATCAGCATATGATTTTGCTTGGAGAAATGCTGCACAGTTTCTATTAACAACATGTCTCATTTTGTGTTTTTAAGAAAATAGATTTAGGAGTGTATATTGTAGCAATACTATACTGTATATTCTGTAGTATGCAACCATCATTACTATGGCTGCAGCTTTTACTTTCAATAATAATAAGTAGGAGATTCAGTTTTAGCAGTGTTAGTTGTTCTTGTTCTTGTATTGTTATCTTTCTGTATTAGAAGTAGTGCTCTAAATTTTATGTTTCAAATACTATTTTACTGTACAGTAAGGCTGGCTGGCATGTACAATCAAGTTCTTAATGTCACACCATAACAAAGCTTTAACAAAGCATAACAAGTTTGATATAATAATTAAAACTGAAATGTACTGTATAAATTTCTGGGCACTTTTATTGCTAAGAATTATTTAACCATATTTACTGTACGTCTTTAAGTGCAATATGGCATTATTAAAACATCACATCACTTTTTTTTGTTGGAGAAATAAAATTAATGTAATAGTTTAACAGACTGCATTCCCTTGTCTTGCATTTATGTTTCAAATACTATTTTACTGTACAGTAAGGCTGGCTGGCATGTACAATCAAGTTCTTAATGTCACACCATAACAAAGCTTTAACAAAGCATAACAAGTTTGATATAATAATTAAAACTGAAATGTACTGTATAAATTTCTGGGCACTTTTATTGCTAAGAATTATTTAACCATATTTACTGTACGTCTTTAAGTGCAATATGGCATTATTAAAACATCACATCACTTTTTTTTGTTGGAGAAATAAAATTAATGTAATAGTTTAACAGACTGCATTCCCTTGTCTTGCATTGAACATGATTTAAAGTGGATAATAAAACGTTAGCATATTAATTAAAGTGCCTGTTGCAAATATTTCTTATATTCCTTAATTAAGACTAAAAAACAGGTTAGTTCTGCATCATGTTTTTGATGTTTCTGAAGTTCCAATTATACTATTTAATTCTTTTAGATTAGTCTTTGTGCCATTTTATTGCATCTGAACAGATTTTGGTATCTGATTAAAACTGCAGCAGAAGAAAATTAGAACAAAATTAAAACAGCTTTAATTCTTGATGTGAAATTATTGCATCAATGTTTGTAATTAGTAGCCTGGTAATACTGCTCTACATTGTTGGCTCAGGCATATTAAAACAAACAAAAAAAATAGTTGACATGATTTTAAAGCAAAAACAGCATCTTTATTCTGATTTATTTCATTTTCTCTAAGAAAAGACTAATCTTAGGAGGATGATAATAGAATTAGTAGTGGTTCACAATCCTTTAAACATCATTGCCTTAACTGACTATGTTATTCTGCTATTCTGCTACAATTTAAATGACCAGAGCTTTTGGACCAGGCAAGTTTAATGGTCTCAACCAAGCTTTTAATGGGGGGTGGGGAGAATACCAGCTGAAACTGGCAGGATGGGGTCACAAGTGTGATGGGATGTTTGATAGGGGATGCTTACCAAATGATAAAGATTGGGGAGAAAACTGGTAATGAAACTTCCTACAGTATCTTATTTGTGCTCATCTGTGGTAATGCATCTAGGTGTAGGTTTCTAGGTATAAAATTCACTGGCAGAAGTAAATGAAGAAAAATAATTCTTCTTTAACATGCAAAGCTGCTTCTTAGCAGAGAGACTGTAGCATAACACATAACACATAATACTGTCCACAGTAGGTCAGGGACAGAATTTCTACATGTAATAATGATAACAAGAGATTGATTTTAAACAAGATACTTTTGTTTTATAAAATATCCTTTGATTTTGGAATTTGTTCATTTTGTAATTTCTCTTATGTAGTGAGATCACTCTCTCATAGTCCCCCCCACGCCCCTCCTTCAAAGAAATGTTTTCAAGTGGAACAGCCTGCAGCGATAACAATAAACACCTCCGCCACAACCTGTCCCTCATTTGCATATTAGCAGCTTAATTTTGATGAAATATGCAAATGTATGCAAAATGAAATTCATCTCATAATGACACAAGGCGATTAAACAATTTTTATGCTTAAATATTCTGTTTAATGAAATCAAACAGGCCCACGCGTGTGACAAATTTGCCTCAGCATGGAAAAATTAGCAAATATCAAAAAAGAAAAGAAAAAAGAGAAAACTAGAAAGGGAGGGAGAGACACACACACACACAGAGAGAAGCAGCCAGCGTGTGGTGAGGCTACAATACCCTTAAAAAATTCCCTTGCCAGGAAAATGAGCACTTCCTTTTTAGTTATTGAATTGCAAATGCTGTCATTTACAGTTCCTTTTTTAGAAGTCCACCACCTTGTTTTCTTTCTAGAATGAATGGTCAAACTGTCGTAGGTTTACACACACAGGTGGTGTAAAGGTTTTACAATGTACAATCGATACAGTAGGTGGTCCAAGTAATCTGGACTTTGTGGAAATGAGAGAATGTTGGATTTATACCTACACTAGTTTGTATTTACTGTAATACGACAAAAGACTTCATTATTTAATACACAATGCAGAAAAAGCCATGGTAAAAACATTCGCTTCTGCCTTACACAATTTGTTTTGTATTTCAGATCTTTGGCATTGTACAGTACTTCTTCCAAAATCCAATATTTTGTCATTTTGCTATACTCAAATGATCTTACACTGGTACCATGAGACTATTAACCTTTCAAGGGAAAAAAAAAAAACTGTTATTGCTATTTACATATGACTGCATGTACTGCATTTGGATGATGGATTATGGGTTCACTCCTACTGTACGTTAATCTCTAATGTTTATGTTAATACAAAAGGTGATTATTATACATTCACTTTGAAATTACTGAACGCTTACTACTGTATGTAGAACTTGCCTGTTCTAAAAATTATATGTGCCAGATCATCTGTACAGAGCAGTCTCATAAATTAAAGCTTGCAGACTTAAAATATTATAAAAGAAGCCATTACCCTTGTAGAAACCACTGAAACAAACCTTTATTCTTACTAATATGAATGCAATATTTTTCAATTATTTTTCGTTTGTTTATCCTTAACTCCCTTGCCTGTGCATGAGTTCCATTTCTCAGGCTACGTACTGTCAAACAGCCTACATACTGTTTTGATATTTATAATATTGAATCTGTAGCCAACCCAAAGTAACTAGCCTGCTTACAAACATGTCAAAAGCTTGAAAAAAGAGGAAGGTGGAGGCCAAAACATTTATTACTAGCTTTAGTCCTTCATGTAATTCTTGTTAAAGTTTTCTTCTGATTCAATAGCTCAGTTTTTGGTGTTACAGATGACAGCAAGTCAATGTTGTTACAACCAGGGAACTCTTTGGGAAACAACTAAAGATGCGTAAAAAGATAGGCTTTAGTCATCACTTGATGTGACATAATGACTCCATCTGGACCTTCTGACAATAAGCCATGATGTGTGTGTGTGGGGGGGTGGGGGGGGCTATGGTGGTCATGGGCGCTGAAAGAACTTGGGCTCATGGGGTAACAGTGAACAGAAACCTACATTTAAAGAGGATAATTCTGAGCAATGGCATTTCACATCCTGCCAGCACATAAATCCAGGCCACTTGTATGTTAACAGGCAAGTAATGCCTTGTTATATGACTGAGCTGCTGTGAAACCACTGAATAAGTGCATTATTTCTCATTAAGTTTACAGGGTGCGAGACCTTTTAACACAGTCCCTTAATACTTTGCCACTGAGAGCTTATAAAATGACACCGCTGAATAAATTGTCTTCAAATCTGGAAGGCTGCTGCCCCCCATGCTGTTTTTCACTCATTGCAGGGACACAGGCTTGCTGTTCTGCTGGATCCCTACATTTCATTTCGTAGCATTTAAGCTTTAATTTAAAGAGGGACTGCTTTGAATGCTCAACATGACTTTTGCAGCTTTATAGTCTTTGCTTTAACAATACATAATTATACCTGTTGCTTTTAGACCTCTTTTGTTTTTTCTTTTGTTTTTAAACAAAAGAACTTAAACAATTAGACAAATTATAATTTAGGCTTGTGTTCAGACATTACAGAAAAGTTTGGAAATTGTATTTAGGACACACCTGAATTCCACAACAGGTCAAATAATTTACATCAATATAAAACTTTTTTTTTAAAGAGTTAACTTAGTTATCGGCAGTTGTACATACATTCTTTTCTCTGTGTTCTTATCACAGTAGTGGGCGTGTGCGGGTCAGGTTGTTGTCTGATTTACCAAACAATTTTAAGGGTCCTAGCACCCTTTTCCCCCCAAAGGCTATCAGAAATCCCCAGAGCCAACAGTGTACACACAGACCAGCACAAGACAGTAATTGCAGTTTTATTCTATTATATACTAGCATTTACAGCAAGGTGTCACTGTCTACTTCAAAAACAAGAACAAAAATAAAAGTATCCACAAGGGACACGTGCAAACAACAATACATTAAATTAATAAAACCCCAGGGTGTGTTCTTCTCACAGCAACAATAAAAAATTAAATCCAAGTCATCCCCAGGTCAAAAACACAAAACCTCCCATGACAGGATTCTCTCCCAAGCTGTCCCTCACTGTACTCCCTGGAGTTTTGTACTCACTGGATTGTCTTGGTGGCGTTTACCCTGTCTTGGTAGTCCTTGAAGCACATGTTCCGTTAAACAGTATCTCCCTTAACCCAACAGCAAGACAAAAGAGGGTAAGAGACCAGTGGAGGAATGGAGGGAACATCCAGGTGATCACGAGAGTTAAGTAGACAAAACAAACAAACAAACTGGGGGGCTAATTGAGGAAGGGACTGAGTGCAGACTGGCAGGTGTCACTGTGGCCTGTCCACCATTCCCTTGTCCATTGTCTCTCCTCTCTGTCCCTTGTTTCCAGGTCTGGTCTCAGCCTGCTCAGTACCCACACACATCTGAATGTGCCTCTGACTGTGTGGCAAGCAGACGTATAAGAGAAATAAACAACAAAGCATACCTGACAAAAGCATTGGGCATTATATACATAACTTAATGTATGTAAACACAGTCCCAAAGCTACTGACCTTCTTTCCACCCTGTCACCATGTGACAAAATTATCAATGTCAGCTTTCAATAACTGATCACTTTAGCTTTGGATGAAATGTGGAATTACCCTCTTGTGCATTTTGTAAGAATTAGGAGACAACAAAACAAACAAAAAAAAAACATTTGGATTTAAATTAAAAACAAGACTGAAAAACAAATCACATCAAGATTTTCATTATTCTGACTCAACGCCTCCCTCCAACTAAGTCTTCGCCTCCCGATTTGGTACTTGCGAACTCTCGACTCCTTCCCGGATTTTGGACCCCTGCTCTTGTGCTCGACCACGTCTTCGCCTACCTTCTCAACTTCTAACCTTCGCCACCTGAAGTGCCTCGCATAGGATCCCTATCTACCGAAGTCCAGCTCTACATGGCAATTAGATTTTGACTATAAAAGTAACTAGGAAATAATATAAGCATTATTTTGTTTTTTTTCCTATTTTAATTAATTTATATCAGACTTTATGTATCTTCATTATATAAAAAAAATAATGTCATTCTGTAATTACTATTTTATAGAATATTATTGTAATAATGACTATACTGTATATTACAGTAATAATATAGTAAATACTCAGAAATATGAAGTGGCCCTCATAACCCAGAGAGGGTCAATTTATAGTTCATATTTAAATCTATCCTGCTTCTGTTTGGAAGCTGGAAGCTGGAAGAAACGAAGAAAATCCATACGCACACAGGGAGCACACAATACCCATAGAGATAGGAGGTCAAAGCCAGAATGAAGCCCAGTATTCTGGAGCTGTGAGGCAGTATAGCTAATCAATTCACCACTGAACAGAATAGATCCTATTGATAGTGTAATCCATGCCCTTACAGCAACTGGACTTCCCAAAGGCATAAAAGCTGCAGTTATGTACCTCCACTATTGGGGTGGGTGGTGCAACGCAGGGATAGAGTGAGTGTCTGTATTGATTAATATTTTCTCATTTGCATCTAAAATATAAGTAATAGGTAGAAATTTGTTTTTAATGTTGTATTATAATGTAAGTAGTGTATTTTTATGTTTTTTTATGTAATCCATTTCATATTAAAATCAATGATCAATGATAAAATCAATGATCGCCAATCATTGACCATGATCATTATTATTTTAGCTCTTGGTGGCATGAGAACATATAAGGATTTTTTTAAAGCAATGTATGAGCCTTGTATTTCTCTTTGTCAAAGTTAGTGGAGACAAACAATCAGAGAAAATTAAGTTACTTACAAAAGAGAATGAGTCAATCAGTACCTAAGAGTAGCTCCAGTGTGCTCAGGGAAACAGCAATGAAGATGTCTATGATGAAAGTTTTTATGCTTTGCATCTCTCCCACAACTTGTTCAAATTTCCAAATACAGTAACTGACTTTTAAACCCCATAAAGGGTACTGTCCACGGTTTCACACTTTCAATATTTGTCAGCCACAGTATGAAGAAAAAAGGACAGGCATTGAAACACAACTTGTGAACACACAGCTGCCTTTGAAGATGATGGTAACAAAAAGATAGAGAATTTGCTTCTTAAATGAAATTGTTTGGATTGTTACATGTCTCTTTTACCTTGGCAAAGAAACATTGTTACAAAAGTATTTTCAAGGGTTCATTAAATTAAGGAAGGTCTAAGGGGGAAGTTCAGCTGTTAAAAAAGGCTTAATAAAAAGTTTTGTTCTTTTGACTGATCACAACGACCAGGACTAGAGAGAGCTGAAATGAAATTCAGATGCATTTGAATTGGGTATGATGGCAAGTACAGTATATTTATACTAAGCATTGTTAGTGTGTAGAACAGACTGGTAAACTAGGTGTGTTCTCAAGAATTCTACAGGAAGTCTCTTAACACTTGGATACGTAGCAAGAGGGATACATCACAGAGAAGTGGTTTGCTATGGACACCATATACTGTACATGTAAATACTGCATGTTTCCTTTTGACACTTAAAGACATTTTTTTCAGATGAATTTGTAACGTTAATGCTAAACTGCTTTCTTGCCAATTAGCTTTTTTACATTGCTGTTTTTGAAAAAAAGGAGCTGAAGTCAGTTGTACTTTTCCCCTAAGATGTTTCTTCTTAAAGGCTGACACGAGAGTTGGGATGGTAAAGATTTCACCTGCTGAGGGGTCAATTCCAATTACTCCTCCTAAAGGAGGTAACTGTATCGGATCGGAGGACACCATTGATTTCCATTGATTTTTTTCCCCTCTATCTGTTTCTATCTCCCAACCTTCCAGATTCAAGGAGAAAGCTTATCCACTACATTACCACCTCGCTTCCCCTGCTAAACTATTCTTTTCACAATCGGATAAAAGGCAGATGCTATCTTGATGCAGTCTGTACTGTGTCTTTACCAAAATACTCTGTGCTGTTGTCTAGAATACCATTGCACCTTCTGTGTGGGTCAGGTTTTTCTCTCTTTTTTATCTCATATTATTTGATTGTTTTGAAAATAAATTATGTAATAGCATATGGTCAATAATCTGTTATCAGTTGGTCTCAGACACCTGCTGGTTCTGTCTAAATAAAATTCAGAGTCAAGATAATTAAATGTTTATGATAACATTCATTCCTTTTCATTTCTCTGTAGAAGACAGTTGTGCTAACTAGATTTGTATACTCTGCAGTGTGCAGCAACTGCTACCACTGTTAAAATATAATTGCACATTAAAACAGCCGGTATTCAAACCCCTCTTAAGGGTTCTGTAAATGGTGAGATTGTGACAGACTGTTACTCACTCCCAAAACCTAAGGAACTATAAAGCCACTTACATATTTATCTAATGACTGCTTTTTATTATTAAAGGCTATCATGGTAAAACTATTTTTCCATATTTATTCAAAGTATATTTATTCCATATAAAATTTAATTTGTAACTTCTGGGTTCACAAATCTTTTCTCAGCAGTGAACGTTGTGGTTGTGACAATAAAGCCCAAATCTTGAAGCAACAACAACTCTGAAGTAGCTCAAATTGCAAAGAGCTCTGAGGACAGGTTACATTCTATGTTCCACCCACTTGGCTTTATATACAGATCATGCTATCTGGAATGCATGTCAAAACTTGCATTAGCAGTAAGAAAACCATGGTATACTGTAGTGTGTTTTGGCAAGCCAAATTTAGTGTTTCACTGCCCAAAGAAGATCTATAAGTGGCACCTGCAGTGTGTTAGATGTTAGTGACATGGTAGCTTTATTTAATCTGCTGCACTAATTCTTTAAATAAACTTAATGTGGAATATTAATAAGAAATAATGTAAGTAAAGGGAAATTTTGGTAGCTGAAAATATTAATATTGATTTATGAATGTAAATATAACATTTATATAACTATAAGTGGTACAAAGGTAAGCAATAAAATAAATATGCATAAAATATTCAATTCTATTTACAATAAATCATACATAGTGGCTTTAATGATTAGTATTTAAAGGCACAAGAAACCTCAATTGCAATTTCTGTTTAAGGGCATTTTTTATATCTCTGTTACTCTTTCTGAGCATCTTGGAGATTGTTAGTCTTGTGGTCAAAATGACTGGTAGAACAGGTTTTCTTTATTTCTTCTATTGCAGTATTCACACGATTGCTACAGTAACTCGGCCCTATCAGTGTTCATTCCTTATTACTATTATTTTAATATTTAATGTAATGTGGTATATTAAATTAATACAAATGTAAATATAGTATGCATATTATTTCTTATATTTTGTAATTGTATAAAAGAGCCTTTATTATACCCTGGGGCAATTTGTTAAAATACAATTTGTGCATTGGCTAGGATTCAAACTCCAACCTCCTGCATGGCTGGCGAGAGTTCTACCACTGAACCATTAATGCATCACTTTACTTGGATAACAAATTAAAAATTACAAGCATTTCATTGTCCATTACATTGCAAAGAAAAATTAGAATACATGAATATATACAGTCTATGAACAAATAATTGACACCCTGGTCTGAACCTCCAGAAGAGGCAGAAGACAGTTTAGAGTGGCAGCCCTGACCAAAAGGTCTTGAAGAGGCGGGGGACATCTACATATAGCTTTAATTTTTCCAAAATAATGAGAGTCCAGTGAGTCCATGGCCTTTCTGCTCGAACAAGAGGAGGGAGAGGACATTATCTAGATGGAGAAGCCGCTCTCTGCAGCCATCATCCGAGGGAGAGGGGGTTGCAGGTGCAATGATACCTCTACCCCTGAAGTCTCCACCACTTCAGCAAGAGAGAATCACGTAGATGGCAACAACACTCTCCCTGCAGCCATCTTCATCTGAGGAGAAGGTGGTCACCAGGCTGTGAACTGCAACCACACCCCCTCCAGGAGATGACTGAGAGCACTTATTAGGTCCCCTCAGAGAAAAGTGGGGACTTGTAGCCTCTGGGCATCTGCTTGAAGATGACTCATGGAGGGAAGGCATTCAACCCATGTAGTCTGTGAAAACTGTTTCCATGCAACCTGTCCCTGTTTGAAGGACGAAGAAACTCTTCCTATTGGTGAGGGGCCAAGGTTGTAGCAGTCCAGTTAAAGAAAGAGATGTTATTACATCTGACCTGCTACACAGCCCCTAATCTTTTAGATAGTCTCACAGTTGGTGTTAATTAGATAATTGATTAGATTAGTGTTGAAAGGTGTTTCTGCACATTCTCATGTGGGGTTAATTAGAATTGTGCTTGATATGGAAAGGGTAGTGCACTGGAGGTGGTTATTTGTTTCTTTTTTTTTTGAGTGCTTACCTGTGACTTATTGCTTACTCTAAAAAGGAGTCAAATAAAACTTTCCTGACTTCACTTCTCTTGGCTGTTGTGAGGTTTGATGCGTGCAGACCCTTAGGACAATCCTGCATGGGTGTAGTGTCTTTCACCGAGATTTACTTAGATGGTAAGGATGTGCCGTCTCAAAGTAGATTTAGATTTTATTTTCACAAAATATGTGCTTGGATATATCACTTTTCCAGACTGTTAAAACATTCAGTAATCTGAAAATCACTTTAATAATACATCATGTACTGTATGGCATTATCTATCAATGAAACATTGTTTTTTTCGCCTTTATTTTACCAACATAATTGTAAAGCAAATATTGTAATGCATTCAGAATTGCATCTCTTGTGACAAGGCAGGAAACACTTTAAGGAGTATAAATGGAAAGCAAATGTTCTAACTAGCTTTTCTACACAGGCAGTGCAACAATTACATTTTGAAACTGCTGGTTTTTGTTTTAGCTTTTTTTTCCCCATTTTTTACGTGATTAGAAAAGTATGCACTTTGGTCAGTTTAGTTAGGCAAGGGCATTCTCTATCAAAAGAGAATAACTCTAAGTTTCGATATAAATTATATATGCTGTTATTGGTAAAATTTTAAGGACTTTCTTCTTGTTGTTCTTGGGTGGTTAAGAAATAAAGTAGTATAATTAGTGTTTATGTGCAGTTTGCTTACAGCAGTCCACAGTTCTTTATAGAGATTGTGAGAAAAACCTTTTTGTACACAGCACAAAGGCCATGTAGAGTTTTATTATACTTTAGATGTCTTAAATGTGCCATAAGACGGGTCTGTAAATTTCAGTATTCCGTACAGATGTTAGCATTTATTACTGAGTGGGTTCCTCTTTGTTATCCCTGAGGGCTTTTTTGGCCATATTTGTGCCAATTCTGGAGAGAAAATCAAATGAATCACTGTATGGAAAAATGCTCAGTTTTGTTTCTATGTATTCTTATTTTCGCTCACAAGTTTTACATCCAAACAATCCAATATTTAGGAATACTTTGCTAATGAACCCCCGGCCCCCTGAAACTCTGCAAATAAGAGAGACTACTTTTTTACTCTTGGGCTACACAGAAGGATATGTGTTGTGTTGTGGATCAGACCACATTTAGGTGAAAAACTGGGTTATTAGAAAAGACTGTTGGAGAAGATCTGGGGATCAGTTACTATCTAAAAAACAAAAAAATTACTAGGACCAGCTAGTTTCAAAATAGTGGCGGTCAGTATTCCTTAAAACATAAGATTAAATTTTATAAAACTGTAATATGAAGAATACTGCAGCTAATATTGTCTCCCTTTACTTTAACAAATTCGAGAACTGCCAACACATATCCCATGGCACATGATCTCCAAGGGACACACCTGCCAGACCAGCACAAGAGTTCCATGGGCTCCAGTAACCAAAACCACTGTCCCATAGATAAACTCCAGCAGCATTCTTCTCCAAAACCAGTTCTAGTCGGTAACCTTACAGTATGTGCCTCCTCCCACCACACTACAGGAAGGGTTTTAAATCTCTGTAGTCCTTATGGGTATTGCTGCTATAATGTGATGTTGTGTTCCTGGAAACCACTGTGTTATAGAAAATCATGTTCTAGAACCCATTGGTTCCATGGGAATTAAGGGCGATGGAGTTTCGATTCCCGCTAATGAAGGTATTTTATTTTTCTACAATGATTAACTGTTATTATTAGTTTGAATGTATTACTCCTGCATAACGTCTTTTGGTGCTAATTTTATATACGCGGAAGTGTTTACATCGCTATGCAATGAGAAATTCTGCGGTAGAGGCGGAGACTTCTTTTGTAAAAAAACAAAGTTGTACTAACAGAGTGGGAGGAGCCGCGGCGAGCACGGGCAAAAGTCGACACCCCGTTTGTTGTTGTTTTTCCTTTTTGTATTTAAATATTTTTTTTTATAAGAACAGAAGAAACCGGGGGAAAAAAAAAAGAAAAACAAATCTAATAGCTTTCAATTTTCTATCTTGAGCATGTTTTTAAGTTTGCATTCTGAGTTTCAGAACTTCTCTCATGCTCTTGTTTGTGATGCATTGGATACGAGAATGTATGTTATGCATTGTCATTCCCATCTGTTTTTTTCCTCTAAACTGAACAGCTGTTAAGAGCTGTTTAGACACAAATAATGGAGCAAACTGTTAATAAACAAGTTGAGAAGAGCTTGTGTTAAGGTCATGAGGTGGTTAGAAAAACATTTCTCCAAGTAGGGTATTTTTAAAATCAAGGATTGAGGGCAGAAACTGACAAACAAGTCAAAATGAGGAATAATGATTAAAGATATCAAAATACACCAGTAATTAACACCTCTGTTGGACTGAAAACTATGAGACACAGGTGTCCTCTTGGATTTGGGTTAGGAACTAATGCCGTAAAGCAATGTTTTTTTTTATACTTGGCAATTTCAGTAAGATCAAATATTGGAAAAAAAAATGCTAGCAATTAGCGCATAGTATATACGTACTGCACACTGGTAAACGTGACAACATACATTACTGTAAGTATAATGTACTGTAGTCCCTTGACAAAACAGATTAAAAAATATTCAACCTGCTGTAGTGCAGTCACTTCCCACGACACTTCTGGTTACTGACTGCAGGCTGGGAAGGGTTAAGGTTGATAGCTTAATAACAATAAGGAGAAGTTTGGTCGTTTTGATCTTACTAATCCTTGGAATCTTGGAAGGTGCAGAAAACAGTGCTTCACAGAACATCCCTGCTGTGACCGTGGTGGAGCTGAGCTACTCTCTGCACATCGATCTGCCTGAAATTCCTTGAATGAGGTTCCATTCCCCTGTTGCCAAAAATTACACAGCACTAGGCGCTATCAGTTTCAGCTCTCAAACAAGGCACCCTGCCAGCACTCATAACACAGCCATGATGTAAGGACTGAAAAAAATGATAAGGGAAAATACAACTTGGTGTCTGGGAGGGATTTTGAGTGTTTGACTTGGGGAGAGGGGTGCACATTATTAACCCTTAGTACCACACTTCATTTCTTTCACCTGCCAAAATAACTACTCTGGGATTTAGTGAATCATTCAATAATCCATAGGCCTTGATGGTCCAAATCCATTGTCATGCCTAAGTTTATATGAAATTTCCATTACTCCAGCTGTGCTTTTAAATGCCTTACCTTCCACTCAATGTGGGCTGTTCATTTTTTGCACAACACTGGATTTTTCAACAAAATGACTTGTAGTTATTTTTATTTAACAGAAAGAGCAGTTACAAAAATATAACTAAGGTGAAATCAAGTTGGTGGCCTCAATATGGCCAAATAAGCAATATTGTACCACCCAAACCCCAAAAGACAGCCCAGTGTTGTTAAAGTCCTCATCTTTACTTTAGGTAACTAGAAGGTCCAGTGATAGCGAGTAGCTACTAGACTAGCACCTACTAGCGGAGTATACTGCAGTTAGTTTAATTGACTCTCACTTCACAAACAAAACTTTTCTACGATTGTACAAATTACCCTACATCTCAATGAACACTCGGAGTACCATGATAGTTGCCCAGCACTTGACCAGTAATGTACTGAAGTTCTGACTATGCTCAGTGTTAATAAGCGTGTCCCTGTATCAATGGCATTTATAGTACTGACCCATTACAGGAGGACTCTCCATAAGAACTATGAGACAAATACCACGGTTTGTGTATCTGAAGTTATCCAACAATATTATATTGTTATATACTGTATTACTAGTATAATATATAACATCATCATCAAAATGCTTTCAATTGGTTAGCCAATTCAGAATCTCTGTGGTCCGGAGGCCAAAAGGCAGGTCCATTGCAGGGCACACACTGACACAAATACACAGTACTACTACTACTACTACTACTACTACTAATAATAATAATAATAATAATAATAATAATATCAACAGAGAGAAGTCTGTTTAAGAGCCTGCAAGTTTGAATTATCTGGAAGAGTAACTTTTTTGTTGAAGCTAAATCAAGTAGGTAGGTGTCTTGTTACTTATACTGTAAATAACGTCTTCAGTTGGTACATCTCAGTAAATTATAGTGCTTCCTACTTTAGTTGCAAAAAATACAAAAAAGTGCTTTTTCTTAAGTCATAAAATATTTTAAAGGAGTGAGAAGAGAAAAAATAAGTGGTTTTGCAGTCTTCAATATCTTGCCCATATATGAATCATGTTTAACATATTTATCACCAGCTGTACCACAGTGCAAAATAAAATCTTGGCATAAAAATCATGCTTTTAAAATGAAATCAACAGATGCAGTGCTTCTTCTAAAATCTCTTGAGAGTACAATATATGCATATTGACATTGTGCACTTTTTTAAATTCTTAAAAAGGTAAATGTGACCAGCATTTCTCTTTTCTTAGTTGCATCAGTAATATTTTCCTGTGTTGCTTGCAAGGTGGATAAGCAGTGGCTGTGACCATCTAATATTACTGTACTGTACCTTCAAGGCCAGTCCTTCCGAATTAGATGCGTGATTGTGTGATTTTGTCATTGTCATGTCTGTAACATTAACAGTGCTTTGTTTCACTTTCTATGCAGCTCACCTTTAACTCTCATACTTTATACATTTACACCTCTTTGAAGTCATTATATTATTTCATACAATTGTTTTAGATTAATTTCCTTTAACAAAGTTAAAAACTATAATTGACCAAAGTTACAGTAAGTACTGTGAGTTAAGCCAATTAAATACTTCACAGTTCATTGCAGGTTGCCTAGGACTGCCTTAACCTGCCTAAGGTAGGTAAAGAAAGTAATATTTAAAATTCACAGAGTTGCTTCTCTTAGTTTACCATGGTCACAAACTCTCTGTAGCATGACTGCTGTAAGAGTTCATTACTGCACAAAAAAATAAAAACATCATTTGAAAATGATCTATTTTCATTAGACCACTTTTAGACCACTATCATGTAATCTGAAAGTACTGCAAATTTTCGATTCTAATAAATGAATCTAAAATACAACTAAATCTCCATTTCTATGGTGCCCCACAGTGATTGTTAATCAAATCTCTGTTATAAGAATTCACTAAAAAGGAGAGCTGTTTTAGCCTGAGGATTCCATAATATAGGAAATCAGAATTTCCTAAAACTGCAAGAATAGTGTTTTGTAATAATGCTCAGATTATCTGGGCAAAATCTGCTTCCCAATCTGGTTAGAAAAAGGAAGTTTCCTGCAGTACAGCTTTGAAGTTGATGATGAATGATGGGGTCTATGTTTTCCTCTCTCTTCATGTTCTTCTCTCCTTTACTGTGTATCTGGTCCTGTATTTATTCATTGATCCATTCTTAAGGAAGTTGGATTAATGACCTCCTTAAGAATAGCCTGTTTACTGTAGAAGGTTTATTCTTTAATATAGCAATACTAAGGATATACAGTGAATGTAACTTATAAAAGTAAAAATATAGGGATACCCTTTGATCATTTGTGTCTTCCTCCCCAATAGCATAAAGAAATCTCTTTCTTAACTTTGCGCTAACTAATTTGCCCACCACAATGTCACAATGGTCTATTTGTTTAAAACAATGTCACAATGTTTAAAACTTGTTGAAGAACTTCTATGTGCCTCTAAATTGATAACTGCAGCAATTCAGGGTATGTTTATAAATACACTTTTGTGACAGGTTTCAAAAAGTTCAAAATATAAAATCAGTGTAATACTTTTATATTGCCAGTAAGTGGGTGGCATAACATGTACAATATGTAAAAATTACCTGGGAATTCAGAACCCTTTTTCTTTATATTTAGTTTTGGTTTTCTAAAGCAACAAATTCACTAATTTTCAATTCTGAGCAATAAACGTATACTCTCAATCACTTAATGCAAATGTCATGGCAAAAGTTGGATAATGAAAATAATTGCAAGTGTTTATATATTCAGTAAGTTCACCAAATTAACATCAATTAAGATCAATCAATTCTGACTAGGGGTCATATTAACAAGGACTTTCTGCCAAAATGCATCTCATTATTGGAAGACAGCAAGTTTTTAATAATGATGATGATAAAGTGGTGAGTTTATTTGCATGTTTCTTTTTTAATGAATGTAATCATTTTGTAGCAGTGCTGAAACAAGACAAGAGTGGGCAATACTCTAGATTTAATTTAAATTCAGTGATTTTAATGAATTTATTTCTTCTTTGGACAAACAAAACAATCTCTTCATATTAATTTAAGATAAATGTAACATCAGTTTTCACAAAACATATTTCTTTGAAAATCATATACAGCTTACACTCCAATGAAATGCGTAAATAACCTTATACTGTTCAGTGCTACTGTATACTTATATGGAAACATATACTTATGTGCACAAATATCTACAATTTACTTTTTTTTTCAGAGTGAATCAATTAAACCGAATGAGTTATTTAATTTTATTTGGGACACTCCACTCAGAAGCTTATTCCTTTGTCATTAAAGGTGGAAAATGAACTATTCTTAAGTGTTCTGGTTTCTTTTAAAGTTGCCTAAAATGTGAAACAGCAACTACAACTGTCATATTAGTGCTTGTCCCAGGGTTGTACATAGGTAGCTCAATATGGTGAAAAGATTCCATTTTATGGGTGTTGTACATTCTAAACACAAAAATATACTTCAATGGAATTATGTTATTCTGTGTTATGTGTATATAATGGGGAGTATTATTTATATGCAACTCTGGGGGCTTGCTGGAATGGAATTATAATGTATATTTAATGAAATTCATGACAGAAATTCCATTTAGTTGTACTGTATATTGGGACATTCTAGTGGGAAGGACTTTGAGTAGAAATTATGTACCTCCACGGCTGAAAAAGGAAAAGGTTGATTGGTTCACCTTGATAGCATTTGCCATGTTGCAGGCTACCAATTAATAAAATGGTGAAATAATATCAATGTAAATACGCCTATAAGTATATAAATAAATCTTTTCTTTATGGTGTGGTGACATTTCACATTGGTTGGTATTTCTTTTTATGTGTGTGGACACGACTCCTCAGATAAACAGCTTTGCATTATTTTCTGTAAGCTTTTTTGGACTGCTCATGATTATCTACTCTTACACACACCCCATTAGCAACCTGGGTGTGACACAATACCTACTACTATGGACTTCAAGCATGGGAATGTATCCGGATGAAACGTTTTTGGAATCCAGTGATCATTGGGGTTGAGACCTCAATAACAGTTAATTGTCACACCATGATAGATAAGGCAGATGCTGGATATTACTAATAAGGGTGCTACAGTAATCATTTTCATATGTTCAAAGGCTCTCCAAGATGGATTGACACAAATAGAAGGAATTACTTCATCAAATCCTAGAAATACTTTGGTAGAATCCAACTACCTGTATCAACTTAAGATTTAAGTTAAAAGCAAGGAGATACACATTTACCATGAAGACCGTGGAATCAGACAACATTCACTGCAGTAGCAACACCATGAAAGATCATAATAGCCATTTTCTGGGACTCAAAGCAGGTTTTGATGACTGCCTCTATGCTGCCAAAAAGTGCTAACTGCTGTTAGGGAGAAGCATGATTCCTGTTTGATGAAAAAAATACTTCAGAGGGAAATGCTGATCGAAATGATCTGAATCACTCATCCTGCACTGCAAATCAGTCTCCAGAGAATTACTACACATTTTAAAATTCAAATGCCCACCTACGTGGTTTCAGGACTTTAGGACTTGAAACCTAAAGGCATCCACTCAGGACTGCCTAGAAGGGGAACATGAGTTTTGTTGGCTACAACTGTCTGTGGATAAAGCGACGAAGTAGCTAGAATCAATTTTAGCACCATGGTCTATGAACTATAAATGTTCGACATTTAATGCTTTTTTATATCAGGTAACACAGACCAAAGGTGATTTTCAGTTAATTAAAATCTTAGGCTTCTTTATTTATCAACATTAGTGATGTCTTAATTCCTCCTTTCATGATGGATTAGTCAAGATGTCTCCTGTTGATTAACCTCGTTCAAGCATCAGATCAGAAAACTGCTCAAAGCAGGATGAACATTTCCAAATGTAAGAAAAGTTACACTGCCTTGTTTCTACCCTTGATAGTATTTTACCCTTAATGTTTTTACATACTGTAAAGGCATTCTTTTCCTTTTGAGTTATTGTCAAATGTACTTATAAATGTTCACTGCTGATTGTCTAGCATTTGCCATTTTGAATGTAATATTGATTTTGATATTACAATCTGTCTGTTCCAAAGCCTCAAAATATTTCAAAAATACTATAATTGTCATGCAGTAACGGCAGCTTGGCAGTAGACCTTTCTGTTATGGAACTATTGTCAGAATGACAAATAATGGTTGAAAAAGTATTTGAGATGGTGTTCTCCTAACATAAAACTGAGTCTGCATGTTTAACTTACAGACTGGCAAATTCTGAACAATTGTTTCTATTTAACTGTAACTCTGGACTTCACCCGAACAGGAGGGATCATCATCAAGGTGGTGAGATGAAAAACTCTATCCCGACTTCAAAAATTTGAGAATGAGATAACATGTCTCAGGGTTGAAAACAAGTTATCCCAGCATGTTTGAATGCTTTTAGCTGAAACACTCTCATTTACTTCATCATGAGCCCACAGGAACACACTAATGTCTGTGATAAAGCCAAGTATCAGTATAAGAACTGTCAAATACTGATTGCTGCTGTCACATGCTGGACCAGTCACAGAGAAATTTGGAACCACCTGGGCTGCTGAGCTGATGTACTCTATCAGTCAGGTGCACAGTAATGTCAGAACGCACATTGTACCCCATTCACAAATACCAGTGATACCACAGGTGGGGCCCTGACACGGCATCCAGTGGTGACCATCTTTTAAGTACCTTAGGAAAGCCTGTGACCAGCAGGCAGCAAAGAGGCACCTAAATCTCAATTCTACTATGCCAAATTAAGTGCATTGTTTTGAAAGTAGGACACCATAATAGGCTTGAGGATAGGTAGACACCTACAGTATTTTTTTGCAACATCATCAAACTCCACAACACACTTCATCTCAGTATACTGTATGGTTCATCCTCTTGTGAGTGCCTTTTAGAATAACTTTCTTGTGAAATTTGTTTTATTCTAACAATATCTAGCAAACAACTTTTTACAGAATGTTTTGTAGTTCAGGCATGGAACTGCATACAGTACAATACACGAGTATACATTATACAGGTACAGTATCTGAACTCCCCTTCTGTGCTATTTATACTGGTATTTTGTCATTTTGACAGTGTTGTTCATTGGTTCTGTTTGGGAAAAAGAAATTGTTAACAGTTCTCAGGATTCCATTCTCTGGAGGATAAAAATAGTCATTTTACTAAGAGTCCAAAACCCATATTTTTTTCTGGAACACAGAAAACTGAATCCAGTTGTTCTGCTATACTTGGTTTCCTGTGGTTGTGTGCCAAGCAGGTGCTCCCCTACTAACAGCAATGTTAACAATTACAACAAGCAGCAACAAAGTTAACCCGCTTGACTCAAACTACATGCACATGTGTGCTGTTTATATAACGCAACATTCTTTTGTGATTTCATGCATTTGAAGCTAGATTGAGTTTCAAGCATTGTTCTTTCTGCTCCAAACAGTCTTTTTGATCATGCAGCATGCTTTGGAACAGACAGGGATAGACGTGCATATGTTTTTGTGGGTGTTCTCTTCGACAACATTCTTCACCATTTTAAAATACTGGCCACCAAGAAACAGGCTATAACTGCCAGTAAACTGTTATTCCTCCAGCCTGAGGAGGCCACCGTTGGTAAGTGTGCATACAAAATCAAATTAATTTTATTTATAATAACTTTACAATCTTTACATAAACAGTATTTGAATAAACATATTAGATGCAGTGCAGCCATGACATCAAAGTCCAAAATAAGCAGGAACAGATGAAATGCAACTAGAAGTATTCCTTAAAATGAGGCTTAGTTCACTGAAACATATAAGATCCATATGTTACTGATTCTGTGATCCTAAATGTGCTGACTACTTCTGTACCACAACCAAGACCTTAAAAACAATACTAACAATACTTAATGTTAATGTAAAGGCAAGACTTAAAATTATATGAAACCGATTGAAAGGTTTTCTTAACTGTGAGTTTTGTATGGATAACTAGGAATGTTCTTCCTTTTCTCTGGGGAAAAAAGATAAAAGGTTAAGCAGAAATAAATCAGAACATTGCTTAAATGTTTATGTGAATGTACAGTATAACATACATATCTGTGACATCAGTTAAAAGACGCTGATAGCTGCAGTTCAGTTATATCATACTTTGATTCACTTTTCTAATATTAATACTGTAAGTGATTTGAACAGAGAGTAGCAAAGCCAGGAACACAGCTGTCATGATTACATTAAACGTACTGTATAAGTGTATCAACAGCAGGTACAACAATAATAAACACAATCTTTTGCTCCTGTCCAGTGTTTTTCCTGTATTTTTTTTCCATTTCCTTGAGTCAAACCTGGGGGAAAGCCACTGTAACCAGCTAGTCCCTGTAGTATTTACTGAAACATCATGATAGTGATGGCATGAGAGAACACAGTGCCTTCTCAATATACTGTACCTCTTGAAAAGTCAAATAACACTATGAGCTATTAACTGGTCCTTAAATTAGCCATGTAAATATGAGATCAGAAATTAGTTTTATCTGTAAATACTGTGGATTACAGCCTTAGTGACAACCCACAACTTACAAAATACATAGTTTAAGTGTAGGCAACTGTGTTTTTTCATTTTGGTTAATGTGCTATATACAAGTGAAAGGGAAATTATTTAAAATTATACTTCTATGTCATAAATTATATCTCAGTAAAATATGACAGCACAACACAAGGATAACATTTCTGACCATAAGCTTAATAGCTTTACTGTATTTGCATTAATTAAAGTACAGACTGTACTAATATGTAAAAAAAAGATATCACAAAAATGGTATGAAAATAGGTTTTCCAAATTCATAGGGAAGGCCCTCTTCATGTATCCCATGAGCACATACCAATGATTCATACTCATCGAGTTTCAAAACTGAAAATATCAAAGCTTTGCCTAATTAAAGAGGAAAGTATTTTAGCATCTTGATTACAATACGGATGAATGGAATCATCTACAAAATACGAGCCAATTTTAAAATTCTCTTAAAAAATTAAAAACACATTTATTAAACCAGCACATTGGTACAGTACACAATTTTCAAACTACTTTTGCAGCCCGCATTTTGGGCAATATTTCTTTGAGTTGCTGTTTTATATTTTCCAAGAGATTTTAAAAAGTTAAATTCTCTCACATTTTGCATTGCTCAGTAAAATCAATTTGTTGGTGCATATTTTATGCTGCTTTGTTACTATTACTGTAAAGAGATGGATTATGTGGCTCAGATGCAGCAGTCCTCCATGGTGCAGAATTTAAGGGTCGGTGGTATAATATGCGATAGTGAAGCATTGTTCACTTTTATGAAGGCTACTTTGGATAAAATAGTTTATTTTTGTATTGCAAGTCAATGAGAACTTCGGATGGAATAGTAACCACATCTTGTTATTAAGATTTCTTTTAAAACCAGAAATGATTAATTTCCAAGAGCACGTGGCTAATGTTGCTTTATTAGTAGTTACTCAAATAGGTGAGGACAGTCATTTCTCAAAACATGTGTGGTGCAATATCTGTTACATATCTAAAGGTAAAACAGCATTAGGAATATCAGGGCTGAATGTCATCTTGCTGTGTTAAATGCTGATTAAAACAATGTTAATTCAGTTTATAGCTATTCCTGAATTGACCCTATTTTGAAGTAAAAGTTTCAGCCCTTTCTCTGTGGCCATGGTGGAAAGCCCATTTCCAAAACGTAAGACTGTGTTTTTTCTCCCTATATTCCTATTTTTTGAATCCCAAAGTTTTGGAAAGCAGGCTGGCATCATTTAAACATAATTTAAACTCATTAGCTAATTATAGAATAATTATATTTTGCAGCTACACCATATATATTTCATATTGCTAAATTAATGGATTAATTTATTAAGATTACATTTATTTAGTATCTAAACCATGCCATCTTTTGCTTGCATATTCTTTTTAATATTTCAGACACTATATAAATGTTGATGCACTTTAATCTAACACTGTGGTTACATGAGACCTCTTAAACTGCACATTGGTCTTCAAAGGGCAAAGAAACCCAGTGTCATTATAAAGATGTTCTGCAAAACCATTTGAATATTTTGTTTCTGTTCTGTTTTAATAACTTGTTACATCTCCCAACCCCTTCTGTTGTTTTCTTTATGCATTCTGAGCAATTTGTGTGTCTCTGTGTTATATCCACTAGCCTTCTGTGTTTGGAGAAGGGCTAGTTCCTTTTTAACATACTGTATCTCTGGTATATGCAGACTGTAACGTACCTTAGGTAGTAAATCAGTTCAACATAAATATTATCGTTACAGTGCGTAAATATTATTGTTACAATGCTGAGTCTGGCTCATCCTGGTTATTAAACCAATATCAGAAGACTGGACCTGCCTAATTGATTCTATTGTCATTAGAGAGGCATGGGCAGTACGGAGCTTCAAAAAGAGAAAATTTCCATCATTTTCAATTGCTGAACACAGAATCAATGATATTTGCCTGGATTGCTGGGCACAGATTCAAGTGGACAAGGCAGTATTTATATATGCAAACAGTCATGCAGACGTTAATTAAGTGAAGGTTTATGTCACTGGGTACATTAAAGTAGCCTTATATTTTCCTTTCCTATTGGACATTCATGCCAGGCCAGACCTCCTACATGCCTTATTGAAAAAAAAAATCCTGATGCCAACTGCTTGCACTGTAGGAGCAACTTGTAATTCAAGATGAAATCCAAACAAAGCTGTAGCCAAGGTTTCAAGTAAATAGCCGCGCTGCTTCTATGAAAGTTTCCACAAAGCTCGCAACGGCCGAAAGGTTCTTGGCTGCTTTTAGCTGAGACCTGAATCAGTGGCGACACAAAGATGGGAATCTTTTTGATTGCTGTGGATGGGTTAATCCATCTTTTCGGACCAAGTCTAAGAGTGTTTTCTTATTTTCTCCCCACAGCAGAGTACCTATGGAGCACTTCATCCCATAAGCCACTTCTAAGTAAGCAGTCCGTTTTTCTTGGACAGACTCCCTCTTTCCTAAACAGTATGATATGTCCTTTTTTTCCCTCTTTTAATGCATCCAGGATTTTTGGTTTGGCTTGTCACCCTGTGAGTTTTGTTTTCCATAATAAGGAGTTTAATGCAAAGTAAAGGAATGCGTCTTTCATTAACACAACCTCTCCTATCAAGATAGGTATATACTGTATAGGGACTTCTCCTGAACAAACACACCTGTTACTTTTAAAATGATTTTAAAAGTGTAGCTAAAATGTAGTACTGTGCATTACTTTTTAGACTGTCCTTTTGCTAAAAGCTAACTGGATGTGATTGCTGCTATCTGACAGCTATCTGAGTTTTTTTCAGGTGTGCTACATAATACATATTTTCCAGGGACTCCTGGGCAGATAGTGAGTTCCTTTTAATGATTTATAATGGAATAGATGATGATGCAGTAAGCCCTTCTAAGGCACCGATGTTTATGTCTGTCCACTTTAAGTAAAAAGAGTTTGTTTTAGGATTTCAGTAATGACTGTAAACATCAGGATTGTTGGTCAATGCAGGTGAAAGAGTGGTGTAGTGAAAATGTCAGGTTAGAAACTAAGCCAACTGAAACTCTTTAGCTGGTATATTGCCATATTAGCTTCACAAATTCCAGGTAGGTGAATAGTGGAGGAAGCAATCATTTATTTGCTTTAAAGCATGAAATAAGAGGAATGAATATGGTGCAGCTGTGTTGGCTGAAACACTAAATGGAATAGGGAAACAGGACAGACTGCTGATAATTAACGGAGCTTATTCTCCTGAGCTGAAGCCAAGAACATGCTGCCCTAGGCCATCACAACAAGGCTTGTATTTATAACTGTTGCTGGTCAAGAGTCTTTGTTAGTGTTACTTTAGTAGCAATGCTGGACCACTGATACCGATACCCCCGAATAATTGTTTTCTTTGACTTTCCATTGATTGACAATACACAGGATGCAGTTGGACTGCAGTAATGAAATAGTTATTGATGGGTAATTGTAGCATTACAGTGTGAGTATGTCTTAAATTTGAAATGCATCCTCTTACCTCGTTGTCTGATCTCACATCTGTTGTTGAACTTGCATTGTAAGTTTGGTAAAGACACTTAATATATATATATAACTCACTATCAGCTCCTATCCAGTAGTTCACCTCAGGCTACTCTTCCTGGTTCCTGCAGTGTCTTCCACGACCCAGCACAGAATTGCAATCTCAAGAGAGATAAGTTTAGTTCCTTTACTGCTACCTATTTGTTGACTGTATTCCATCACCTGTATGATATGTGCTTCTCATTCACCTCAGTGTCCACCATTGTTTCTTTGAAACATTGAGTATCAAATCTACTTGATCAAACAAGCTCATGCCTGTATCATTTACTCTCCCCGTTTGCTCTATGCAAGAGCACCCATTCTTTGATCAGATCCTGCAAAACTTCGCAGCTGAACTGACTCAGCCAAATAGCTCAGTATTTGAAGAAATCTCCATGGGTATTTTAGTGATCCGTTTGGGGCTTGTAACAACTCTGACATTCAGCTGAAGCTTTCATTTACTCAGTCAGATGTGTTAAATGCAATTAGAATTTTAACTAAACTACTGAAATGGCTTTGTTGAACTGAAATTCAGTGGGTCAGAACCTAATTTCTTAATTTGGTCCTCCTACAGATGAATACTCGCAGGGCAGCTGCCCACAACGCATAGGCTACAACTGCATCCATTTCTCTAGCACTCCTCCCTCCACCTTCACCCAACTTCATCATGGCAGCATCCTCCCTGTTTCATTCTTTGCAAGTGAGCCAGGCTAGTTAACACCAATCTTCGTCCTCTTGTATCATTGTACTGTAATTAGGATTTTACCTATCAACTGAATTGAATTTTATCCAATAGCCATGAAAAGTTTAAAATCCTTCCTCATATCATTGGATCTGTAATACACATTATTGTGATTCTGGGGTGCAGAAATTCCTTATTCTGATCAGTATAAAGAGTGGTTTAGGTACAGTATTACATTTTTGGCGCATTTATTTCAAATGTCTTCATGGATATGTACATACTCTTAAACCACAAATGCACATTTTTGTTATTATATCACACAGTGTACATTTTCATTACCATTGAACTTTATTTTGTTACAAAGTTAATGCAAAAAAGATTTATTTAAGGTTTCTCCCATCCTAACATTCCCCTAAATGTTTTTTAAGACTGAAAGAAAAACAAATTTCTACTAATCCATGACAGATGAATGTTTAACTACAGTTAAAGTGATTTAAAACCAGTCCTACATTTTAGTTAGAGTCAACTACAGTAAGTAAAACTAATACTGTATGTATGGATTCTTGTTCCTATCCTTCAAGTAAGCATGATAAAACCTTTACTGCAGTATGCTGGTTTTACACCTATGTTCTCAAGGATTTGACTTTGACAGAGAGCTACAGGCTCTTGCTGCACCAGGTACTGTATAACAGCCACAGGTGTTATGTATACAGAAATACGTCATTAATTGGCATTAACTTACAGAAAAAAACTTCTGATTGAAAACACGGCTGATCACAAATGAGAAATAAAAAATGTCTTTATTGCTGTTTTATCAGTTAATAATAATCAATAATTAATAAGAGGTGTTCACTCTGACATTTTACTGAAAACAGCCAAAAGAGAATCATTATTGAATTGCTCTTTTTTATTTTTATCTTAGCCATGTTGATTAAAAATAACTATAACTTTATTATAGTTATTTAACTTTACAACTTTAACTATAACTATAACTATATGCATATAATATAGTATATAATATATACAGTACATATGTAACTTATATAACTTATATATTGTAATTTGGAAAATTATTATTTTTCAAGAAAAATCTGATTAAGAAGGGTCCATATTGACAGGGAATCCTTTCTCATTTCAGTACAGTCAGATATATGATGTTTACGAAGAGACCTCATGCTGGCAAGAGATATCTTTGTGTAAAGACAGTCTCTACAAACACAATAATTAGGAAATTCCTCTTTATCAGAACTGTAGCTGTTCCACATTGCAAGATTGCAATTGCAAGCAGGAGGTCTTGAGATTTGATCTCAGCATAAGAATCGGTAGAATCTTCATAAGGTGCAGTGAAGTCCAGCCAGCCACAAAAACATTTCCTTTTTCTTTGAGAGTTATTTAAAACTACAATACAATGGGCTGTGGGCTCCCAAACTGCCCAGGTATGTTGTTGAAGATGATTTCATGAGATCTTTTGGGAAATGGCTGGCTGAAATCTTGAATCAATAAGCTACTTGTAACTGACTTTATACCCTTTTGTAGGATCCTATTTTCTAAATAGGATTGGAATTAAGCTTAAAAAATGTTACAGAAAAATGTTGAGCATTACCTCTTCAAAACCCAGTTTGCCTACATGTTTTTTATATATTAAATGTTTCTTTGATCCATAACTGGCTGTTGCCATTCACTGTTTCTTCTCATTGACAAAGGGGGCAAAGAAGCGACCTGCCATATCAAGATGTGCAGTTTTATCACTGAGATGCATCTGTAACACACTTCAGTCAAGAGTGGAGCAGATACAAACTGTGGTGCATTTGCAAGATGCTGCTTTTGGAACAAACTCTTGTAAAAAACAATATTGTTTACAGAAAGGGCAAGTCTGGGAAAACAGGAGAGTTTCTCAGTTTTTCTGGTTCTTTAACTTTCTGTATATGAAAACATTAAAAACAGTAAATGCCATTGGTTCAAGTACACAATTTTTGCATTTCAATGTGTCTCAGTATATGATGCGGCAGAAAAATTACCATAAATGAAAAAAGATAAAAACACAGCCTTTCAGAGCCATATGAGCATGTATTGTAATTAGCTGCATTACTCTTAAGATCCTTTATATCTTTATAGAAAATGTGATATTTGAAATGTCTTGGAAGGAGTAATCCTTATAATGTACCTAGACTACAAACAAAGTATCTGTAATTCACTTCATTGAATTAAACACAACAATATTATTTTTAAGCAGTCCCATCGTTTTATCATCTTGTAGAATAGTTTTACATCCAAAATAACAACTTGATGGAGTCTGTTAAACAAAGTGGTGACAATAGGTGGACAATCTGTTTCTGATTAGCAGTGCAGCATAGTGGGGTTAGCCAACTGTTTGCAGTTACTAAAACTCTCCAGAGCATGAGAAATCCATTGGGGTGGTTGCTTGTCCGTACAGGATTGACAGATGTTGGACACGCAGCTTACACTGAATCTGACTGGGCTGAGCTCTCTTGCCAAGTCCCCTCATCTGGCTGCCAACAGTTCCAACTACTTACATTTGCTCATATTTATTTTTAGGCCATAGACACCCCTTGAAACAAAAAGAAAAATAACACGCAAGAAACTGTGGCTGGCCTCGCAAGGAGTTTTACTGAAGTTACCTCTTGCTTGAGCTTAATCTTGTAGGGGATAAAATATTTGGAAAAATGAGCAACACCTTGTATTATCAATTCTTCCTTTGGCTTCTTACCTTTTAGGACAATCCCTGCTTGTTTCCACCTGGTTTTGAACCAGGCACCTTTCGCATGCAAGGCAAGCACCACAGTCCCTGCTGCGTAACTGTCCAGCCCCATGGATTCTCAACACCTATTTCAGGCCCACTGGATTGGTCCAGTGCAGCCACCTCACAGCTTCCAGATCCAGGGGTTGAATCTTTGAGTCTAGCCTTGAAAGTATCTCTCTGTCACATTACTTTTATATAAGTATTCTGCTTTCCTCCCAAAAAGTGTACAAGGATAGTTTGATCCCTAGGGGAATGGGAGAAAGGCTTCCATGTATGCCTTTTGCTTACAAATTAGTACAGGTTGCATGCATGGTTGTGTTTAAGGTAATTGGGGTCTTGTTTGGGCTTTTGCACTTTGACTTTCCCAGAAACACCCAAGGAAACCATTGGAAGATAGCTGGGCCTTGTGTTTGATTTTTGCTTTATTTCCTTGGGCTCTCTGTTTAGTCTTACAGGATATGCTTTCTTTCCAGGTAGAAAAGTTATAGTTAGAATAATGTGTGCCTTATATGTAAAAGGAAAACATAAGCTGCAGAAATACAAATTCCTCCATTCAACTGATCTTATAGACCTCACAGTAGTTTTATATAATGCAGAGCAATAATAGAAAAACAATTAAAACGAACAGAAAATGAGACTGTGATAGGCTGTTTAGTCAGTGATCATTTGAGGGCAGTGCAGCTGCACGGAACTGGGATGTTAATTAGCTGCAGCTGAGAGTTTTTCTTTTTACAGTCTACAACCTGTGTAGTCTCTCTAGAGGGTAATATCAGTTATTGGACACATGGACAGTGAGCAACAGCAATTGTTGAGACAGATGGACAACACTCTAAGAAGAAAGCTCTGAGGGAGAAGAAGTTCTCCTGGTCCTACGGACAGCAGACTGAGGTGTGTTGAAATGGGTGTTTATCAGAGATATAGATCGGAAAGGGCCTTGAATTGTGGGTGGGGTGTGTAGATGCCAGGCTGACCTGTGAGAGAGCTGTAGGTCTGCTTGAATGCTGTAGTCAAGCAGCACCAGGATCACTCAGGTGAAAGAAAAAGCAGCAGTTTGGGTTCTGTGTGAATGTCATGTGACGGAGATTGGTAGGGAAGCAGACAGTTGATAGTGTGCTGGTTCAGCAATTGACATGTTATAGCTTCTAGGTATCACAGACGTGTGAAATATGAGTGGAATAGAGGCTACACCATTTGCCAGGGCTCTCCCTCTGCTGAATGGAGCAAAAAGACCATCTGTCCCTTGGACAACAGAACAAACAGACTCCTCCACGTCCTGCTTTTTAATCTGTCACCTGACCAGTTGTCTTCCAGCATCTGGTGACTGGGGGCAGCAGATCATTTCTCCAAAGTCTCCTGGTCCAGACAAGGCTGCCATTACATTTGAACCTTCTGTTCTCTTACATGAGAATGGTAAATGTGACTATTAAGGCAGTCTCAAGAATTGCCAGACTGCAACTGGTGAATAAGAAATTACAAACACCAATAAGAAGGATAGTTCAGGCCTGATGAAGCCACTGATCTGTCATCTACCATCCCATGGAAAGCTGCATTAACTGCTGTTGGTTGAGTGGAATCGATGACACAATATGTTGCAAAAGTAATTAATGCTGGACGTGGACCAGCCCACTATCAAGGAAATTCTGTAATTTTATTAAGGCAGTGCACTGCAAGAAAAATGTTCCCACTTAATCTCATTGGACACTTATTCAATTGTGATTTCTGTGACCATTCCTAGGTATTCCTTTTTTATCACACATGTTTTGGGATCACAGATGTTAACTTGGAACTCCCATGCCAAGATCTGCCAATAAGAACCTAATATTGTGTCAATCTAGAATGATTCTCCTCTGTATTGAACCCCATATGCCATGGTTAAGAATGACTCCATACAAGATTCACACTGGTCCTTTATTTTTTTAAAAAAGTATTGGAAATTCCAATGGTGTAGCAAAAGAATCCAAGGAAACTATCCATCTTCCTCTTCTGTCAGTGTCTGAGACAGTTCATCAGCTTTATTTATGAACTGTGTGCAGCAAATCTTTCTTTCTTTCACATGCTTTTTTCACCACTCCTAATCTTCCTTTAAAGGTCAGTTTAGCATAATGTCTTTATAAAGAAATAGCTTGACGATGTTGCCTTCCATTTTTTTTTACAAAAAGGCAGATGGAACAGCCCTTAATCAGAGTTATAGTCTAACCTGCTGACTGGTAATCAGCACCATTAACGAAGCAGACATGACCAAGTCATTATCCTTTGAAAGTGGCAAAAATAGGTTGCTTTAGGTCAAAACAGAGACATAAAATCTATGATATGAATGTGTTGGTGGAGGGGAGTCCCCATGACTTATAAAACTCTTTGAGTGGAGTGTACAGAGAAGTGTGATTTAAGTATAAGGATTATTATTATTATTTTCAGCACTGGACTGGGATCTCATCTCATGTATACTCTTGTTTTCAGTCCTATGCATCCATAAAGCATATTAAGAGTTAGAGCCATGGTGATAATGAATAGATAGATACTGTAATTTAAAAATAAAGCAACAGAGTCTTGTAGCAGGGACTTCTGCTGGGCAGAAGGACTACTGTGCTAATTACTTACTGTGACTAATTATCAATACTGCAATATTGCTTTGTTTATTGTTGTACTGTTCAAAGTTCGGCATTGTCCAGTATGTGTAAATACTGTAGACATGGTTCCAGACTTTTCACTGTCTGTCTGTTGCCTTATTTATTGTATCACTTTGACAGTGCTTCCAGTTTTTTTAAAGGAGAAAAATGTCTTGTGCTTGTGAAATTAGTCAATGGTTTTAATTTATTTTCTAAAACAAAACAAACAATGAAAATCTAAGCGCTTTAGAGGAGTCTTTAGAACTTTTGTCAGTGGTCACATAGTTCTATTTTTTTCCACTGCAGAAAGGAATGAAATATTTCCTGTTACTTCAAACTGGTTTCCTTGGAAACCAGATTACTCCCAACAATGAGTAAAAGCCATAGGGGCCTCCAAGAAAAATGCAGATTCCAAAGTGGAAAAATTCAGCTTGTACTGTATGATTATGAATCTGTAGAACACAGAGAGCAGTTCAACACAACTAAACCACTAACAGAGTTATACATTTTGATTTTGATAAGAGAAACCGCAATGAAGTAATTGATTTTTCTTCATTATCATTTCCCAGTAAGATAGCAATCAAGTAGTCTTGGTAAACAACGCAAAACTTTAAGTGCCTACAACTAAATCTATTATGTTTTCCCTTTGTGTTTTGTTTTGGAAAGTGTGTGTTCATGTGTAATAATCCTCTGTGATAGTCTGTCATATTATAAGACAGGAACAATGTGATTATATTATTAGTGTAAAATTGAAGCAGTACAGATAACCAGGTTTATAAGGGGAGTGAGAAGAGGTTCAGTTTACAATAAAATTTAATACTTTAACCTGAATACAACAAATCAATAAATGTTAGTCTGAACACATTGTTTTGTTTATTTTTTCAGAAGTATTACAGATTATTTTTGAAATCACAGTACCTCTTATGGTACAAGGCTGTTGGAAAAAGACCTTTAGACCTTTTCTTTAGACCTTTAGACTGATTTTCTTTAAGATATTGTAGATGGGGAGATTGGCTTAAACTATGTTGATGCAAAGTTCAGGTCAAGTGCAGATAACCTTACATTCACTAACCTGTGTCCCTCTGTTGCACATCTGTTGTACAGTTGTAGCTGTGAAGTACAGCTCTGTATGCATTAAGACAGGAACGACAGGAATCACCAGTATCGGTCTGTACTGGCCTTTCTCACGTTGGCACTATGGTTGCTGTTTTCAAAAAAAACTGCTGCACAGAGCAGGACAGAGTTATGGATTTTCCCTTGGTTCTTCCAAACAATATGTACAGGGGACTTGTGAGGTAATCTTAATAAATTTCCCAAACCAGTTTCCTATTGGCTTTTGCATAATAAATGCATCTGGGCACCAGATAATGGAAAATCACTGATACTGTAGGTCAATTTTTTGTAATGATGGCAAATGACGATCAGTTCTATTCAATTCTCATTCATGCAACATCTATCTTTCTTCAAGGCTGAAAACATTATTTTTTTAACCTTGTGGTAACAGAATAGGTCTATAGTTCCTCCAAAATTATATAATCAGAATTATTGAACACATTTCTTCCAAAATATTTTCAAATTTAACCTCTAACACTCACACATCTAACATTACACACAGCAAAAATGTTTTTTTTGTTGGACCAGGTGGTGACTAGGTATTGTATCCATTTTATGTGAAAACATTCAGTAAATAAAATGGGATATTTATATTTGTATTATGATCCTACATCACGTTATTCTGTTACCTTTCTAACCTGCTGTTACCTTGGCACAATTATTATTAATTTAACTCTCGCCATTTCAAAATACATTTTATTTATAGGAATCTGTATCCAGTGTGGTGGTGTCATTAACACCATAAAGCACTGGGGTGTGTTGGGAAGTTATATTTAATCAAACAAATTAGGCGGAAGCTTTATTACAGATGTACACATTAAGATCCACGATATAAGTGCTATAGTTACAGTATACACAATTTTCCAGAGGTGAAATGGTTAAAATCTTTTTTTTTTTTTTTTTTTTTCAAAAACAATTTTACTACAGATCAAAGTTTAGTTTCTTATTGTATTATTGGGAGTCTGGAGCCAATATTTTTCACCTAATACACTGGACTTTGTCCATGCTATAAATGTAGCTCTATGGGCAATTTGATGAGAAAGTGATGCATTACTGTAAGAGGACATGTGGACCTGATCAGGAAAAATAAAATAAGCTAATGATGTCATTGCTACATGGTCCAAAGACAAATCATCTCCATACAGAGACTTGCTGCCTGTTTTCTATTTTATTCTGATGTCTGATATGTACAGTGTCTGATAAGTACTGTAATTTAAAACACTGTTACAGTAGGGGCAGAGCATTTTGCGCATACCTCTTATTTTAAATATTTATAAGATATCTTTTTTAAGAATCATTTAGAAGTAGCATTTAGAAAACCTTTTAGTATTACAGAAATGGTTGGGTCTGAAATCTTTAAAAGATGTAAAAGACAGCTTTAAAATATTTTGCTTTACACTACAAGTCTTGGGTTGCTTTACTTAGATAACATTATTTCGAAATGTTGCTACGGTAGTATCTTTACTACCTTTCAATTGCTGTTTAACTATAGGTTTTAATTAGTTATTTAATAACTTTATATTTAATGCAAGTTTTGTAAGTCATTAACATTTAAAATATCTTTATTTGTTTCATAAGCATGGCCCAAAGCAGAGACATACAGTACAGTACTGTACATACTGTACTGTAAATGTCATGCTGAAGATGAAGCTGCACAAGGTCAGGTACCTCTCATTCTTAAATTATTCATTTTTTGGCTGATGCTTTTATCCCACGCGACTTACATTTACACCCATTTATACAGCTTGGTATGTAACGTGAGATATCTGGGTCAAGAAAATTGGTCTGGTCAATTTTGCAGTAGTGTCTCACCTGAGACCTGAACCCCCAACCTTCCAGTCAACTTGCAGTGCCCTGATGAGGACAATGTTAATGTAAATAAAACTAAGCTATTTTGTTTCATGGTTTTAAAGAGGATACTACTTGTATCTGATGTACACAATGTACTCAATGTACCCAGTCTACTTAATGTACCCTTTGTACCCAATATACCCGATGTAGTCTATTAACTCAGTGTACACAATGTACTGTACCATTTCTACTTTTTACTTTATGGTGTGGAATTAAACTTTACTTGTTCCTTTGCAGTCATCCTGCAAAGATGCAGCTCTCTGCTCGAACACGATCGATCTTTCTGTCCCAATTACATCACACACAACTTGCTGTAAAATGCCCATAGCAAAATAAAATGTTAAATATTTTTAAACTATGCTGTCTTGTGACCTACTGCAGCATCTGTCATTTCAATTAATTCAATTTTAATGACTGTTGAAGATGTTAATTTATTCTCTTTCTCACCTCCTCCTCACTTTTACATTTCTAAATGTTTTAGTTTCTTTAAAAAACTCTTGGTATTCTTGATTTCTACTAGATTGAATTATACTAGCCAGTGAAATCAGTTGCTCCAACTGATAAAAAATAGGATCTATTTCCATTCTTCCTTTAGTGCATCTCCTGAGAAATTTCCTGTTTTGTCTTTTTCTTCCTAAGCAATGTTCTAAATTGTCCTATTAATCTGATTATTTCATGTTTTGAATAAATGTTTTTGTTTTTACTCTTGTGGATTTCAAACTCTTTTGGGGAGAAATCATCAGATCCAGAACACAATTCCAATCTTAAACTTCACTAGACTAGGTGAGATTGGACCTTGCCTGAGGATTTTTTCTTTTAAATATTTGCTTTTGGTTGGACTATTTTTATTTTATTGTTTTATTTTGGGTATTAATTGGAACTGTGCTAAAGCAGAGCAATGGACATACAGTAGAAAAGGATGGTGGCTATGATTTAAATATTCTGAGGAGGAGCCCGTGTTGGTGTGTGTTGTCTGTATAGGAACAAATAAAGAATAATTCAACACTGAAAAGTAGAAAAAAGAAACATAACCTCCTTACAATTGTAGATAAAGGTCTACAAATGAAATGTTGTATTTCTTCCTTCTACATTTCAGTACTTTCATGTATCACATTGGCTTTTATGTTAAAAAGAGTGAAGGAAAACAGGTTTTCTGCGAACACTTTACACTTTTTCTAAATATGTCTTCTTTGCAAAGTGAACTTGGTGTTCTCAGACACTATTGGTATTACTCAGACCTTGAACCTGCTGGAAGGAGAGAGGGCTTTATTTAATTCCAGCATTAGGTTGAAGTCAGGGGTATCATGATCAGGTATGATTCTTACAGAGTTGTCAAAGTTATATCAGAGGGTGCCTGGTGTCTCTTTACATGTGCTCTAAAGTATTTTCAAAATTAAATGATTAGAAAAGACACACCGAGATACCAGCTGAAATGACGCCATGTGATACGTCAGTAAATTAACACTAACTCTTCTTTCTAGCCCCCTGTTGCTGTACACATTTACTGTTTTCTCTTCCCCTGATTCAACATCTCTTTAGGCAGCTATTACTGTGCCTTTAAAGTGATGGACAACAATAAGGGATCTTTAATCCTGCCACTCTTTAGGTTTACAGCCATTACAAAGTGCTTAATTAAGTAAGCCGTGCTTAATCACTAAACATTTGAATGCTAAACGAGTGTCAGCGAAGCGTGACACTTGACATATTCTCTGCAAAAATAATTACAGGCGGGAGGGCTGGTTGCGCTGAGGCTGCAACTGCTTAATTTCCAGGACCTTTTCTCATTCATCACCCAATCAAAATTAAAAGCCTAGATGAACCTGGGTAATGGGAGAACTCCCTCATTCCTGCCGAGTGGCTTTCGCAGGGAGCCAATTTCACAGTCCGAGAACTTAAAGAGACAGTTGCAGCCCGACTGCCTTTTAATAAGGGCAGAGATTGTATAGAATGCCCCTCAGAAAACTAGAAGTGTTTCAATGCAGTGCACACTACAGTATATTAAGCTGTGAAACTAGTGAGGTACTGTAGTTAGAGACTGAAACATATACAGTCTATCCTGGGCAAGAATCCATAGTCATAAGTCATATATCTTCACCTGAACCAGGACAAACAGTTAAATAATAAGACCTCCTTTAGAATATGGTGTCCAGTTTTGTCCTCCATAGCACAAATACAGGACCTTCTGGAAAGTGTGGCTCTGACTTACAGTAATGTCATACACAGGCAAAATGTTGGAAATAAATAGTCATGGATGAAGAAGATAATGGGGATTTGGTTAAAATGTTTAAAGTTCTGAAGGACGCTTGCTACTTCAGTATTGGAACATGGACTAAAAAGTCCCAAAAATCCTCCAGTCATGTTATAGCTGAACCACTGGGATACCTCCAAAAACGGTTGGATGAGTTTCTGGAATTAATTTGCAAATGAGCGAGATATGAGAAGGACTTTTATTCTCTAACTTTATAATGCTGTTAATCAAAAAGCCTGACCAACCAAGTGCACATCTTTTTTATAAGTAAATTTAATACTAGAGATCTTCACGTGCTTTCTGCTGTACATTGCATGTTGGCACATTTATTCTGAGACAAATCACATGGATGGAAAAGTAGCATTCAAAATGCCTGTATAATTTCTCACAAACCAGGGGAAGCAACCAATACAAGCAAGCAGACACTTACTGTATAACATATTCAGCTCTGGGATATGATACAATGTCAGGGAACTTTAACCCGTACAAGCCCTAGTAAAGTTTTGCGATACCTTTTTTACAGAGAAGCACTTTTTGAAGTGTGATTACTTTTCACTCTTAGTGTCTTTTATTTGTAGTTAAGTTAAATTTACGTAACATAAACCTGAATTATTAATACAAACGCTTATTCAATTAATCCAACTAATAAATTATGTAATGTTAACAGGCTTCTAGCCACAAAATTGTGAAAGTTAAGAAAGAGAAAGCTACTTTTGAAGGAGCTTTATTTGACTGTTTTTCTCCTCCTAGTGTTCTGAGATGCAGTTATAGCTGTAGAATTGCCATTTGGCTGCAGGAGCTCATTTCCTTTGGAGGTCCTGATTTGATTTTAAATCACACTGACACAAAAACAAACAAACTCTTTTCACTGTTTAGAATGAGCTTGAAAAATGATAGGCGATGAAGAAGGATGCAATTATTGTGCCTAATTTGTGGTCTTGAAGCTTTCCCATTTCCAAATAGCTTAAATTGGAGAGGGAAAACTACTTAATGGCTTTATTACAGCTCAAGTGCAGCACCAATATCTGTTATCTTTGTACATCAAATAACATTATTGTAATCATTGTGTTTTACCTTTTTACTATACTGCAAACAAAACAACAGAATACATCAAATTCAAATTGGGGAAAGGGGGATGAACAAACAAGTTCTAAAGATAGAAATAACCACGTGATGCCTAGGATGTCTATAATACACCTGAGGAACTGAATCACCCAAAGCATTGTTTGCTGTTTTTCAAGTGTATACAGTAGATATTGGCATGTTTCACTCAGAAATGATATTAACACTAAGCACTTGTTTTTAAAAAAGTCTCTTGGCAACATCCAGTTTTTTGCAGTATATAGAAAGCCTGATTCTGCATTGAGATTCAAGGAAATCAATCAATGGCTATCACTTTAATCCTATTTTTTTCCACACCCTAGCATGCAAGAGTTTATCAAATGCAAATCATGGAGCCTGATCTATGGTCTCAGGAAAAGTGTCCAAAGAAATAAGGTACTTAGACATTGATCCAATGGTGTCCAAATCATTTTTGTTATTGTGAATGTTTTTCTTTGCTTTAAAATATAAGCTACAGACTACAGTAGATGTTCTGTTTCTTTTCAAAATTAAGATATGTGTGAAATGACCTAACAGAATTTCAGAATAGTCTTTATGTGCAAAGAATGTTTTTGCTCAAGTGTGAAAGAGCTTTAACAAAGAAACAAGTTGAAGAAAGTTGTTTAAAATGAATACCCACAAGGTAAAAAGTCTTCCAATAATCTAATTGCGAAGTATGTACTGTATGTACTACTTCTGTAAACCTACATTGCTGCTGTTTTCAAAAACTTAAATTCTACTGCAATTTTCAAAAACTGTCATATCAATATTTACAACCACAGAAAAACAGCAAATAAGAGATACTGTAACATATCCTTCCAGCTCCTGCTGTCAAGCCTGGGAAGGATTTTAAAAGAGCCAGGCAGTGTATGAGGCAGCAAGAGAGAGCCAGAAGGCACAGAGCCTCCATGCCATGCTTGTGGTGCAGTCACAGTGCAGGCACAGGCCATACCTGGGCAGGATCAGGCCAAACAATTTCCCCGGGCTGCTCTCCTGCTCACTCAGTGGAAATAACAGTGTTGTGTGAACATCAGGCTCAGATAAGATGGCTATCTGAAATGACTTCCTTTTGCCTCTTGGTCCTTTGCCTTCTGTATGCATTGCAAACTGACTGAGACATCATCGTAAACAGTGACAGCACAGAGAATTGTGGCATCCTTTGCTTCTATAGAGATGGCACTGCTGTAGTGTTTCACCAGTAAACAATCCCATCTTGAAACTCACCCCGACTTGTTTCCTTTCACACAACTGGGAGTTCAAAATCAGTTTTTAACCGTATAGCTTCTGTTTAAAGAAGATCTTGCTCCCTTCCCTTTTTTATGACTATAGAAAAGGTTTAATCTACCTTCTACTGCACCGGGGCATTTGGGGTGTCATAATCTTTAGAGTATTCTGTTCTGGAAGTAGAACTCTCTACATATTGCTCAGGCCAGAAGTAAATTTTAAATATTGCAACTTTTGTGATAAGACAGAACAATACTCGTTGCAAAAGCGACACAGAAATGAAGCTATTTTACACAGCGTCTTTGTTGTTCAGCCCTGTAGGATCTGTGTTATCACCTCTTCACTCTGTGTTTGCATGTATACAAAGCAACCCTCCTTTTCTCTTTGCTCTGGAAAACAGTTTATTAGCTGGCTCTGTTGAGCTGACCTTGCCCGTGGTTGGGGCTCTGAGGATAAGCACCACACCGTGAGCTCTATTAAAATCCTACCTGAAAGGAAAAATAAACCACTTATCCGGGGGCAGCTGTGAGTTTTCCCTTACTCCGTTTTCTGTTAAAAGAGTTAACCTGTCACTACATGCTGATCTTCGCCACGAGAGCTGAAACATCCAGTTGTCGTAGTCGCTCAAGTGCTACACCAATTACTGATTCTAATGTCTGTCAGAACATTCATATGAAATAGTAAGTGAAAGTTTTTTTTTCACAGAATAATTACCTATCCCTGTTAATTTGTGTGGGTTAAAGTAATTACAAAATACAGCTTTTATTCAAATAATGAAAAATCAAAGGTTTTAATGTTTAGTGGGTACTTACTGTATTACCTTTTGTAAGTAACTATTGACTAATATACTATATAGTATAGTATGCTATAGAAATTAGATATACATATAAGATGTTTTATTATATAGTATATAATCTTTGTATATAAACTCCTTCACTGTGATGGACCATTTTTAAGGTCTGCAAAGTTTCAGTCTGTCTGTATGATCTCCCACTAGCCTGTATTGAAAAAATGACAAAACCCAGTCCAGTGAATTTTTACAGAGGTGATGTCACCCCCCTGACACCTAGACTGTGTGTAGACTGTGCATGACCTAGCCTTTTAGAGCAGTGGAATTTGCTGTTGTCAAGGCATTGTCTGCTCTAAACCAACAAGCAACTTCTTTTTCACCTCTGGAGGTGTGTAGGACACAATACACACTATCCACTGTAGCGAGTTTCATGCCCTTCATGTTTTCTCTGAACTTAAGGAGCCCACACTCTCCTTAAGCACACTACAGTATGTGCAGTCGGAATTTGATTTCTTCCTAATCAGCCATGGATATCTGGTTTGAAGTTCAGATTGTTCAGTACTCTAAACAATCGGAAGCATTTGAGTATCATTATCCAGGTTTATATTCCTGTGACTTGATGTATCGTTGAATCCTACTCCATTTCACCCAGCCATTCTTTCAGCCAGAGCACTGACATTATCACAACTACATCAGTGCACCTGCCTGCTGCTCGGGGATTTATTGATTTCTAGGTGTTTTGACAGCTTAAAATTCAAAGGAAATTGCATCAGCTGTGCAGCAAATCACAAACTGCTTCCTGTTCTGTTTTTTTTACACTCCGTGTCTAGGTTTATGCTATTTTTAAAGTGTACACAAAGTGCAAGTTACTTTTTTCATCCTGCTGGTGCCGTGTGTAGGGATCCCCGAGTGGGGACAGTCGAAAACTGAGCAAAAATTACACACTCAGTCAACATTATAATATTAGATATTTATAACTAACAAGCCAGCTAAAGTGCTAACACATCTATAAACGTTATCAGTGCTAAGACGGTATGCAAAATATGTTTCAAACTGCAATTCATTCAAACTAATATTCCTAAAAATTGTCTTTCTCTATGGTTTTCACCTTCTGGATAATCCGGCCTAATCAGCCAAGTCAAAGTCTTGTGTGGCATCTCTTACTGTACAAATCTGTTGGCCAAGAGAGATACATAGAAATTAGATAGCTCAATAAACAGGCAGAAGGAAGAAGATTTATTTACTTTTCAGAAAAGGAAATGTTGCAGCTGTTTTTGGCATTATTTGCTTCCTTTTTAATAAAATGTGGAAGAAACAAATTTTACATTAAACCAGTTTAACCCAACACTGTTAAAAATACCTGTAGAAATGATACTTTGGATGCAAGGATTACACAAGACTCCAGTCTCTTATATCCTTTCTGATGTGTGTTTAAGTGACTATGCAAGAAACAGATGGCTCACTAAAAATAGACCTATTCATTCATATCTGTTTAGACTGTATAAATAAAATAACCTCTTCAAGAACTCATGATTGACACAGAAAGAAAGCATTGTTACTAAAACTTTCCCTTCAAGCGAAACCAGGGTTTATTTTCAAAAGTCAGCGCCAGGCCCTGGCAGGACAAGTTTATAATCAGACAGCCTTGTTTCCAAGTGTTTCTGGAAACTTTTTTGTGCTATTTCAGGAACAATCACCAATGGTAGCTTCTGACTGATTGAAACAATTTAATAAACAAACAAGTTAAGGTATTAATTTATGAATTATGTCAGTATAAAGCAGATCCTAATTTCTTCTAACCAGATATGCATGAGTATGTATGGTAAAGGAAAGCTTTATTGTTTTATTTAGCAGGAAGGCTTTATTGTTTTATTTAGCAGTGCATAATGTTTTACAATACAAACAGTCAAATTGAAGCTGCCTAATGATATCATCCTCTGATAGACACATCATCAACATTAATATTCCAAAGAAAAAATAAGATGGACAGACAAGCCAGGTTCCATCACACTGTTCTACAAACATTTAATTGCAAATCTTAAAATAATTTAAAATCCAAAGTTTGATTTGATCCAAAATGTGATTTAGTTGACAAAGTCTTTTGTATTTGAATTATGAAAACACAAATTAAGAAATAGGTAAATGAAATTCATTTTGTATGCACAAATAAAGAAAGCCTTCCATCAACACAAAAAAATGTTGCATTCTCCCTCTTTCATAACAATGACCTAAGCCATTTGATTATCAATAGAAACTCTTTCTCACATTAATGAAAATGCTTCTTTTTTTTTGCTTTTGTTTCATTTGCAATGAAAGTAACTCAGTAATAAGCGTGCTTCGGTTGTTCTCTTAATGAGATAAACGTGCATGGTTACGGTTTAGTTACAGCTTTCTTCCTACATACAGTACTGTACACACAGAAAAAAAAAACTGCCTGGGACAGCTTTTTTACTGCTGGAAAAATCAATTCAATGACTAACAGGACCCTACTCTCAGTAATAAGACTTGTAGGGCTGTAAAAGAATGGTAAGTATGCTTTTAAAGTGATTTTTTTATGTGCAGACACATCTTGCCTTTATCTCAATGTTAGAGTGGCAATTATAGTCTGAGACCAATTTAATAACATGTTACAACAATGAACAGTGAACTTGAAAAAAACATGAAACTTTTAGTGACAGAAACAAATATCCTTATATTTGGTAAAGAAGGCGAACTGATCACTGTCACTAGTAAGACAGCAGCCCTCCAGCATGTTAATCACCCAGGTTCCTGGATAGAAGACTAGCAACACTTTTGCAATTGTTTCGGGAAGGCGCACATTCATACTATATAATAAAAGCCTGATATTGGTTTAATTCCATGTCACTTAATGACAATAAAATAAGTTTTAAAGCATAAGTTTAAAAATCTCATTTCCTGCAGGAAACGAGAAACCAGAGTGCACACAGTCCTTCTAAATATATTTTTTAAATGACAGCAATCAGTTACACTATTGGGGCTATAATAGTAATTCGATCTCTTTTTCAAAGGATCCGTCATCATGCCAGTGCCTGCAGCAGTCGGGCCCTAAGCCAAATGCATTACAGATTTTTGCTGATCTGAGAAGGATTCCTACAGCTGATGTTTATAAATCACCTCCCGCCACCACCCTCATCCTCTCACCCACTGTCCGCCACTCTTCAAATCAGTGCATCCAAGTAAAACAGTAAGGCTTTGCTGCAGTTGTGGGCCTACAGGGATTTTAAGTTCTTGTACTCAGAAAGTACAGCTCTGACAAATCTCTCTATGAAGGGTAATGGTATAAATTGAAATGGTTTAATAGCTGCTGTGCCCTCAGTTCTGTCAGACATAGGATATCATCTTTTGTTATTGGGCACGGCGGCCCTGGCATCAAACGCTTCTTACACTTCAGAAGATAGTGGGGCCATGCTGGATGGGATAAGGGTGGCTTCCCTGTGGAGCTTATTACCTTTGGAGGTGTTTACACTGAGAAAAAAATGTTACCGGACCATTAAATCCAAACACAGGCAACCTTCGACATTTGTACACAACCCCAACGAGACTCAGGAGCTTGGGCCAAGAAGCCTATGAAGCAAAGCCAGCGAACAGCAGCCAAGAACACAGTAGTAGCAAGTGATAAAACACTTTATTTTGATGCTTCAAATCTCTTAGCGCCATGGCCTGCTTAATGTAACAGGACCGCAGAGGCACACAGATGGGGCTTCGAGTCAAGTAAGCTACAGGGAGCCACTTACGAAAAGAAGCTTTCTATGCACCAGTTTAGTCCATATTGTCTAGAAGAGTGTGGGTAAACAGCTTTGTGGAGCAGGGAGGGAAAGGGAGAGGAGTAGTGTAGCCTGTAATATGTATAGATGGCCTGCTTTGATATGCTCTGGTGTTTCCACACCTTGAGAAGTATTTTTTCATTGGATGTTTTCCAGTGTTTTTCTTAGTTGTTCTCGAAGATATTCCACCTCGAGCAGATACTCACAAACCCAGCGTGGTTTTTAAGGTTTTTTAACCCATGCCTTACATCTGATGTTTTACATATTGTGTTTTTTCTTCTCTAAGAGATTTAAAGTGGCTTATTAGCTTAAGTAATAAGAGATATAAAATAAATGTAAAATGATGAAAATATGGAGTAATATTGATTACTTTTTTATATTTATTGTCTGTTTTGTAAGAATTAAAATTAATTAAGCACAGGCTAATAGGCATTGCTTTCAGTCTGTCTGAAGGTGTGTGTTTTTTTCTGGAGGCCACCTATTATAAAAAAAAAACTATTTATAGAAATATGTCATCAAAAATTACAGTCTTATCTTAAGAAGCATGGTATGGCTTAATTAAAAAAATTTCAACTACCCTAAGAGTATGTCCTGTTTGTACATTACCATTCTGAATCCTATGTGTGCATGAGACATGTTTGATAACACTCATATTACCAAATAATCTGAGCTACGTGCCTGTAGACTGAACCCCAAGACTCCTAGAGCACACTGCCCTGCCCTGAAAATTATTTCTACATGAACACAGGGGTCTGCAAAGTTACATAGCTTCCTACACAGCAAGCTAAACAACCATGTCTTTCTCTATCAGAGCGTCAACTGCCATCGTGCTGCAGGGGGCCGTGTGGATGTGCTGGAGCTCAGCGGCCGTGTTATTCCATTTAGGCGGCTCAGGGGGTGGTGGTCGGGGGAAGCTGGAGGTCTGGCAGGCAAGCCAGCATGGCCAGATCCGACACCGCTGTGCCTGGACTGTGATCCGCCTTCAGCCCATTGCTCTCCCTCGCGGGGACGTGCTTCTATTTCTGTGTCGTTTTCTTCACGGCTCCCCACAAGCCATCCTTCAGCACCTTACAGTACATCAACTCTGGAAAAACAACAGCAAAGCACAAAAGAAATCCACCGCCCGCGTTTTTGAGTGGGGGGGGGGGGGGGGGCAGGGGGAGGACGAAGGCGAGTTGGGATAGAAAGAGACGAGGGGATTTTCTGTCAAAATAAAACGATGAGACTGTTTTCTCCTTGAGTGAGACAAACTGTGATCAGAATAGGAGAGCTCTGGGCAGCCGGCATCCACAGACAGTAGTAGGCTGCCGTTGCGGTTAGGGACAATTGAATTGAATTGGCTTGCTTTAGGAGAAGCATATGCTAGCAACTGAATAGCAAACTAGCTATTCAGCTATTCATACTAGCTAAACATAGCTAGCAAACTGACTCTTCATTGTATTTATTAGGATCTAACTAAACTTTGAATTCTATTTTGGTTCTTATTTTAATCATTCTTTTACTTTTGATTTGTATTGTTTTGTAATTAGATAAAAATGCACAAATTGCCTTCTCCAATCTCAGTCCACTAAGTGGTGAACTACATGTTTGTAGGGATCGTTGATTAAAGTAAAGTAGAAACACCAGTGAGCAAAGATTTCTATGTAAATGGCAGAAAAGATAATACAATGAACTGTAGATATTGAATAAATATTTTAAACTATAACAGGCACAGAGTGGGTATGTTACATGTTCAGAATTTTCCTTTTAAACAAAACCTGCTTCCAATCGGCCAGGAAGAACTGTTTGAAAAATAATCCTTTTCAGTGCTGCATGAATCTGCCTTATGCTGAGTAAAAGATATCGAGTTGCAGTCCCTGTTTGGAGTTGGCAACAAGGGCTTCCTGAAGCAGTATATTTGGAGATGATTTGATAAGTAGAGCTCGTATGAACACAATTAGGAGGAATTCTCTTCATCAGCGTCTATTTTATTATTTAACAAGGAACAAAACTGATGCTAATTTTCCCCATGAGTGCCCGCTGTGCTTCCTGCTCAGCCAGCAGCGTGAAACGAACTACCATGCACCATGTCTGAGCTCCAGTGAGTACAGTATCATAGCCAACTGCAGCTAGCAATGTAGCTAATGAACAAAGTTATGATCACTTTGGGCTTTGCGGTTAGCTATTTTAGGAAAGAAAAAAGAATAGATAGAGTTAAGCAAGAATCAGTGAGATAAATGTCTTTCTTTTCTTTCCTTTGTTTCACTCAGGGGTGCCTTTTCAATAAAATGTCACACTTCAACAAGTAATTCTACTTATACAGACTGCTGTCTTATATGAACAGCAGCATCTACTCTGTGCTTTTCTGTCACACAATACTACAACCATCCCTGGAGCATTCAAACTTTTTTATATGGATGATCTCTTTTTCAAGCAATCACTTTCAACAAGAACACCCAATATAAACATAATCAAGGATGTAATTATTCTAAAATATTGTCCCAAATACATTTATAATATATTAAAAGAACACATACAGTACAGGTCAGCGGGTTAACAAATTCATTACAATTTGAACTGCTGAATGCTGAACATTATGAAGTATATCAAGAACATTTAATTTTGTAAGTAGTGATCTGTTTGCAATAGAAGAAAAGCTTGTATCAGTCTTCCTTCAGGGAGAGACAAACTCACCAACAGCTTGAAGCAGAAAGTTCCTCTCATATCTATCAACCTTTGTTTTTATATATTCTCCAACCACTGCCTGTAAACCTTTAAGACTGTCCTAACTGATACATGCTTGCTGTTGCTTTCCTCATTACACCACAGGCACGTGTACCAACAATCAACAAGTCTGCTTCTTATGAAGTAATATAACTTAAATCACCCACCTCTCAGAAAGAACATCACATTGAATAAAAAGCCTGGTCTGTTAGTACTTTACAGTCCCCAGGAATCAAGAGACATTTTGGCCGGTCAGTATAGTTTGTGAAGTCTGTAAATTAAACAGCGCAAACTAAATTGGAAAAAAAGAGGAGCAGTAAAATTAGACAAAAGAATGAGAAGCAGCTGAAGATGCAGCTAAAATACGATGAAATGAGCAACAGTTTTGTACAGAAAAACAAAACCAAAGACCCCTTCACTGGTTTGTTTCTAGGGTAGAAGGAGATAGGGTAGCCAATCAGAGGTACTTTTTTTAGGTTCTGTCTTAAACAGCTCTTTGAAGAAAATCTTTCCTACTAAAGCATTTTTAAACACTACACCAAGTACATATAGAGTACAGTATGTGCAAGATATGTGTTGAAAATATTAGTAATAATACTTGAAAGATTAGAAATCCAACATGTACTCTTACTAGGGTGGATTGTGTGTATAGTGGGGGGTGTTCTCTGATATTAATTTTGTTTCATTTCCAGCATGGAGGGCACTTTCTTGGGAGCATGTTCTTCTTTCTTCCTCTCCCCGACATCTGCTGCTGTTCCACTGATTAAAAAGCTTCGGCGTTTCATTACTGCTGATTTGCATAGTAATAGCGTGCATATTAAGTGACTACTTCAGAGGGTGGGCGGGCTAATGAATGCAGCAATCTCCTCCGTTTTAACTCAATTTTGCCTCATCCATATTCAGATGACCTGAGGGATTGCAATTCAGTTTCCATTGAAATTATCCAAGTCAGACCCAATTTGCAGTGCCCTTCCATTAATCCAATTAATTAGCACCATTGATATGTGCTGTCTTGCACATGCAGCTGTTTTTGGCAGTGACATAGCGGGTAAGAGCAGTAAGGGAAACAAAGGCTGAAAGTGAGGAATGCTAAACTCTCCTAGAATCCCACCAAAAGGGAAAAAAACACTGACCAGGCCCCTGCAATTACTTCACTCTTTTCTTCCTGCTGAAGAAAGCCACACTCTTCAAAATTTGACGACAGTCACATTACACATTGGGCTTAAATTAGAATCAAGTCATAGTGTTCAGCAGTGTGGAGCAATCAACCGTCGTCATTCCAGAATGCAGAATAAAAAAAAAAACGCTTAAATTAATTTCAAATTTCTGAAACCAAGAGTCTATTATTATTATTGGCAGAATTGACAGAACAAGACTAAAAAACAAATGGGGATTTGCACTAAATTAAATAGCAAAATATGATTGAATTGGGAGTTTTACGATGTCCAGATTCAGCAGTTTATACTTTTTGGCCATTCAGTGTGGTACAGTATAAAAGTAAAAAATCAGGTTCTTAGAGATGAAAGAGAAACTTTCTTTTCTGTTTGTGTTTGCTGGAGTAAGAGTAAAATATATGTATCTTAAAAAATGTCTTTTACAGTTGCTTGATCTTTGCTGCCTACCTGCTTGACCATAAAACTAACCACTGTACTGCAGATGCCTTAATCTTAGGAAGCTAGAAAGTTTAGCAGAAAACAGCTGGTGTCTTATCTCCTTAGGTAAAGTTAGTTAACTACTTCAACAAACTTACGCTTTTTTAGGATGTTTTTTCTTATCTGACAAAGACACTGTACCAAAAGCTTACTCTATGTCAAAACCTTCTCTCATATCAGATAGTAAGGATAGCAGTCATGAAACATAAAAAATGCAATGAAATCATAATTATTCAGTATCATTTGTTTTATTATGTGGCTTTATGCACCTTTCTCCTGTCTTTTCCATTAATAAATACAAAAATAAACAGAATAGAATACTTTAAAACCTTGCAGTTCACATTTGCCATAGAGCACAGTTACAAATTACCATAGAAAAATGAATTGCCTTGACAATGTCTAATGTTTTGTGACACAGCGCAAATATGCACTTAGCTCCTGGATTGAGGGAAAGTAGCTCATTGGAAATATTAAATTAAGCAGTGTAACAGCTGAGAATAATTCAGTTTTCTGCTCTGCTGCCTGCTGCTTGGTGTAGTCTGAGGTGGCGAGAAAAGATTTTCTCCAAGGAATTTCAAGTGTATGCATTGTGAAGCACTCTGTCTGTCCAGGGCACTATTAACCCTTAAACTGTTTTTCACTAGAGGTTATGTTAATAAAGAGGAACAGAAGTGTCACTTTACAGTTTCTAACACCTATAACAGTATTGATGACCTGATGCAAATTTGTCTTTACCACACAGGGACCAGAGTTAATACGAACATCTTTTAGCTTTTCTACTGTTAGATGGGAATGACATAGGTAATTATTCTTTCCATTTTATTGGTATTGTTGAAACTTTAGAACATGGTTTGCTTATTTCTACATTTGTATATAAAACATATAAAGCATTACCATAGAGTCAATATCAAATAATGATGAACTATTGCAAATTAATATTCACATAAGTGTAGCTAAATTATTAGCATAAACAGTATAACATTTATTAATGTGTGTTTGAAGGGCTAGTTTATTTTGTATTTATAAAGTATAAATTACACCCACTAAACTTGATATAATAATAATAAAATAATAAACTAAACAGTCTTTGTTAACAGTAAAAAGGAGAATTACAGGAACAAGCAATAATAATAATAATTCTCACTTCAGAAAGCATGTGTATCTAACTATTGGCCTCTGGTGTATTCTGTCTCTTTTCACTGAGGCTTGTGATATTAATCAAGTTGACTTCAGAAATGAATGCTCTGAGTCTGTCTCTAGTTGATTGAGTGTGGGATATAGATGAGGTTCTCCACCTCCTGGAGCATAGTGATCTAAATACTCAGACACATGTGTGGTTAACATTCTGTACATTGATGGGTCAACCTCATTACCGTACCTTTGACTAAATGACTCCAACTATATTTTTTTACTTGAATATAAAATGCCCTTACCCTGTATCGCACAACCCATTTTATGTATTTAACACAGCCACAAACATTCAATTTTTAATTAGCCTTTTTTAAGGTGAAAGTCGCAGGCCTAACTGTGGCAGATGCACGAAGCCAGCTGCAGTTCTGTGACTTTGTAAAATGTCTTCGGTTGGTCACGGGTACCAGTGTTTCAGCACATACAGTACCAGAAAAGTTAGCATTGTTTAACTGTTTTAGTTGTTATGCATGAGACAACTATTGAATAAGACTACGACCAAGACTACTGAATAATTCCAAACACTAGGTGGGGATCTGAAAATCTACACATTTCACACTCAATGGCCAAAATATTAGGAGCCTTATCAAATAATGTGTTGGGCCCTGACAAACAGCCAGAAAAGCTTTAACAGGTGCAAGAGGTGTTCTAAAAGCTTCTGACAAATGTGTAGCCAAGTTTCATCTCATTCTTCTAGGAGTATTAAATTCATATGAGGTTGTCATGAGACTAATGGTGTGTGGGATTGAGCTGCATGTTCCAGCAGTTCCACCTTTTTCATACGATGTAGATCTGGGAATTGTTCAGTCCATGGAAAGTGATGGGATTCTGTTTCTTGTTTCTGAAGTGTGCCTCAGAGAGTCTGTTAATTTGATAGGGCGTTCCTAATATTTTGACCATCTACTTCTTCCAAAATCAAGGGGTTCCACAGTTCATCTCTCTTCATGGCAGTATAATAAATACTTTCATAATGTATATAAAAAGTTAAAGTGTTAATTACACACATACACATATGTAAATGTCAAGTACTTCACATTTGCAATACAGTGAAAAACATTCATTCAGTGCATTTCAAGTTACATTTAAGATGATCCGTGGTCTTTGAATTTTATTAAATGCACAGCACAGTCCTGGTATTTAAAGTAGTATTCAATGAAGTGTTTTACATTCTGAAAAGCTGTAGGTTTGGGATAGATGAAACAGATCCCATCATATGGGAACTTTTGAAGTTCAAGACTAAAAAGGTTCAGTTCTTCAGGTTCTCACACTGAAACGTCTCTTCTTTTCAGCATGGAATAAACTCTTCCTCTGCAGCTACTGAATTGTCCTAGTCTGCACAAAAGGCAGGGATAGAACATGAAAGCATTATAATTTTCTCATAGCTGATTAAAGGCACATCTAGAATAAATCTAGTAAAGCATTTTTCTAGATTTGCTGTTGTTTACAAATTCTGTCCAACAAGTCAATTAGTTAGCATAAAAATAAAAAAATCAACAAGTTAATTTAAAGGACCTTGGGCTGGATAAGAAATAGAAATCTTGATTGAGGAATGTATGGAGTAAAGTCTGTGCTTACCTTGAGCAATAATAAGGAATTACAATAATATTGTAACACTTTTAACACTAATTACACTATAGTCTCCATTCCCTGTACACCATTTACTCTTATTGCCTGTCTCATCCTTACAATGCCAAATATCACAAATATCACAAGGAGGGGTTGTTATGCCTGGGCAGGTCCATGCTCCCAGTCCTCAGTTTCCATAGGAACCGATCTCATTCTCATGAGGAGCTCAACTCTGTCCAGCGCCACAAGGGCCCAGTATGGCAGCTTCTCTCAACCACCTGCCACCAATTAACGAGCAATCAAACCAGGTGTCACAAGGCTCCCTCTGCCCCCGTCTAGTCACCTGGAATCAGTTCTTCGCCAAAGCCAAATGAAACCCGTCCACAATCAAAAAGGATATGTAAAAAGGTCCTAATTCATTTATATGGCAGGAAGCATAGGTACAGTGGGGAATAAAAACAGCCTTACTCCAAAAAGAAAACCCTCATAACAAAAAAGGCAGAGCACCTTTCTCCATGGAACCCACAAGAGAACCACCCAGGCCGAGCTCAGCCTCTGCCTTGTGCTGTGGAGGTCCACCCCTGTAACCTCCCACAGCACACCTAAAAGGCATCTTGTAGTTCAGGAGGGCAGCTGCGTCAGCCTGCATAGGCTGCAAAGGAACAAGCAATAGGTTTATTCCATGCTGAAAAAAAGAAGAAAGAAAACACGACATTTCGGCTGTGGACCCTGAAGTATTTTTTTAATATACTTTTCCTTTAATATGATATTGTAAATGAAATAATTGCTTGTAAAACACTGGTTACTAAAGGGATGAGGAGACTAGCTCCCCTCCAGTCCAGAAGAGGGCACTGTGGAAACCCTGACTCTGAATATGCTGTTGACTGTTCAACTGGGGTATATGAAACTAACGAGTAACTGCAGCCACCAAACAATTCAGTATTCACCCAGATATCCCATTCCCCATTTTCTCCATTGAGTTTTTTTCCCCCTGTGGGTTACTGCCATGATGCATATTACCAAAAAAAAAGTAAATTAAAGATTCCATAGTAGTGTTGTTCACTTGCTATTTTGTAAAAAATGGACTCGCTAAATTTGGCAATTCACTCGATAAACATTCTTCAGAAAAGTAGGAATTGCATAGACTATGCTTATACAGTCGGTTAACTTTTAAAAGATCTTCTAGTTACACATTGGAGGGAGGAACCCAACTGGAATAACCAGTAGAAGCTGCTAATACTGTATCTGTCCCACAGTCTAGAAAGCTTTTGCTATCAATTTTGAAGCTGTCTTGAAGTGTAAACTCTTTACAACTTAGACACGTCACTTCTGCTTCTTTTTTTAACTGGACAAGGTGCTTCAAGAAGATAAGTGATATTTAGTCCTGCTTTGTGAAACAACCTTCAAAGGAAAATTAGGAGAGGGAGTCATAGGCGCCTCTATAATCTTTGAAAATATTGAATCAGTATACAAGGGACATACAGAAGCAAATTTATCTCTCCATCTCATCAATTAATATAAAGAAAATTTCTGGTAAGGGTCACAGCAAAGTGGAGACTAACCTGAAGAAATACAGTGCAAAGCAAAACTACACACGTGACAGTGCATTGTAGTTTATCGTAGGGCACACACAACACACCACTCACAACCACACAGGGTCAATTTAGAGACACCAATCAAGCTAGCATGCTTTGGAAGGGGGTGGAAACAAGAACACCATACAAAACCCTATATGAAGATTGGGAGAATATGCTATTTTTTTTCTATAGGAAGCCCCAGAACAGAATCAAAACTTGGACCCAAAAGCTGTGAGGAACCAGTGAAATGTTTCACTACTGTGCAGGCCCACCAACAAAATGTGTTATGGAAATTAATGGGAAATCGGAAGTATAATAAATAATATTTCAATATAATTGTTTCCAGTCCTAAACCTGCAGACAGTCATAAGACATTTAACAGGGTGTTGTCTAAGAAGAGAGCAAAGCATTTGTAATGCCCTGCATCACAGGTGAAAAGGGAATGAGGAAGGACACATGATTTGTGAACATTGAAAGAAGAGTTTTGAATTGGATTTTGCATGCTGTAGGTAGCTTATCTGTCTGGGTATTTAAAAAGAGGATACAGAAGAAATGTAGTTAGATCATAAAAATAAAGCAAGGCATTTTGTTTTGTGTTTTACAAATCAAAGAGCACTTTAATTACCTTACAGCTACATGTATGTGTCTGTTTTCCTGAAACCTCCCTACTACTAAAAACATCTCTGTTATGGCTACCCACTCCCAGATGTATCACTGAATATTTTGTAAAGGAGACATCTTGAGTCGTACAGGAGGAGACAGGATATTTATTTCACCATTTGAAATACTGGAGATTAATATCAATTTCCATTTACTATTTGAATTAATTGTCCTTCCAAAGAATTTTCAGATGGAACTGAGACCACACTGTTAATAAAAGTGCTCTTGTTGTATTTGGCTCTCTTTCACCATTAGGATGGCAAAATTGATAATGATTTATTTGAATGCAATATTAAGCCAACATGGCTTTGTACAGCATAGTATGGTAAATGTAATAACTTTCATTATCAGTTTCAGCTATTTTTTCCAGAATAGCTAACAGACACATACTACACAGTAAGCGTTCATAATCTTACCCTTTCCTAAAGTCATCTGTGACAAATGTTATGTATTATGAATACTTGCATAACTAGGTGTAATGTAGTCATGAATTAGTATAGCATTCTATGAAAGTGTTTCAAATAAACCATGAACATAACTGTTAAAAAGTACCTCAGAATAGGTTTTGGGCAATACACAGGAAAGGAAAGTATCAACGTTTAGTGTTTCTTTAAAACCTAGGAGACAAAAGGGAATATCAAAACAATATTTACTGTATTATGTACATTAGATATGTTTCCTCAAGAATGTGTAGAGCCAAACACATTCAGCAGATCTAATGTATGTGCCTGAAGGAAAATGTATTCGCTTAACCTAGAAGATGTATCATTAACTAATAAGTATGGACTAAAAACAATCTTTAACCTACTGCATTCATGAGAAACCTTTTTGCAGAGTTTGCCAATTCCTTCACACTATACAGTTGCAATCTTATGTTTGCAGCCGTATATTGTGACACTATTTGAATTTCTTTACAGCTCATCTATATGATAGTGACTTCTCACACCTTTCCATTTTTAATGAGAATCTTCAGTGTTCATATTTGTTTTTTGGAACATTCATTAGCATTCTCGCTGAACGTCAAGTTCAATAATGGAGCCAAGGCTTTGGAATTACTGTACCAGTTTAAAGGAATGCTAAAAAAAGACAGCATCCCTTTAAGAGACATGTCAAGATAATGAAAACAAATGGTACTGCATTCCCTGAAGGGATAAAAAGGACTTCATTTGTGAAGCATCTTCACCAGAAATCTGGTATGCTATGGCAAGTCCTTAGTAAAAATGTGAGCACTCACTGTAATAATTGTTTAGGGTCAATTATTCCCAAGTCGAGAGCTATCAGACTGATGTGCTGTAGCATGCTGCTATTGAGCTACTGAACAATGCATTTACATAAAAAGGCTAGCTGGTGAGTTCCTCCTTTCAGCTGCTGCAATTTCATTTTAAGAAGCCATTTCCTAAAATACCACATAGCATTCTATTTGTTTTAATTATGGATTTATACATTAAGATTCATATGTGTGTATATTTGTGCACACATACAGATGCCATACAGAATAAAATGTTATGTTCTTGAAAGTACATTATGTAATATTCAGGATTACATAAGGCAGGATGAAGGAAAGAGGTTGCAAAATCTGGAAAATGAAACCTCTAGCCATGTGTCATTACTTATATGCACAACTCATACTGGATCTGTGTATTTAATGTCAATATATACAGTATCACTAGCCATGCAGTGATATTTTTATATAAAATGATACAAATTCATTGTTTCTACCACACTGAGAGAATGAACGGTCACGCAAGTACCCATTCAATTTATACAATATACACAAATGTGGCCTAGAGTCAGAATACAATCTAAAGCTGGGTCTTTTCATTGAAATCGCAGAATAGAGTGCTTTGGTAAGGTGGTAAATATCCATTATCTGTGGGTGTATCTAGATAATAAAGCAAATGAGAAAAGCTGAAAATGATCAAAACACAAAACTTACTTTCTTTGAAAGCATCCCTGCCAAAGTAACTACAGCAGTGACAAATATCATCAATCAGTCATTAATGTTTTCAATTTATATAGTACTTCTCATCTGAAAGCATCTCAATTTACTTTAAAAATGGATGCTGCTGAATCCAGCACAGCAGTCCAGTACCTACCTGCAGTACTGTATTTGTGACCCTTGTGTGCTACTAGTACAACTGCACAGCAGGTCAGATCAAGACATTAGAGTAAGCTTGATGTTTCAAAATAAATATCCTTCCAATGAAAACCTTAATATGTATGACACTTGTGGAGCCAATCAGTCCTAACGAAGAATTTACAGAGAACAAAACAAAGAACCAGCCTGGCTTGCCAGCTTATGTGGGCTGGATGCTAACCCCTGAGTGAATGACTGACTGAGTGGGTGAGCAATCAGAATAAGGCATGGAGGTACATTATCATGCTTGTCAATCAATAAGTCTGCCAGCTCAAGGAGTCGACGCACCTGTCAAATAACTAGCGGAGGGCAGCATCCTCCACTATCACAATGTTGACTATTCCATAGACACAAAGGCTAAATTTTGGTAAATTGTGAATGTCACAAATTTGGGTAAGGGAAGTACAACTTTATTTTCTTTCATGCTAGACTTTTTGAGCCAACAATGCTACTTTGAAAATACAATTCCATATGCTGTGATCTGATCTGATTGTGGAAAATAAGAGTGGCGCTCTTAGTTTGCCATTTTATTACTGAATAAGAGCTCAGCTAATGTCCCCACACCACAGTCAATACAGAAATGGGTGTCAGCCCACTAACAGCTCATCTCAGGTTAAAAAACACACATAATTATGCTGGTCAGCTGAGATCCAATGTTAATAGAACTTGTTCAGATAAAAAAAAACATTTGCTCTTCCAAACCATTTGGTTAATACAACTATAATTGTAGGGCAGCACAGAGGTGCAGTGCTTAGAATCCCCTTTGTTCAATTCCAGACTTGTGGTGTTACCTGCATGGAGTTTGTATGTTCTCCCTACGTTTGTGTGGGTTTCCTCCGGGTGTCCCCGTTTCCCATAGTCCAAAGACATACTGGTAGGTTAATTGGCTTCTGGGAAAAGTGGCCCTCGTGTGAGTGTGAGTGTGAGTGTGAGTGTGTGTGTGTGTGTGTGTGTGTGTGTGTGTGTGTGTGTGTGTGTGTGTGTGTGTGTGTGTGTGTCTTTGTCTGCCCTGCGATGGACAGGCATCCCATTCACTTGTGCAAATTGCTTGCTGGGATAGACGCTGGCTCCCACGCAACTCTAAACAGGATAAAATGGTTGGAAAACAGATTGATGTATGAAGCATACAGTAGCTGTAGTCTATCATCATCAGGATATATTGTAAAATAGATACTGTATTTTGATTTTCATTTGCTTCTTTAATTGTCCCTTTTTCTTTCAAATAGATCTTTATTTTTGGCTGATTTCATTGCATGCTGTTACAAGTAAGCATTTTCTCATTTGTTTTTCATTTCATTATATAGCTTCATAAGTTCATACGTTAGGAATTATACTGTACTTCTCTTGATAATTAAGCACTGTAAATGAAAATAAAATTAAGAATTAATAAAATATACATAATGTCAGCAAGAATGTCTTGCAACAAGAACTTCAAGTCAAGGAATATTTAAAGAATATTCTAAAAGAATAAGAACAGATGTTCATCTGATTTAATATACAGTAAAGGGCTTCTGAAGAAATGGATGTAAAATTAGATGGGTAATTAATACATAAGACGCATAATGGTTTTTCTTGTTTTTTTGCTTGCCAAGGTATTGTGTTGGATAAGCAGTACATTGTGCACGACAGCTCCACTAAATATATCACTTTTGTGATATATTTAATTGTATATCACTTTAAATACAGTGAACTCTTGTTAAGAGCCACTAAACAGATTGAGTAAATCTGTAGTGAGCACCTACAATCGAACTTACAGCACAGACTGTGTGTCAGCTTTGCATATGCTTTTATTTGGCTGCATAAATATAATATGAGTAATAAGTGATGAGATACAGTACTCACTTGATGCTCACAAACAGTCTAGATGAACCAGATATAGTAAAAAAAGAGCTACAGTACATGGAGCAAAAAGATTAGTGTGCCCACGTTTTGCTCCGTTCAGTTTATTTTTACTCAGAACTCCTGTCTCTGATAGCAAAGTCCAGCTGAAGCTGAAAGATCATGACTGTGCAAAAATTCCATACTCATCTCAGTTCAAATGATATACTGCATTGAGATGATTCCTACTGTACCTCCTAACTCTGAAGATACTTTTCTCTTTTCTAAAAAAAAAGTTTTTCAATTTTTTTATCCTTTGTGCCGAGTTGAAAGCAATAAAATTGTTATCCCCAACACAAAACGAGAAGACAAACCTATCCCATTTTCTCATTCTCTCTCTGTATTCTGGCAGCTAAAATCTTCCTTCTCTTATCAGGACTCTCTTTCAGCTCTGACTTCATCTTTAGAGCAGACTAGTTTCCTTGAAGAATAGCACCCAGGCCTCTGCATTCTCATCACGTGCTCCCAAAGGTTACATGGCCCACTTTCTTATCAGCGGCAGGCATTCTGGGATATTGCCAGCACAGGCCTGTCTTTTCAAGAGCTATCTCGCCTCTGCTGGTGCCGGGCAGACAACCTTTTTTGACCTTGTTTTCTTCCCAGAATCTTTTACAGAATAAAAATGAAAGAAAAAAAAAACAACTGGGCAACTCCCCTGAGAGGAGTCTGAAAAGATTGTTCCAAAGAAGTCTTGAAAGAAAACGCCACAGGCCAGCGTACAGTAGGCTGGAATCAATATGTACCTTGCAACGCTGGTGTCTAAACGTAGAGGGGTGTGGACATTTGACAAAGCAATCAAGTGAAAATTCATTTTATATCAGTGAGTTCAGAATTAATCGGCCTTATTTCTCATGGTCTCTGTTGTAAAGTATAACAGATGATGTGTTCTGGGAGAAGAGGTGAAATATTTGCCAGAGAAAGCAAAACAATTGTACAATTGAACAGTTATTTTCTAAATAATTAAATTTGTATAACTCAACTGTTATTTTTTATCTCCCAGTATAAACAGTACATCCTGTAAAGTTTTGTTTTAACTTTGCTCCACGTTATAGTGTGGAGTTGTATTGATTTAATTTCGCGCAGTGATTTTTTTTCAAATACTAGTTAGTTTATAAAATATACTACTTTGTTAAAATAGAATATACAATCATTAGAAAACAATTTAGTAAAAATAAACAAGCTAGATTAACCAGCGACCTCTTATCTGTAAGCTGTATTACTTTATGAACTACTTCAGAAAATAAAATGAGACCGGCAAAAGGATTTAAAGTCCCATATGCAGTATAGTGGCATGGAAAACAAAATTAACACCTGTGTTATATATTAATAATTAAAAGGCAGGGCATCTATTTGGTTCAAGAGTGAAATGGCTGGTTTATCAAATCTTCCTTGTGTCTGAAAGATGAAGCAATTGTGTTACAGAACATACCAGATTATAATTTATATAATATTATGAATATAATATTCACAATAAAGTGTGTTGTGGGAGACATATCCTTATCACACAATTTACATTTGCAGCAAGGTTGGCTCACTAAATATCTTATTACATTTTGAAACGCAATCAGTTCTTCTTTCAGGCAGAGATGAAATATTTAAGCAGGCCATATCACACAGACATCTACAGCCCAAAATAGACACCCTTTGAAAGATGTATATCACAGGTGCCCATTTTATTCTGCCAGGGTACTGTACCTGTAATTCAATGATATCCTAAATGCCAATGTGCTGCAGAAATACAGTAGACAGATATGACTGCACACATCCTGACCTTTTGAATACGGTACTTGACAGGAGTATCTGAGGATGGACATGCCATCAAAAATCATGCAATTCAATAAACTTTTATGATGGTTTTAGAACATTGAAAGACATTTTATAGCATTAAATTCCTGTGAGGTTCAACACGTATGAGGTTTTCTAATGATGCTGGTACAGTAACCAGAGATGATGACACCTCTTCAGACGCAATACAGAATGGTGACAGAAGAGGTGCAGTTTTTTAGTTTCTGACAGACAGCTCATATAAGGTAGTGGGACAACTAAAATTCTACGTGCAAAGCATTGCACGTTGATCAGGTAACATGCGCTTGCACTGGTTGTAACTAAAGTAATGTCCTTCATTTCAGTGTTATTTTGCAATGAGGCCTTCCTGATACTTGGCTTCAAAACACCATAAAAAGAATGAATGAGAGGCGTTTCAAATACTGATTAAAATCCCCTTTGTTTAAACGCATCATTTGTTAAATCGCATGAAACCCTTGGCAAGAGACAGCCTTATAATGATGCAGGAGTGCTTTTTAATAAAGTAAAAAGCCTATTTCATTGCAGATACTGGGTGCCAGAAAATTGCAAATCGCAAGGGGACTGGGAATAAGCACAGAGGTGGGGAGTGTGTTTTCAAATCTATGCTAAGAATATTAACCTATCCTTTCATTTGTGCTTAACCCAGAGCTGCACTTTTTTTGTTTGTGGTTTGGGTAAGACTTCACTGTGTGGATGCCGATTACTGCACTTGCTAATACTGCCCCCTCCAGGCATTACAGCAGAAGCTGAAAGCAAACAATGTTCTTTGACAAGTTCATTAGGTTTTATGCTGCAGCTGTGAGTGTCCAAGGCAGTGGACAGGGCTGGGTACAGGACAGAGTCTGCTGTGTGATAAAGCACTCAGAGAAAGAAAAGCACACATATGAAATATGACTGTGGCTGTAAATTTGAAACCCAAGAGTGTTGTGTAAGAAACACAATTGTACCATTCTCTCAAACCCTCCATAAACTCATGATATATTCAGAATAATTAGATATGTAAAACATGTAGGCATTCAAAAGAACAATAAATCATTTCTGGTGACTCATATTTGCAAGTACAGATTATCTTCCTCTTTTGGGAGTTAATTGTGAAAAACAAATAGGCCTGTCTCCTTTGCTTTTTTTATTTCAATTCAGACTCCATACATGAATGAATAAATTTAAACATTTGTTTTGTTCTTGTGGCTTTGATACTTTATTGAATAATAATTTCCCAATTAAAGTGATTTCTTTCATTTAGACCCTTCATCCTAAAGTAAAACACTTTTTTCGCAAGAGCAGATTTAGTTACGTATTATCTTGACCAAAAGCTTTCATATTTAAAAAAATATTGTACAGTATGTACTCCAGTCGCTTGTAAATTGTATGCAGTTTACCAGGTGTAATTCATTGTAAAATCAAACCAATAAGTAATTAATCAAAGGCAATCTTGTGAACTGTGTATTACTAAGAATCTAGTTGCACGTTGTGGTTTGTTACAAAGCCCTAACTGCAGTTAGTGCTGCTTCTGGTTGACACAAATGTATTTAATCATACCTCATCAAACATCTTTTCCTGGAATTTTCAAGTCATAGTTTTCACAAACAGCCATGTAGCAGGCTTAATTCTAGCCCATAGATTCCTGAAATCTTCCTGGGTTGGATTGTGGCATTTTAGTACCACTTTAAGAAGCGCAAACCATAGTACAATCGAATGGGGAGGAGGAAAAGTATTTTAAAAAGAAAACATCAAAATAATTTGCTGTAATGGAAAGCATGTATTAAGTCCATTTCAAAGGAAAAGTTGGAGATGGAAAATTGGTAGCATCTTATATCATCTGCAACAGTGCCTTAGGCAGCACTGATTTCTTATGATAATGCTTAATAATCATTTATATTGGCATTTGATATGGAAAGACATTTCTTTGCAGTAAGTATTATATTGAGTATTAAGTATTGCAGACTTATTAACCATTTGTCTGCTGAGTTGAAACATTCACCACAGGGTGTCATTATTTAGCATTTTGTTTTAAACTTCTAATTTCTCAGTTTTTGCTCTGTGATCAGCTGAAGGAATCTTTTATTTCTATCTCAATTTGATATACTGTAAATGACAGTGTCAAGGTTAATGTGATTCACGTGACCTTTTTTATTACACTGAACACACTTTTAAACATGCATTAAATGTTCTTATTAATATAATAATGTAAATACATTAAAGGACACGTTTCCAAATTGCAAAGAGAAAAAATGAAAGATCATTCCCATGGATGATTTAGATGACAATGTCATGTTATTCTCACTGTTCTGTTGATTATTAATTGTATAAAAAGCATAAAACCATTCAGTGTTGTGCTGTAATGTCTTTCATCCTTCTTATCCTTTACTGTTGGATATTTTCCAATATTCGTATTTTGTAATAATAATAAAATAATTAAAAATAAAATGTAATAGGTGTCTCAACTCTAATGGGCACACTACAATACATGTACCCTTAAGTTTGCATTTAATGTTCAAACTGAAACATTTACATTTGAAAATATTTCTAATGAGTTATGCCAGCTTTTCCCTGAAGAAATGAACTGAAGATGCATGGCAACATTTATTCATTCTTTTTGTATTTTAAATTATTGCACAACAACAGATCTATCTTATTACAAACTATCCTATACCCTGTATTCTACAACTATCCCTCCACTGGTCTTCAGTAATCGTAAGCTTTTAGAAATCTTAAACCTTAGAGGGTCACAGAGAGCAAGGAGTATGAAGTTATATTTGTGCAAAAAAAAAGAAAATTGTACTTAGCCTTCTTTTGCTTAAAAAGTTAATTTTTAAAATGTTCATGACTTGTACAGTGAGTTGTTATAGAATTATTTTTTATAGAATTATTTTTTATAAATTAGTTTAGTCTAAACATACAAATAAAAAAAAATCAATGAAAAGACTTTATCACAAACCACTGAGCTATTAACTGTACAGCTTAATACAGTATCTGTACAATGTAGCATCATAGGAAAAGTCTTCAAGCTTTGCATAGGAGTACAATAATTTTCCAGCTATCCTTACATGGATTTACACGCCATGAGCAATATAATGCAGTTTAATAAGTATCGTATGTCATCAGTCACTGGTACAGCTCCTGGCTCTCTACACTTTGTATTTAGTAGCGCTAAGGCATGGAACACCTATTGTTACTTAGTCTTGTTTAAGTGAGTCCATCAAATTATCGAATTGTCTCCTTCTGTTGCTTGTCTGCCCCAAAGTATAAATGTAGTATATCAGCCCTCTGGTAAGCATCTGTGTCAGGACATGCGACATACAGGTGTATTGACTTCTACAGTATTAATGCGTCTCTGTTCCATGTTTTGTTTATCATTTCAAGTGCCCGATATTTCTGCAGAGTATCGGGGATACACATTTAAAGACGGAAGTTTTTTTGCAAGTTACTACGTAATCATTTCTTGTATAATGTTTTGAAAAATTGGTGTTATTTTCCTTGAAGCACATTATTTTCCATTTGCTTAATTGTTAAAATAATTATTTCTGAAACTTAGCATATGCTTCACTAAGAGACTCTCCTAACCAAATTGCCACTCCCCATCACTTTCTCCATCTATGCAAACAATCTTTTATGAATGCACCAACTGATTTTTTTTATTGAAAACGATTGCTTCGGTGCGGTGAGAAGTGGATTGTAGTCGATGGACTGAACAGCAGGGAGTTTTATGGAAAATAAGCGGCGCTGAGCTGCTTGTCACTTGAAAAGAACTAAGAGTACAGCAGAAAAATGAGGAAGGCAAGCACATTGAGTTCTCTCTATAACGCCATAGAAGAAAAGAGTAATGGCCAATTCACAGTTCAAGGCCAGTACCCAAAACAGATTGCCATCATGATGGTGCCTCAGCAGGCTTTCTATTTTATACACTCCGCTGCTACCTGAAATGACATAGGGTTAAACTGCGATCGGCACGTTTTTAGTGGGATGAAAACTACCGCTGGGAGGCCCAGGACAATTTTTATATAGGATTAGAAAACAAAAATCAATATTTAATTATCTGTGAGCTTTTTGTGTCACTGCATCTTTAGATCACTAAGTGTGCAAGCGGGCTGCCACTGAGTAAGTGAGTGAGTCATTAAAGGAGCAGTATCTTTTTACAGGGCTTTTATTGCTCTGGGTTAAAACTTAATGCAAGAGCTCCCTGTCTTTTTTGTGTGTGGCTGGCATTTGTAGCCTGCACTCCTTGTTCTTTGTGAAAATTCTGAGAAGACTGTTGCTAATTTCCAGTGCAATCTAGTTACAGGAAAAATAAAAAAAATCCAAAAAGGGGATGAATATACTATCCTACAGTATTTCGTAGTAGTGTTATAAACTATTTTTAAATAATACTGTAGGAAATGTTAGTACACAATGCTGCCAACTATAATTGTTTAATAAACTATACTAATCTCCAATATTTTTTTACTGTAGCACTTGCAAGCTTATTGAATTACAATGTTGTATAAAAGGGTTGATGCCAGTGCCAGAAAAAATAACACCTCTTGCATTATAGTAGGTACAATAATTTAAATAAACTGTAGTTTACATATAGCATGTTTTGGAAAAATGATGGCACAAGGTAAAATGCAAACCAAACTTTATTGTGCAATTTGGTTTTATAGCTTATTAACAGCACTACTGTGGATGAAGCAGTAAATGAACCAATTTAAGTATTATTCTAACTCCATGACTAAATCATTGTTGTTACGACCCCAGGTGTCTAGGGGTAAAGGGGAGTAACATTTAGGATGCGTCTGGATGCAGGTGGGTTTCTGGTGAGGGACTTAGGAAGCGTGACAACAAACGTTTGGTGCAAAAGTGATTTATTTACAAAGTACAAAGTGAATAAGTGACTGTTAAATCAAAATCAAATCAAATCAAAGTTTATTTATCAAATGCACAACAAAACAGCGTGCAGCAGTAGTTGCTGGCAATGAAATGTTTTTTTCTACGAGCTCACAAGAATCACAAAAATTGCAAAAATCACTAAATTCACAAAAACTCAAAAAGCACTAAATTGAGGTTACGAAAATAAGGTTTCGTAATAATAGATGTAATAGAAATGGAATAAAACTCAATATGAGTAGGGCTGCTATGTGTCCATGGTGTATGCAATATATACATGTAGTGCAGTTATGCTGAATACAGTGAAAACTGTGTGTCCGTGTAGCCATTACAGGTGATTTGCTAAAGGAGCTGCAGGTTGGCTATTTAGCAGTCTTACTGCCTGTATACAGTACGTATCCTGTATACATTTTTTATCAGTGCTTTTTCTATATTCCATGCAATAATCTATAAATTTGTGTGAATGGGCAAACTGACATATGTCAAATTCCATATATTGCATAATGAGAAATGCTTGTCTGGGTTTCCTTTACTGGTCTTCCAATTGCTTTACATCATATTTGTTTGTATTGTGCCCAGTAACAGTTTGATTTGGTTGATACTGCTGTTTTGTTTAAACAACTACAGCAGAAGAATATGTAATATTTCCTCATAGATTACAAGTTGTACTCCTCTATTTACTTTTCTTTAAACAATGTAAATTAAGCTTTGATCCACCTATTTTATATATCTGGTCGCACAGTAGGAAAATCACAGTATATAAGAACAAATTTAATTGGTTTATTTTCCCTCTTTTTTATAAAAATCCCTTCTGTTTTCCCCAGTGATCTGCTCTGGGAATTCACTCTCTGGCACGTGTCACAAAAGACAAATATCTTTGTTTATTCTATGATCCCTAATCACACTATAATTTAACAGGTATATCTTACTTTTTATTAATGTCTTCATTTGGTAATGTCTGATGATAGCCCTGAGGCATACAGATTGCATTTCACCACTTGCATAAAATGCTGAACATTAGAGAGCAAAACAAATGGGCTGATCTCCTTAGTCTATACCCACCTACTGAGATCCTCATTTAGCCACTGAGGTTCAGTGTAATCTGGAAAAGTACGTACCTCTAGCACATTGAAGACGTTGTGCTAATTAATTTTGAATTTATGTATAGGAGTGTATCTGACTACTTGTAGCTGTTTCCCAGTGGGAAACTACTGTAGTTTTCCATTGCTGTGTCCTCAGTACAGTAGATGTTCTCTGTGAGTTTCCACAATTTTGCTATATTTTTCTGAGGACAAATACTCCTTGTGCTCCTTCAATTGAGGGATAATTCATTGCTAGGCTAGATTTTTCTCTGCTTAACATGACTAGATTTGGTTCAAGTAAGAAGCTAGATTTGACTGACTGGTATTATTACTGGTAAAACTATAGTTACATAGCATTTCCACTCGTGGTGCTTATATAAATACCAGTCAAGTTCACAATTGTCTGTATCAGGGCCTGTATGAAATACAAAGTAAGCAACCAGATACTGTTGTGTCTCTTTCCTTTTGTGCTTGGACTTGTATAGAATGCCTATATCACAACTGCAGATTGCAGACCCTTCTATATACAGTAAGAACTTATTTCACGCTAAGATCAAGTTTGATATACCAATATTTTCCAGAATGAATAATTAAAATGGACTAATATTACCACATATGAAGATCCTTCAAGGGAGTGTACAGCCTGGATGAGATGACATGCACTCACACCAGGGTCTATCAGAGGAAACCCACACAAACAGGGAGAACATAGAAACTGCACACTGATAGCACCCCAGGTCTTGAACCCAGGGTCCCAAGGCAAGACAGCAGGACAAACCGTTGTGCCAGTGATGCTGCCCTACTACACTATAAAGCCAATTACTGTTATCTGACTGGCATGCAAGTATGCTAAATCAGAAGTGAGAAGATAAAAAGCAAACTTTTTATCCAGCCTTTTTTCTTAAGTCTTTCAGTTTGTAAAAGGTAAACATTTCCCTGCAGGTTTCAATGAATCAAAGGCAGCTCTTTGTATTAAAAGAGAATGAAAGATGAAGTATTAAGTATGAGAAAGTACTTCTTTCTCAAATAACAGGGCATTGAACCCGCGATCTAAGCGATACAGAACCAAGGACAAGTGGTGCCAAGCCAAAGGTCATTGCTTGTTTTTCATAAGGGTTTTGCACCGGAATTTAAATATTTTCTAGCACCTTATAATTTGTTGGTTAGTAGTTTTCCTCCCCTGCGTAAATTCAGCTGGTTTCTTCCGAAACTAAAGAATATGAACTTCTCTTTGCTTAAACTGGCTGTAAACGTGGCAGCACTTTGGAGCAAAATAGGTCTGGAATTTTCAGAGATGCAGTGGGCTGTTTAGGCCAGGAAATTGAGCAACATATGTCTGAACGGTTAATTGACATAATTGCTGTTAGTTGGGTTATTAGCACACTTGATCCACACCAGTGCCCACAATGCTGTCTTCAGTGGAGTTAATTTTAACAGGATGCCAAGCTGCAGGTTCTATTACAGGGACAGTTCCAATTGCTGATTACCTCATAAATAGATAATTGTAATCATAACCTAACTAAAGTCAAGGGGCATGCATAATGAATGGCAATGGGTTGAGATCTTTAAGAACATGATGGAAAGTTTCTTTTATGCAGAATGGCATCTGTTAAAGCCATAAGCGCCAGCAAGCAGTGAGAGGGATTAAATGAGGAAACAGCCTGCATTTAACGTTTAATTCACATGTACTGCACTTCTCAGAGGATTTTAGGATCATGTTAAATCAGTAGACAGCGCTGAAGGAAAAGGAGAATGATCACAGACTCTTTTCTGGGAATAAGGAACAGAGTTTTGTGGATATATCTTAACGTTTTATAGCACCAATTAATTTCTTAGTTATCAGAATAGCCAATTTTATCAATAAGTAGCAGAGTCCTATTGTTGGTTTTGTATCTGCAGTGCAAGAAACCTTTGCAGTATACAGTGTTTAATTTTTTAGAATCTCGTATAAAATTAAAAGTTTTAAAACCTCAAAAACCATGAAAGCATTGATCTGCCATACAACAGGAGCCTTACATCTATCCCTGTATCAGTTCTTTCATGTGTTATGTGTGATTACTTTGCCAGTGATGAATCATTACATGTGACAATTAAAAGCACCTGTAAGGAAGATAAAGGAAGGAAGGAAGAAAACCCAGACATTGTAAAAGCAAAAAGATCTTTGAAGAACTTAAAAAGTCAAAGAAAAAGATGAGAGACTGTTTGGTACTTTAGTACTTCCTCTCACAGTCCAAAGACATGCTGGCGGGTTAATTGGCTTCTGGGAAAATTGGCCCTGGTGCGAGTGTGTGTGTTTGTGTCTGTGTGCCCAGCAAGGACTGATGTCCCATCCAGGGTGATCCTGCCTTGAGTCCATTGCTTGGCAGGATAAGTTCCGGCCCCCCTGCAATGCTGTGTTGGATAAAGCAGTTAAAAAATGGATGGATGTGGTGATATTCAATTACATTTTATATACTAAACTAATTTCAAAATAACAATGAACATTACTGAACTACATTGAGACAGTGTAGAATACTTTGCAGTTGCATAATGATATATAATATAAACACATTCATATTTTGTTACAGGTTCAGTGTATACATTACATCAATTAACAATCATGACAAATCTTAAGCAAATAATTTACCAATACATTCATTTACACAATTTTTCATTAATGCTTTCATTTTTCCATAATATTCCATATAATATATTGGGTTTTGTGTTTTTGTGTACCTGATCATAACAGAACAAGTAATCTTCTCTGTGGCTGCCAAATACGCAACAGTGCAGATGTATCCTTGGTAGCTCAGTTACTGCAGAATGACAAACAGCTAATATGAGGGGGCTGGGGAAGACAGCATTGACAAAAGGGTTTAGGCAGGCCTGTCCAAGCCTGTAAGCCTTTCAGAGTCTTGCTGTAATGCAAAGGCGCCATCATTCCAGATGTAAATAATGCCTCTGTGCAACCCAGGGCATACAGTGAACCCACTGTAGGTTATGGTTCACAACAAGAGCATTAATCTTCCAGAAATCCTCTTGCCAATTGTTATTCTCTCTTTTTTAGTAGGATGTTTCTTTCCAGTAGGATGTTCCTTTTAGTGAAATGGAAAAAAAATAATGATAGGTTAGCACAGTTTACATTCTGTGTTTTCTACAGCAGCGAAACATCCGATCAAGTCAGTTCAGGTCTGTGTATATATTTATCAGAGAGTGGGTTATAGAGTGGGTCATGGATATCTTCCAGGGCAAAAGTTTTAGATGAACTTTTCATTCAGTCATAAAAAATAATTTAACTGGAATGTGGAAGTACTGTGCTACAATGAAGTTCTCAGCCTTAGCCACTGCAATCAAAGTACAAATATAAATTATTAGAGAGGCCAAATGGACAGAGGGATTTTCTAGCCTATCTGACCAATACCTTACTGATCCAATGATCTCCATCCAGCCATTTCTTGAAGGAAGCCAAAGTATCAGCTTCAACCACATGGCAGGTACTGTACCATACTAATTCCATACTAATGCAACCCTTTTTGAATTGTTTCCCATTCTCAGTCTTAAATGTACTTCTGTAGCAGTTATGCTAGAACGATAAAGCGTAAATACTGTATAATCTGACTACACCAAGCAACCAGCAGAGGTTTCGTTATACAGTAGCTATAAAGAATATGAAGGGGGGAATTAAATCCAAGTTCAGCTTCTAGAGGTTTATTTGAGTCCTTCTAGTTTTTAAACACTTGTGCTTCTTTCTACAATGATACCATTTAATGAAATACATTCTTCTGCTGCCTAAGGCATGTTGTTTGCTTTCGTCCTTAATGAACACCTGAGCGAAATATTAATTTAGTACATCTGTCATGTCCCTTTCATCAACTCCAAGTTTACCGTCGATTTCTTGGACATGCTTTACGTTATTCTCAATAATTATTTTGCATTAGTACTGAACTATCGTTTTTATTGTTTTAGCCTGCACTGCTCTTCACCTTCCTCTGTTTCCCTTGAGCTTTCAGATACCCTGACCCTGACCTGTGATTGCAATTCATCCTACTCCTTTACTTTCCTTAACTAAATGCTTTTGTTCATAACTTTGGATTGTTCATCACCCATACAGTCATCTCTTAACTATAGCAGGGTTAGGAGTGTTTGTCTGTGTGTGTGTGGGGGGGGTTCAGCTGTTCCCATCTCCTCTAACTCCCCCTCCCAACCAGCTTTTCCCTTGTTTGAGCTTCCTCCTTCTGGAGGAAGGTTAAGATATATCAAATCCAGAACAGAGTGGTCCCAGAAGAGCACCTATCCTGAGGCTATTTGGTCATTTAACTTGTTCTTTTATAAAAGTATGTATTGGTAATTTTGCACAAGGACTTTATGATACTTCAGACAGCTAGGGCAGGATTCTGCTCAAGAATGAATGGAGTTCTACTGTATCTTCATTGTAATGTCTGATTGTATTGTATTTGGTATTTGATACTGTATGTCTATATAATTTATGCTTTATCTGAATCTTTTTTGTATCTCAGTTTTTTTTTATCACACCACAATAAAAATCACTCACACCTGTGACTAATCTTTCCCAGAAGCCAAATTAAAATACCAGTATGTTTTTGGATTGTGGGAGACTCATGTGAACATGCTGAGAACATACAAACTGGGCCCCAGCACTTCAAAGCAAAGCAGTGCTGACCACAGCACTACCATGCTGCCCCATGATCATAATAATGAGAGCTAAAGTTATGTCTCTCATTGTTTATCCCATAAAATATCTCAGTTATAGACTTTATGTTGTCTAATACTGATCCTGGAGGATTGATGGATGGTTCGTGGTGCTCATTAAGATAACGTGCTCAGTGGGAATAGGTCTCTTTCTAGTATCAATATCTTGTACTTTATACTGTATGTTACATTAGTAGCAATGCACTTTCTAGGTGAATGAGCATGTGCTTAACATACACATACAGTACAGTATATATTTATATCTACAGTATATCTGGTATTAATGTAATAATATTATATTACATTACAAAAAACAGTATATACAGAACGTAAAACTGTAACAAGCTGACCCTATGACACCAATTGTTAAGAAACCTTTAAGATATTTGTAATTAAGAAAATGAAAAAGAACATTGTGTAGATATTCCAAAACAAATTAATTTATCCAAAAATAGAAACTTGAGCGATGTAGTTGTGTGATGGTTTAGTTATTTCCTTTTTCTCACCCTATCCAGTCTTGTTATACTTGTCAGTGTAACCAGATTCAGACACTGTATCGTCATCAGTTTAGATTCTGACCAGTGCTAGCTGCTGTGCTATCCACAGGGCGGTGACAAGTATGCAAATTATCTCTCTGACACACTGCCTATCTATGCACAAAACAAAAATATTTTTTTTTCCTGAAATTACTCTATTTCTTTATCATCTCACATCCACAATGTCACTGTTTAAACACTCCCTACTATTTTGATATTATTTTTTATCTAAATATGATTTATTTCTGTAGAAGAAACACTGTTCTGGAATGTTTTCCCTCTTTCTGGACTTAATGTATTTGCTTAATCTCACATAGAATATTAAAAATGAATAGTTTTTAGTTAAGGCAAAGAAACGTTTACAAACAGGGCACTCAAATAGTGTTGGGACAATAAAGAAACTACGTTATTTGTTGCTGCTTTATAGTAAAGTAATTTAGTACCTTCAGATTAACATGAATGACAAAAGCAATGTAATATGCTTAAATTTAATTTTGTGTAATTCCATACTATACATTTGATCATACTGTATCATAACAAAACATACTTTTGTTTTTTCAGCATTTAATTGCATATTCATTTTAGGCAAAGGTCTACTGATGTTTGTGACCCATGTCTCACCATTCTCTGTAATCATGTGAGATGCTTTTCCAAGCTTTTTTCTGCAGCCACTTTGATCTCTTGCCTACATTCAGAGTGTTCTGATTTAAGTCTGTTCTTTATTGTGTAAAATGTATCCTCAAATGGATTTAAATCTGCAGATTGCCTTGGACAGTCTAAGACTTCTCACTTTTTCTCCTTGTTTGTATTGGCTGTGTTCCAGGTAATTGAGTATCATTAACTGTCTTAATGACCCATACTGTATGTGACTTGCAGGTGATCAAATCCACTAATCAGTTATTGGACAGAAAAATTGTACGAATTTTCTTAATTACTCCCATTCAGTGCATTGATTACTCTAAATTCAGCTGCCATATTATCAATTAAATTATCAACCACAAAATGTGCTATAGCAGTGTACTGTATGTGAGTCTGTCAGTCATCTGTAGAATGGAGCAACTGTGATTAACCCAGGCATGAAGATAACCTGAAATTTAGTTAGGATATTTTTCTTTCAATGTGAGATAGCTTTCCTTTATTTTTGTAAATCTTGTGGTTAAGTATATGAATGAAACAAAGAAAATTAAACAACCAGCCGTACCTCTTTAAAACTAGTCCGTACTCTACAGCCGGCACCAGACTCTTCCAGCAATACTTCAATTAAATACTTCAATATCTCATTTTATGTGCAGATTTTAATTCAAGTTTTTTTCTCTTTCCGTTTCATCCTTCTACCATACCACTCACTATGTGAGGGCTATCCATTAAAGTGGACTTGTTTTTATGTCTTCTATTAGACTACACTCATCTTTCCCTGCAACTCTTTAATGATCATATTTATCAACGTAGCATTAGAATGTGCCTTGAGCACATCTGGCTGCATTGCTACAACATCATCACAGTAATCTTGTTAGAGCAGAATCTCCCAAACTCCTTGTTGCTGTTGTTTTTGACCTCCAAGACTTGAGAGCATCGCAGAAATGACCATTCCCTTGCACTACAAAGAATTTAACATAATTAAAAAAAAATATTAAATTGTTTTGCTTTAACCAAGCATTGATATAGGAATTTTCAAACAAAAGCAGCAAACATATTCAATTATCATCCCTTTTTGTTCATTGGTTTCATGGTAACCAAAAGAACGATGCAAAAGAAAGAAAATAATTTACACTAAATCCTCAGTGGAATTTGTACCTCTTCAATGGGCAGCCTGAAAGTGAGGTCTCAGTTAGAAGTTGGATTTAACGAAAATCCAAAATCACTAAGTAGCCTTGAGAGCAGATTTTCAGCAGAGGCCCAGTAATTTCTGTAAGTACAGTACATCTGGAAATCTACCCACAGACCAGCATAGTGTACTGTAGTTGCCTTCTCATAATTTGTTTTACTGCACTGTTTAATTGAACAATACTAAATTAGGGAGATTATACTATAGCATACTGTACATCTAGACCTTGCTTAGATGGACTAAATTTGTAGAGCAAGGTTTTCAAAGTGAACAAAGTGTATTGAGTATGAACTGCCAAACCTGCATACTTCACTCAGAACTGGTTTTCCATCTTTTATAATCAATATAATATAATATAATATAATATAATATAATATAATATAATATAATATAATCTCTAAGGAGCTATGTCAACAAACTGGAATTATATCAGTTTAATGGAATTTGTTTTAATTGCTTTAGAAAAGGTCAGGTCCTCTGAATATACAGGTAGTTGATGAGGATGTGAGAGAAAATACAGCTTCTTGTCCATTGAAATGTAATTAAAACGCACCTCAGTTTGACATGCCAGAAGTGCTATGAGGTATAAAACTACAATATTGTTTACATTAATATAGAATTGTGAACTTAATTTTGCCAACTATACTTTAATTGTTAATTTAAAAATGTAGTCATATCTACAGAACATTTAGGGACACTTTTACCTATTATCCCATGTTAGAAAAACTGCTATTGAAATTAAAAAATAACAAGGAAAATAATCAATCATAATAAATGAGATTCATTTGGAAAGGTATGATAATGACAGTATAAAATATTTCCTGAACTATACTATTTGGATGTCAAGTAGGAATATCAGATTGCCTTAAAAGTGGGAATAATAGGATGTCTGAATACACCAACACCTGCTGTAAAAATCATCCTTGTTTTTAAAGCAATCCAGTCATTACACTTGAAAAAGTAATCACCTTAGAAACATTCTGAAACAGTGTTAAATGAGCTTAACTGTCTCTCATTTTGACTTTAATATGTCTCTTGGCACCAGTTTGAGTGGAAATAAATTCAGTACTAAGAAGAGGGAAAAAGCCAGTGCCTGGAAGTTTAGTCCTCTGAAATCATCAATGCCAAGTCCTTTTATCATAGCAGGTCCCATGTATAATTCAGAATGGGTAGTATGTATGCTAAGTACTGTACCTTCAGTTGATTTTTTGGAATGTTGTTGATTGCACACTTGCCTATTCTAGCTGTGTGATGTCCATAGGTTAAAAATGGAAAACCAGGGAATCCAGACGGCATTGACTATGGTTCCTGGGGGAGAGTCCATGAATCCCTCCTCTTCTCTACAGGGAAAAAGGCTAATATTCCCTCCTGTAGCCAACCGTATTAGTATAATAATAATGTTATTACTGTAACATTTTCTGTATGGTATTAATTTGTCTCTATTAATTAAAAAAAAAACGTTTTAGTCATTCTGGGTTGAGACTCTGTACCTCTCTTTGGAATTCAAACTCATTTTAAAAAAGGGTAAAAAACTGAAAACGCTACTAGATAATTGTTTTATTTTCACCCTAAAAAGTTCTCTTGTATTTATTTAGGGGTGTTGCCAGGAGAGATGAAGGGTTGCTGTCCCTGAAATCTATCTGTTTCACCATAATTTCCCCTACGTTCTGATAACTGAGAAAGACCTGACTGGGCCAAGCAGAACCCCCCATGAATATAAAAAGATGCAAGTTCTCCAGCCTCTTGCCAAAGGTAAGAAGGACACCCCCTCCCTGTAAAATAAAAAGGCCAAAAACCACGACACAGATACGTACCCCCCTAAAGTCTGAAAAACCATTCAAATGCTGAGGTTTGAATATCACATACTGAAAAACATTTAAACCATTGTGAGGATGAATTTGTAGAATGGCAGGTCCATTTAAGAGCTTTGTGTAATTGTTTAACTTGCATGTCTGAGTCTTTCTACAACATGAATGTACTCTGATTAAAATGGATGCGGTTCTTTCTTTCTCATTCAGAGCAAGCAGCTTTTAGACTGCCGAGTGAAATACCAGTCCCCTCCCAGTCGATAAGAGCCCCTGTTTATTGTGTCAAGCTGTAGAACATACCGAAGGGTTTAGAGGAAAGATGCATAACTAAAAGCTTAATGAAGGATCTTTACACTCCCTACACAAATTATGTTAGCCATGTACAGCCTCTTGCCTTACTATATTTCTGTAGCCTCACAGAACAATATTACCTTAATTTGCACAGTAACGAGGCATGGTGCTATGCAAGTAGGAGGAAAAATAAATATGTTGTAGTGAGAGCTCATTATGAAGTGTTTCTTTCTACAACTGTCTTTCTTACAAAGCAGCAGCTGGTTGGCTCCCCTATTTTAACAATGCAGAATTCTCAGTTTTGGTACATAATTGATTCTTGTATGTAACTTCTATTTCTCACATTCTCATTATTGTATGATGAAGAACTGTTTGCCCTGAGAGGCATATTTAATGTGATTTTTTTGGGGATGTGGGGAATATGTCAGAGAATATTCTTAAATGCCCCCCCAAAAAAGGACAAATTTGCTTAAAACAAATGTTTTAAAACAAAAGTTCTTTATACTCTGTGATGAACTTTGTTTTCTCAAACTGCAAATATACGATGTACTGTATGGATTGCATCACACTGTCCTTCTGCTGTTGAGAGGTTTTAAGTAGTCACTAGTTCTTTGTTTCTGGAATGAATGCTCTCACCCATAATCAGAATCATTTTCTTTCCTGGTGAGGGTTGCCACAACCTGGAGTTCATCCAAGCTGCGACAATATCTTGGACATGATGCCATTCCATCCCTGGGCATACACACAAGGTCGTGGCAAATATTTCAGGATACTATTTCTTAAGATAGTAGGAAACTATTAGGGAACTGGAGCACCCAGGAAATACAGCAATGACTGCCAATTCCCCACATATAGTGTCTAACTGCTATGCCTCCATGCCAGCCCAATTCTCAATAGCCATAGCTAGTAATTATATTTACTGTATTTAATAATGCATATTTAACTTTCTTTAAGCTATGTTTTTTACATTGAACAATTTTATTTGGACAATAATAATGGATTGTTATTTAATGTACTGGATTTATAATATTATTAAATGTTTAACTATCTATTATACTGTATACGAAATATTGTATACAGGCATACATATTAACATATTTATGTTAATGCATGAACTTATCATTTTTAAAAATAAGAACAATATTTTTTCTGTTTATTGTCCACTTTCATTCACCCATTTGGCAGTAATTAATACATCTGCCATATTAAAAATAAAAATAATTACATAATCTCACTTGATATATTAATCCTAACAACAAAAATAAGGTTATATATCTTAAGGGTGTTTCTAAAGTAAACTTTTCTACTCATATAATCATAATATGAACACTACACTGTGGAGCCTTGAAATATCATACAGTCAGGGCTACAGTAAAAGTATTCCCAGGAACGTGTCTGAAGTCATCAGAAGGCACTAACATTACTAGTGTTCTCCAGAAGAGGCACAGCAGGTCTAAGATTATGAAAACTCCAGTGTCACATCAAAAATCATCCCTCTTCACGTTAATGCTAGTTTATCACAACATGTACATCATTTTGTGTGAGTGCAGCAAAGATATTTCTAACAATTAAAATGACCTTTTAATTATTATTCATCTGGATGTTTTTGAAAACCCTCTTAAATGTTTTTATTATTTGGTAATTGTGATATAGCTGTGCCTCATGCAATTAGTTAGAGGTTCCTAATTCAACCATTATTATTGTTAATATTTTTTAATATTGACTACTATTGATTACTTTTATGTTCATTCTTTCATTGTTATTATTATTGAGCTTTTGTTTTTTTTTAGCTGCTTGTGCAGCTGTTATATCAAGAAAATTTGAGCTGCTTAATAAACTGACAGATCATAATATTGTTCTTCATCTGTATTTATATTGAATTTATCATTGTACTGTATATACACTGTGCAACACTTATAATGACCAGTGTATATTAAGTTTAATGACTGCAAATTCATTCAAATTAAAATACTCGCAATTTCCTTTTTTTTTTTTTGCTGTAAGGATAAAAAGTACAATTGCAGCCAGGCAATGATAGTAACATAGTAACAGTATACAGTAACAGTATATACAAGCCACTGGTGCATGACTGTGATGTGAAGTGTAATGTTTAATGATATAGAGCCTTTGTGGTAGCTGAGATCATGTGCTTAGTTTAAACAAACTAAGCAATTTTATAAATGCCATATTATTAACGACAGTATTACATTTATCAGTTAAGCCAGTGACAATCAGCTCTTGATCTCAGCTTTTGATCACAGTGGGCCTCTGAGGTTCATCTAATCCTGATCAAGCTCATTTGTTTATCTGCCTATTTTCCCCCACTTTATAACAACATTGGAGTTAAAAGATAACTGGGAAACCTATAGGGCCATGAAATGTTCCGAGTTGAAACTTGGAAACATTTTCAGACACACGTTGAAATCGAAGAGGATAAATAAATGCATCTTACCAGTACTTTTATAAGTGAAATTATAAAATCTGGTCATTCTTCCAAAGTCAGGGGCTTACAGATGGTTTGTAAATTTTATGTTTCTACTTCATTAAAGCTTTAATTTAGAGTTGAGCATACATGATAATAAATGTAAGAAGATGAATCTCAAGTGCTGGAATCATCTTGAAGTTTCTACAATATTTAATCAAATGAATGAAAGGAACATCTTTCATCTTCTTATTTAGAATTCTACATATTCTTATTGTGTATCTAATTTTAAGTCTTGTCAAAGTGTCAAACAGGAATTGAATATACCCAAACGGCATGTTTGTGTTGCTCCTATATCTAAACCTGAGGGGAATATTCTGAAAATAAAGCTGCAGGGAGATCTCTTGCCGTTTCCATGGTGACAAATAATCCCTTCAGATATTATTACAACTTCCATTTAAATGACAAACACAACCTTTAAAGCCTGCTAAGACATGAATTATCAAAAGGGTGACTAATTGATGTATAGAGAAACTTTGGGGCTTCCAGGATTAGCTAGTGCTCAACACACAATAATGAGCATTTTGTTTGTTTCCTTGAATCTCATAAGTCATATATATACAAAATCTTATCTCCACCACCTTTCAGACAATGGGTGAATATCCCCTATCTGAATTACTGCATTCCTTTTGAAACATACTGTTCATATTACAGATTGGTACACAATTGTAAAACATATGGAGCTTCAAAAGCATGCACTTTCTGTGGTATAACTAAAAGTATAACAATTTTATTTTTCAGATGCATCATATAATTTTTTTTTTTACATCTGCCACTGAATCTCACCTGTTTTTCTTTGTTTTAAAATATTCACAAGCCTGTTTGAAAATGTACTTGGGAGAAATACAGAAATAAATGTTATTTTTAAGACATTAATTAGCTTTTGAAGGATAAAATTATTTTATCATTTTAGTTTTGGTGGACTAAACGATTATTAGGCTTTGCAATGTAAATTAAAATGCAGACCTGTGTTGAAATGCTATTCATCCTCAATTATCACAATGACAGCATTTACAGTACAGTAGGTGCGTTTTATTTCGAGGATGAAACAATGGACAACATTTCACACGAGGGCAAAATGCTTTGAATGACATCTTGTTAGATCGTTAGTTGCATTATCACTTAAGTACAGTAGTTTATTGCAAACTGTATGTGGGATATGATATATTCTTTTTCAGATCCATACAAATAAAGACAACTTCATAAGGGATCATCATGGGCATTTTCTCTCACCTCACTGAGCAACTTAACTCTTTTAAATGTCCTGTTGGCCCCATGGTGGCAGACTTCTGTTTGCCCAGCTGCTCAATGGCCCGCTCTAGGCAGTGTCCCAGTGCCTCCCACGTTTTAGTGAGAAACTTCATCATGTCCAAAGAGATACTAAGGGTTGTTGGAATGTATCTGTTGCCTTCTCCTGCTTGTTTGCCTTTATACAATTTTATCACCGAGTTGATTTGAAAGATCCTAGGTCTACATGATTGAATCTTTGCTTAAAAATGACCGTCTGACTGAGGGATCTGACAGAATTGGACGCATTTATTGTAAATTCATTGAGCGGCTATTATTGCACACAGACAGGGGCCACTATTCTCCTTGTGTGGCTTATTAAATTGATTAAACGTGTGTACATAATGTAGGCTTGCCAAATTTAAGGGTTTGAATACTAATGCAATCATGAATTTTTCATTTTTCTTTCATATTAATCTTCTTTTTTTGTTTTTTTGCTTTGAATGTGTGGACAATGATATACGTATAGTATACTGTATCTGACTTGGTAATTATTACCTCAAAGTGTCATGATTTCAAGCGTTGTGAAAAGGTCAGAAAACTTTTGCAAGACACTATAAATGTAATCCATAACAATTGTGAGGAGCTACTTGGTTGTGTTTGTAGATTTTGGACAAAATATTAGTTTGCACTCAATGGTAGTTGTACACAAAGGGTTTTTTTGTGCTGTTAACTCAATGGGTTGTATAACAATCAAAGAAATACTCAGGATATTCCTTTAAAAGCAACGCCATTCCTGAGACTCTTTCTAAGCTAGAGCTGTTTCTGCCATAATGATATAGATATGGAAGAGCTTATCAGAAATGCCCAAAAGCTGAAGCTGTTTTTGTCTAAAGCAAATAGATATTTAATGAAGCTCAGTCTCTGACAAGCACTGCATTCACATTCAGAACTGATTATGGTATTTGAAATATGTCCTTCTTATTATTTCTTTTTTCCCATTAAGATATCAGTCAGATAGATGAGGTTTTCCTATGCTTGACTCTTTAAATTTGTTCTTAGTACATTTGGTCTTAGTACATTCAGAAAAATATAGAGGATTCACCACAGTTAAAAATCTTATCTGACATACATAGGGGGAAAACGGTTCTGAGAGCACAATGCTAAACAGCTATATTGTATTTATTTAGAATTAGCAACTCTGAAAATTCAAGGGTGAGATTCTATGTTGCCCAATAATAACCCACTAACTGTGCATCAACTACTGTATACTGTATAAGTAGTATCCTGTTAATCCATAGTATATCTTCATGTTTCTTAATATCTTAAGTTTTCAAGTTTTACGTTGAATTTGAAGGTTTGACAGTAAAGTTGCAATGCTACTTTTTGTTATTGATCATGTATACTGTACATTTTGCTTGTGGAGGGAAAGGTTAAGTAGTGCTGGCAGCTTAGAGGGATTTAAAAATGCCCCTTTTTAAAAAAAATATTTAGCCAGTAAACCATAACTTAAGATGCAGTAAACCTCCAAAAACTGTTTTAATTGCAAGATGGAATTTCCTGTCATTGTTTTCAGTTTAAATTTTCCAAGCATCAATCACTGGTAAGTGGAGCAATATTCCCTGACAATCTGAACTATAAACATTCGCTTTGCATCTTTACTAAATCACTAAGTTAGTGGTGACTGAAGGTGAAGGGTAACCTACAGTATGTGATGAATCGGTCTATAGGTATAAAATAAGGGAAATTTCATCCTGTTTACTTTTTGATCATATGCACTGCTGACACTGTTCCCTTATTTCTGGCTGGTGCAGGTAACTGTGGATGTTAGGGTACTGCTGTATGAGTTTATCTCTATTATAATATAGAATTATTTTGTAGAAAACATCTATTATGCTACACTGTTGGACAAATATTAATGCAAATGATCAGTGAAGAAATTTCTCTGCAAATAGGTGACTATACCATGTATAAAAGATTGCCAGCAAACATTTTGTATCCTTGGTAAATGATACAGAGTACGGCTCAGGATTCTATCCTAGCTGTGATGTGATCATTGTCACTCGTAAGATTAGACCATACAGTACACAGCACTATTCCTAAAACACTGTACCTGTACTGTACAGTACCTCTGTACCAAAAGACCAGGTCCCCCACTGCAAAATAATTATAACTGTCTAGTAGGGGAATAGTAGGGAATCCAATCATGGAATCAACATTGTTAGGGTCCTTGAGTTAAATGTTAGGGAAATGTGTTCAAGATTTTTTTGTTGTTGTCTGTGGTTTGAACCCATACTGTATATACTGTAAATGGAACACTAATACATGCAAATGCCCTGCTTATGATAAAACTTCACAGACATGTCCAATCGTAAAACAGATTGGGGTTTTTATGATCTCCCTGTGTTCATGCGGATTTCCTTAGGGGTGTTCCAGTTTCCTTCCACAGTCTGAAGACACACTGGTAGGTTAACTGGCTACTGTGAAAATTGGCCCCAGCGTGACTTCAAAATGCAGTGACTAAATAAAAGGAACCACAGCCAACGACCACAGCTCTCTACACCAAAATCAGTCTGTGAATGTAGAATAGTGGTGTACAAAAAAAAAATATCTAGCTACTGTAGGTTACTGTTCTCCCCTGAAGATTCAGTGCTGTTCAGTGACAACCTTTCCCATACAGACTGATTCACCCCAATTACACAAGCTCTTTCTTTCACCCAAGCCTTCAATCACAATAAAACAAATTTCTTGACAAATTAAAAACATGAACAATATTCATATACTTAAAAGCAGTCTGAGCTTACCCATAATGAAATCTGCAAATCTATTCATCAGGGGCTGTTGTCAGCACTATATTACTTGCTGCATTTCCTTGCCCTCCTGCTGTTTTAATCTGTATTGCAATGGCAATTATTTCCATATCAAATGTGCTCACTGTTCTTTTTACATTTTAGCATAAAATACAGTAGGTCCCTCTATAGTACCCTTTTAATAGAGGAGGAAATACAATTTAATATACATCTTAATTGACAAAATGTAGAGCTTTTTGCCAATGTGTCAGTGTAATTCAGATGATTACAGTAAAACCATTATTGAAACTTGATCAAAGATTTCCAAATTAAACACAAATGTTGAATTTTCTTTCATGTACACAGAACCTTTATGTAAATTTAATTGCCATCACATACAGTATGTGTCCTGTGCTCCATTCATCTAATTCTTCAAATGTTTGAACATAGAAAATAATGCATTGTCATGGGTGACTTTATACCCATACCCATGGGTGACTATATACCATATTGATACCATATGAAAAATTATTTGATATGCTTTTACTTCAGCATGTAAATTTCATGTTCAATTGGATTTATGTCCTCTCTAAAATTATCTATTTTCTCCATATGAACTGCTTTGTTACCTCGTTACCTACTCTTTCTCCATGCTTTAACTTTTCCATTTCTTTGACACAGATTTACAGTATCTGGGTCGCATCTGTCCATACAGTTTTGTTGCATAATTCTCCTAGATCATTTTTTATATTTTCAAAGAAAATTTAGAATTATACCTGTGGTCTTTCTTTGTCAATACATTATAAAGTGTTGATTGTGGTAAGCCTAATTTCTGTCCTGTGGTTTTGATTGATCATTTCTTTCAGCTTTGAAATTGCCTGCTGTTCTTTTACAGAAACTTCTTTGATTTTTGTTTTGACTGTTTACTACAGACTCTATACACTGAAGTCAAAGAGAGATGTGTTTATATAATGTTCAAATGTCTGTTATGATTGCTACTGTAACTTGCACAAACGCAAGACCAAAAAGTAAAACCTGTCAACCAATTGTCCCATTATAAGTTTGTTAAAGTGATGCAAAAGAGTAGATTCTAAAATTTTGAAGAGTTTATTAAAAATAAAAATACTTAGGAACTGCATTATTCCATCATGTTTTATTTAATGATTAAATAATTATTAAATGAAATTATGATTGTTACAGTTCAAAGTAAAAATCCCAGTTTAGACGTACACCTTTAGAGGTCATGATATAACTAGAATACTGACAAATCAATGGGAAGACACCTAGTATAAAGACATAAAATGAAGGCCTTGTTTTGCAAGGGCTGTGTTCATCTTTTACAATTACCATTCTGTAAAGCAATACACTGTGGAGCTCTAACTAGCTGTTGCTTACAATGTGTAAATGGCTTTATTGCTCTTGGGAATGTTATATTATTTTACTGATGACTTGTACAGGGGATTGATGGAAACAGGAAATTTACTGTTGTGACTTCTGACTTCTTTTACTGCTTCCAGGGTGTGATTGCAATAGTCCATTGTGTTTTCATAAAAAGTCTTCGTTATCAATTTTAATAAACACTTTTGAGTTTATTCCACAACTCCAGATCTCAGGAAGATCATCACAGAAATAAACTGTTTTAAGTGGTGGTGCTCCCCAACTAGAGGACATTGCTAGGTGTTAAAAGTATTTAAAAAACAATTGCAATGCTCAATATATACCAACTATAGAATGTCTACTTGAATAACTATAGAAATATGCCTCTGTAATACTCACCTGTAAGAGCTATTAATCATTTAATATGTTGAAAACTCCACAGTGTCCTAATGGAGAGGTAGCAGTGTCTGGAGATGTGGATTTTAAATGTTACCGCTAGTCTGCAGGTGCCAGCAAGTTGCAAGAGTTACTATTCAGCCAAGAACCAGGAATACCTGATTTTGATTTATAATATTTTCTTTTTTTGTGTGTGTTCCTCAGTAGTTTTGTATAGATTTTTGTTCAGCATTTTTATTCACACTGGTTTAATTTTGAGACATTTTTGTTTCATTTCTTCTGCAAACAATTAATATAGCAGTAATTGTAATTATTTGTTGTTTATATCTTATATTAATGTATATATAATACAATATTTCTTTGCAGTGTATTGGAAAATGAAACCTCCTATCAGATAAACCCATCACTAAGTATCGCTTGTAGTTTTTAATTTGGCCCATGGCCCATTCTCAATGGCTGTATATGTATCTGACTAACATACAGTATACAAATAACATACACATTTGTTGAAGATTTGACCTCAGAAAAAAAATGTTACTAAATTCATCACAGCCTTGGAAAACCAAAACAAATCCAGTCCACCTACTAATTTAGTAGAAATATTTCTGCTATTGAGGCATTTTTGACAACATACAATGTTTATGTGTTGTACCAGAGTAAACATTCATACCTGAATAATAATCTTTACACCCTTTGTCGTTTTAAACACCATTGAGTGCACACATTTAGTACAGCTCTGTCCATACTTACTGGATGTTTACTGAAGCAAAGCTAGTACCATTCAGTTTGGCATATATTGAGTTACTGTAAACCATAAAAAGATATTTCCAAGCTTAGTTGAATTAAATGTACAAAACACCGATTTTGGGTATGTTGTATTTCCTGGAGTATGTAGTTTAATTTATTTTTTAGTTAAATGTTTTTTTCTGTAAACTTAGCAAAATATATTCTGCTTAAATTGAAAATATTCAACTTAGCCAGCATCACTAACTAGCTTTTATTGTCAGGCCTTTGTTATTCTTTTCTGTCTCACTGCTGGTAATGCAGCATGCAATTAAATTAAACATGTTCTGCTCCAGGTGGTGTTGTCAGAAAAGAATGGAAAGCATACTAATTCAAATGTTTGAAAAAAGATAGATATACATTGATTTTTATTTTTTACTTACAATAAACTGCACGAAAAGGGAGAGAGTTCAGAATTTCAGCAGTCCAACATCAGATTTATTTCAACAATAAGCACTTTGAAGTCTGCCTTATCTCTCACAATGACAAAACAATTATGTAAAATGTATTCTGCAGTGCCAGTACCCTCTAAAATTCAACCTTCAGCTCTCCTTCTTATTATTTAAAAAAATGCCGACTGGTGGCTTTAGATGTATGGTGAAGAATATTTAGTATTCATTTCCCACATTATCACTGTAATGAGTGCATTAAATTTTCTTTTTCATTGTTTATGTGCATATGTAAATATAATACACTACTGATGCACAAAAAAAATTAAAGGTGAACATACAGTATTTAATCCAACATTTTGAACATATGCATCATACAAAGTCACAGAAAATGTAAACAAAAATAAGAAGTTGATGTGAAAATGTTAATACAAGGGGTAACTGGTTAATGACTCTCTTTCGGTGCATGTGCAGCCAGCTGCTGGAACATGCTTGGTCTTTGTGGTCTCCTGTACTCATGAGTAGCGCCCAAGATGACAATGACCTGGACAATGTTTTCTTGCAGTCATGCCATTACTGTCTGAGCACTTGGTGATCTTGCTTTGTCACGTTGAAAGAGTCAGACTTTCTGAAAGAGTGGCTTTCAGAACGGGAAAAAGAAATCTGGCTCACAGATTTTGGCAATGCAGCTATGAGCAGAAAAGTTGACGTCGAACTGGACCAAAACTGATATTGTGATACTGGAGATAGGAGATACTGCAGATGATTTTCATCTAGACAGCAGTCTTTCAGCTGATGCATTGGTTATTTATTTATTATTATAAGTCTAAAAAATATTGATTACCGATTAAGCAGATGGACATGATTATCATAGAACTGATTCCAGGACGTGTTCTGTCCCTCACCTACAAGGCTACTAGTTTGTCTTGACTCATCAACCAATTGTCAAAGCAGAACATTTCATTCCCTAGACAACTTATATTACATCAGATTTCCTACAATCACAACGGTAACAACTATTTATACAAAAGTGTGTATATCAATCCAAAATAAGTGTTCCTGATGTGCTTAGAATACATAATTGAAATATAAGATTTTAACATTTAATTTCAGTAGGCTGGTCAAATTCTAAACACCAGAATATAAAGGGATTCTGTACTTAATACTTTGACATTAACTTGTCAGACAAAAGAAATGGCCCCAACACCCACAGTATCTGTTTATAAGGAGACAATATCTTGTGATCTCAGGATTGTAAAAATATTGGACTTAAAACAAAAGGTGGAATTAGCAGGATCAACTGCAGTGATCTTGGAGCAAAAGAAAAGGATACTAAAAGCCTCACTGAAATGCAAAACTGAATTTATTATTCATAGAGTTAGTCAAATACAGTATATTACTTCCATGGGAATACACTGGGACATTTACTACCTCTCATGCTTGAGCACAGTGAATCTCTTTAATTTATCTCAGAGATACATTTTCCCTCGTTTGGGGCTGTCATGAAACTTAAACAAATGAATTCAACATTCTGTATGCTGTTGTGAGGACAGTTTGGTTGGTTGAGTGGATTATAGGACTGTAACTGTAGTTAGCAAGGGGCCAATGTGGGCATGGATGTTATAGTATGTGTACACATTTGCACATGGAAAGAAAACCTCGGGGGAAAAGCCAGGTTCCGGCTGAAAACACACACGAAAGACACAAACAAGACAAGCTCGGTCACCTGCTGGCTTTGGTGAAAAACTGAAAGAGAAAATAGAAAGAAATATAAAAATATAAGTGATCCTACAGTCAGGACAGGAGACAGAGATAGAACATCACATCAATCAGGCAATAATGTTCACTTAAATTAAGTTTTCCACAATATGTACTTTCGAATTTCTCTTTCATATTAATTATCTTTTTAGATTTTGTTTTTGTCTTTTACTTTTAATCTATGGATCGGGCTGGGTATGCCACAAATAGAAATAATGTGGAAACTGTGCAAGGTTAGAAGTTTGAAAGGCAGTGCATGTTTAATATAGATAAATACAAGGTTTGCATGCGGATAGCAAAACCATAACATAAATATGCAATGGACACAGTGAGATAGAAGTGTTATTTAAAAAAAAAGACTTGGATGTTTATGTTGACACATCATTTACATGTTCTATTCAATATGAGAAAGCAATTAAAAAGGCAAACTGCATGTAAGGAAGAGCAGAATTTAAATCCAAAGATACAACAACTTTTTTATTCCAGAACTTATGTAATAAATATAATACTGTCTTTTATACATGCTTGAAAACATCATCTCTGGGCGCATTAGTCATTGTAGCCTTGAACTGATGCATGGCAGGAGCACTCAGTCAAGAGAAATGCGTTTGCATCAGTCACGACCTTGAAAATAATTTCATCTTTCATCCTCGGTATCAAACAATGTCCTCATTAAAATATATCTCAAGTGATATTGGTTAATTCCAGTGTCACCTACGACAAAAGGTAAGAAATAGGTAATTATTTCCATACCACACAGTGCACTTGACATCCATGTCGTAAGCACAGCATATGAAGCTAAATCACAATGTTTCAATGTCAGGATAGGGCCAATGCATTTTTTAATGTGTTATCTTCTTATTTAAAGTAAAGCTATAGTTCCTTCTGTTGTAAATATCCATTTCGTGACTGTATCAAGATTCCTTGTCTTGAGAAACCCTGGCAAGCTTTTTAATCCTGATGTAAATACTTTCAAGAACACATTTTTCCATTTATGTAACGTAGTCCACTTCTTCAAGTCTCCATACTGTATCTGTTGGTCAGGTTTGATTGTTGCAATTTGATCTTCGCAGTTATTTGTAGAAATGTACCGTAATTGAATACCTCAACCTATGTAAAATGGTGCTGCTTGCACCGTAGGGACCTTCTCTTTTAACTTACCTGCATTTGTTACTTGTCAGGTGTAGAGCTTATTGTAAAATTATTTTGTTAACATCTAAATCCTTGAATCGCTGTTCAGCTCTATACTGAGATGATTTATTGTCATTTTACTCTCTCCGAGTTCATCCTGCTGCTCCAACAGAGATGTGTCTGCTGTGTACCTTGGAGACCTGACTGTGAACTGCAGGAGATGAAGTATTGTTAGCTTACGTGCCAAAATTGTGGAAATCCCTCCTTTCCTCTGTGTCTACATGTCTACGTATTTTTGGGGATTTTAATAATTGTATTTGAATTATTGTTGCTGTATTGCATGCTCTCTATTGTTTCTCGGAGGCTGTCCTTTTCTAATTTTGGATTATGTTTGTTATTAACTATGAAGTTGATTGAAAATGATTGAATGATTACAAGTACAGTACCTCAGTAAGATTTGGCATTAAAATATAAAGTCCTAAATATCTGTATGCTGTTCTGCTAGGGTAATCTGGTCACTTATTCCAGGTTTCAAAACAATAAATCTTGCAGGAATATATTGTTTTATTATTTAATGCTGAATAATTTCACAATTTATCGAAGATGAAGTTTGTTGACAGCGTTAGCATCTGCTGAAATAATCATTATGGATCGATGGGTCTCATTAGATTTACCATTGGCATACTTATGTCCTGTATGCATCCAAAAACCAATTTCTTCAAAGAAGAGCAGCCAGACAGGATGGCCTTAATATGGGAACAGCTGATTTGTGGTCTAGGAATGCCATAGCACTATGGACATAAAGCCTGAATCTATTGAAGTTTAAACTTCAGCCCTTACCATTTATATTGGAAATATTCAGTCATGTGGACAGTTTTTCCACCACATCTGCATGAAGAGTAATGGCCAATACCCTCATCTACGAGGTCTTCATTTTCTACTGGGATTGACTAGTCAGATTGGATACTAAATAAAGTCTGTCTTTCTAGTGAGCAGATTTGTAGAGTTATCGCTCCATAGTTTTACGTTGTTGTGTACCAAATTGGTATTGCTAGGATTGTCGGGTGTTGGAAAACAATCAGTTTTCACTTGGTCTATGGATGTAGTATATTAATAGTGACACTAGTTAATCTAACCAGGATATCTTTAGGAGGATAGGAGGAATCTTTAACTAGGATACCTTTCTGCATTTATTGAGTCCATGCAATACATTATGTACTTGAGAAGTCCAAATGAGTTGTGCTTGATCTGTGTTTGATACTTTAAGCTCTTCAGCCTCTCTAGGATGTGGTTCAACATGACCCTTCTGGTAATTGCAATACATGCGAATATAGATGTATGTTTGGTTTTCAGTGCTAGCAGTATCAGAGTTTATGTCCCCATGTGTGTCTTCTCTGTGTGATCGGTGAATGAAGCTAGCAGGAGAGTTTGGCAGGCTAGAGGCACACTCTGGTGTATAGTCTGTGGGTCTCTTGGTTTGTGTCTGTAGGTGCAGTTGTTGTGGGTATAAGGAGGGAATAAAGTGCATGACCCTCAGCACTCTTCTAATGAATCATTTTAAAAAGTTTCTTCCTTTTGGTGTTGTATTGCAGGGGAATAGCCAATGTAGTGTCACTGCTCTCACTTTGTTACCAGTTATCGTTTATGGGTTTAGACAAGCAGATGCTACATCAGGTCTAGTCCGGGTTCTGAAAGTGATTTGTCCAAAAGGCTTTCCACCTCAAGCCTGACTGTATTTACAGCAAAGGCCTTATGTTTTAAGATCATACAACTACTCCACTCCCCCACAACAAACACACTGTGATAACAAGCTTTTTAAATTTAAGTTCAGTGATACTTAAAGTTGTCTGAGCAGGTTTAACGATTCATCTCTAACTTTGATTTTCAGTTTCATCAAGGGAGATTTTTTTTGTATGTTATTAAGTGCTGTGGATACTGCCACCATGGCTAGTAATAAGCCATCAGCCTTCAGAAACTTTTTGGGATTATGAAGTTTTGCTGGGAGGCTGTGTCGATGTCCATTAGATAAATATGGAGAGACACAAAGAGCCAAAGTATATAGGATCTAGGAAACTGTCATAAACACAGTAAGTGCTCCACAAGTTTCAGTTATATGTCTATAGCCAAAAAATAATAACAATACACTGATGTGCAGTAGTTTCTGTTGTCTAAAATACTGTGGAATAACAACATTTGTTAATATAAAAATACAGAGTGCACCTTATCTGTCATGGCTGCTTAAACATAATTAAAGCATGTGCTGTGTAGTAGTGGAATTCTAGGACAATGGAACAAAGGAATAGCCATCATAATCCAAGGTTCATCTAGCTGATCGTCTTGAACCGCTAACACCTCTGCCCCAGTTTCTTGATTCTGATACATTAATTCATTTACTGTACACTCTGCTCAATCCCTGCTGCCGTTACTTGTTTATTCAATCAGTGGCCAAAATACAGTATGAAGAAAGTTCACTGAATAAAATGTTGGGAACCTGCAATCAGCAAAAAAGATTTTGAGTTTACAATTTTTTTCTGAAGAGTTTGAATTATTAGGAGTTCAGTAACATCTCGTTGTTCTAACATGATCTTGATTAGATAAGATTATGATGATATAAAGTTGTTTTTCTTATTCATTTGACAGGATATTCCTAAAATATGGTGAACAAAAAATATGCCAATTAGAGCACATTACCATAGAAAAAAACTGTCATCACTTTCTTGGTGTTTTGTAAGAAATGTATTACATTCCCTGAAAAAAGGGGGCTACAGGGATTTGTGTTTATGAAATATCATGATTGATTTAACAAAAGGAGCGCACCCCAGTGTACAGTCTGTGCACCATGTTTCCATCAATTAGTTCAAGTTCAAGTTTTTTATGTCAATCCAGCCATACAGTATACAAGTATAAAGAGGAGGGAGATATTGTTCTCCAAGTCTACGGTGCGAATACAGACAAGACACTGATAAGACAATGCATTAAATACCATCTATCTTTAAAAGACTGGACTAGAGTGGTATCTGTTAGAATGCAGCAAGCTTACATTCTCTGCTGTGTAAATCTGCTGAAGGTGACCAAGTTCCTGAAGCCTGAATGCGTGAGGCTGCTGTTTTGCCAGTTCCCCTGTTACAGGGGCAGATGCGGATTCGATCCACTTCTTAAAACAATGTAGTAGCCGGTGACGGATTTGTTTCACCTCATGGGAAATCTTTATACTTAGGTTTTTAACAGAGGAGCAGTCAAGCAAGTTTTCTTCTTTTAAGAACAAGCGGACTGCTCCTGCTTTCATAATGGCATGACAACAGCACAGGTCTTGTGGGGAATGTTGGCTGAACTAGAGCTGTGTTTGGATGTTAACTAATAGTGAAGGTGAAACTTTAGGTCTGGCACTGCAGGCCTGTTTGCTGCATTCTGAATAGATCCCTAGACAAGTCTTTTTCTTGAATATATAAAGAATTGGAATTGAATTACACAAACGGATAATTGTTGACCAATCTTATTATGTCATTGTTTGGTCACTGTCACAGTTTGGCTGCTGCTTCCTCTTTTGCTATTTCTTCTAGTTGTTTCTCTGCTGACTGTAGCAGTCATGGAATCCTGATTAGACCTAGGTATTCGCACAGAGTCTCCAGACACAATGATCTTACACCTTCACCTGCTACAAGATCTGGAATCAGCTCTTTCTGGTCAGTTTTCAGTGCGATTGCTAAGTCTCACCACATCTCCCTCTGACTTTAGAAAGGCATTCTCTAACTAAGAGCATACCTCCCTTCTTGAGCCCTATGAAGATCTCTTTAGTAAACACTTAATAGATTAACAATAAGGCATTGCTTCTTAATCTGATTTTAGGAAATTACTTAGACATACTCTGTGACTGAAGCTTGGCACAGTGATGACACATGCTGAATTTCTTGCACAATTCAACCCTCCTCAGGATTCCAATTCTAAATGCCCTAATACCCTGACCTGACCACACCTGTCTCTCCGTATTCCACACCTGCCTCCTTCGTCCCCACAGCAACTGACATCTCTCAGCCTTCTTCCCTCCATGTTCCTTACAAGGACTATCCTTCTTGCAAGTCTTCATCTGTCTTTCTGTCTTATCTGCATCATTGTGCTTGTAACTCATCCAGCAACAGAGTCTGTCTTCAGTTCTGGGTTTTTTCCTCCGAGTTTCCATGGAAAATAAATCACTACCAGAGTCACCATGCCTTCTGTCTCCCACCAGAAAAAGCAGATGAGCTTTTTTGTAATTCTGTTGAATCCATTTTCTCCAAACTTGAACTCTGGATGTTTTTTGGTGATTTCACCGACTGTTGTTTTAATATTTTCCTTGACAGCTCTTATTTTTTTTATTTAAAATGCAGGTGTTTCTTTTGGCTGACATGTTATGGCTGGAAGGGAAATTACATGTTTCTTTTATTTAGTAGATTCTAAGTTGTTGATTTTGTCTTTCCAAATTTCTGTGTTATGACTTGACAATGAAATCAAACAAGATAGTTTGAGAGAATATTTGCAGAATGTTCATGAGTAACTCATACCCAACAACACACAAAAAGAGACACCTGTCTGCCATTTGTCCAGATTTCGTTGTTTTGTTTTTTTTTTAATAAAGAGGTTCATCTCAATACATTTGTTTAATTGAGCCAAGAAGGAAGAACTAAATTGATATTTAAAAATGAAATACTTAAGACCTGTATTTGTTGGCCATTGTTTCTCATGAGAGATTAATAATAGAGTTTATTGAAAAGCCCAGTTTAGATTTCACTCTCCCAATAGTTCTGGAGAGCACTGTAGTTCATTGATTTAAATTATTCTTAGTGTCTGCTGGTTTAGGTTATAGACAAGCTCTCAGTTTATTCATTTGTTTCATTTAATAGAAAATATAAAACACCTCCCAAAATTCATTTATTCTTTTTTGTTAATTCTTCCATAGGAACCTTGTGCCTAAAATAAGGTAACCCAATCAATGTTAATCTTGTACCATATAAACATCAACTGATAAAAATCCTACACCTTTAACAATATTCTAGCATTTTCTTTGCCTTCTTAATTCTTTTCTTATGTTGTCTATAAATGACATCAACATAAACATCTAAGTCTTTCATGTATCACCTCTTTGACCTTACACTTTCAAACTTTACTAGGAGTACCTCAAGGAGGCACAGGACTCATCCATTTATAGGAGTGGCTTTATTAGCTTACAGGTGGTGCAGTTCAATTAATGACTGAAGGGTGATAGCAGACACCTAAGCAACTGAGTTAATGAAATGGTTACAACTAGCAGGTTCCCTGATCAGGTTAACTGCTGTGCAATTAACCCATGGCAATTAAGGATAGTCAAGAGCACAGTTATTGTGCTGATTATATAAGAAGATAATACTTTTGATTTCTCAGAAATTTGTCTTGAATCAAAGCAGCTATGTTTTAAACACAAACTCACAAAAAATACAAACATTACAAATAAATGTTACATTAAAAATAAATATAACATCACACAACAGACATCAACCTACTATATATATTAATTTTGAATTTCAAACAATGTGACTATTATTACTGTATCAGAATCTACATCATGGCTAAAAGGCAGAGCCTTAATCATAATACTGATCTCTGTGGTACTAATTTATAATCACACCAATTGCAGCCCTTATCTGCACACTCTGTTATCTATTAACCAATTTTCAATCCTGGCACGTACATTTTCCAGAATGCCTATCAGCTGTAATTTGAGAAGGAAATTAATAAACTCTAAATAAGGAAAATCCAAACACACCATACAGTATCTATGTGTACTGTACTGTACCTTTGCTGTGTGTTCAAGGTGTTAGTTAAGGAATACTTTTTCTAAACACATTTTAACTATCACCTAAGATCTAATTTCCATTTAGCTGGTCCTTCAGATTAGTTATAATTGTTTTCATAACCTTGTGTAAGAGGACATTGGGATCAGAAGAGATATAGACTTTTGTCTGAAAACCATATTCCACAGAAGGTAATGGGGAATAACCCACCATCCTCAGTGGGCCGACCTTGTCTTGATGGGAGACAATAGTTGAGATGACAGTGTAAACCAGGATGTGAAGGCTTCTTATTTGGCTGCCATCCAGGAAGAGAGCAGACCCTATTCTGCAGAGAAGGTGAAGGGAACAGAGTGAAGCAACCAAGACACCAGCTTGGAAAGTTATGTATTTATGTCTGTTTTCCCTGAGACCCACATTTTGTAAAGTTTCCATTTTGACATCCCAACCCCCAGGTATCCCAAACTTCATTCAGTTTCATTACCCTTTTTATGGCTGCATTAGCAATTCCCCAGCCTATGGCTACTACCCCTGTCTTAAGCATTTCCTGGAAGAGTTGTGTTAATGGTTTGTGAATAATATCTCCGGTTTCCTCAAGGACACTAGGTAGAATTTCAAATTCCTTTGAAATACATTAATCTTGAGTACTTCTAGTACCTGAAACACTAATGCTTCTTCTATCCTTAAATTAGTTGATATATCAAAAACTGTTGCATGATGTTCAAAGATCAATACACTTTTAGTTATTTAGTCTTTCAGAGACCAAAACATATCAGTGCTTTTCTACTGAACTATCAAGGAAGTTATGTTTCATACATTACATTTGCACCAATTCATCGTTGCCTTTAAACTTCTTAACATGTCTGAAAGATGCAAATAACATTTTTCTATAACTACAGTATATAACTAATATGTATGATTGATTTGATTTCTTTGATGTTCATTTTTTGTTATTGAATAAAGTTGCATTAAGTTGAACCCCCTCCAGCCAATGTCTCCACTCCTTGAGCGATTTTGACGGCTAAGAGTTTACAATTCCCCACATTGTAATTAGTCTTGGCTGGAGACAGTGTCAGGATGACCCGGCGAGGTAACGGGAGGTACCTAAGGGGGTACCTAAGGGGTTAAACGAGAGGCGAAGTCCGGGTAGGGTTCCGAGGTTCATGGTAAAAAGGCAAGAGAGAAGGTTTCCAAACCAGAGAAGGGCTAGGCAGAGGTTGAAGTCGAGTAGGCAGATCCGAGAGTCAAAAGGAGGAGAGCAACGAGTAGGTTTCCAAATCCGAGGGGCGAGACAGTAGACGAAGTCGAGGGTAAGTTCCGTGGTCGGTAACTAGGCGTCAGAAGGCAAAGAGATACGAAGGCGAGGCAGGTGAACAAACATACAACCAATACTGGGCGAAGAGCAGAGGGTTCAGAAGGGTTTAAGTACTGTGTGAGGAAGAGAGTGCGTTGATTGAAGAAGTGTCGTGGTTGGCCGATTTGCAGGGGCGGTGTCGTTTGGCAGAAGTGCTTAGGGCTGGAGTGTAATTAGTGCGGGTGCGTTTCCGTGTGAGAATGCTGTCCGCAGAGGGTGTTACAGACAGTTTCTTCGAAAAAAAGGAACAGGGATGAAGAATGCCCTTGTCCCCATGTCGCCGAGAGAGGACCACCCTCACACCATAAGCAGAAGCATGAACCTCGACCATGAAAGGTAGAGAGGGATCTGGGTGTTGGAGAAGTGGTGCTGTGGTAAACAGGTGTTTCAACCTAAGGAAGGCTTGGTGTGCTTCCAGGTTCCATTTACCCATGTTAGGACACTTGCGGGTGAGGGCGGTGAGGGGTGCAACCACAGAGCTGAAATTGCGGATAAATCGATGATAAAAGTTGGCGAACGCATGAAATCTCTGAACCTGTTTCAGGTTTTTAGGGGGTAAGCAGGTAGTAATGGTTGTAATTATTGAGGAATGTATTTCGATTCCGTGAGGGGAAAGAACGTAACCGAGGAATTGAACCCTAGAAACATGAAATAAACACTTTTCTAATTTCTCTTATAAAGCTTGTTCTGGACAAGACCTCTCTGACGTGGAGAACATGATCCTGTTAGTATGTGAAAAGATAAGGATATCATTTAGGTAAATCAGGACGTTGATGAACAAAAAGAGAGGTTCCAGAAGTGTAACGCGAGGCGGAAACGATACTGACTCCAGGAGATGAGGTGCTGCGGGAAAGGCTCTTGGGTCAGAGAGGGCAACGAGAGCGAAGGTGGTTAGAGGAGCTACAATAAATGCAACGACCCTCACGAAGACTTTTGCTTCTCTCTTCTGGTGACAGTTGGCGACCACTATCCTGTCCGTGTGCCGGAAGCGATGGGGAAGGTTGAGGCCAGGGAGGGGGGGCAGTCGGAAGAGACTTGTCAGCTCTTCGGTCCTGATGCCTGGTATCGATATCGACAATCCGGGAAAGGGAGGCTTCCAGAGAGGGAAAGTCAAGGGGGAGATTGATGAGATAGTCTTTCAAATCTTCAGACAATACCCGGCGGAACTGCCGAATGAGTGAGTCTTGGTCCCAAGGCCAAGGAACGGAATTCAGATATATATTGTTGGAGACTACGATGGCCCTGTGCGAGGATGGAGTGGTGGTGTGCAGCAAGGTGGTGCAAATGAAGCTCCCCAAACGCTGATTGCAGGGCATCCTGGAAATGGACTCTGGTGCATTTCTGATCAGGAGAGCCGTGGCCTAGTTCAGGGCAAGCCCAGAGAGGTAAAAAACTATGTGTGCAATCCATTCTTGGTTGGAGGTTGAATCTGAAACATCATCCAGTAATGGGCCAGGGAGCCATGACAATTGGCAGGGTCACCATTGAATTTTTCCGGAGTGGGGAGGGGCAGCGGGCTAGCGGGTGCAGGAGGAGGCTGAGTTGGAACAGTGGGCCGTGACCGGCTGGGTAGGTGGGGATCAGGTCACATGGTCAACTAGCTGCTGTACGGCTGCCCAGGTGGCCCAGGGTCAGAATGTTCCTGAAGGAAGGCGAAAGGGTCATTCTGACCCGTGGGGTTCATGTTGTATGTAGTATTATCAGTGTTAATAAATATTTGTTTGACCAAGTGTGCCTAAATTATTGCTCTTTTCACTAAAGCTGTACCAGAGAACAAAGAAGTCATGTACCTCTAACAATACCACCACTCAGGTATATTCGTGCCAAAATTTCAGGGGTCAAAAAATGGTGGGGGTCATGATTATTTAATTTAATTATTGATCAACTCACTCTGTAATTTATTGTTTTTTTTATTTTTGTAATCTCCCATTTGTACCATTATGATGTCTCGCCATTCTTATTCCTTTGACCAAGAATCAGCGCTGACCTGCTCTGGCTCTAGTCAATTATCATTTTATTTCCAATAGCTTCTTTAAATAAAATCCTACTGACTTTGATGTGCAGTGCCAGCAGTTGTTCTAAAACTCAATTTGCAAAAAATAAGGAGAACTTCAAAGCATGAAATAAACAACGAAGAAAATTCAAGCTTAGAGAATTCCAGCTGCTTGCAAAAAACCAAATAATCACCCGGAATTCCTACCATAACCAGCAGATAATGACTTGGGTCTTGAACATTTTCTGTGAAATAAAGGATTGACCTATGCTGGGAAAAAAAGCTGAGGCACTGCTTTCCTGCTGAGAGTCTTGTAGTTCTCCATAGTGTTTGATGCATCTCTGCCATTATGGTAATTATACAAAAAGACCCTTAAAACATTTGCATTTACAAAGATTTTTTTCATATTTCAGTTTTCCTAGTGTTTTTATTAACAAAGAAAACACCTTTTCCTAAAAATGAAAAAAGGTATTAAAATATATTTGTTTAATTTGGATAACTTAAAAAGGAAAAGGTATTTAAAATTCTATTTTGAGCTCTTTTAAAATGTGATTTATAAAAAGGTGTTTTTTATCTTGGCAAGGGTTTTTCAACAATGTGAAGCAGCTTTGCTGTTTCCAAATGCAGTATGGCGGCCTGCTTTCAGAGGTTTTAAGAGTGAATTCAAGATTGTGGATGAATCCACACTTATTAATCATTCTTGTTTTCCAAAAAAGAGAGGGAACAAACATCTGTTACCTCCTTAGGTTGCCAGCTCAATTCAGCTCAAATCCAGGACATGGAGCTGCAAGTCCCTCTTAAAACTGTAAGCAAAGTCATAAAGAGTTCTTTTTGTTTTACAATCAATTTATATTTGCGATACATTGATAGATTAATATGAATGATAAGTCCAATATATTATTTATTTTAGGATACTTCTATGCATTCATTTGGTCATACTGCATAACAATGTTCAACTCAGTGATTTTAAATATTGAGGCAAGTTGGGTTTAGGTAAATTTCATAATGTACAGTAACTGGCACTATTTAGCTGAAATCTGAAACCCATTGAGTTCACCAAACTCTTTTCTGTAAATATTATTAGGGATGGCTCTGGAACTGGTTCAATTCACAGTACATCATTGATGATGTAACTAATGATGGTTGCAGCATAATTAATTCTAATGATACAGAAACATTTGACTGCGTATGTAAAAGGTAATGCAATGCCATTATGTGTGCGCTACACCATGCAACATGGTACAACCAAAGAGTTCATCGGAAGGAAAGAAGTGGAAAGTCATAGACTGGACAAATCAATCTCCAGATTTAAATCCAAACCAGCAGGCATTTTACATTCTGAAGAAAAAAAATTAAGTCAGAACCCAATAGACAAAGTCTCACAGTGGATGTAGCAAAGAACTTGTACAAATATTTCCACATAGAGTTTGATCAGCTCAGTTTTTCACAGACTACTGTACCAAAAACCTTGGCTAAAACAAAACTATTCCAAAAGCTGCCCAAATGATTCCAAATTAGGTTGAAATATTTAAAGTATCAGTTTAAGTATGTGAAATGTATCTGCAGTCAAAACATCTGTTTTCAATTTCCAGTATTTCTGTATTTTTTTGTAACCTGCTGCTGAAATGGTGTTTAAAATAAACATGTTTTGTGCCGTTTGCATGTTAGCATTACAATTACCACTAAAGTTTGGCTGAACTGTTTGGCTGTTGTTCAAAGCCTAACCCTAACTCTAGCTCAGCCACTACTACTGCATGCATCAACATGTACTGTACTATACACTGTACTGTACATGTTGATGTTGCTTCAAAGGGATACACATTCACATCGTGTTGTACTTATCATTTACTGTATATTAATCTCATGATCACAAACAAAAAATTGCTTGTCTGCACAGCAAAATAACATTTTTGACTTTGCTGTTGAGATACTTTTGTAGAGTACGCTATGTGTTGCAACTAAATGTAAAACCTCATTCAGTGGTTGAAAGGTAGGATATGTTCTTGCAAGAGTGATCAGAGCTCTGGGGAGCTGCAAAATGGGGCAACTTTTTGAAGGCATATAGGAAATTGAGCATAACATTGTTTTCTTCATGACCAGGACATAATGCTTAAGATCAGGACATTTCTGGAAAAATAAAGACCGTAATTAATTTTGGAAACAAATCATTCTTAAAATTTAGTGTTTACAAATACAGTTCACGCATGTGAATACACAGACAGGCAGATGAACAGAAATATTAAACTAAAGTCTAATGATTTCTTAGGTAAAGACAAAGACTTCAGAACCATATGCAGAGTAGCCTCAGGCCCTAACCAATAAAGGGTCTAAAATTCAGCCAATCACCCCAGTCAATGCATTACAAAGTGAATTAATTAATTTGTAAATATTAATGTGATCTTTAGCCACAGATTGAAAAACTGGGGCAGAATTATCCTCATTGCAGATTATGTTATGCTCGTTAGTAATGAGCGTTAACCTAAACTTCTATACTGTACTCACTATTAGTTAATTATCCATTAATCTGAAGTTTGTGGCCATACTGGTGTTTAAATTTAAGGCTTGTATACAGCCTTTATACAAGCCACACTATATTGGTTGTCTGTCATAAGACTACTAATAAAACTCAGGCATTGAAATATTGGCATCCATAGTGTCTCTGACAAAGACAATTTGGAAAAAAAGGTGAACAGCATATGTTACCTTTTTCTTCTGCCTACTTTTGCATGACAATTAAAGCTGCTGTTTCCCTTTTTTTCTTTCAAAAAATTATTGAGCATTAGGTTTTTATTCTGCTGTTCCTTCCTCACTTTTCTCTTCCCCAGCAAACCTTTCAGAGGCGACCTTTCACCCATGCCTGGCGGTTTTCTGTGCGCTGTGTGATTATTTCACACAATAGGCTGTTATTATGCGGCACTCCTGGTAATATCATTGTGACACTTCAGGCTTGGAGAGCTTTCAGAGATGATGCGTTCCCCGCCGTTGGCACTTGTTCAGGCTGCCTGGTGAAATAAATTGATTTTTTATAGTTGCTCTGGAGCGCGTTTAATGAATCTGTTAGTAGTTGCTCGCCACTTAAACCTTTCTTCTCCCCATATTTATATATATATATATTGCACTTTTTTCTTTCTCTTTTAAAAAATAAAGAACGTTGCTTTTCACTAAAAAAAGCAACAAAGAACACAAACAGCCAGCTTACACATTGCTTAGCATGGCTCAACAGCGATGCTATGATTCTCCTAGTACAGACAAACTACACAGTGTCTACAGGGAGCTGGCATCTCAGTAGATTAATGTACTGTGTTAGTGTGATTTTCAAGTGCCTCTGGGGCATACTGTCCAATCTAGCCCAGACTAATGTGTCCCAACACTGTTCCAGCCCAGTGCCTGTAGCATAAAAGTTGCCATTAGGTACCAATTAAAGAAGAGGACATGTTTTTTTAAGGATCTGGTAGTTTGTGATGCCTCTTTGCAAAGAAAATTACATAATTTGTCTACATGGGAGAACAAAAGCAATTGTAACTAATTCACTCTGCAGCACACAGAGAAGGTCCTATCTACTATTTAAGCTGTTACTTAATAGATGAAATATTGACGTTCCTTGCTTTTACTCTCCTTTTAGCTAGAATACATGTGACTAGAGTATCTGGGAATTAACAGCAGTAATCATTCTTTGGCAGTCTTTGATTTTATAACTGGCCAATAAGTGTCACAATATTGGTATTCTTAGCATAGAGTCTCACATGAAACGTCTCATTCTAAGACAATAGCTTGGAAGGCTTGAAAGCAATGGGCAAAAAAGTATATGGAAGATAAGGTGTTTGCTTGGCTGCAGGGGGTATGAGAGAAATTGGAATTGTTAAGTTTATCTTGTTAATTAAGTACTGTACTTGGTAAAGAATTAAGAGTAATCAAGAGTCCAGAAACACAGGATAGAAGACAGGTATGCAGAAGCAGGGAAAAGCAGAGAGAAAGGGAGAAGAAGCAGGAGGAAACAGACAGACGAAAGAGAGAGGGGAAGAAATGTTCCAAGACATTGCAATCAACCTTAAAATGAATTCTGTCAAAGTATTTAAGCCATGTTCTGTCTGAGCTTTAATGTTGCTAAAGAAAATGTATCCTCCATTGGATAAACAGTAAAATATTTCACCCACAGAAATACAGAGTATTCAGCACTTGTGTAACTGTTCTGAAACCTAATTTGATAGGCCTCTCAATTAGAAATGGTAAAATTGTTATGTATTCTTGAAATTGATCGGCCAGGTACACTGTAAGTTAGGAGAGCCCTCCCTATTGAGGCCCTACAGAAATCTCATGACAACTGAAATTTGTACACAGCTCTAGAATTGCATGACTGTTCAATCAATTAATGTTATTTTTGCTGTAAGGCCCATCACAACAGTTTGCAAACATGCACTGATAAATGATTAGTTAATTATGCTAGTTATTATTGTGTGGCAGCAACTGACCATGCAGGCATGGAGTAGAGGAAAACAAAAACCCACTGTGGCAGAAAATAATCCTCCCGGGGTGTTAGACTTGTCTTAATTACTAGTGGTTGCTGCTACAACTTCATTTAAATATGGGGGAGGGTGACAGAGCAGCCAAATCTGGAGTGTCAAGAATGGGTTAGTTCACCAGGGGTGGTGTCAAGACATAAACAGGAAGAAAGGGTATTATGAAAATGCGCAGGAGGTTATTCGAGGATTGGTGTCACCTCTTGGAAGACGGTTTTCATTACATAAGGGTTCGGGTAGTAGATGGTGGTTGTCAACTCAGGTTTGGGTTAGATGCCCACTGCCACTTTGTGACATAGGGAAGCACAGTATCATAGAGAGACTCCTGATTAGTGTGACCGTCGCGGTTCTGCGGTTCCCGTATCCGAATTAGCTCCGCTTCACCCTCCCCTGCTGACTTCACCTCGGCGAAGGACACACTCCCGATCGGGGCACAGCACCAATGTGCCCTCCGCCACTCCACCGCGCCCGTTTCATCCCGCAAAACCAGGGGCGTGAACCCGGGTCTCCGGCATAGCGCAACACGTAGCCAGCCACATGAGCTGAAGGAGACCTCCCCCTGCCCAGGCAGCTGAGGTCCCTGCTACCGCAGGGAGGGCGATGATGTCACCGTGTCCAAACTAGCTCCGCTATATTAGTACACTCTTGCAGTGAGACATCAGGTCTTTAGTGGAAGGTTCAAGGTTTCAAGGTTTCAGAATGTCTAGGATTAGGGAGAGTCTTAGACAGAAAGGGTTATTGAGAGAGGCGGAAGGCTCTTGATGAGTACCAGCCTCAGTGATTGCCTTGTCGGCCCACCAGTAAGGTAGAGCTTTCAGGGAAAATTCCACTGCCACTAATTTGTATCGTAGAAGTAGGGGGAGGGCTACCAGATAACGAATCAGTTTTGTGTAGGAAAGGTTAATACACTAAAGTTGGTCCAAATTTTACCTTATTCCCAGTACGAAAAAGGGGATTAACCTTGTATCCTCCAGGTTGCTCTGTAGCTCAGAAGGAGTACTTTAAAGTCCATTCTATAGGAAACTGGGAGCCAATGTAAAGATGTTAAAACTGGTGTTATATGATATGCTTGTGTTTTTTTTTTATTTTTGTTAACAGACTCGAAGCTGCATTTTGAACAAGCTAAATTTGGAATAGTAGTGTTTCGATTTCAACACTGTGATCTAGATGTTAATAGCTTAATATTAGATATTGTGTGCCCTGAGCTAAATAAAATTACCGTCCTAGAAATAAATCTAAGATACAGAAAAGCTACACTAGACATGCTAGAAAACTGCTGTATGTGTTAAAGCATTGAGGCTCAGCCTATAGCCATTTATTTTTAAAGCAGTCTCAGGTTTTTTCCTAATAGTAAAACCTCTCTTTTATCTGAATTTAACATGAGGAAATTACTAGTTATCCAATTATTAATGTCAGCAAGGTAGGAGGATGGATTATTTATGGCTGAGTAGTCAAGGGTTATCATAAACAAACACAGTAGTATGTCACCAGAATAACAATAAAAAATTACATTATCTTTCCTAGTGGTTTTTCCAAGCGTGAACATATATACTGTAGGGAGAACGGCATAGGTCCGAGCCTACTTAACATCATAAGAGTTCTGTTCCCTTGTAGGGAAATCCTGTGTAATCAACCACAATGTTAAGGCATGAACTAGACGTGACCCAGGCAGAGGTGGAAATTTAACAGTTAATATATAACATACTAATATGCACACTATACATTGGAATTAGTACTCTTTCCTCTTAACTAAGGGAGCCCTGTAAGGCCAAAATACTCCAATGTATCTAAAAGCAGCATTTACAGTACAAATACGTATATAGTTATGTACCAATATAGTATAACTATTCTCTATATTTCCTTTAACTGTCCTTAGCCATCATGCTCCCAAAGTAAGTCTTGCTGCAATAGAGGTTGATAGACGTTGACTCAAACCTATAAATTAACATTCAGCAGTACATGGAAATAATCATCCCTCTGGGCATTTCATTATTGCCTTTGATGCCACCGATGGATTAATTGTTTAATAATAATAATAATTGCTTACACTTATATAGCGCTTTTTCTGGACACTCCACTCAAAGGGCTTTACAGGTAATGGCGACTCCTCTCCACCACCACCAATGTACAGCATCCACCTGGATGTTTATAAAACTTTGCTGGCCTCTATGGCCTTTTTCTATTATGTGTTTCTAACCAAGTTTCTAACCAAGACCAGTTTCTAATGAACAGGTCGCCGTACACTCAAATAAAATGATGTTAAATCACACAATCTTCTTTAATCTATCTTTTACAGAAATTGTGCTACTATTTGCAAAAGAGTAAGAAGACTGGCTGACCATTTCAGGGAGCATGTCAGGGCAGTGAGGATCAAAGATCTCTCCAAACTTCTATATCTCTATTTTTCCTCTCCTTCTTTCCTAAAACAATGATGAAACAGTGACCTTTCTACATGTGTCCTTTCATAGTGCTTTAAACACTACAATACTAGAAAGACATGAAAAGCCCAAATTATCTTCACACTTAGTTACACATTCCAACAGCACAGAATAATTGATGGATTTCTTTCTCAGTCTCACCATTTATTTGCAGTTTGCTGCCTCGACACTTTTCTTGGTATTCAGTATCCAATGTGTATCTCTTTTCTGAGTTTCTCACCCTTTCTTAATTATCATACCTGACCCCTCCTCATTTCCTCATATATTTGCTCTCTCCAGCATTCCCTTTTTTACACCATTACAACCAGTGAAACTGCTTATGCCCATTTAATAATAGTGTGTGCCTGTGTCTTATTTAATGATAACCTTACAATCAACAGCTCCCTTATTGTTGTTAAGACATATGTACAAGACGTGCCTTCTTTTCTTGGTTAGAAACACATAATAATAAATGTTTGCTTATGACCCTTCTATCAAGTCTGTTTTAGCTGGTACCATTTGGTAACGATTTACCTAAGGACCTCACCCAGCTTCTTTGTGAGAGAAACCAGTATCTTGGCACCAGTAACAACGTGGCTGGGTAGCTTGTTCCATACAGTCACCACCCTTTGCATGAAGAAGCACCTCCTTACAGATGTTGCAGGCATCATTTGTAAGTTCCACTTAACTCACTGTAGCTATGCCTTTGCCAATTTAGTTTTCACTCCAATAGTGGAATAACTATCTGCATGCTTAATTGACTGTGACAAGAGAAAGACAACACAGCCCTTAACCCTAGAAATCTGTTACAACTTTATGAACTTAATTGTATCTATTTTTATGTGAGCTATTTATTTTTGGCTTCTCTTCTTGTGAGGCAGGGCTGAAGGCAATCAAGTTTGAGAGCAGTTTTCATTTTGTTAACACTACTGGGCAAACTTTGATTGTTGCTGGCATTTCTGTTGCCTCGACAGATGACACATCCACATATGAATTTTGCTTTGTGCAAATCTTGAAGAACCCAATATTTTGAGTTGCCTGTTCAGAGAAGCATATTTAATTTTCTTATACAAAAAATACAGACAACTAATATTACTGCACTGGACAACGTAAATGTAAGTCTATCAGAATAGTTAAATGTGAGACCCAAAAACTAATCCACACATACAGTACAGGTACTCAAAAAAATGCAAATTGCGGCTATTGTGCTTTAAACAGGGTTTGAAGTCTTTGAGCTTTAAAGGAAGGTCTTGTCTTTCAGCCATAGACTGTCAGCCTGTGACAGTGACGAGTAGCTTTGCTTGTTGGCTGGCAGCTATGTTGCGTCACATAGCCACCTCTCACTGACTTCTGCATTTAATAATTCAATACTGGGAGCTGGGCCCATATGTCAGGGACCAACACAGCCCTACTGTGCTTACTTGCAGCCCGGTGTATGACATAAATATTTTCCAACATGCAAGTAATGTGTTGAATTGTTGTGTCCCTTGAGTGGAGTTTGCCTGTCCTCTTGGGAACATGCTTAAGGGTTACTTCTTCCGGAAACACTACTCTGTCACATGTGTGCATTCTCTAGAACGTAATCAGGTGTTTTTGTTTGTGTGCAGTGATGAGAAGTGTTAATCACAAAGTATCACTAAGAACCCTGCATATCCCTGGAGGCAGTTATTCTGTTTTTCTCAGGACATGAGAAAATTAATGATATATGTTTTAATACTTTATTAAGTTGGCAATATAATAGGGCAGTATTCTAAGGGACTACAAACTGCAGTCAACCAGGGTACTATGGTACAGTAGTTCTATGTTGTAGCACAGGGGTGTTGTGAATTTTCTTTAGAACATCTTGTAAGATAGTAGGATACAAGCTTTTGTTACATGCATTTAACAGTCTGGTCATTAAATATAATCTTTTATTCCCACAACTATTTACCTGCTTATTTTGGACAAATAATTGTATATGTTCCTTTATTATATTTATTTTATATTCTATTAATATTATATGTATTTAATATATGTATTTGTGTGATCATACATGTATGTCTCTTATTTGTTAATAGATTCAAGTTGTGTACAGTGTGTATTATGTTGTCTTTTACCTGGCTGCCAAGCAACATACAATATGAAACAATAAAAGAAAGTATCTGCCAGAAATTTGTCAACAAAATTCTATTATCTTGTAACAGATAATAGAAATCCAGATCCTGGTTTTAAATGCAATTCCGGGAAGTTTCTATTACTGAACTGAGTACAGTAATGTCATAGTAGCTTATTTTAAGAATTCACAGTTTACCTGTATCCTGTGTTTCCAATAACTATTTCTTAATCAAAATACTTGTTTTTCTGAATGCTTACCATCTGAAATGTGAAAATCGCTCCTTTATGGAGAACCTTATCGCAGGCCTTCTGAAAATCTAAATACACCATATCATATGTGAATCCACCACTGTTGTTGCTTATTCAAAGAATGAGTTGATCAAGTAAGACCCCCTCTTCTAAATCTTTTTATATTTAATATAGTTCTTAGATATTATTTCTATGTAGATTATCCTGCAGTTTTAATTGCAGAGGACACTCTGACCCTTTTCAAGGTGTTACTGATGTAACACTATGTTTCATTCTTCTTTTACCAGACTTGGGCTTGTCTCAGAACACTAGAGACAGTCATAAATGCCCAGGCCATGACATTATCTTCACCGTGATTCAGAATTTGTTTTATGGGCAGATGAGATCAACATAAACCTTTACCACTGTGAAAGAAAGGTTAAGGTGTGGATAAGAAAGAAACTGCAGATGCTCCATAGTTCACCTCAGCTATGAATAATAACCTGCTTTGCATTGATGCAGCCCTTACAAGCAATAAGTGGATTTCTGATAATGGATGTACTGTATTTACATTTCGTTGGGTAATACACTCTCCAGCTTTGAAAGATTAAACTACAGTATGGATTTAGTGAGTTCTTCACATTCTATCCGAATGCAACAGTCAATCAGTGAGGGATATTAAAGGACATGATTGGTCTCTTCCCAGGATTCTGCAGCCAGAGGGCTTTACTAATTCGCTCCCAATAGTGGTCATGCCTATATAATATTATCTAATGTAATGCGATACAATACACTTTGAAAACCATCCTAAAGAAATCATTTTACTGTACTGTAGGAATAGCAAAAGACCCTTAATTAGCATACATATACTCAAAGTACTGTATATACAAAAATAATAGACCTTTTCCTGGCTTACAAATGAAGAGACTGTTACAAGATCCCAACTACCACTAGCATTGTGTACACCCTTTACATGCAGTACAACAGTAATAATCCTTTGATTACCATTACCATCAGATAATTGACACCTATTGTGACTATTATCAACAATTAGAGGCCATATTGTTGCCTCTAATCAGTTATAATTGCAGACCTTTCTTAAGATGACCTACCATAGATATGTTTTCTTGTCAGTTTTGAAAATGTTGACAGTTGAAGTGTCTAATGGATTTGGATAATGAGTTCCATACATGTGGCGCTGCAAACGAGGGTGCCCACTAGAACGTTCTCTTCACCCAGGAAGAAGTTTCCTATTTCAAAGACCATACCTGCAGGAAACCTACTTTCCTGTGATGGCTCATTGGGACAAACTCTTCTGTCGCTTTCTTATCCAAGCTTCTCTCCCCAAAAAATAAGGGCATGACAATTCTCTTTTCTTCTCAAGTTATCTTGTTTTCACTCTACACCACAGAGCACGTTTTGTTGTGTTAGGCGCATTACAAGACATTTGCTGCAGGACAGCCTGCCTGAAGTGCATTATTTTAGCCGTGTGGGTGTGTGATGACTTCCATTCTAATTTTATAGTTTCTTTCCCTTTGCTATGCAATGAACATACTGTATATAGATTTAAAGAAAAAAGCAGAGATTAAATACATGTTGGGGAATGTTATACCTGCAGACGTTTGTAAAGATGAAAGGTTTTTCCTTTATTTTTATTTTCTAGTTTAAAATTAACCCATTTGTTTCTTTGCGGCTTGCACACTGAAGCAGCACCCTACTCTAATCTCATATATAGGGGTTTAATACTCGCTCCATAAGACTTTGAGTGAAGAGAAAAATAACAGTTATAGAACAGTTAACAGTTTTAAATCAAGACTATCATGAGAACTGTGCCTCTTTTAATCCACAGGTGCAAAGCCATCATTGTAATGAAATAAGTTTACAATAGCTGAAACCCTAAACATGGCATTTGTGTACACTATGATAGCATGACAGAACGATTACAGTGCTACCACTTAAACATCCGTGCTAATTATCAAAGCAACCCCACTCTGACCTCTCCACACACTGCTATTTCCATCTGCTTCCCTCTGCACATTAAATATGCATTGATTCAGCCTTTCCCTGTGTTATAAATACAGCATTGATTCTCCAGCCAATCAATAACCTCATTCACATGCAAGGAACCACCTTGAAGACTCCAGTTCAGTGCCTTCCCAGTAGCCTATATACAGTATATATCACAATTGTCAATAGGTAGTGACTCCCTGGTCAGGGCCAAGTTGAGGTCCCCTCTCTGTGCCTGGAAGAAGCAACATAACTCAAACAGGACATCTTTATGGTTCTGTACTTACACACTGTAAAATGCTAAGGCCCAGAACTGCCTCTTGTAGGCCCACCATGCACCTGGCAAGAAAGAAAAAGATTAAGAGCATATGTTGTGTAGAGTATCTATGGACAGGTCACTCAAATGAATAAAAACACAGACATCGTGTCTTTCTTATGAAGTTATAAACAGTACTAACTGATGCTGATATGATTGACCATTTTTGTGCAGCAGTTATTACCATTAACTGTTCTTGTAATATTGACTGACTCACACTGTATATAATTTTACAGTGGTTATATGTCACAAAATAAATTAAATGAACTCCTTCTCAAATGAAATTGAGGCTTTTAAGTCCTCCACTAAGGATACAGCAATCCATCTGAGGAAACAGTCTTTCACCATGGCTAAAGTGTATGGCTTCATGTACATTAAAAGGAATTAAATCAAGATTTTTCAATTACCTAACTTTTAATATATTTTTCTATAAGTATGCTATAAAGATTCTTGTTGCTTTAGCCTTTTATCTTTCATGCCACAAAAGCTAATTCAGCACAGATAAACCTGCTATAAAGGACAGTGCATGAAGAAACATGTGCTACTCTTGTTATTCATTTTGCTAATGCCTTTATCTAAGGCAATTTACAGTTGATAATTCTGTGACATTATATATCTTAATGCCTTATAAACTAGAAGATAAGTGAAAAAAGGTATTTTAGTAAGACAGTGCCATGGTGTCTAGGAAACAGAGAAAGAGGGGCATGATCTTCTTTAGGTAGCGGTGTAGAAGTGCAATACTAAGGATAAGTTTGTATGTTTCAAGATCTATTATAACAAAAATGGTTCAGATTTTCTTATTTTTGTTTGACCTAAAGCTTCTGTTCTTCATTTTTATGGTGCCAATAATACCAGTATTCCCAATTAATTTGCAGTGATAAAAAGCAAAGAATCATCATGGTTGAATTGCTGCTGGAATATGGCAATATACAGTATACAGTACGGGTGCTGTTGTATTTGGAAGCTACTGTAGCTTGCTAGCCACTTCTAAGCTTTACAACTTTATTAGACTATTAGACTTGTGTTTATTTTGCTTATTTTGCTTCTTTGTGGATATGTCATAGAGCTTTATAGGTCTACGGTTATTTTTACAGGATACATATAATAGCATATTAATACACACAATAATAGGACATTTGTCTGTTATACTTCCCTATAAAATCTTAGGCAGGAACCTTTCAAAAAACATAAATGGAAATATACCTAGTGCCGAAAGAACAAGAATATTGTGCAAAAGAAGGGATTCCGTGGTGATAGGCAGTCGTTGCAGTGATGTCCATCTCTGTACAGGTGTTATATTTGTGAGAGAGCTTCTTGCAGCACTCACATCACCCCTAGCCCAGGACCCATTCAATTGCATGAGAACCACTTTGCAAAAATACAGTACAATAATGACACAAGTCTGACTGTTGGCTCTGCGCTAAGTCATCTTTGCTCATTTGGAACACTCAGCAAACATGTCTAGTTAATTGACTTGTGACACAGACCCTGCACTGACCTAGGATGGTCCCAAGGATCTGCACAGAAAAAAGCACCATGGTGACAGTCAATGTTAGTGCAGGGGGCTTTACTATGGGCAACAACTCAAAATGCTCAACCCACACTAGCTACATGCACCTTTATATACAGTACCAATCAGTCATTCAGAGCTTCATTGCTGCCTCATCTCTTACTGGAGTTTTTATCTTCTTGTGTAACTCGTCACATACTACTATTTTATTAAGGAACACACAATTGTAAAAAATCAATGTCTATTTCATCTCCTCACTTTATTGTAAGCTCTCCATCTGCCCATGGCCAAATTATCATTTTTAGGTGAAAAGTAGGTTTCTCTGAATCAGGTCAGCTTCAAAGCAGTGATACAGTATGTTGACAGACCCCTGCGCTGCAGTACATTCAACTGAGTCAGTTATCTAAAACAAAGTAGATCTGTGGCTTTTATTTAGTTTGAGTGGTAATAAATGACTCTCCATACTACGTTAAATCCCCTTCTAATCTCTTGACAATTTTTATTTAAAGGTGTCGTGATACTATGAGCAGATAAAGGCTTGAACAAGCATTGTACCTCTAAAAACTGGTGATTCACCGCAGTGCAGTTAAGGGGATTTTAAAAAGTGGGAGATGATTTTTCTTGTGCCCCTAACTTGTCCTTTTACACTTAAAGAGAAGCCTTCAGCCATGCCAGACTAAGTATAAACTCAGGTAGTGATCATCACTTATCCAATGGTCATTGTTTCACATCCTTTCATCCACCCATCCTTTCCCCTGCAGCAGCTGCTTGACTCATTTACACTAATGAGGGGTAGGGGTTCTGATGTCCTTGTCTTTACAGCCATATTGTCATGTCTCTCTGTCAAGCCAGCTAAAATCATATCTGTTCTCTAAGAGTTAAACGTCTAAAATATTAAAAGCTTAGGTTAGTCCAAAAGATGTTGCATTCAGGTTAGTCATTGAAACCTAGGAACTGAAAAGCCATTGGACAATAGGAGACTCAGTGACCATACAGAACAATCATTGCCTAAGTAATTCATCAGCAGATGCAAAAGAGATAGCTAATGTATTGTAGTAACATGAGGATCATTCAACTCAAACATCAAGACTCTGGTTTGCATTGGAAGACAACTGAACTGTATCTGAACCTATAGCTTAACAACTTTGAGACATTCCTCAGTATTGACATTTTTATCCTGTTTGAAAGTGCCAGTGACACACTGTTTGTCCACCGATATTTAGAAGTTTCTTCTCATAAACAAATTGTGACGTCTCCATGGAGAAGTGATCTGCAATTTCTAGACCAGAGGATTTTTGTTTTTCTCTCCCTCTCAGTATATGAAACCTGCTGGAAATATCAGTTTGATACTGGTTCGAGGCTCTAACTGGACTTGTGATTTCCACTGATGAAGTCCCTGCCAAGTTTAAGGCTTATGTATATAAAACCACAATTCTGATATCAGGCTGTTAATCTCCTGAAAATTATGAGCTGACCTTTGTATTAGTAGTGATACACATAAAGAAGAAGAATGCAGGTCCTCTGATTCAGAGTTGTCTATGAAATATTACAGTTTCATTTGTAAAATAAATTACAAGCAGGTTATATCTGGTTTCAAACAATTTTAGTGTCTGGGATCATTGAAATAAGGATGCTCATACAATCATTTCTGTAGTCTCTGAATGCAACCTTCAGGTACTGGATAGTTAATGTGTACTGTATATGACATCCTACATAAGGAATACATTTTCATGTTCAGGGCTCTGTAATGACATAAAGATCGTCAGCAATAACAGCATTTTATAGCCTCCTTGTAAAATGAAAAACGAAGTGAATATAAAACAAGTAATTTATTGACTGCGGAAATGTTTATTTTGTATTACCTTCATAAAAATGATGATCTGGCAGAATTAGAGGTATTCTCAGCATTTTACCAAGCTACAGTGCATACAGTAGATGACATCGTGATATAACAATGAGATGTCCATATTTTTAAAGTGTACTATTAACAGTTGCACTATATGGTACTATATCAACTTTTCTATATACTGTACATATATTTATAGAATTTATAACTAGGAATTAGGAAGTATACATTTGTTGTATAATAAGCAACTAAAAAGTACAAATTGTATGACGGTGCTCGTATTGAGCAGACCTGGAACACCCTGTAGTACTGGCAAGAGAGACAAAGGAAGGACATAGAAAGTGGACCAGGGTGGTCACAGTGTAAGTCCATGGAGAGTTCACATCATTAGGAGGAAGCAAAGGAGGACAACTTGGTGACTAGGGCAAGCAAAGTATTCTGAAGAATCATGGTCAGACTCGACATGGCTTGGAAAAGAGCTCAAGGCTGAAGATGGCTTCACCTACAGGCAGTGTTGAGAGCAGGGTGGTATGGCTAGAGAAAATGGTTGATACCGAAAGGGTTAACAAGCATACTAGCCTACATTTGGAGCAGTCAGCCTGTCTGAAGCACAAACCACTCTGCCTAAGGCAAACTCAGTTAAAATTCTAGGAGATGACGACAACAGGTGATGAATCCACAATTGCAGAAAAAGCTGTACAAACCTGCCTGAAAAATAATATTCCTTCTCAAGGTGAAAACAATAACTAATAAGGTAGTGATCATGCTGACCTGTATTGTTTGGTTAAACTGAGTGCATATGTGAGATGTAGTCTATATGAGATGGGGAAACCACTTCTTCAGTGGCTATTCTGCTGGAGGGACAGGACTGTGGAGTGGTCCTACAAAATGTTGAGCCCATTTTTAGGTTTAGCCTATCGGGTGAAAGCCAGTGTTTTGTGTTAACTGATGTGAGCTCAATAAAGAAGGATAAAGAAGGTGTTTTTCACATTCATGCATACGGCAGTCATCTACTGTATCTGTTCTCCTTCAATAGCATAGAAAACAGACCACTTGGAGACTAGGAGAGAGAGACGTCCAGTGGAAAACCTTCTTATAATTCAGACTCGCTGAGTTGGTACAGTAGGAGTACTGTAGATTGGTTTCCTTTTGATCACATAAAAGAAGAAACCAACAGTGTTGCATGGTAAGGTCTGTATCTGGCAAGAGCAAACACTAATATTATAATGAACTGTGTTTTTTATAATTTTTGAAACACTCCTTTTCCTTCACTTTTTATTCTCAGTGATAACAGCGGTAGCGGTGAGATAATGATAGAATTGGAATTAGAGGGTGGGACAGAGTGGTAAAAGGGACACAATTATGCTAGAACTATTATGCATAGATTGGCATCCACAGGATGGGATGATAAGGAAGGGAGGCAGCCTGTCAACCTGCGAAAAAGATTGACTTCAGAGTCTCTAGAGGTCAGACTAGAGAGGGTTGGCCGAAAAAAGATGCTATTTGGGGAAAATATACAGGACCGAGGACAGAACTGGCTGCTGAAAAAGCTGTGAGTGGACTGCAGTTAATGCATAGGGATAGAGGATGGCTTGAGATACCAACCACTGGGAGACCTGTGAGAAGGCAGCAGTGAGTTTCTTTTGGTTTTGGCTTGGTTTCACTTTCAAAGCAGACAGAGCTGTGTAGCTTACTGAGTCAGTGAAAACATTGGAATTTAACATCCTCTGAGCAAGTGGAAGAAAATGAGGAGCCACAGAAAGTAGCATGGTAAGGTCTGTGTCTGGTGAGAACAAATACCAAATGCAAAAACAAAACACGCAAGCGAGTTAGCAGGAAGTGTGATATTTGTATAGAGATAGACAAAATAAGCAGGATTAGAGTTTTGAGTTTTTGTTTTAAAATACAGATGTTTGCAATTAAAAGCAGGCAATTCAAATCCTGATGATCTGAAAGCCAGTTTGTTCTGTCCAGAACTCAACATGCCCTAAACTCCTACTCTGTTTTACTGTTGTTGAAATGTCATCTCTACTCTGTTATGCTTTGGTGAACTGACAGGTCGAAACACAAGTGCAGGATTTCATGCACATCTGGGAGATTCCAGAGAGCTGACGAGGCAGCGGGACTGAGGTGGCTTAGGGGAAAGAGATGAGCAGGGAGCCTGAATGTCCGAGTTTGATAAATGGCTGCCGGAAAGCTGGGCGAGGACGGTCTGGAACGAGGGCAGTGAGGCCAGCTGGAGGATGGCTGCCCAGATTGCAGGGTCAGTGGGATGAAGGCAGTGAGGTGGTGGGTTAAAGACAGTCGGACTAATGGAATGAAGGAACAAGTAAAAGGTTTATTCCATGCTGAAAAAAAGAAGAAAGAGAACACAACGTTTCGGCCGTGGAGCCTTCTTCAGGTGTAACCTGAAGGATGGGTGAGTGCCTTTTGTCTTGTATGGTTTTGGGTAGTCAGTGAAAGTAAACTAGGGCGTTTGAAGACACCGAGTTTTCTTTTGTAGTTAGGTCGGCTTTCCCTCACTTTCTTAGCCAGCTCCATTTTGTTTGTTGTTTTCTTTTCTTTGGCACCGCTCTAGTTCCCCTACCCATTGTGTTATTGTATCCTAATACATACCAGTCACTTATTCACCTTAAAATAATCACTTTTGCACCAACCCTTGTTGACACGCTTCCTAGTCCCTCACCAGAACCCACCTGCATCCAAAAATTATCCTAAATGTTACACCCCTTTACCCCTTGACACTTGGGGTCATAACAGTTATATGTTAACAATCTTGGTATTGCAATCTATTTGAATACAGACAGTATATATCTATATTTTATACTTTTAATCATGCTTAAAATATGAAAGATCAGGTCTCTGAAGAGAACCTGTACAGGTAACATTTAAAAAACACAGTACAGGAAGATCTCATGAGCAAAAGACACTTATTTGACTGACATGAAGGATAAAACTAATGAAAGAAAAAGAGAGTATTTTGGTATTAGACAAATCCTAAACGTGACATGAGAATTTAATTGTTATTCAGCTACTGTTTGCAACTTTTCTGGGAGTTTGGTTCATTCCATCAGCTTAAGAGGAAATGGTTGGACTGGCAGAAAATGACTTCCTAACCATTCTCCACAAACTTACTGCCATAGTTTTCATCAAAGACTAGAAAACTGTATTCAGCTGTACACTTAGTTTCCTATTTCCTATTTAATTCAGCTGCTCAACTTCCTTGTGCAAGTTAGACCACTCTCAATGACAAGCAGTTTTAGAGTTTGTGCTTGTTATTGGTGATTATAATGGAAAGTTGTTATTCCTCCTGCTAAAACTAGCCCTGAATTCTGCCAGCGTATCATGGCCTGTGAGCCCTAGGTACACCAGTCCCAAAAATAGCAGAAGAAACAGAGGAAAAGCAGGTGCTTGGTGTCTTTGTATTAATCAGAACAATACCACAAAGGAAAAATTATCTTACCTGCAAATGCTATAGTGATGGTGTCTGACTACGATCACCCTCAACAATCGTTTGGCACTTAGATATGAGACGTGTATTTTTTTAAATCATACTCTAGTCTTGATATAGATGTACTTGCAAAGTTGCAAAGTTGTCCCAGTTGTATTTTCTTCAACTCCTGTTAGTTGTGGGTTTTTAATGTCTAATGAAATATTTATATATAACAAGAAATTATGTTCAGAACATGCAATGTTTTAGCTAAGAATGATTATTCGTTATCTTCAAAATAGGAGTAAATGTGCTTTGAATGAAATATAGCATTGCAAAGGATAATCTCTATTTCATTTCTAAACTAGACATGCAGAGCCTCCTAAACTTTACAAGTTTTTAATTTGCTTGTATCTGAGGACATTTCATTCATACCTTCCACATCAATTTCAGGCAATCATCATATTATGCAAATTAATTTCAGATTAATTTCAATTTAAACATAGACAAAATTAAGCTTATCTGTGACAGTCTCCTCGGGAACTGTCTGAACTGGAACTGCTAGGATATCAAATTCATGTATCTGCCCTTCCAAACTTTTTGTCAGTGCTGTGTAAAGCAGAAAAGCATCGATGCATAGCTGCGTTCATCACAAGAGCCAGTTAACAACCTTTGAATGGGACAATTTAAAGTTATTCAGTGTGTCTTCATGAGACGGGAAGAAACCAGAGAGAAGTATCAAGTGAAAAAACACATGAATACAGGGACGTGAAAGCTCCACAATCATAGATATCCAAGACCCTAAAGCTAGAGCCTACAGGACTATTGAAACAGAATTGTACCTCACCAATGTTTCTCTAATTCATTGAGTTCATATTTTAGCACTCAAGAATCTCGCTATTATGTCAACCAATAATATATTAGATAAAGTTTAGTTCAGAAATGTAATTCAATACATCTTTCAAGTGTTTATGAATTCTGATTTTTTATGAGCCCTGTATTTTTATTAGTAGATAATTTAATCCTTATGTGATTTATCAGCCTTCTGTGTGCATCTCAGAAGATAACATCATATACAGTTTATTCTTTTGTAATTTATATTTGCCCTGTTTTATTGTATTAATAAAATTGCATAGTGTACTCATTGATTCTGTATGTACCTCTGTTTTAATTGATCCTTAATAGCCATAAGGTACATTCTGAATGTACTATTTCTAATTGTTTAAGTAAATGGACACCATCAAATCACTTCATAATATTCCATGATATCTTGATGTTTTTTATGTTTTTGCTCTTTGCTGCTTTGCTTAGTTTACTTTAAATTAAAAATGTCACTTTCCTTAAATAGTATTAGAAATGTAGTTAGTGGGTAATAAGTAAAAAAGATGCCTTTTTGGAAAAAAAGAAAGTCAGTTACAATCACATTCAATTGCTAATGGTCATCTGTATTTTAAATGTGACTGATGTCTTTTGACAAATTTTGTGCTCCATATAAAATATAATTATTTTTTTCAACTCAAAATTATTTAAATGTTTCCTTTACAGTCTGCCTGCATCAGCTATTTCTGCACTGAAATGCTCTGGAATTACTTGACAAATATGTAAAGCCTTTTTGTTATCTGAATCCTACTGTGCTTAGTGCTGCAAGGAGAAATCTAAATTGCAATAAGACTAGATTAGCTGCATAGATATGAGGCATGTTGTATAACACTCTGAGCGATTCTTTTAATGTCAAAACCATACTTTACATTTCCATGGCATATGAAGTCTATCATAAAGAACCAGGCAGATAATGTCATTTGTCACTGCATTTTGAAGATGTTCCCTTTTATGTGAAAGGTTTTGCTAACATTCTCATAGCCCTAAATATCACCTGTAATTGCAAAATTCAAGAGCCTCCATTGGCTAGCCAAACTCTCTAATTGGCCTAAACTTTACTTAACCTTTTCACTGCAGTTTCGCTTATACACTTGTCTGATCGTAGGAAATCAGGCACTTAGGAGAGCAGAAGCTGGCTTATACTGATAATCAGATGCACGAGGCTGTTGTTAATGGCATGAGACAGAGGGAAGCCACACAGCACGCTTTAGAGGTTTAAAATCAGCCTACCTGACGTGAGATTTTAAACTTGCCTTGGTGAGAAGTTCATCCATTTTAAAATAGAGACATGGGGGCTGTGAAACAACTGTTGCTGTGTCATCGTTTAAAATGTCTGAAACAGCTAAGCTTTCATTTGCTGTGAAAGACTTATGGGGCCATTCACATTCACTTTTGCTTAAAAAAGCAGTGGGGAGTAGAATCACAAATGCTGGTTTACAGATTTAGGTCTGTGAAATCATATGTTGGAAAACTAACAAATTCTTTCTTCACATAAACCTTAACATTAACAGTTTTATGCCTGTTAACATTTACACTTAGTTTCCTAATTCCTATTTAATATTTAGATTTGTTTCCTAAAATAATGATTTAATATTGATAAAAAAAAGAAAAGAAAAAAGTTGAAAGTTATGAAAGTTATTTGACCTACATTTAACACCTTTTTTCTGTCATTGCATAATATTTTCAAAACAATTTGATACAAATCACTTCTTTTAAACTTGCCGTTTAAATTAGAAATGTAGAAATGTAAAAATTCACAGCTGAATTAAAGGACTGCTGCAGTGACCGTAAGCAAAGCCATAAAATACTGGTAGAGTTTAAATATAAAGATGAATTATGTCTTGATTTGTTTTGTTCATGCTATGAAAACTGATAGAGAACTGTTTTTTTTAAAAAAGGTTTTCGTACCAGACATCTGATTGTTTTCTTTATGGCAGAGATCCCTGTACTGGTAATAGGCAGATCACAAAACAGATTAAAATCTGATACCGACTGAACAATTCTGAACAATTTAGCCAACAGTCATTCTGCTTGATGTAGGTTTCCTCTGTGTTTCTTGTTCACTGAATCCTTAAATAAGAGTTTGAGATAAAATAATCTGAAGAATGCTCAACATTGTGTGTTTCTCCTTTCTATTTTTCTGTGGGGAATTAACCTTGACAAGTTCCAATATAATAGATATAATATAATGCCCAGAATACTAAAAGAATAAGAGAAGCCTTCAAGAACCTGTCTGTAGTATATGCTCATCTGTTTATTGCTTATTATGCCCTCATTGTTTTACAAACTTCTTGCAGCACTCTTCAGTGGGATGCTAATTTACAAACAATTAGTCTAGGAATAAAATGGTTCACAGCAACACATCTTATAAATATCCATACTACATTGAATGACATAAATAAAGGACAATTACTTCCTCATACTGAAACAATTGTAAGTTATAACCATGCTGTCTGCTTGAAGGTCCGGTGGCTGAGTAAAAGTTGTTAATTGGTTAAGCCTGTTGCTGTGCCACCTTGTCCCAGTTTCCAAAGATGATCTCACATGTTACCACAGATGCCATGTCCTCAAAATTAGTGTCTAGCTGTCCAACATTTTTTAGGGGCCCTAGTCAGCCTTAATAAAGTCACAGAGGATCCGTCATTTAAGGTTTGAAGATAGACAGGAGTGTAAGATAGACAGGAGTCTCAAATGGTTGAGACAAACGTTGGTGAGCTGCAGGATATGGGATGATTTAAAGTGGACAGATAGCATTTGCAGAAAACTTGCAAAGAACAGGCTAGTATTTCAGTTGAGAAGGTCCTTAGCGCTAGACAAAGAGTTGTTTCGAATTCTTGGGAAGGACGGGAAAATTATTTCAAATAACTAAGGCCAATTAAAGGCCTTAAACCTTATTCTGAGTGATGTTTTGTATAAGAAGAAAGAGCAGGAATATTTTGGGGAAGAGATGTGCTAGGAGCAGGACAGTGAGGGATCAAGGGTGATCCCAAGGTCCTTGGCAGAAGAGGGGTAGAATAGGGTGGTGATGGACTGAAGAGAAAAAGAACTGGAAGAATCAATACAGGGAAAAGAAGAGGAAGGAAAAGGAGATTTAGAGATAAAAATGAATCTTGGAAGAAAAGTTAGTGCATCAGCAGGAGGAACTAAAAGGGATCATCTGAGCATTATAAATATAAAAAGCATCCAGAAAATCATGGGAAGAGAAGAAAGAACCCAGGAAGTGGGTGTAGAGAGAAAATATTAGGGGACGTCGGACAAAAACTTTCAGGAGGAGATGGAGGCAGAAATGTAAGCAGTAGAAAATAGGGAATGAGCAGAAGATGTATTGAAAAGCTTTCAGATGTTGGAGATGTTGAATAAGAAAAAAGAAGAATAGTCAGAAAGATGGTGAATGGGAAACAGTTAAGAGATAAGATCCCTTGACAGGCAGCTTTATGGGTAGGGGGAAATGGAGGGAGAAGTTAGAAGAGAACGAACAGCGATCAGCCCTGCTGAGGTGTTGTGGTTGGAAATATTGTGATTGGAACGTTGGAATTATTTCACAAGATCATGGAAGATATCCCAACCCCTTTAGGTGACCGATCACTGACCTGCCATTTATCTTCATGATGTTTGTGGGAAGGATAAACAGAAGATTATCTTGTGAAACACAGGCAAATCTTGGTGTATATTGTGAACGTGAACTGGTGATCAGGATAGATCGTAGGTCTGGACTGAATTGTGTCATTAAAATAAGCTACTGTATCTTAAGAGCACAAAAGAAATGTACTAATGTACTAAAATGCAGTAAAGAAGTATAAAAACAACATATAAAATTAGCTAAGCTCTTCACATCCCTGTGTTTTGTACAACATGAAATCATTACATGCAAAAAAAATGTTTTTATTCATCACTCTGACACTTTTTTAAAAAGGTATACATGGCATATGCATTTTAATTTTGAATTGTACTTTAAAAATGGGTATTGCAAGTACTGAGGAAAATAAACCATCTCTTCAACTGAATCATGGTTTATTACTGTACCTCATTTAGTACCAATTAGATTTGGTCTTCTTTTTCTATGAATACATATCCTTGCAGATCCACACTAAATTAAGTACTAGATCTTCATGGAGGTTGTAAAGCAATTGATTTCACCCCTTAATCAGTTTATTTCATTAGTTATACATTCATTTTTACATGCGCCTCTACCGAGCTGGAAAAGAAAATGACCTATCAAGACGTGTGACATCACCACCGAGTGATTTGAATGATAACCAAATAGCTATTACAGCGACAGCGGTGTTTAAAGATCATATGTAAATCAAATGTCAGGGGGAGAAATTGCTTCAAGGGCTGTCAAAAAAACAATTTAGAGGTGGTTAAAGGGACACTGCACTGCTGTATGAACTTTGTGAGTGAAATCAATGCAACTATGGGTTTGTAGTCTCCCCTTTTGCCTGGTGAAGTAAGAGGGCCCTGTAATTGCTGCTTCTGCCCATGTTTTGGAATGCGGCATCCTACAGCTACAGGACAGTGGGTCTGAGTACCATGGCTGGGATCTGGTGATACTGTACCTGCTCAAAAAGCCACTAAAAGCAGTACTCATTCACTCACAGCAGTGTTCCTGTTGTTCGTTTCTTAGCATTTTAGGTACACTGAGATCTCTAGTGCTTTATGGACCAATATAACGTTCCATACTTTCTTTTGTATGTAGAAGCACTTTCTTTTTGTTATTCAAATAAAAAATAACAATTCTAACAAAAATAAAAACATTAAAATAACAAACCATATAAACACAACACAGAAAAAAAACTTACAGCACCTTTTTGTTGAAAAATGTCTAGATTACATGCAAATTTATAACATTTATAATCCACTGTAATCTGGCTGTATTCTTGCTATGAAAATAAGATCTTGACTGAAAGAGCCTAAATGTGTTTTAAAAATATATAAAACAAAAAAATGCCTTTCATTGAATTGTGAGCCTATCCTAGCAAAAAAAAAAAACGACATTGAAAACAGAAGTTTCAGCCTTGTTCATAAAATCATGGAAAACAGTTTCCTTAATTAGTCATCATCAGCAAGATCTTGTCTTTTTGAAATGTAGTGGGGTTTCTTTCTCTTGCTTTATTAAACTTGTTAAATTAAACATTATTATTGAACACTATTTCTAAACTTAAAGTAACACAAAAAGGGTACAGGAAATATTCACTTAATAAATTAAACAATGTACAGTAACTGCATTAAAAAACTTAGATCCATTATTACCTTGCTTTTTGACTATGTTCATGCAGAACTGTTATTTAAGTGGTGTATGTAATGTTTGTATGTGATCCAACAACATCACATTTATCTCGTGCTTTAAAATACAGTCAAAGATTTAACACTGTTCTCACTGCTCAGATATTTAACAATGTTGTTCTTGTTGAACCATTTTTTAATTAAAGTCAGTATCCTCTCCAAGCCACCTACTGAAGAATCCCAGTGAGTCTGCTCCTGCTGTATGCCTTTTGCTCTTACTGTTTGCACGCAACTACAACACTTTCTCTAAAGCAACAACTCTATACTGTATGAACAAATAAAGCAATTTTACCAAACTACAGTTTTGAGAGGAAGCAATTATTCTTGCATTGTCAGTCACATAACTAACAACTGAGGGTACAAAAACACACCACAAAGCAAAATGTATTTTTGTGTAGAAAATATAGACATTCATTTATTGGTTCATTCATTTAGTTCTAAAATTGTTTTTTTCTGATTTTCTTTTTTTATTTTCAGCTTCTTATTCCAAAAAATAACTTTTCTTATGTGATAACTTTGCTTTTGCAATAGTAAAAATGTAAGAATAATTCGTATTTGTCAGCTTTTTCTCTTTCTTGGTAGTAGTATTGTTGAATTGCCAACGTGCATTATTAGTATTTAAATATTATTATTAGTAATAGACGAAATGAAAAATACAAATTCTACAAATAGTTCAGACACAAAATATAAGATCTACATTTAATTTAAAATTTTAAAATAGTAACAGCAAACAAAATAATAGTTATACAATATTTTAATAAACTGTCCTTATTGATTACTTTTTCTTATGTATTATTGCTGTTTTTAGCATTAACAATTTTTGTTAAAAGTTTGAGCTATTAACTGAAAAGGAAATAAAATAATAGTTCAAGAAATTTAAATGTACATTTATAAAAGATTAAACTTTAGCATTTTAGCATTTTTCACTTTCTACAATGTTTTATTCTGGACTATATCTATGGCTGTTCATTTTTTTTCCTGAAAAAAATTATAACTTGTTTAAACCTAGTCATACATGGCATTATGAAATGTATTTGTTGGCATGCTTACAGTTTCATCTTTAATTACTTATTTTGTTTCACATGGACACTGATCTATTTGTAAATAAGACAACAAAATTTGACATTTCATGTGACAAATATTTACTTAGAAAAATCTATGTGTTAAATGGATCTTATATAAAGTTAAACAGCTGAAAATTTCAATAGCTTTTTTGATAGTTTGATAGAGTATGTTATTTTCTTAGAATTTTAAGTTTCTGCCTGCCTGTTTCCACATTGTACAGAGAAACTTAAATACCAGGAAACTTCACATCAAAACTTGTTTTGTGACGTTTATTGTTTGTGATACTATGTTCCTTTTTCCCTTACCAGTTTCACAATACTATTACACTCATCAACAGCTAAACCAATTGTCAGTTTTATAGACTTTCCAGTTTTCAGAACCAAAGTTTAATTTGAAACGGACAGAAAATAAAAATAACATAACCAGAGTTATGTTCCAATACACTGCATCGTTGCATCATTATTTATTTTTCTTTTGTGCTTCTATAAAAAATGTCCCACAGACAAGCTTGGTGTGGCATTCTGGCTGAGATGGCTACTTTGGAAAGATATGAAGTTATCTGCATAGACATTAGGATTCAATGACAGAAGTCCCTGAAGTATTTTTTTTCTTGCCAACCTTTCCAGTAATGTAGCTCCTTTGTGCCTTTATGAATTATCTGGGACACAGACCTGCCATAGTCCCCGCCCATTTCTCATCCTATTCCTCCTCAAGGAGACTGGGAATAAATATTCATAATGCAGCCCAATTTGCTCCAGAGTGTAGGGGGTTCATATCTGATGAGGCTGCCATAATGATAGCCATCACACTGCAAGGTGCTTTCTCTTCCCGGAATCAGGAAGAATGGTACAAACATGGGCGTTTAATCAGTAAACTAAAACCAGTAGATTAAGACTGCTAATAGCCATCCCCCTGAAAAAATTATAACCTCAGTTATTTATGTATCCTGCTCCTCAAATAATAACAGTAGCTCAGTAAGGTTTCTGCACAACAAGTCAGTCTATTTTTTTTTATTTTGAGGTGTGTTTGGAAGCCAATCAAATGAGACAGCAGAAAATACTTTGTGAAACAGGAAAAGATTGGTTTTAAAACAATGTATGTGTAGAAGATTCTCATTTATTATGACTACATATTCAAATTGTTTTTGTAGCATGCGTGGTTTTTTTTTTTTTTTTTTTTTTCAAGGAAAGCCTCCCTTCACCAATTAAATGTATCAGGATTTGTATGTGTATAGTCATAAGCTATCATGACATCAAATTAAAATAGGGGGCTCTGTTTTCTCTACCCATATATTTATAATTTTTTAAGTGTGGAATACAAAGTACATGTAAATGCAGCAAGAGGCAGAGAGTGGGTAGAGGGAGCAGGAGGCACATTAGGTATTCTGCCGGTGTATTCGGGAGCCAATTAATCAAGTTGCAGCGGGGAAAGATGCAGAAAGGATGAGATCGCCCTTCATGTTGATGAGGCTGGTCTGGGGCAAACACTGCAGCACCTGAGCTCGTAGTTAGGCAAGCAGAAAGGAATTATGGGAATACCTTCACGCCTTTGTCTCTCTCTTGAAGGATGGAAAATGTCAAGCTGCTGTTTTGCTCTTGGAAGTGTGAGAGTCCCTTTCAAGAAATCACACACAGAGCTGGTTTCTTTTAACCATTTGCAGGCACTTTTTCCCTGTGCTGAAAGAGGAAAGAAAGAATGAAAGGATATAGGTGCAAATTGTCTGTCAAAACCTAACAAGGCAAGAATCTATAAGACATGCCTTCCTCACCAGATAAAATCAGTTAAATTAAAGGAATGTGTGAGGGAGGGGTATTGTTAAATATAAGGTGACAATGTGTGTTGTTAAATATACAATTATTTTGCTGAAATATATATATTTCTTAAAGTTACACTAAGTATTTTTTTTATTTGACATTCTTTAAAAGTTGACTAAACAACTAAAAGTTGTTAAAGTTGAAGATTAAAAAGAGATAACTAAATCTTTATGAAGACCATGTCTACATACAATACAAATTTTTGTGTGACAGATTTTTTAGAAATGTGTTCTAGATCATTCAATTATTTGTGATCCTTAAAGCAATTCACAAATAGAAGGCCAGTTTTGCCCTTCATACAGGCCCACCTCAAACAACCTACACAGAAACAGATTTTGCTGAAAATTGTGCATAGTATGAAATGTTAAAACAGGCATTCCCAGGAAATTTAGTATTGTTCTGTGTTGGGGGTAGTAGAATAATCGCATTTCCCATTAAAAACTCTCAATTCTAAAAGTACGAAACAATGAGTTTTTCTTTGCATAAAGAAGTAACGTAAACTGACCTTTATCTTATCAGTTCAGGTGGGTAGCTGCGTCAGCATGCGTAGGCTGCAAAGGAACAAGTAATAGGTTTATTCCATGCTGAAAAAAAGAAGAAAGAGAAGACAACGTTTCGGCCGTGGAGCCTTCTTCAGGTGTGGGAGGGAGGCTCACACCTGAAGAAGGCTCCACGGCCGAAACGTTGTGTTCTCTTTCTTCTTTTTTTCAGCATGGAATAAACCTATTACTTGTTCCTTTATCTTATCATCTCACTTGGTGTAATACTATGGCCAAATTTGGACTTGACAAAAGAGTGGAACTAAACTTTAATGCAGACTAAAGCAATTTAAATTATCCCTACTTTTTATAAATTTTCTTGCATAGCAAGCTGCTGTTGGGACCCCATATTTGGTATTTGATTGATACTTCTAATTTTGTCATTTTATAACAATATTACATTTTCAGTCAGAGGCACACCTTGGTTTATTATTTTGAATATTGACAGAAGAAAACATCTACTGTACGGTCACCATGGTACTGTCACTTTTTCTCTCTCTACTGTCTACTGAGAGCTCTACTGTCTCCCACCTCCTAACAAGAAAGCAATTGGGAATAGTACCATGGTATGTGTGCACACTGTCCAGTAGGGGCCTCAGTTTTTCATATGCTGTCGTTGCTCTTCACACTGACTACTTAAACTAGAAGTAAATCAACACCAGCCTTTTACCCTCTGATCCCCTTTGAAAATCGTCCAACTTAACATAATGTGCCAGGATTGAAATGCCAAAGAGAAACATACTGTAAAGTGTCTCAGATCAGATAAGGTTTGTGTCTTTTCAATATGCCAGGCAATCTTGGTTACAAACCATAGTGTAATACCATCCTACTTTCTTTCCTCTTCTCTTTTTGTGTCTCTATTTAGTGTCAAACTTAAATTGACATATCTGTGCATGCTTTTTTTATCTTTTAAAACCTTCTCTTCAGCTCTGACACAGCAGGTGTGGGTGACAATGAAGGTAACTTACATATCCCTGTTCTGGAAACCAGGCACTAATCCTAGCAGGGATGCAAAGTTTTATCAAAGGCATGTACTTCAACTGTAATTGTAGATACTTACTTCATGAAGCTAAGTATTATGTGTTCCAAAGTCCTGCTTAGGTCAAAATGCATGTGAACTGATGTCTGAATGCAATATCATGTCTCAAAATTAAATTTCCCTCTTGTAATTCACCAAACAGGACTCTCAGAAGTGTCAATGTAAATATTCCTGTTAAAATGTTACACTGAAAAATTAGAGAACACCTGAGCTTTTCTAAAGTTTTACTTTGGATGACAGGGGCAGTGCGGTGGCTCTGTGGCTCAGGATCTGCGCCTGTGGCTGGTAGGTTGCCTATTTGTATCCTGTGGCCGGCACTTCAGCAGGAGCATGGTTAGAGCATTTCTTAACTAAACATACTACAGTGTAGGAAGTTAATTCTATTAATTAAATATTTCATTTGCAGTATACCTATATTTGGAGAGGTGCTTGGAAGTCATGTAATCATATTTTTTTTATTTTGGCATTAACACGTTCAGACAAAAATAAGTAGATGAGGGCTACAGAAAAGTACGAACACAATACGTCTTATTCTGAAGCTATACTAGGTTTAAAAAAGTCAATAAATGTAGTAATGTAATTTGGGATTTTCAGAAAAGTTCTCATTATATAAGAATCTTTTTCTAAAAAAAATAAAATTGTCTTTTATAATATTTTCAATATTTATGAATTATGATACATCTTTATTTTACTTTAAGTTGTTTGTCAGTGTGTATACTGTGCCATTTTCTACATACATCAGAGTGGACTAGAGAGTGAAAGAAAAAGCCCATGGTGAATTGCAGGTCACACTTCAGTAACAACATTTCTGCGCTTGTCCTCATACTCAAAGGAGATTGAACAGCAGTACAATGGTGTGGTACTCTTATGTATTAAATCAAGTATGCACTTGTCTTTGACCTTGGAGAGGGCAAGATTAGCATTTGTTTTAGGTCTTTTTTAAAAGGTCAAAAATGTTTATTTTCCAATTTCTTTTTAGGTATCTTGATATTAAAATGGGTGTTATAAACAGATTATTTTAAATAACACCAAAAGCAACAATAATACACTGAAGCGGACAAAAATAGATATTTAAATTATAAAAGTAGCTACTGTTGTCAATTCTCCTTGATGTGCAGTCACGATGGAGATGTGGATTCAAAAGTAGTGTCTAGCTATGACTGCCAGTTTATAACTATAATCATGTGCAAGTCTGGGTCTTAAGCTCACTGTTAGTTTTGGATCACAAAAAACATAGATGTGATATGAACTACTATCAGCAGAATGATTTAAGCCTTCAGGATGTACAGCTTATACAAATTTTCCACGTAGAGGTAATTCTAGTTAGAATGATGAGAAACCGTCAATATTGTTTGTAACATTAACTGAGGCTTGCTTTCCACATTACCTAAAGGAATTCTTAAGACTCTCAGTTTTTGAGGATTTGTTCTAGAAATGAGTGATGAAAGAAAATAAAAAAGACACTCACCTAAATACTGTAGTGGTGTGAGGTTTTTAATGTACCATAATAATTAAAAATGGAACAGTAAATTGTGAGAGTACTTGACAAATTTTAGGAATCAAACAGTCCAACACACTTGTTCTAAATATACAACATAAAATCTATTGATATAACACCAAAAACATACCTAACAAACAGCACATATACAGTAAACATAAATGTATAGAATTTAATTGGGAATTGATCTGCTGTGATTCAAAAGGTTGATTATTCACTAAGGAATTACAATGAAAAGAGTTAATAACTTCAGAGTTAACATACATCTCGTAGGTTTTACCAGTCACATCAAATTACATCAAATTCACATTCCCAGATACAAGTAAATATGTATATGTATCGTGAACTAAACATTCAAACATGTTTGAAAAAAAAATCAAATAGTGAGAATTATAATGCAAATAAAGAAGTTTTATACTCAAAAATGTATTGGCCAAACATCCTTGAAAAGTTGGTTAGCTTTGGGCTGAGTAGGATCTTCCAGAAGTTAGCATTCCTGAACTTCGGTCTTGAAAAAAACAGTCCATGTACTTTTGCCTTTTGGGGCCCAGCCACAGGTTAAGCAGGCAAGAGAGCATGGTTCTCTCTGGCTATATCTTGGTATTTAATATGCATGTATATTCGGGATATAAGCTTAAAAGAGTCCAGCTGTCTTATTTCAGTGTAGAGGTGAAAATAACACTGAGTTCGCAAACACAAAGTTTCTTCTATTGCATAAAGAATACCTTAGGCAGAATTCTGCTTTTACTCACTTACTCTCTTGGTCCGGCATCTTGCAGAAAAGTTTAAGTCATGGCCTCATATTTTAGTACTTTATTACCAAAATACAACTTGTTTAGCGTTAGTAAATAATTAATGTATCCACCATATAGTACATGACTTATTCATTAAAATATATATGAAATATTACATTTTGTCACTAAAAACAACAAAAACATTGACTAAGTACCTCCCTAGCTGTAATACAGGGGTTGGCCACAATTTGTTATTTATCAGTATGTCACTTATTATGAACTCAAACATTACTCACAAGTTACTCCTAAAATAAATTACATAAAATAATTAGCTTTGGACCAAAAATGTAATATATTTTGAAAAACTTAACACTCTGTTCACAAATATAATTTGTTGTTGAAATAACTTTCTTTCACTAATCTGTAAAATCAGGAAAAGGATATTTGTTCCTTTTTTTACAACTGTTGGAAAATCCATCGGAATTGCAGACAAAACCTCACTCTCTGCGCTACCTTCACAAAATGGTTCCAGTATAAAATTGTAACATTGGAATGTCACGTTAAGTTCACTTTGGAAATACTATTAACGTTAGGTATTGTTCCTACACCATTCTGCTTTCTATTGCCATGGCCTGTCTTCCAAAATCTACATGCACGTTTGTCGGGAGAGGTGTCAATGTTTTTAAAAAATGGAATGGCCTTCCTCTGAAAATGAAATAATTTTGTTGTTGGGTTCTGAGCCATTTTGCAATTTCATGCTTGTGTATGATAATTTTATGCTGTCCTGCATCGCGTAACTCAGTCCTGCCAAACACTGACAGGTGATAAATATGATCTTTTCCGCCCAGTGTGCGATAGACCTTAAAAAGAGAGAACACCAATCTCACTTGTGCAGCCTCAAAAATATGAGTGTACATAGAAGTGTTGCTGCACAGAAAATAATTCTACACCTTGGCCAGTCACCTTTGAAAGACCTAAGAGAGTTAGGGGTCATTGACAGCTCCCTTGATGAAGAACTAGACAAAGGAGTCTGAGTTAGAGTATAAAAAGCATTTTCCTTATGGTTGTAGTTCAAATATTGTATATCATTGTATTGGTCTTTTCCATTTGTACACATTGGGTGTTTGGAAAAAGCTATCCTGCTACAGTATGTATTTGCAGCTGATATCATTTCTTCTTTCAAGAAACAGATGGATGAGATCTTCAGATCAATCAGGTGTATCATTTTCTGTCACTGTAATATTAATTTTGTTGCTGCTCTAAGATTTCTTAGAGAAAATGTGGAAGTTTTTATTTGGAACAGAAATGTATTTAAGTGTATTCAGGTGCTTCCTCGTGATATACTTTCCTATCTAATCCAGAAATCCTGAGGTTGCAAATAACTCTGGAGAATAATGTGGTTATTTTCATAATTTCAATGGTAACACCCATAATATTTAGACCAAACAGTCCTCACATTGCTCAGACCTTATTTTGTGGTAAACATTCACACAGATGATACTCCTAAAATAGTTCACAATGCAGAAGCAAACACCTTATTATCAGTAAAAAAACGTTGCTTAAAATACTTATGACAGATTTTAAATAATTTTAAAAAATACATTTGGAATTAAATATCTCTTTGGGTATATATATACAGTATATGAAAATACAATTGATCATAAGGAAGCAAGAGGTTATACATCGGATAAGAAGATCTACATAAGACCTTCCTACCTAATGCATCATTTTATAATGAGGGGATTTAATTAATTTTTTCTCAGAACTACCTTTTGTTTTTTGCATTTTGGTTCAAAAAAGATGTTATACAACTTGGCAACCTCAACACTAATTTGACAACTGTCAAATCTGACAACTCTAAGCCAGTAATTCCACAAAGGATACGTGAATACGAACACAGCACTGGGTGTTCCGGGTACATTATTTGCCACCACTATAATGGCCTTTACTTTTCTCTGTTACTTCTTATTTTTTCTTGCTCTTTTCTTTAGAAAATGACCATGTGGTATATTTGGTGATGCCCCGCAATCCAGATGAGAATATTTTCAGTCTGAGATATTTATGTATGTGCTGACTGTGCAGCACAGAAAATAATAATTGTTTACATTTGGAAATAGGAAAAAAACTTAACAAAGTCAATCAATTAATTTCTGTAGTATTCACATCAGTTTTCCACAGAGACGCCACAACAGAATTATACAGCTGACAGTATTATAGAGCAACACATACAGTAGCTGTGTGGGCAGGGAGGACAGGAAAAGAGTTTGGTGGTCCCAGGCCCAATGGCTGCCCTTTTCACCAGGCTTGAGCTTGAGTATGTAATCGTCATCGTTTCTGGGACTGTGGTACATTATGTTGTACTGAACAGTGATCCATTTGTTTTCACTAGATGTTTTCTCATAGCAATATAAAGTGGAAAATGTGGTTACAATAACCACCAACTTAAAAAAAAAATCCTTTTCTGTCTTTGTGGTCGAGGCATGTTTATTTGTACGGTGTGAGGACAGCAGGTCCTGATAGCAAGCCGGCAGCTCTGGTCTGAACTTCATTCCCCAGAAAGCCGTGGGGAAAGTCCTGCTTTTGTCAGTCACCTGACCAGTTATTAACAGATAAATGGTCAGGCCAGGAACTAAAAACTCAGAAGCTGAGGCTTCCAGAAGGCCCTGTGTGGAGTAGGAGTGTGTGGGACATTCATGGTTTGTGTTTTAAAAAGGTCACAAGCAGCTCAACTGAACATTGTATTAGTGAGGGACTTGGAAGAAGTCTAGATACAGCTCAGAGAAGTCCTAGGTTTTTGCTTTGTTTTGATTTATTTCCTGACGCTATCAACAGAAACACATAGTTTTGTATAGCATAAAACAAAGTTTTTTTGTTTATTACTGTACAGCTGTGTTTGTGGTTGTTTTCCTGAGATCTGCTCATATAAATGATCTCTTGCCAACCCCAGGCGTGTCACGTGTGCTATAGTCTACTCAGAAAATAATCTATTTTAAATCAGGCTCCACAAACACCAAAAATCGAATTTGTATTTCTAGATTAGTAAGTGTGACTACAGTGCCTCCTACTGCATTTGAACCCAAACATTTTTTCATTATGCTTATTATTAGTCTTGTCTTTTTGCAGCAGTCTGAAATCCTCAAAGGATTTGTGCGACAACCAAATCAACTCTTCTGAATCAGCTCTGTTTTCATTGTAAAGCAGTTCACTTTAACATTAAAAAGTAATCCTGTTTATTGCTTGTGGATCAATAGCCTCACTGATTAACTGATTGATTGTGGCGCATACACAATCCTGTGTTATACCAAATCATTGTGTTCATTGTGTTCTGTCCTTAGCTCAGTCCTCATCACCAGGCTCGATTCAGCTTGTTCAAAGAGATTTTAGAGTTTGATGGAGAACAGAAAAAATAAAAACGCACATGCGGGAAGGGGTGCAAAGCAGATATTCAAACAGAAGTAAAATACATGAACAGTGTTTTCCATTGCACTCAATGAAAGGCAAACTAAAAAAAGAAAGGAAAACTAGAGTCCTTTTGGATCAGTGTGGAACTCACACCCCAGTTCAACTGCAGTCTGCTAAGAGTAGCCCTGGTTGTGGTGCTTTTCTGCTAGAAACAGGATACATCACACAATTCTTGCAACCACCTCTCTGTAATTCTGTTTTGACCAGTGTACATTGACTGAATAAAGGATATAACCTGAATTATAATTAAAGAATAGATAGGTTGATGTACAGTAATTAGCGGAGAACCATAGGGATTCGTTCTAGGATGATTGCTTTTTTAAATTTATATAATCTAAACTCTGGAATAGTTTGTAAACTAGTAACATTTGCAGATGATACAAAATTAGGAGGATTAGAAATGAAATTCAAAACTTAAATTCAACAGAATCTAAATGGATATAACCAGGAAAAGAAAAAGATTCTTCTGGTTTTTCATACTTCGTGTTTTGCTTCTGTCTTGAATGTTTCGTAATCTTTAAAACAAGGAATTGCTGTTTTGGGAGTAGTAAGCATCTTAAAAGCTGTATGTGTGTAAAATATATAAGCAACTGAAGAACTAGAGTTAGAGAGGAGGCTCTGAGCTCAGGTCAATGCTGAGACTTTCATGTTAGATTAGTCTTACCTAGTGGTTGAAGCAGAACTATTTGACAAGAAGACGGTAGTTACCTACCTGTGCTAAAGCCTTTGTTTAAATTTACATTTAGATCTGGGGGAGTTGTCAGTCTACATCTGACAGTTTATTGACAGGTTCATGTTTTTTACCGGTTTTTGGATTAGCAGGCTACCTCATGTGAAACAACATCTACTCCTTTAACTGGCTTTTATTTCCTGTATTGATTTCATGGATTGAAAGGAGCCAAGAGAAGCATTTCTTTTTAGACAATCAGATCTGGGTCTGGTAGAAACAGAATAAAAAATGTGGTCCCTCTATGAATTTAAAAAAGTATATAACTGCTTACTCATGGTATGTGTTGTAGTTCAGGCATCAGGCAAATCAACCTGTTCAATTAATAGTTACATACTTCACCTTCACAAGGAGAAAGTTCTGTTCTCCAGTTTTGCTCTCGTCTAATATGTATGGAGATACAGATGATTCAATAAGGTAAGATTAAACTTGCCAGAAGTAGAGGTCTGAGCAACTTTTCGCACAGGAAAAGTGTATATCAGGTCAATCTTTGCAAAACAAGTCATACCGGATCTTATAATCACTAACAATGACCGAAAGTCATGTTATTTTACCAAAGACATATGAAAAATGGAAAAGACAAATTATTTGCACAGTATCCTCTGAGTTGAATAGGTTAGTAGAGAATGGTATAAGTGTTGTAAAACTGATTAACAAAGCATTGGATTCTAACACTGATTCATAACTTGCCATTCTTAATTATTTCAGAGAATCACCTTTAAAACATGACTACTATACAATAGAAAAACATGACCAGGGGTAATGTATTAAGTAAAGAATAATATGGAATACATCAAACAACAATTTCTTAATTATTTAAGCATTTGCATACAGACTACAGTACCAGGAGATGCATCTAATCAAAATATATTTTATCAGTACATTGTGACATACTGTCCCAGTCAAGGACTTTGTAAATGAAATAAAGCGGAGCAGATCAAACTGTCACGATCGGTATCCCTCCTCTTAAGGGCGCTCCGACCCCTTTCGTATTTTAGTTAATTATGTGCACCTGCCCCCTGTTTTGTCTGTTATTATCAAAGCCCGGCGCTCCTGCTATTCCTCGCTCAGCATTGGGAGATGCCCGGAAGCCCGCCTACTAGCGGGTCCAGGAGAGACGGAATAGGCTTCATCACAACATCCTGACCGTCTGAGACCAGGGCTCGGAGCACCTGGCCTCATTATCCTGTTTTAATCTTCCTGGTTCCCTGTCCCTGTTTCGGATCTCATTCCTGATTTTAACTGTGTTTTGTCTTGGTTATGTTGCACTCCTAAGAAAACTAAGGTGGAGAATAACACATTTCATGACAAAAAGAATACTCCAGAGAAGTACAGTACACTCAGTGGAAAAGTATAAGAACAGAGAACAGGGCAAATAATTTGCTCTTAGCATGCTGTTCTTCATTCAAAGTTTCTGCATGGTGTCCCTTACTTTGATCCTCCTGGTTAATGAAAATAAGCAATATTTCAAATACCAACATCGAAAGAAGGTAGTTAAACTAGAAGGTAGTAAAGGCATGAATGCAATAATGATAACACACCCATGAAACAGCCAGTTTTACTTTGAGTAAGTTTAAGGTACTGTACATAACATTCCTGTTTTAGGCGAGAGAGAAAGAGTCAACAGTATAGCATATGTCATATTATCTCCTTCTGCAGGGGAGCCTGGCAGCAAGAGGGTTAATCCACATACTGTACAGTAGCTGTTCCCACTCTTCTGGGACAGCAGCTCAGAGTCTCACTCTTGCACCCTGCTGGGTGCTGAGTGCTTCGTAGTGAGCATCCTGCTAAGACAACTGTCTGCTGCCCCAGCCTGACATCAGAAGTGTTTATTACACCCTGCCGAGAATTCAGCTCCACATACTTCTCCCCTGCTCTGAGAGGAAGATGCTCATCTGAAAACATCCGTCAAGAATATGAGCTAAATAGTCTTTAATCTCTCATCCAGCTTTGCAATGAATTGCTCCCCTCAAATAAGGTGGTGCTAAACCAGTAGGGTGTTATTTTAACTCTTTAAGCACCCATGGGAAGTGTGAGAATCAAATGAAGCATGCGTCGTAAATGTTTTTGTTTATTTTATTGCAGTAGTATTTACATTGAAAAATAAATGGCACCAAATAAATGGTCCTTTTGGGAACATAGAAGGATTTCAGGTACAATTTACATTTGTGGGGAGTTTACACTTTAAAATGAACATGGGCAGAATTATGTGTGATATGTCATCAGTTACTAATTTTTGTATAATAGTAATCTATGCTATAATGCTATAGTTTGCTTATAGTATCTGTTTAATACATCCCATCTAAATGTATTTTCACCTGAGATCTTGTTAATTTCTTAAAGTAAAAATTTTCTTTTTTAATTTTAATCCACACTGCAATGTATACGTATCTAATATATCTAAAAAATGTTGTTGCATGTGATAAAATTAAGATTTGGCCATGGATATACTGATCCTGATGTCATGTATTGTATGTGTACTGATGTGATGGTTTGAATTTACTTTTAGAAACTAAATTTAGAAACTGGAATGGTGAACTGTAAGATTGCTTTTATGGTTTTTAGTAAAAAATGACAAAAAAAGTCATATCAGCACATGGATTTCAAAATACAATATAAAATATTAATAATACAACAAAACAGGCATTGCAAACCAACACGGGCAATAGTATTGATTGATTGGGGATCAATCTGCCTTGATATAAATGACTGATCATTCACTCAGAAATTACAAACATTTTAATAACATTAGGGTTAAAATATATTGACTTAACAATTCTAATTGTCAACCACATAATTTAAAATGGTCTCATATAATTAATCACATTATATGAAGACACTTTTTGAGTTACTGCTGTGAACTAAATTTCAAATCAAATGTGTTTGGAATACTGTTTGAATTCTTGAGATATCTAATGTGAAAATTGAATTTTTACTCATACAAAAATACTGTAGTTGCCTGGCCAGTTGATGAGCAGTTTGAAAATCCTGCAAGATCCAGCTCACTACTCCCCTGCTGTGAAAGGAAGATGCACATTTAAAAACATCCGTCAAGAATATTATAATGCTAATATAATGCAAATTAGTATTTAATCTTTAATCGGAGAGAGCTGGTCTGGGTTTGTCACTAGTATATCCCATCTTCCTCGACTAGCTAAGCACCAAAAGGTTAACACTCAGTATCAGGAAAGAGAGAGAGCATTGCGTCTAGTTTAGCCACTGTCTAGTGGACAATGACTTGTATAAAGGGACTGGGATAAAGTACAGTCTAAATAAATGGTCCTTAATCTGGGGTGCACTCACCCCTTTGGGTTGTGGGATAAACTTTCTAAGGGTAAAAAGACGTGCCGGATTTTCTTTAGAAGAAATCAGCATAAACACAAATTAAGCACAGCTACGTAAATAATACTACTCTTTTCATCAAACCTATGTATTTATTAATATTACATATTTAAATGATTACTGTAATGTAAAAAACAAATATATTTATAAAATTTAAAAGCTAATAATAATTAAATGCTTCAAATGTTTGTGTAGTGCATAAAGGGAAAGAATCTTAGAACAATTCTTGTTCTGTGAACCATTTTACAGTTACTGTAATTACGAAAGGAATTGATGTGTTCAATTTCTTCAAAGACTTCTTTCAGAAACATAAGATAAAGCTTGTAGTATGTGGATCAGTTTGCAGTGACGTTGCCCCTGTTACGCCAGGCCAAAATTCATGATTTGTTGGGTATGTGAAAAACGAAGTACCTCATATTACGATCATACATTGTGTGTTGCACTTTCATGCACTTGCCACAAAGATTTTGCCTACAAAATTGAAGGGCACTTTGTCTATTGCAGTGAGCGCATTAAATTTGATTAGAGGACATGTTCTAAATCATCTCCTCTCCTGTGCTTCTGTTAACACATTCCGCACACACCCACGCGGTTACGCTTTCCACCCGTTCCGACAAACGCCTTCACATTCCCACGCGCAGCCACTTAAACAGACGCTCACGCCGCAACTAAACTTCCTATCGCCTTTCACTCCCGTTCCGACTTTAACCCTCCTATTTTCCCTTACCGTCCCTCACTATTTCCTACTCTCCCTAGTGCACACACCCATCTTCTTTCGGTTTGAACTTGCCGGTGCCTCCTGGACTCTCGCCTGTTGCTGACCACGTCTCTGCCTTTGCGGTTTGGATTGGTCATCTCGATTGTACTGTCCCAGCCTGGTTTTTGACTTTTGCCTGCCCATCGGTTTTTTGAGTATAAGAACTTGTGCTTTTTTTGGTAACATTTTGTATAAAGACTTCTTGTAACAGCGTGGGGGTATCACCTACTTGAGCACTGCACAGGGTCTTTTTTTTTTTTTTAGCATAACGATTGCTTACTGCTTCTTGCAGAGAAATTGGTGTTATGGATGCTGTACTTCCTTTCCATACACTTTACTTGCTTTCCTGTAGCCAAATGCTAACTGGTATCTTGGAAATGCCAAAACATGTAATTCTGTTTCTCTGTAACCAAGGCAGTAATTTTGTTGATGACTCAAAAATGGGAAGCTTCCTATAATAAAATCTCAATATTTTATTACATTCTGTACAACAAGGGTGGCCAATAAGTGCACTTCACATTACTGTATATATGTAACATACTGGATGTTCATTGACATAAATCATATAGATTCTAATATAAAATATGTATAGTATCTGAAGTATTTGAATGATACTTATAAATCTTAGTAGTGTATCTTAACATTGATAAGACAGAAATTTGGCAAGAGCTGCTATATCTCCAAAGCCTTATATCTGTGCCAATTAACAAGTCAACTATCAAATGTGTCAAAATAATCTAGCATTAACAGACTGTGATTCTTAACAGCATAATGTTTCCTCTATCTTTGGCTTCCATCAAAGACTGGGAGTGAATTCCAAAATAATTAGTACCTTACTTATACACTTTCCAACCAATTTAGTTTCTGAGATATGGAGGTGTTGTAGTCCTGTACAACACATACTGGATATAAACACACTAATGAAAAAAACAGAGACTAAAGAAAATCTGTGTTTAAGAGGTTTGTAAAGGGGGTGAGACAAATCCAAAAGCTGATCTCCCTCATGTGGCCAAAGAAGCTGGGGGTCTGCCCCCCATTTACACAGGATTGGTACCGACACCAATTATACACAGAATAGTCGGTTACAGTTTTACCTTCCACCATAAGAAGTTTGAGAATGAATGGGGAAGGTTTAAAGAGATTCAGATTCAAAGACCAGGAAACAATATCCAGAAAGGGTTTAATGATTCAATCGAAGAAATTAAATACAAAAGAGATTTAAAAATGATAAGATCCAGTTAAAGGAAAGCAGTTTAAGCAACTACAGGCAAAGGTTAAAAATGATAAATAGGCAAAGGACACATACTGTACATGGAGTAAAATAATGTTTTAGGTCTAACATAGTCAAGAATACATACAAACCTAAGGAGTTCACAAACGTTTTCTCGGAAATGTGCATTCCCATATCGGAATTAAATTGATCTAAAATAACGGAGACTCTGAATAGATTCTTGAACAGAGAAGACTATGGGAGGATCCAAGGGTTATAAATCCTCAAAAGCAAGCCCAAGTCATGTCACGCCCTGTACACCTAGAGGGTGCTCTACTTCTGTCCTCTTCCTAGTTCCCTGTAATTATTCATGTCTTTCCTGTGTGCCTTGTTGTGTAGCCTATTTTTTTTGTCTTGCTCCTCCAGTCCAGCCCCCCCCTTCCTCTACTCAATAAAGATTTTTTGCCCCTGGGGAGGGGGTAGCTCTCAGCCGTGGACTCCCAGAGGTTTCCTTTCAGTTAAATGAGGTTTTTCCTCCCCCCAGTGCTGTGCAGCTCTTTTTTGGGCATCAGAAGCTGCCCTTGGAGGTGAGGGGGTACTTCTGTCCTGTTCCTAGTTCCCTATGATTATTCATGACTTTCCAGTGTGTCTTGTTGTGTAGCCTATTTACATACCAACATCATCTGACCCCCTGAGCCTGGGCTAACCTTCGTGTTGCCCCTTTTGCCGCTATGCAAAGGGTCTCTACTGTTCTCCTGGCCATTCCTCAGCATGCCCTTTCTGACATCTGTGACAGTCAATACCTTAATAGACTGCATAAATGCATACAAAAGGCAATCATTTAAAACTGTGGACAAGAGCCCTTTACACAAAGGGCTGTGGGCATTCTGGAAGAGATCCTTGGATCAATTAGCGATTAAAAACCTTAAGTAGATGAGCCGAATTTTCTCATATTTTTGTAATACAGTAAGTAGGAGTTATGTAAGAGGGGAGAGTGCCACTACCTGTCTCCCAGCACCACTTGTAGCAGCAAACTGATTTTACTTAGATGACTTCCAGCCACCCAAGCCCACTCTTGAGTAACATCTGAGATCAGAGGAGATCCAGCTTCAGGGTGATGTAGTTAATAGCTCTAGTCGTAAAAATATTGGTGCAAAAGCACCAGGCAATACAGAAGAAAATAACTTTTGTACCTGCTGTGATTATTGTAATGTTGAATGCAGTATGATTATGATCTTTTCTTGCAATAAAATCTGGAATGTTGGGGAAATCACAACACAATATCACTTTTTTGTTTCTAGAATCAGTGCCTGATTATAATAATACGCCCAACACTATGTAGTGGATTGTGCATCTATTGGCACTCCAAATAACTGTACCTATTGTTTATTTCAATTCATACAAACATACAACTGTATTATTAACAATGTGGCTGCTTAGAAGAGTCATTTTAATCGATTTCAGGACCATGACAGCAACAGATTTTAGAGAAATGTATATCTTACCCCAAAGTATTGGGCAAGTGTTTATAATATATGATTTAATGATGGGAAGATTTTTCATTTTATCTAAGATATCAAGTTTGGCATGCACAAGGTGTAAGACAGCCTGTTTTGTTGAAAAACATGAATGTATAATCACACAAGGTTTGATCAAGCTCTGTCTTGGGCATGCTCAGTTTACTGTGAGCAATCTGCTCTTTCTCAAACCCTGCAGTGATTTCTAACTCATTATTGCTTGAGTTTAAAAAATATTTTCAGCGAAGACATTGATTTGCTCTGTAAACCAAATGCCTGAGTGTTTCAGACTGATTGATTCTAATCATGAAATTATAAAGAAGTAATATGTTGCCAGTATGAAAACCCCATGTTTTTTAATTCCATTATTGTAACAAGATAAATGCTGCTTTGGACAAAATTCAATTTTATGTACAGTATGAATACTGTATAATGTACATGATCCATATGACAATGTTTTCCATTGAGTCAGTAGGGCAATAGGCATCATTGTTTGGCATTTTGTTATTTATTTATTTACTGCATTATTTTAGGCAGGACTATCCTATAGTTTTCACAAAAATGTTCCCAATCCTTGCTGTTGATACAATATCACTTTTCACACTTTAGTATGAAGGCAAACATTTTGGACAAAGTGGTGATTCCTATGAAAACAAAGTAAAAATACTCATTTCATCCCTTTTGAAGAAGTGAATATGGATTTGTTCTGTTTATGTTGTGTGTTGCTGATTGTCCCACATCAAGTGTCCAATGACATTTTCAGACAAAACACAGCAAACACCTCAAGGATGAGGTGGACAAGGCAGAAACTACCAAATGGGTCATAGTGAGGTATGGAAAACAAAGCAGATTGCCAGGTGTCACAGTGCAAAGTCCCTCTATCCTTTTATCCTTTGTCTTTCTTCTCTGTCCCTCTGTCTAAGATGTGAAGTGTGGTCTCTGACTGTGTAATTTATGGGTGTCCAGGCAAACAGTGTGTGAATCTGTGATGACGGTCTTAGACTGTTTGCACTAGAAGGAAAGGAAAACCTTAAAATGAGAGGGAAGCAGATATAAAAGTGAGGAAAAACATAACTCATAAAAGAACTAACCACTACACATCAGGCCGCAGCCCCTCTCCCATTTTTACCACTTCATGATACTTGTCAGTATTTAAACATCTGATAACTGTTACTGAGTTAACGTGTTTGTTATGTCAGAGTATGTCAGCAGCATTCATAGTTGCTACGTGGAAGTGTTCTCTTAATGCCATCCTCCTGCATCCCTTGCACATGAGTAAATGAGTTTGGGTTGATCACTGGTGCTCCTGTCAGCTCATGGCACTATTGATAGTGGTACGACTCACACAAGTTGCTTCGCGTTCCCAGAGTGTGTTCCCTGTCTCCTTTACTGAGTTTTGTAACCATTTGTTGGTTGAAACCAGCAAGATTTTTGCACATGCTCACACCCTTTGTATATGCAAACCTGCACGTCCAAATGTCTTAACACCTTATCTGCATAATTAATGCATAAAGATGAAAATGCATGCAGGGCTTCAAAGCTGTTTCACTATAGACTTATGTATTCTCATTAATTTTACCGTGAATAATATTATACACTTTCTTCAGCTGTATTGTTAAAATAAGGTGCATGACAGTGCCAGCACACAGAGAAGCAACCCTAGCCCACAAAGTTGAAAGCAATCTCTCTTTTGATGCCTATTAAATAGCTCTGCAGATGAAACTCTATATTCCGCCTGGAAATGATTTGAGCTCCCCCTGATTGGATGTTGTCATGGGCGCTCGCCTTTACCTCTGTCATTCCTCTTTCCCCAGCCACAATACATTACACACACACTATTCCTCATTCCGCGCTGCCCAAGATGCAAATTTCCCTGCTCTTGTTTATATTAGCTTTTCAAATATATGGAAATTCAAATATCTTGGGGAAAATGTCAAAGATAGAAATAGTCTTCTGTTCTACCATTATTTCTACTTTTAAAAAAAAATGTTGTTTTGTTTGAAAAAAAAAAGGAGAGATGAATGAGTGATCTCCACTGTAGACCAAAGACGATTTTCTAAAGTTCAGTTTGAAACAATGATTTTATCACAGGAGACTCATTATGATGCACTCCATACAAGTTGCTTTGATTTAATGTGTAGTGCAGACTCTTACACTGAAAAGGATTAGTTCATTTAATTTAGAAGTATAAATATTTCTTATTGCCCTCTGATAGTTATATTGAATTCACTGTTCCTTCTTCATCAACATCTTCAGTTCAAAAACAGATTATGATCTCTACCGTTTCTCCAGTTTATGCAAACACACAAGTAATAAATCTTTAAAAGGGAAGGAATGTGAAGGGAATTCATATCCGTAGATATCATTTGAAACTGATATTGCCACAATGTTCTAATTCATTGCTTTAACTACTGTATGTTAAGTTTTAAGGAACTACAGTATTGTGTTTACTGTATATAGTGTACCAGGAATAAAAAATGGGAGTTATTAACTGAAGTTCAGGAAGCATAAGAACAACTGGTCAATCTCACACAGCTGTTCCTAATCAAATTCATTATGGGAATTAGCTATATATATTGAACACAAGCGCCTCCCCTCTCAGCATCGCTCGTCAACCCCTTCTCCACCTCACAGGTGCCCCTTGATTCACTCCTCTCTGAATGGGATTCAAGCCTCATCATCCTGTGGCCAGGAGGCTGCCCATTAATCAAATAGGTCAAGCCAAACCTATCTCACCAAATATTCCAAGCATTCACATTTAATCATTTAATTATTGGATGCTGTTGTTATTAATGAAATTTTAGTAAAAAAAAATGAAAAACAAACTTTCACATCTGGAAGTGTCATGTAACAGGATTGTTCAGGGAAAAGCTCAATGGGCCGCAGTCAATGTTTCTTTGGAAAGTTAACGGCAGTCTTGTGTTTTGATCTGTTCATTTGGAAAAGAAGAGAGAGGTTTCAGACAGATACTTTGAAGATATGAGGAACATTTGAAAGATATCTGGATTTTTAGCCAATAAAAGAAGATATCCATTCCAGATATGTCAGATCTACCTGGAAGGTTTTCTGTCATCACAAGGATGAATATTCAGGTAAGTCTGAATATTCAGAAATGGATGACAGGTGTTTAAGGTGATAAGTGTATCCTCTGATTCATCATGCTCTGATTTATACATGCTGATATGTGTGTATAAATAGGGGAATTTAAATAGGGAAAATCCAACTTTAATAATAGGTGAGTGAAAGCAGAAATGGCAGTGAATTATGAAACCATTGATCAAGATAACCAGATAATCGGTGTGTATACATTGCACATTGCAAAAATGTGAGAAGATTATATACAATATAAACAATTGCAAAACAAGAATATCTGTGTTCCTGATCAGGGTTGTAACCTGGTAAAGTACAATGTTGGCGAAGAGCCATAGATCCGCCATTTTAAATTTATGTATAGAGGTTGTCAAACTTAAAATATATAAAGGACCTATGTTGCTTATTACAGCAAAAAATCATTTCTTCTTCATGACAATGCTCAATGACATCTTCACTCCTTCACTCCTTGTGCAGGACCAGTGGCAATCAGCCCTGTGTTGACCAAGCAAATTGTTGTAAGCTCTCTGACTGTGTCTGTTTCCAAAGCAAACCTCTTGCATAGAGGGAAAAGAACAATAGGATAATAGAAATGAGAAATAATAGGAATAAAATAAGAAAATAGGAATGAAGGAAAAATGATTTTTTGTTAATATTGATATCCAAATTGGAAATGTTGCTAAGATCTGAGGCATATCTTTCTTGGAGTATTCTTGACATTGACGGAGCTCCATTCCAACTTTGCAGGATGTCAAAGTGCTGCCAGACATCTTTAGGGATGTTAAAGTAGATCTGCTACTTGTAAGGACTTTGGTAGTGGTGGACTCTTGAGGCAGTGACAGATTTGCCTTGGGGATAAATGTGGCTCAGGGACAGGTTCTCACTACACCGCTTTTTTGAGGTATTCTCTTACAGTGTTATTCTCATTGTTTAGAACCTTACCACGCTATTTTGGAGTATTTTGGATTTAACAAGGCAAACTAACATAAGAAAATAAAAAATGTATAAATTGTAGGAGGTTGTTCAAATCATCTGTTCTATTTTGTAGTGCTCAGCCATTTTATCAGAGGCTATCTAGCCATTTCTTAAAAGAAGCCAGGATATCAGCTTTCAGCAACATGATCCATAAAACTACAACCCTTTGTGCAAAAAGTATCTTCTGATTAAGTTTCAAATACACTTTCATATAAAAATAAGTTTTTGAAAATAATTCACTGGGTTCAGATTTTACCTACATTTATGTATGGAAGTAAAACAAGTAAGTGTTCTTGTGTGCATGCGTAAGCATTAATGGCACCCTAGTGCATTTGAAAATTAGTGCAGAATATAAAGGCTGTAATGACAACATAACAATATCCCACCTCAAGGGTCTCATTTAAACAGGTGACTTGCACTGCGAAACACAGAAGCATGTGAAATAGCTTCTATTGTGGCAGCAAAGGCATAGTACGGGAACTGTCAGGCAGGAACGGGTGAAACAGAAATGAGAGAGATGGTAGGCGGCACAACATCAGTGAAAGAGAGCTACAAATCACACACTAGGTCGTGGGGAAAGGGGCTGCACGGAAATCATTTGCCTTTCCTATTTGTGACTTCCAATCGAATTTCAACATTACAGGAGAAAATTCCATTACCGGTGTGACTCATTGGGAATTATAGCAGTGCATGATTTGAAGAGCTCAGGTCTCCGAGGTGTTTGAGGATTGTCATGTGCATTCAGCGAATGAAGTGCTGTCTTTAGCATCTATATAATGATGTTGATGAGGAAGAGTACGAAAACTTTTTATGGCCCTGTAAGTTGCTTTCTGTGCTCAGCTCTCATTTATCTAAAAATAGCAATGAAAGAATTAGCAAGACAGCACCAGCTTTTTATCAGAAAATTATACTTGCATGGCTGTTTTAGAAATTTCAACAACCAACGATTCAAGATGACCATATGGTGAGTAGTGTAGGTACAGAATATACAAACAGGTTTGAATAAATATTTTAATAATGAATATAAGCATTTTAGATATAATTAATATATCATTATTGATTACATGTGGTGTTGTCTACAATATATAAAACTGTCTGTATCTTTGCATCTCTGAATCTCATTGACAAATTTCTGGTACTTCTGAGTGCTGAGATTTTCAAAGTCAGGTGCATCGCAACAAGCAGATGCATGAAAAGAAGAACAATGATAATTGATTACAATGGAAGACAAGGCACAGCTTTCCTTTTCTCTAATATCCCTGATGCACAAAGCCTTTGGAAGTATTGGGTTAAGATGCTTTCATCAGAAATCCAAATGTTTGCATCACCTTTTGAAATCATGACATTCATTAGTCAAACACTATGTTTTGTGTTTAGGAAAACCCTCTTCTTCTATTTATCTACTTATAAACACATTAGGCTTCATTTACATTCAAGTAATCAGGATGTTAGTCCTCATACACTGTAGAAGTTCCAAAAGATGTTGTATGTGTATCTAAGCTTTCCTTTTACATACCATATTGTCCCATTACCTTTAATATATTCATACGTTTTTATATAGAGTGATGCTGTACTTGTGTATTTGTACTAGATAATGGAAGATAAACCAACCAGTGTTTTCCCTTAGGAATTCAAGAGATTCAAGATTCTTAGTCATGAGTAAAGAATAAAAATGAACTGTTTGGACTACAATGTGCTAAACAGCTGAGAATTAAACAAGATCTAGAAATTAACCTGTTTTCCTCCCTACACCACATAGTCTAAACTGTCTATTGATACCATTGGTCATCCATAGACAGAAAATATAAAGAATATAAAGTTATATGTTTCTTTATTAGTTTTATTATCCTTTGTTTATTTATCCCATCTTTTGTAAATTTGCATTCAGGAGCATAATTAAGAAAATTAATAAAATGTAAGTGTTTATTCTTTCTGATGTTACTACCATATTTCTGATACAAAGTCATGCAGCAAAATGTATGTTCTCTGCAAAGAAAACAACTGGTAACAGCATTGTTGTTACTGCAAACATAACTAAATGAAGTGTAATAAAGATTTTCTTTTTCATTCTTTCTCTTCCCATGACTCCTTAGATGCCTAGTGAAATGCTTTCATTACTTTGTGGTGTTCTTATTAATACAATTACAGTAGTCCCTTTTCACTATACTGAATGTATGGGACCTTCCTTTTTTCTTACAAGAAGTGTGATAATGACTGCATTATTTTAATATTCAGCATTATTACGTGATTTAAATTGGTAGCAGCATTGCCAAAGTATTATGGCTGAAAAAACCCAAGGAGGTAGCATGAAAATTCACAAGAGCAATAGATTTTAAATTCACTGGAATAGAGAACACAAGTGCAACATAATGATGAACCACATTTGGGAGAAAGCAGAATCTGATTAGAATGGTTATTCCCATTCTCATACTGTATAAGCAGGAATTTACAAAATAACTGTAGGTACTGTATGCAGTTGAAGTACCTGGTGGCTCAAACCAATCCTTTATTGAAACTTCAAGGCTGAATTCCACTGATGTCTCAGGACAATACTTTTTTTTGTCGTTTTCCATCTGCCTTTTCACATTTCTGTATAAATGAAAACATTGCAATCCAGAGCACAGCATTTTGGAAAAGAGACAAATGAATGAGTAGCACCGACATTGCCATTATATCCTATGAATAGTAAAAATTATCAAATTAAAATTATTTGAACTCTGTTTGCTAGGCTGTTTAACCATGTTTTTTTTGGTAAGAGGCTATTAAATAAGTTCTATTTTTATAGAACGATAAAAGAGAAAACAAAATAATGGGGTGATTACTGCTGACGAATTACCTGCCTTTCTTGCCTTGGAGCAGGTTTACTCACTCAAAAATGAACCTGATGCGATAAGGGGTTTGTGTTCGCCTGCAACTAATGGGATTCCACTTGCCTAAGGCTTTAGTGTGTTCACGCAGTAAAATAAGCCACAGTGGCTAAAACACAAATATAAATTATCTTTAGAATCATTACCAATTCCCAAATCACTGTATCTTTCACAATTACTTATAATCACAACAGGTTCTAATAATCGGCATGATGAATTAATTAGTTGTAGGATTTATTATAAATTAATGATTACTCCATATCAGTCCAACATCTGCTTAGTTTGCTATTGTAATTCACTTAATGACACACAACGGCATTTTTAAAAAGTGTAGCTCACTCAGTAGTAGGGGTTCAGGAGTGTCTTGGTTTTTCTTAATGCCTCTTTGGTTTCTGGGTGTTTTACTTTTTTATTATGACAGTTATGATGTTTTCTGTTACCTTATACCTGTTATCTTATAAGTCTATTTTTTTTAAATGACAATACATCCATCCGTTTTCTAAAAGCTTTATCCAATTAAGGGTCACAAGGGAGTCGGAGCCTATTGAGGAATCCAGAATAAATGTTTTTTTTTAACACTTTATCTCCTAAAGATCAAGTTGCATATTATTAACCTGTCAGCAGGAAACACATAGCAAGTGCTGTCCGTTCATGATTACACATAACATCTATGCAAAACTTGTTACATCCTGTTTTGTGAATGCTGAGTTCTGGGAAAGTGCCATATAAAGAGGTGTTTTTCTGTTAGACCAGCATAAGAATGGAAAATACTGAGTCGACAGTTAGTATGATGTATGTGCTAATAATTTGTTTGTTACACTGTATAAAAAGACTAACTTTATAACCGTATGGAGAGACTGGCTGTGGCAAGCTACTCTCCCGCTTGCATGCGTAATAAATGACTCTTCTTTCACCAACATCAGGACTCTCTCATTTTATATGACACTACACTATCCTGGCAAGCAATAGGCGCAAGACACACCCTGGATAGAATACCAGGTCATGACAAAGCAAACACACAGACACAAGATACTGAAATAACATTTAGTTTATATGACTACATACAAATAATAATAAAGCTGAATTGCCTTCTCTTATTCTTATGTTATGAAAGTACTATACTTATTTTAATCATGTAAGCCATTATTATATAATAATCTGAATCCATTTATAGATTATCCATTCTTCTTATATTGTTCATCACGGAATAATATCCTACTGTATGGATATATAATTGACCAAATACAGATAATACATTTCACCGCCTTGTTTTTTTTAAAATAAAACATAAGATTTCATTAGAAGCCTTTAGCAAAAATCACATTTTTTAATACAGAGCTAACTTTAACAGAATGATAGAATCTTGTGATCGAATCTTGTGAGAGACTGAACCACATCATCATAATATATATATATACATAAACACACATACATCTTAGAAGTTTTAAACCAAGAAAAAGACAGAAGTGTAGAAAAGGTGAGAATGGTCTTATGAGTCTCAAACATTTTCAGAAAAACAATTTCATAATATATGCAGAGTAATTACAAGGAAAAGACTGGAAGGCACATGAAAAGATTTATATTGATTTGTGAAAGGACCTGACAGCTTGCTTGAAATGCTTTTGGTTAAAGAATTCAATTTTCTCTGGAATTCTAATTGCACCATTGACAGCAAACCATTGTTTTCCATACCAAGCACTCTAATATTATGCACTGGAGCTGCGCTGTAAAGAAAGGCAATTGGAATGCAAACAGGGATTTACCTGCTCATGGAACAGCAGAAGTGTAATTCAAAAACAATCACATTACAAAGAGAGAGCTCGAGAGATAGACAGCTGTTTTGTGTCTTGTGCCAGTAAATCTTTTTAAAAATCCACCTCGTCTTAGGTGAAAGATTCACACGCACAGAAAGGAAAGGAAGCGTCTGCTGCCTCATTGCTCTGACTCTGTGCTGTTGTTTGTTGAACAAGTGCTAACTATCTCTATACCTGACACTCAAAGGATAACATCCTTATACTGTATGTGTGTTAAGATGATAAAGAGAAGGTTTCATTCACACAAAGAACATGCCAGTGGAAGAGCATTAACTGGTGAATTGTGTAAGAATTCAAAACTACTAGGCAAAATGAATTACAATTATTTTTGATTCATGAGATACAGTATCTAAATATTCATTATTAGATATTATAGACAATGAATATTAATTAACATTATCACCTATTTCACAATGCAGGAAAGCGGGTGTATATAAAGAGATTCTAATTCTGCCCTTTGTGTATTATAAAGTCAATGTTTGACAGCAATGGGCATATATTTCACCCTAATTAGGACTCATACAGGACTCTTGTAAGATACATATTTACTTGTAAGATACATATATACAAAGAACTGAATCATACACACAGCAGTATTGCAAAGTCACTGATAGAAAACTAATTTGTAGTTATAACATTTTAATACTTTCCTAACAATGAAGCAATCATCTTCAAAAATCCACTAAGAAGGTTTTTCTCTTGGAATAAAGGCAGTTCCAGTTGTCTGGGATAGTACTCTAAATCAGATGATGGATTTTCCCTTGAGTCTTAAAGTCAATGAATAGACTCCATTTGGGTTGGGGGAGATTATAATTTGTAACTAGATAACAAAAGATCAGCTGGCCTCACTACGTCACTCAGCACATCCTCTCAGTCTGTAAGAATCAGCCATTTATAAAACTACCAATGGGGTGAGGTCACAGAAACTTTTGTAAACCACTTGTCACCTCTTTTGATATATTACACTGTTCCCTAGAGTACCACGAAATAGTCTGTTGAATCTTTTTCTGGCAAGCATTTTGGATAGCTACAGTACCAATGATATGTTTTTACTTTTTTTAAATGCATCTGGATAGGTTGTTTTACTCTTTATTTTTGTTAAAGAAAATAACCTTTCTTTGTGTTGCTACAACACACATTCTTTCTCCAACAGCTCAGACTTTGCATGTTGAGACATTCTGCATTTGTCAATTTTAGCCACTTCAGTCTGAGAGCCTCTGGCATGAGCCACTTCTGTATAATCATGGTCGGTTGTTACATATTTTTAAAATTATATTGAGTTTTACTTTATTCCTTGCATGTGCTTGGCCACTTCTTTGACAGCTTTTTTCCAAACATAGCTTACGCATTTTTCTTTCTCTACACCCTTTGAAATACTTCAGACATACAGTATATGGAAATTCCATATAAGTATACTGGAGAATTCAATATTCATTTTCTTCCATTTCTAAATGGATTTTCTATTCTAGAATGCAATCTATTCCAACGGTGTAAGAGGGGAAAAGAATCATAGAATTAAATCAAGCCAAGTGAATGTAGTAAATACTGTATATCCAAGTGAATTTGTTTTAATTAGGGAGACACAAAACAGAAGAGAATGGGAAAATTAGTCTGAAGGACACTTACAAACAAAAGGAGACCATTCAGCCTGTCTAACCTGTTTACTATTTAATAGCTAAGTCATCTGTTACGTCCCAGTGTGGTCCATGTGTTTGTTTTGATGTTATGTTCCACACTTCCTGACTTTGGTTGTTCTCCCTCCCCATTGGTTCATTAATTCATCCAACTTGCTGTGTGGCATCATCCTCAATCAACTCTTGACCAATCAGAACTCAGCTTATTCAGTATTTAACTTGGAGGTTTTCAGAATGAAGGGCCTCTCGCTTGACTTCGGTTCTGCTCGGCTCTGCTTCGTTTATCTCTGTTTCGTTTGTTTCGCTTCATTAGTGTTTTCATATAGCTTCGGCTTTGTTGGTTTGTGTTTGTCTCCTTGTACTTTCGTTTATTTGTGTTATCCTTTACTTCGCCATTACCTTGCCCAAACGTGTTACATCAACCTCTGTGTTCTTTTGTACCTTGTACCTTGTGTCCACTCTCGTTTTCCCTTATTTGTATTCGTAGTTCACTTGTGTATTTGTGTGAACATTTGTGTAAAGGGTTAGTTTAGGTTGTCGTGTACATTCAGCACACGTAGTTGGTCTCTGTATTAGTAACACTAGTTAAGGATGGGTGAGTGCCTTTTGTCTTGTATGGTTTTTGGGTAGTTAGTGAAGCGTTAGAAGACGCCGAAGACAGAGTGTTTCAGGTTTTGTTTTTGTAGTTAGGTCAGCTTTCCCTCACTTTATTAGCCAGCTCCATTTTGTTTGTTATTTTCTTTTCTTTGGCACCACTCTAGATCCCTTTCCCTGTGTGTTATTGTGTCCTAATTACGTACCAGTCACTTTATTCACTTTAAAATAAATCACTTTTGCACCAAAACGTGTTGTCACGCTTCCTAAGTCCCTCACCAGAAACCCACCTGCATCCAAAACCATCCTAGATGTTACACCCCTTTACCCCTAGACACCTGGGGTCGTAACATCATCAAAGGATTTTATCTGTTTCTTGAAAGAAGCTGTTTTATCAGTGTCAAAAACAAGGCTGGATAGTTTGTTCCATACTTCCACATCTCTACATCTCTCTGGGGTTAATCAAGTGCCTCCTGTTCTCAATTTGAAATTCACTTTGCATGCATTTTCCATTGTGTCCTCTGGTTTGCTTTATTCATTTATTTTGAAGAAGTCCTCTGGGTTGATTCTGTCAAAGCCCTTGAGGAGTTTGAGAACTTTTAATCTTCTCCCATCAAGATTTATTCCATGCTGAAAAGAAAGGAAACACAACATTTTGGCTGTGGAGCCTTCTTCAGGTGTGAATAAACCTTAAATTCTTTGTTAACAGCCTACACATGCTGACGCAGCTCCCTACTTAAACTTCTCTGTTCAAGACCAAAAGTTTCACTTCCTTCAGATTCTCAGTGTACATTCCCTTAAGCCCCAAAATGTGTTTTTTCTTGGCTACATGCTGTGCTGACCACAATATTTTAAATGATGCCTTGCTACTGCATTATACTATTTTATTATAGCATCTTTTGATTTTAAATATGACACTTTACTTACTTTACTTCCAGCACTGCCTCCTGAAAGGAAGGCATGTCCACTGGATTCAGGAGATCCTTCCACTTGTCAATGATATCCCAACAATGAACGTTTCCCTGCCCTTGCTGAGAAACGCCTGGGTGATGGTTCGCCCCTCCTGGGATCATGATCTTGTGGTGATGGAGAGTACCTCTACTATTATACTCTATTTTTCATTGCTATAGTGTTTTATTTCTCTCATTATAGATGCATCCTTAAACTTGTTTCTTTAAATGTGGTTGTGGTAGCACCTAAAACTGTACATTATTCGACATCAGATCAGAGAATTAAATCCCTTCCAGCGAGGTCAGTTCCTAGATTCAGTATCCTATAAATGTCTGTATGGAATGCAAAATACAAAACTTGCCAGGATTGTACAGAAAAGGATGATACAAGGGCATTTGAGTCAATGGACAAGTCAAAGTCAGTGAATGACAAAAAATGACACTCTCTAGCCTTTCTAACCTTGAAATAGCTCTTTAGTTGGAGAGTCCTCTGGTCATCATCAGCTAAAGCACATGGCCTCCCTGGAGGAGCAGCTCATACAGCTCTACAGGACTCAGCATTACACCCAAGGTGACAATTACTTTGAGCAGCTCCTTTAAATGCTCTTAATACCATTGTTCTTCAGCTCTCCGTGACTTTATAGCTACGTTGTGAAATTCCCCATCTAACAGGAGGGTAGTTTTCATCATCCCAACCTGCAATGGATAAACCATTTAGTCTGTCACGGTAATCAGTGTTCAAATTTATAGCCTTATAAAGCACATATTGGCCATATTGAAATATTAGTCAAATATCAAATGCATAAAAACTGCCCTTGGTGCAGGTGAGGCATATTTTTCCTGTCTCACACCCTTCATTTTACCCAGATGCAAACAAATTCATTTTATCATATTTCTGTTTTTTATGTAGGAATTATAACACAATGTTAAATGTACATTAGAAAACTATTGTGTTTGTCCCTTAAAATTGTAGTTTGGGTGTACTGTTATATCAATATACTATAGTACTACAAATGAACAGTACACTGTTTGTTTATTGACTTATTGAATCACTGAGTAATTTCTTCAAAATCTTATTTTAATAATTAAAAAATCAAATTAATTTTAAAAACTCTATTTTTTAATATAATATATTACCAACTGCAATGTAATTGTTTAATTTTAAAAATCGGATTTCTGTGCATTTTTGTCTGCAAGCAGTTTTGAGTGAAAGTGCAGTACATGACTGGATTATCAATCAATACAAACAGAATTATTATGTCGTTCCCCATATTTGTACTGCCAGATCTGTAATAATTTACTTTCAGACATTCAAAATACCTGGCCATGCTGATGAAGCTAAATCTCAGTGATCTGTGCAAAAATAGCTAAACAAGATTAGAATTTTCTTTAGAAATTAGCAAAATTAGTTTTTTCTATTTTTCTTTATTAATTAGGCTTATGATATAAACATACAAACTTTCTTAAACACATTTACAGTATCAGCAGCTCCTACCAGTACCAGTACCAGTACCACTGGGTAGAATGCATAGTGACTTTGTTCAAGCACTGAAGCTGTTTCCATGGCTTGCAGCCTCCCCTGCATGTAGCAGTGAGAAATATCATTGGCGGTACAGACATAGGAATGATGTTCAACTATCCTGTGTGTCTGTCACTAAGCACAGGATGAACACACTTGTCAGGCATTCTCAAGCATGTTGTTATGAATCCTTAGGATTTTCAAAATATTTAATAGACCTGAGGCGGGTAAGTCTGGGGGTGGAGTAAATTAAATAGAAAGTAGAGTAATGGGGATGAAGCAATTAATGGGACTAAAAAAAATTAGGGACCTAAAATTAGACTAACGAGACATTTATTGCAGCAGCAGGTTTGCATTAATGACCCTTCTGAGGATCCAGCCACTAAAGGCTTTCACTATAATTAGTACACTAATGATTAGAAATGACATCATTCCAGACAACTCGCTGCTTGTTTTGGCTCAAATTCAAAGCCTAAACTTCTTTGACGGAGAAACATAAAAGCTCTCAATATGACTGCTTTGCCTCTCTGCGTTTTACCTCTATTTTCAGCTGCTTCTCCTCAGCACTGGCTTCAGGCCAGTGCTACACAAGTCCCCATATTTTTAAAGGAGGCCTCTGGGACACTGTGTTCGAAGCAGTAGTTTGTCAGCACTAACTTGGTTGGGTAGCACTATAAATGAAATAAGAGGCCTAGAAGACCAAAGCCCAACCCTCCAGTTCTCAAACCCTCTTAAACACAACTGGAAAATTAAGATTTATTAGATTACTATGCTGAAACAAACACTGCCATGGTTACTGAAAAGGGCCACTTTTCACATCCACATTTATCTTGGGGATTTCTCGGCCCACACATACACTAGCCTAACAAAAAAACAGATCTGTGCTATATTACAATGGGCAGCTGTAACATAAGGAATTCTTACCTGACAAAACACCAAGCATAAAAAAGGGAAAATCCAAACATCTGCGCTGATAGTCAGGCCCGATTGAGATTGTGATATATCTTACACATCGAAGAACTGTGGGAAGATTGTAAAATGTAAAGCTTCTGGGGGGGACTAATTTTAAATCAGAGTTTAATTACCTCTAGATTCCTTTCAATTTTAAAATGTAGCCACTTACAAAGAGGATATACTGTACCTGCCATAAGGGCCAAGAACCGAGCATTTTGAAAGGCCTTTCTCAGGTGAGAAACCCCGAACTCCAAGGGAACACATGGCTGGCACACCCCTTGCCAGTCCGGAATGACTGAGCCCCATCTGTATTTTAATGGACCCGTGTGTCCAATCAAAAGATGGTGCCACGATCGTCATCCCTTCTCTAGAGGGCACTCGGACCCTTTTTTGTATTATTACATTCGCCTGCCCCTTGCTCCGTGTGTATTATTTAAACCCTGTGCCTCCGAAACTCTGGGCTCAGCATTGGAAGATGGATGCCACAAGGTCTGCCTATCCCCCGGGCTCACTAGTAGCGCGAGGGCTGGTCTTATTCCCCTGCGTCCTGACCTTCTGTGTCCGGGGCTCAGAGCACCCGGTTCCGTTACGTTTTTAACTTCCTTGTTCCTGATTCCTCCTCCCCATTCCTGTCTTTGTTTGGATGGATGTCCTGGGTATGGACTTTTGGACTGCTTCCTGGTTTCCCCTTCCGGATTGTTTTGGACTTGTTTGCCTGCGCCACAACCCCCAAGCACCGGAACATTGCCGTCACGCTCCCTGTCAGTCACCCCGTCCTGATCCTGCCATGTTTCCCTGTTACCCTTCTCCAGTCTCTTCCGGATTTTACTGTCTGCATAGGGTCCTAAATACGCCCTACACAGGAGTCCGAACCAGCTCCCACTAGAGACGTCTCTTTCCCCTTTCCCAGATTGATCTATCACTTTACCAAAGATTTTATCGCTTTACCAAAGACAACAAAAAAAACAACAAGAAGACAGTTCTCTTTGTAGAGTTATGTTTGTTCGGATGTGGATTCTGTATAATTGTTTCATTATTTCAAGGGTTTGAAAGAGCTCTTTCACCCTTGCTAGTTTTCAAGGTGCTGAAACAAGAAGCCTTTCCGATCCATTGGATTTTTTGCCTTCCTTGTTCTGTCTATGGGTCAGGTAGCCTTGACACCATTTCCTCTTTGTTATGTAAAAAACAAGATTCCCTTCCCATTCTGTTCTCCTTCAAAGGAGCTTGCTTCTTTGTTTCAATTCACATAGCAATAGGAGTACTATTGCTATGTACTCCTGCTGTGCTTGCCACCATTTTTTGCCTTTATCATCTGTTTTCTTTCTGGTTTAAAGGAAAAACAAGAGAATAAGAAACAAAGAAACACTGGGCTTCTGTGTGCTGAGCAGCACGGCAGTGCCTATCGCAGGCTTTTGCTTGCACTTACTACCTTCTTGTTTTCTCTGGACATGTAGCTCCATGCTCGAACCATGCATGCACTCCATATCTTAGTGCACCTCCATTCGTTATATATTGTTTCTCACAATGAACCTCATATGTTATCCCCAATGCATCTCTGTCCTCTGTGGTGCCTTCTTTCAACCCCTATGTATATCGATTTCCATGCACCTACAGTACATACTGTACACTCAGTTTGAGTTTGAGTTAATAATAATAATAATAATAATTGCTTACACTTATATAGCGCTTTTCTGGACACTCCACTCAAAGCGCTTTACAGGTAATGGGGACTCCCCTCCACCACCACCAATGTGCAGCATCCACCTGGATGATGCGACGGCAGCCATAGTGCGCCAGAACGCTCACCACACATCAGCTATCAGTGGGGAGGAGAGCAGAGTAATGTAGCCAATTCATAGAGGGGGATTATTAGGAGGCCATGATTAGTAAAGGCCAAAGTGCTATGTTTAGTGCTATGTAAAGTTTCTCTAATGATCCCACACCTCTCTTTTGTGTTCTGATCACTAACTTGTGGTGGCTTCCAGTGAAATGGGAAAAAGACTTCTGCGCCTCCTTGTTGAGTTCATGGCAGCAGTTATGCTCAAGCACTATACTCTGGGTAGGAGTCTTTCAGTTATTATAGCAGGATGCTGCTAGCATTAACAAAGGCCCAAATACCAGATAGTGAAGAGGTGCCCCTTTAGTTGCTCCTATCATGCTATGTATAATATTCTCTCACAAGTGAACAAGGACGTTTCTAGCAACTCACGAATCTGTCTGTTAGGACCCCTGCAGTTGGGGACTAGAAATTATAATCTTCTAACAGCCAAGAATCCATAGCACTAAGATTCACAGGAGTCAGACCTTCCCTTGTTCAAAAAAGCAGGCATCTATCTCAGCAACCTGCTCTGAGGCCCCAACTCCTCCAGGACTAATCCCTTTAAATCTCACAACACTGTCCATGAGCAATCCCGTGCCACATTTACCTGAGTGCTCACAAACAGGCAAATAAATATGTTTTAGCGCATACTTTCTATCTGAAACCACCTCCATTTGCATGCATTGTGTCAATAATAGCTCATGCTCCTTCTCCTATCTCCACTCTTCCTGGGGAGAAACAGGAGAGCAGATGATAGTTCTGCTTGTTGCATCCCATTAGCATCAGAGAACATGGTTGATAGAATTGCAGGAGCTTTTGGATAACCAGTGTGTTACCCAAATTTCAGAATGTGTAATTTTAGTCTCTAAACAGGAATGTTTATCCATTCCATGTTAGTTGCCAGCCATTGTTGCTAAAATCCAAGCTCTATTCTTCTAAAAGACGACTCTTCCAGCAGTGGTGCCTTAACCATAGTGTGGATCCAGTCCACTGTCGTGGATGAGGGACAGTCACAAAGCACCTTGAAGAATGAGAATGTCCAGTCTGTTGTTGTACAAAGTTTGTGTTACTATGTGTTATATCAGAAAAGTGTTTTGTGTCAGGCAGTGGATGATTTTGCAATGTTTTTTTTAAGTAGGTGTTGTGAGCATGGGGTTAAGAAATGTGATTGTAGTGCTGTATCATTCCACCCATTCCACCTGCTGAGTCTTTTTTAGTGGCATGTCAGTTTGTTTCTGAGCCGAAGGACGAGCCTGCTGTGTTTAGCGGGGAAGTTGCTGTCAGAGTGGAGAACAATGAGTGAGAGTCTCCAGCAGAAACATGTGAGTCATCATCAAAGAAAATGCTACTAATGGAAAGAAAGTGCATATCTTGAAAGAATTATATATCAAATGATATGAAAAAAGTTACATTTGCCACACCTATTTAAAGACACAGCATACATTTGTATTATGTAGCTAAGTCATGTATAGATCTAGTAGGGTTGCCAATGTGAGCAACCTGCTAAGCTGGCATTGAATCTGCTCAAACAGTGATACACCTCAGTATTGTTGTAGTCTATTCTTCTTTCTCCCACCATTTTCCTAAGATCTTTGATGCACTCTATGAGATTTTGTCCCACAGTGTAATTTTTGAATATGAAGCAACCATAATTGTTGTTAAAATGGTAAAATAATTTTTTTAATAGTTTTTTGTGAATTGTCTGCAGAGCAAATAAATCTGGAGCAGTGCAATATTTTTCTAATCATTTTTCATACGTTCAAAATTACAAATTTTTAACAATGAATTCGCTCAATCAATGTGCAGTTAAGTAGTCTACAAGTTCAGAGGAAAAAAGTTTTCCTCCGCACTGCCCATGGCATAACTTCCCAGTCAGTTCTTTATTTGCTCTGCTTTCTGGAACAATTACTTTAGTCCTTTACTGCTATTTGTTGGCATTTTGTGTTAAAATCCTTCAGCCTTGCCAACATATAAATTGGAAAGAGCAGAGAAAAGGACTAAACTTCATCACTGTGATGTGATGGTTGAATGTACTGGAGCAGTTAGAAATTGTAACAGTAAATTGCAACAGTGCATTTATAGCAACTAGGAATATATTAGACAAAATAAAAAGCAATATCAGCAGATGGATTCAAAGTATACAATATACAATTGATTAACACAATAACAAAACGTTCATAACAGACCAGCAAGACAAATACTATATACTGTACATGAATCAACCTGCCTATGAGGAATGACAAAGAAAAATATTAATCACAGGGTTAAACATGCATCAGATATGACATTTGTCATGGTTTTGCTCATACAACTAAACACATTCAAAGTCTCAAATTCTCAAATTGCATATTGATGAGAGTAGCTTTATTAAAGTTGTTTGAAATAATTGTTAAATAGCAATATTTTACTCATTCTGAAGGTACATACTGGCCTGACTTTGCAAGGGAGAGGTTTGGAAATATCCTCTGAGATACAGTGCTGGGCTGGGTTCAACGCAGCATTGTCCAACAATGTTGTACCTTCCTTAAGCATGATTGCACTGCTCTTTCTGTTTCTATGATTGCTCAGCAAATTCAGAAGAAACAGAAACCGACATTATCCTTAAACTAGGTTATCCAGCTTTTGGGCTTATTTTTTGTTTAAGATCTTTCCATCCATTTACAGCCTTTCGTCTGTTAGTAAACTCACTCATTGGTGAAAATGCCAATTTCTTTTAATTGATTGTAAGGTTACTGATAAACTGCACTTCATATGTCAAGTCATGTTATTTACCAAACCACTTAATACCATACAGTGTAGCAGGAAGCTGGAGCCTACCCGGCAAGCAACGAGCACAAGGCAGGGTTCACCCTGGAGAGGGCGCCAGTCCATCGCAGGGCCAGTGCAAGCCAATCATACATGGGGACTATTTGGAGGCCACTGTAAAGGCCAAGGGAAGAAATTTGGCCCAGGACACCGGGATAACTTCCTACTGTTATTGAGAAATGCCCAGGGATCTTTAATGACCACTGGGACTCAGGACCTCGGTTTAACATCTCATCCGAAAGACGGTGTATTTCAAATGGTTTGCCATTGGTTGACATTATCGTTCTTTGTCACCAAACAAATCTAGAACTGGGGAGGTAAATTAGTTTAAATTAATTTCAGTTTAAGTTTAAATTAACAAAACAAAAATAACCTAGTTTTAAAATACCCTTACGTTAATTAATCCCCTCTATGGTACTCCAAAAGGAAGCAGAAGGCCAAGGATTTTCTGAATCAACAAAGGTTCGTATTCCCCTCGCAAAGTGTAAGAAGTCCCCCCCACACACACACACACTTCTGAAAAATCTAAATTAATTTAAATATTTTCTTCCCATAAATCATTCCTATTAATTATAAGGCAGGACACATTCTCCCAGCTTATATACATACTTGCCTGTTGGAAATATAGGCATTAGCAGACCTGAGTAGGTTTATGAAAAGAGCTGTTAATTAGATTCTTAAATATGCAAGCCAAAGGCAAGGATTTCATGCTTCATAATTATTAAATGGTAGATTTTTGTAGACTGCTTATGTGTTACATGTGATCGTTAGAAGAAATACAGTAGAATGCTAAAATGTAGAAATCACTATATTTGTTTAAGAAAGAAAAGTTATTGTTGCCATGCACATGTTTTGCTGATTGACTTCCATATTCAGAAAGAGCATTCAAACATTAAGGCTTTCTGTCATAGTACATGCTGAGCTAAAAGATAAATATGTTGAAACATAGTTTATGTATTTCAGACAATGTTGGCACTCACTTAAAAGCAAAGAAAATGTTAGGTGGCATTGTCAAAAGTGTCACATTCAAATTAAAGTATGTTGAAATTGTTAGGAGTTTCACTAGCAGTACTTCACTAGCATTAGGCTTCATTTAGAATATCAACTGCCATTTAGGTCACCTTGTTATGAAAATGACGTTGCTGCTCTGGAATCAGTCTGCTGTTGGGAAGAGTGGTCCTCAATATGGAAACCGTGTGTGAAACAAATGTATAGGCATTTCCAGTCTGTGGGAACTTCAGTGCCACATATATTACAGCTACTTCTCATTTATCAGTGGACTAAGACCTACTGAAAGAACTCTGTGACTTTTGAGGACTAGATGCTCCCATCAATATTTTAAGGGATCTGGCAGTACTAAGTGTTATATTAACTAAAACAATATTTTTTACTTTTCTTGGAAAATTGTACCAAAAATATACACTGCTTAATAAATAATAAAGTTAAAAAAGTTCTTTATTGATTTATGCCAAGAAATTCCAATCATGGTTTTAGCAGCTGTAGTACTTCTAGAGCAGGAAAGCACTTTCTCATTTTTTTGTTCTTTTGTTTTACTTGTGGTAGACCTCAGCATAGTTACTACAGCATTAAACTGGAAGACAAAATCTATTGCTGTGGCAGGTAATCCAACTGCATGTGGCATGCCTTTGTGAGTAGTACCTAACAGTGTTCAGTCACTAATACAATATGAGAACTAGCTCTTTCTACAGTGTAGAAACCTCTTTTTATGTTCCATTTGAAATTAGAATATGCTTTTATTGCTGTGAAAACCATGAACATTACTCTCTATAAGCAACATTTCATACACTGTTACAAAGAGTGTTAAGCACAACGACTGTATCAAATGTGTCTTCTTGATCCAAATAAATATGACCTGTTGTAAAACCTGAAAGTCTGGCAGTCTGAAGGCATCTAATTTTTTCACGTTAAAAATATCAAACGTTAGCCTGACAGACACACAGGTTGCTTTGAGTGCATGGAATATTTTAATGCTGTATCAAAGAGATTGATTTACTTTCTAAATAAAATCTTAAAATCTGATTCATAGATTATTTTTTATTACACAAGTCTGCTTTCTTTGGCTGTAAGATTGCAAATGAGCTAATCGTCTAACCATTTGTAAACCTTCTTATGTTCTTAACATGTACCCAACCACTCAGAGGCAGCTCTCATACTCTCTGTAAAAAACTCTCATCTGAGGCCAGAGTGTTAAAAGTGAACAATTATTTCCAGGAGCCTTTCTGGTATTTAGTCCATCTAGATACTCAGGAGCCATTGTGGTGTCAGTACTCATTCTACTACCTCCTTGATCTTTTCCAGAAATTGAAGCAAATCCTGGAAGAATTGCTATGAGTTGAAGGAATCGACTTATTCATTGCCATTCATAGCCGTGAACAGTTCAGATCAGAAACCCAATACCAAGCTCCAGATCTCCACAGGGTGATACAGCTGGTGACCTGCTGCAGTCAGCTGACAGTGGCAATTTCTCCTGCACATTTTCTTTCTTTTGAAAAGCAAAAATTACTTCATACCGTAGGTGCATCCATGCGAGGAAGATTCTGAAACTTACACCTTACACCAGTGCCTCTTGTATTTGTGTGTCCAACAAATCGGCAAGTTCCCTTTTATTTATTTTCAATTGCTCCAAGTGTTATTACTGTACTTGAACTGTAAAGTGCTACAGTTTATCCCTCAGGCCCTTATTCACTATATTTGGGCACTTCATGACATTTATAGTGTGCCTGTGTCACAATATTTTAATCTGAATCTTTGTTACTATATATCCCACTACTGTCTCAATGACATGAAAGCTATTTTTGTTCTCTCCATCCATAAAAAACTAAAATACTTGAAAAGTGAATATCTTGCAGTAATTTATTAATGCAAGTGCCAGTAAAAGGAGTGCAATTAGCATATCTTAAACAATTATATTATTGTCTGAGAATGCAGGAGATAAAATATCAGCCTAAGTACAAAATGTCAATCAATGAATGAATAAAACCATAAAATATATCTAATTAAATTCCTCAAAAACTGCCTGTGCCCCAGGTATGCTGTGTGACAGTATTGTGCGTTGACCTCTATACAGTATGTCCACCATATTAGAAGACTCTAAAACTGCCACCAGTTCGCCACCTGACCATGAGTCATATTCGGGGTAGTTTCTGTCAATCTTAAATTGCAGTAAAATTCACCTTTTAATTAGCATTAACTTCACCCCAATTTAAACAATGCTTGTTATGGCTCACACTGTGCTAAATATAACAGAATTCCAAGAAACTGACTCTCTCTTTCCTACTATCTAGACTGAGCATACATTTTAATCATATTAAACGTTCTATGTTCTACACCAGCCTTGTAATAATCTTCCTTCAAACACTTCGTTTACAGAACAGTATTCTGGTTTAAATCCTGGAGAATACAAAACTGCAACTCCTGCCCTGAAAGTAGTTCCATGACAATCTCCCCTTTTAAACATCATTGCCTCAATCTGCCTGATTAGTACAGACTGGTTGCATCTCTGGAAGAGTTTTATTTTTCCTTTATTGCATACGGCATGGAGAAATCATGAAGACACCCCATGTCTCTGAAAAATGGGGAAAAAAATGAAAATGAAGTATTTTGGTTGTTGACCATCATTTCTCCATTTAAAAGGGAACATATACTTTAGGGATATGATACTTTAAGGTACTCTTATCCTTTTTTCAAGTTCTGGAATTGCTGAAACAAAACCAAGTGAGGAAAACGGTCACCCACACCTATGCTCTTTCTGTCTTTTTCAGACATCAGCTAAGGGATCATAAATAATTTATATCACCGCTTACCCTCCTCACTGTTACTGTCAGTACTCATTTCACATTGAGACTTGGAAGAGGTTCTTTCCATGATCAAACTGCCTTTCACAGAACTATCAATGTGCTCAGTTTGTCTCACTTTGTCTTCTCTAGGTACCTTAAAAGCTGTATCTTGGTACCTCCTGAATGGGTTTCAACTAGTAAAGGCGTTCACCTAAGCAGAGGGTGAATTCTGTGATCCAGGATTCATGGGATCAGCTCTGGCCATTATCCCTATCTAGGATTCCCGTGCTTATTGACTGGAAAAAATCCAGGCAGTGGGAGATTAATTGTCCAAGGCAATCTCTACACCTTGGTGGTGGTGACAGTAATTCAGAGGGTGTCAGTGGACGTGTGGGTTGTGTTTGCTGGCACATGTTAGGTTGGTTCCTTCTCAGTAGTAGGAAGCAGCATCTCTGATCCATCTTGTGTAACAGAAAGCACTTGCTCAGAGTAACTGTGTGATTAGCTACTGTCTATCAAGTTGAGTCCATCCGATTCACTCAACATGACTCTAACAAGATGATGCAACATTATTGATACCATAGTTGAGATTCCTGTTGTCAACATACCTGTAGTTGAGGCAATGGCATTGAAACTGTATGGGAGTTTCTTTCTGTTTAAGATAGAGAGTTGGTCAATTCTCTTTGACACTCTAGTGACTGGCAAAGCTCTTCTCAGTATTGGTTTGGTGATCAAAAATCTCTGCAATTAACGTACAGGTACATGTCATCAGGTCTGTAGTAGGGTCTTCATTTAAGCGGTGTTTCAGTATAGGAAGGTTAGTCAGAGCAGATAACTTAATTATTTTACAAAATTGAAAAGTAACACAATGAAGAAAACCCAGACCAGCCAGGGCATGGGACGTAAGGCATGACTGTGGCAATGCTCACATGAAGACACAATAAAGATCCAAAAAGGAGAAGCAGTCTGTGTTGGTGCAGAATATATAGTGAGAATTGTCTTTAACTGTGTGGCTGAGGGCCAGCCCCTTGGACAGAGGAGGAGGAGGCCAAGACCCCCCGTTCAGAATGAGGGTTGTCCAAGGGGGAGGGGGGTGGAGGAAGGATGCGTGAGACAAAATACGAAGAGAGAGGCAGCTGTGTATGATATATAAAGCTTTCGAGAAAGACATCAGGAATGCTTCTGATTTAAAACAGCTGGAACAAAAGTGTCTTAGTTGTCATCATCCCTTTCAGACGTCAGTTAAGAGCTCCCATATGTATTTGGCCATGGCAGCATATATCATGGAAGTGTCATAGTTTCCGATAAATCCAGTACAAGGCTTTACAAAAAGCCTGATAGTTGAGTTTTTTGATTTTCTAGCAATTGCCTTAATGCATAAAGCCATTCATGTACTGTATTCCTTAATACACTGGTCATGCCCATTACCTCTTCCATACTGCTTTTATAGCAACACACCACAGTTTAGATGAGGAATACAGAAACGGTTCCTTTCTAAATCCTTGTGTCCTTCACTACTCAATGTTTTTGTTTGAATAAAATTAAGTTCCTCCATCAGTTCAAGTTTAAAAAATGGTTTAACTTTCCCTGGTCTTTCTCAAAAAATTCAGTTCTCTTCCTCACTCTGTGTTCCTAGCCACCTCCTCCACTCTTCCCTGCTAGTGGGTCTAAAGGCCCAGATTGGTACAATGTGTTTCTTTCCCTTAAATGCATAAAGGAGATGCTTCCCAGGTGTGTCAGATTCCTTTGATCACCCTTTCCAAGTATCCCAGGGTTCACTGCTACATGTAACTTCATGCTTTTAAGCAGACCTTCCATAGACCCACATTTGTTGGGAATGGATCAGTGAGCTCTTATCCTGCCCTTCAAGATAATACACTTCTAAGTTGGAGAAATCTCTACATTTTACAAAACATTATTATTTCTTCACAGAAAGTCATATTAGATCATATTGTAGCCAGCCTTCCATACACTATGAAATGACTCAGTAAAAACGCCCCTCTAGCATATGGCACCTTCCCATTTTCAGCTGGCACAGCACAGTGACAGACAGAGCCCTGATTAGTCTGGCAATTCCTTGGCACAGTGGCACTCATCTGTGATTTACTGGCACATGTTCATTGTAGACTAATCCCTCTTTTTATGACATTTATTTCAAAGATTGGTGCTACCCTGGCACTACTCTTAAATAGCAGAGTATGTGATTTTGAAATTTTCACAAAATACTGAAATACCTGAAAAGACACAAAGCAAATCCTTCTGATGTTTTCCTTAAATTTATTCCAGAATTTCTTCCTTCGTCTAACAATGCTCTCACCCACCTCAGATTTCAAATGTCTAAGCGAAAATAAATTCATACGCCTGCATTATTACTGTTACTTCTATTTAGTCTTATATTGATATTGCTGTTAATCATATTCAAAATGATAAAACCTGTTATACAATTTCTAAAAGTAGAATACTAAGCATTACTCATGCTATTGATGCCTTAATTTATTATGGCCATTAATAAAATAAACAGAAGAATTATACTTTTGAGTTGCATAAATCCATTACTGAATATAATCCAAATCTTTGCAGAACCCATGCAACCCTCTATCCAGTACAAGCGTTTCTGTTTTGCTCTATATACCCATATTCCCCACTGTTGCTCTGTGAGAGCTGTCTGCTGCTCCAGCAGGAATTTGCAATGCTCTCAATTTTAGTTCCAGCCTGGCGTAATAATAAAGTTGTTTAACTGTGTTAGAGACAACCAAGGCCCCTGAAAACACTCAACTTATCACTGGCATAGCTGCCTTAATGAAGAGTGTGGGGGAAGGACTGAGGGGCTTGGTGTGAAGGTCTGTGCGCTGCTTGAGCGATCAACATCATTTCCATACTATAATTACATTGCCTGATCCTCTCCTGATTTTCCTGCTATCTTGTAAGCTGTCCCGGGTTGTGAGTAATTTAAAGCTGTATGAGATGTCAGACTCCGTGAAACAATCAGCCCTTCACGAAATATGGCAACAGATAATAATTGATAAGTCCCATTAGACGGTAGAGACGGTTATTTCCTACTTGGTCTATTTCGAATGGCCTTGTTCATTCACTTGATGCAGATTGTGTCACTTGGGCGTCGGGGAGACCGCTGTGGGGCTGCTGACAGAGACTGCAGAGAGGTGTGTTCTCAAGCAGACTCCTTCATTGCTACTGGAAAGGAAAAGCAAGAGAACCCGCCCCCTGATCCCTCCACAAGCATAGAAAGGTCTCCCCACACCTAGTAAAACTCAGATTTAATGTAACATTGAAATATTACATGGGATTTATAATTTTGGATTTTGTTTCTTCAGACTAACTGACAAGTTATGGGAAGGAAACAACTGAAAGGGTAAAATAATCTGACAAATTCACCTTTTTTCAACCTTGATCAGTCTTAGGCTTTTTTCTGAATTCAAACTATACCTGTTTGGTAACTAATTATACAAACATGTTTCAATCCTTTTCAAGTACTTACTATTTAAACATCCAATCATCCATCCATTAAAAGAAAGTCTGTTTTCCTGGCAAGGGTTATGGCATCCTTTTTCTACATTTTCCTGGGAGAGAACATGTACATGTACTGAGAGCACATGTCCACCTTTGACATGAAAGTGACACAAATATTTGAATAAGAACATAAAATTACACATGACAAAAGGCCATTCTAGCAACTGTTTGTTGCTATTGGGAGAAATCTGAGGAATTCAAATGAAATTCTAAGGGATTCCAGCTGTTTCTTGACAGAAGCCGTTACACAGGCATCAAGGCTTCCATATACAGCACCTTTGTGTTTCTGAAGAACCAGAAAAGGTTATTGATAATTTTACGTATTTGGATTATGTTAATATTTAATTTCTGTGTGTGTTTGGCTTTATTAAAATAATCATTTTAGATATGTCAGCAGTGTAGCTTACTTGTTTGATTTGCTTATTTGATTCGAAATGTTTGTTGCAAGAAACTGTGGCAAACTTTGGTAAATGAGTAGAAGATTCTTCTAGGTCTGAACAATAGTTTTACTCCACACTCTCTGAGTTCAAAATTACAAAATAAGATTATATGTTAGAATTCACAAAAATTTGTCATCTTCTATAAAAAAAAAAACATTTCCCTCTCTGACAGATACATTGTTTGTTTTATTTACTATGTTGAATTATAATCAACACCTGCATTTGGGAGTCTATAATTAACCATCCCGTCTCCGCTAGCTCACCTACCTGAACCTTTCTGATATCTTACACTACACCTCCTCCCCTGTCTTTCCTGTGTATCTGCTAATGTTACATTCATCTCTCATTTTCAGGTAACCATTTTTCTGTGGTCCCAATTAACATCACAATTAACTGCTATGTGGGAGTTTCTAATTCCTGTCTTTTGATTAAAAAGACGTCTAAAATTTAGATACTGTAAACTTTTAATGACCTGTTCCTCTGTGTTGTTTTTCCCTTCTGTTCTCTTCATGTCTCTAATTCCCCTGTGCCTTCATTTAGGAAGCTCTTGTATCCCCCTCCTTCCTTTCTAGTTAAAGTGCTTTATTAGTGGTGTTACCACTGAGAAAGAGATCGAGCATGCCAAAGAAAGAAGGATTAGGTTTTTTCCTTTTTTTTCTTTGGTATTGATATTTATGCGAACATTCCTTTTTGCACTTTCTTTCATGTGAAAAAATTAACACATCAAATAATACTTCGGTAAATGAATATATCAAAATAAAAAAAACATGCATTTCTCATTTAAAAATCCTCAACTATATACATATTTGAATATTTAATTGAATTTGTACTGACATAAATATGATCACTTTCAAAGACTACTTGTTCAATTTAGGGTCACACAGTGGCCAAGAACCTATTTATTTGGCATAAGGCAGGATACACCCTAGACAGGATGCCAGCTCATCACAGGGCACACACGGACACAAACATGCACACACACCCCAGCATGCAGGGTTCAGACTCAATTCAATTGTCAAGCCTTGAAATGTGGCAGGATTTAAGGCCGTGCAGAATATTTAGACAGAATTATTCCTCGTGAATGAAATTCAAATCAACAGAACCAATAATGAAAAGAAATAGGTGAGGTTTGCTTTCCATAGTATTTTGATCTAATTAAGCTTTCATAAACTATAGATGCTATGTTCTGTATATTTCAGACTTGTGTCTTATTTTGATTGCTTTTGTGCAGGCAGGCATAAGATGCTAAATGTAGATACCAGGCCAAGAGAGTAAGTAAATGAGTGAGAGAGAACAAAAAGACCGTTATAGACAACGGAGCCTATGAAGAAGAGCTCAAAGTTTCATTTTTTATGCTCTGTATTTGTTACAGCTGCTGTTGCACTTGTTTTCTTTACTCAGCCTTTAACAATAAGTCACATTGCTTTTCGGCTTTTTCTTTGTATAAGAGCACACGGTATGTTAGATCTTGAATGGAGCGAACTGCTGCACAACGAATGTTTCAACATGTCCCTTTTTAATGCCATTAAACCTACCAACGTAATTGCAGAAAAAATGCAAATGTAGTAAATGAGTAAATGATTTACTTTCAAACAAGCACTTTTTAAAGTCTCACAGATGGATTCTTGCACCCCATTTGCTGATGATTGTATTATCCGACAATCCTTCAACTACTGTACATTTCTGGGAAAGTAGTCAATTTATTTATGATAAGTAAATTAACAGTCAACAGAGAAATGTAATTATCTTGGTAGGACAATGTCTTGAGTCTTTTTTACATCTTGGAATCTAAAACACATTATCCAAAGTTGCTATTTCATCTCACATGTTATTCCTTCAGACACTTTGTTCTCTGTCATTCCAATACGTATTTTAGAAAGAAATGGAGTTATCTTTTCTTTTTATTTATTCTGAATAAATCAGAATTTTTGCCCGTCATTCCTCTTATCAGGTGGTAAGGTGGAACAGTGGTTGACGCTGCTGCCTCCTAGAACTGGGGTTCTGGGTTCAATTCTGGACCTGGGGTGCTCTTTACATAGAGTTTGACGTTCCCCCCACGTTTGTGTGGGTTTCCTCTGGGTGCCTTCTGGAAAACTGGCCCTGGTTTTAGCCTGTGTGTATCAGTCTGCCCTGTGACAGACTGGTGTGCTGGCCAGGCTGCATCCCGTATCTCGCCTGTTGCTCCCAGGATAGGCTCCAGTTCCCCCGTGACCCAGTATCGGATAAAACAGTTAGAAAATGGATGGATTTTATGATGTTATAGAGGTTTTCAGTTTGGGAATTTCTTGATGCCTGAAGCATTCAGCTATACAGTAGAGCAAGAGATCTGAATGTACAGGAAGCAGATCTGTTTGACATTTTGCAAGCGTCGGGTAAGCAGAAAAACAAACATTTTAAAAAACACACATATCAAACTGTCTGAAAACATGGCTGGAAACGTTTGAAATTATGCCATCAGTTGTTTAAGAAACCGTTTTGTTTCGTTTACGAGCTCATTAGAAGTCATTTGAAAAAAGGTCATCAGTAAAATACATACCAATCTGCATTGTTTATCATGTAAGGAAATGTAGATGTCAGGTTGTATGAATATGATCTCAATATTTTATTTTATTTTTTATATGTGTGTCATCCTTACCCTATATTCATGGGGTTAAAATGAATATATGTTGTATCTTTGTAGGGATGATGTGATTGACCTTTGCAAACAATACAGTATTCCATACTGCTACCCACACACATACATTTTATGTTTCCCTTCTTGCAAAGTACCATAGTTTCTGGAAATGCCTTATTCAAGGAAATATATTTATACCTCATATTTTTTCATTAAGAGCACACAGAATTAATCAACTGGAGCAGCAGGCTAATAAAGTTATGTATAAGACCACGAATACTCCATGTGTACTTCGTGCTAAACAGTGCTGGTCTATTATAAATATATTAACGATGCTTAAAGGCAGAAATCTTTCATTAACCACCTACGATTTACAGCAAACAGGCACTAGCAATTTACAATTGAAAGTGGTATGCATTAATGATGTAGATAAACCCTGCATGACAATTAAGCCAGACATTTTAATTCTTCCTCTGTGAGGTAGGAGACAGAGAAGGTCTGAATTTGTTTTTCATAAAACAGTGCTCAGAACAGGAAGCATGATCAGTGACTTTTAATATGATTATATAATTTAAGGTTCTAGTGTTGACTTGTAAAAAAAAAATCTTGAAACAAGAATATACTGTACAGTCAATTCAAAATATAATTTGTTATATGCAATACAAAATGCATACAGTCACTGCAGCGTGATGTTTTTTTTCCTGATTGGATACATGACATTTTGTTTAATTTTGTCTAATTGATCCCAAAATGACAATGTGGTTTACTCAGAATACTTCAGTTTTCAGCTACACTGCTGACCTGCTTCACTCGCAGTCTAAGATCAAACAATCCCCTCCAAAACTCTTTCAAAACTTCAGAATTAAAAAATTGTAGTCCATGATCATATGGTAAGCTGCTTCCCTCTCCCTCTGCTTCAGCATTCTTGCACAGACGATCTGTTCTCTTCCAGATAATGACCAACACAGCAAGCTCTGGCTTCCTGATTTTTAAACTGTCGCCCACAAGTTACAAGATACATTAGGCATGAGGTTGTCCGTGAGGTATCAAGCACTCTCTTGTCTTTGTCTTTTTAGAGGATGATATCTATCCATCCATTTTCTACCCACTTCTTTCAATTAGGAGTGATGGGGGAGTTGAAGCCTACCCCAGCAAGCAATGGGCACAAGCAGGATAGACCCTGGACAGGACGCTAGTCCATCACAGGGCACAAGAACACAGATATGCACATACTACTACAAGGGCCAGTTTTCCCAGAAACCCATCAACCTGCCGGTGTATTTTTGGACTGTCAGAGGAAACCCACACAACCATGGGGGGAACATATGAGGTCCATGATAACACACCAGGTCCAGAATTGAAACAAGAGCTGCAAAGAAGCTGTACTAACCACTACACCATCATGCCACTCATGCTTATGTCAGATTGTTCAAAATAAGGTGACACACTTGAAATATACTGCTCGTAAAAGCAGCTCGTAAAATCTGAAATTAATTAAACAGGAATGAAATATGAGACTGTGATAGACTCTACATCCCTGAATTCACAGTTTGTCCCTACTTGTCCCTAGGAGGCTTCCGTAGGAGGAAGCCATCTTGGCTCAAACCCAGACCCATGATTTAGTTTCGAATCAAAAAGACTACTTATGAACCTAGAAATGGAAATGAGGTGTGTGTTGTTAATTTAAGCATTCATTTACTTTTTAAAATGGGCACTAAGGGTTAAGGGGTTAAAAGAGGAGAAAAGGGTTTACATTAAGAGATAAGAAAAAAGCATCTGTTCTGCTGTTGAAAGATCTTTTGTTTCACAGAGAAATAAAGCACATAGTTGAAATAAGAGTTACAAGTATTCAATGTGTAGGTAGTTCTCCTAATGGAGATGGGTTTCATTTTTATTTTCTCCTGGAAGTCTAAGAATAAAGCATTCACTCAGTAAAGGCTATTCTTCTGTGGTAAAAAGAAATTATTTTTATTTATTTTTTCAAAATGAAAATACAATGGCTATCCAACTGAGATGTTGTTCTGCTTCCCTGTTATTGCATTTATTGTTGCTATAATGTGAATGGGTCTTAAGTCTAAACAGGAATGAAAAATTACCGGCCTTACCGCATCATAAACTGACTGTTTAATTTGTTTGCAGTTATTTGGCTTTTGAATTCAGAAGAAATGTATTTCTGTGCTGATTTTGCCGCCACCCTATTTCTCTTTCCTCTACACCCTTCATGCCCACAATCACTCTCTCCTTCTTTCCAGCTGCTTTCTGAACAGTTTTCTGTGACGATTAGAAGTGTGACATTTTCAGCAGGTGCCTCTCTGGGGAAAAGCACCACTTTTTCATTACAAACAAACTTTTTTTTTTACCAGGAGAAGCTGTTTGTCAAAACGCATTTCCCACAAACTGCATAGCATTTGCTTGCTGCAGAAAATGTGATAAATTGTTTTAACTGTCTTGCAAGAAAAGAAAAAAAACCTTGAATAATTTGTAGAAGTGGTATCAATAACATCTTCCTGGCAGATATTCCCTCAGGAGATTACAGCTCTGGGTATACAGAGTTTGCACAGAAGAGCTTTTATAAATACTGTTGTCATCCTCATGATCAGAAAGGCCCGTTGATGATACACAAATAGTCTCTGTGCAGAGCTGTTAAGAATCCATTAGAGGTTTTAGAACAAATTTATAAATGCGTAAGAGGAAGATGTCTAAGTTTAACTGGCACTAAAAAGTAATCAAAATATTTATTTTATCGATCCTGCATAGACATTTAAGGGAATAAAACTTTGTGTAGGGCTATCATGTTCAAGATCTTGTTTATGCAGGTTAACCTAAGGTTTTATTTTTTACATTCAAACTACAATTCTTTAACATTTGAAGTATTTTCAAGTTCATATATGGCAATTCAGACTTATACTTTTAGATTTTTTTTTATTTTCATTTTGATTTAATTTAATGTATTTTTAGTGGCTGAGATTCTTTAATATACAGCATTCTGTATAATGTGGGGTATTTTTTGAAAAGTGTATTTTAAATAGAAAATGTATCTCTCAAGTAAAAGCCCCTATCTATAAAGCAGGATGCCTGATGTATTTTGTATTTATTATTTGAAATCAGATCTTATATTTCTCCTAATACTTTCCACCTTTTGTACTTGCCAACACTTATTCAACACTCACCTCTACAGCCCTTCTACCAAGATAAAAGACAGAAACAAATTACAAGCATTCAATCTCTTTGAATGTACTTTTTTTCATAATTCACTATCCGCAGGTTAAGCATAGGACTGGAGGAGCTCCTGTTGATAATACTGTAGGATCACAGTCACATGGGCAGGATCAAAGTGTATCTGTTATGTGATTAACTAGGGTAAACCACTAAACCCTGGCAACATACAGCCAGCTTTGGCCTGTTGCAGTTGAATGTAGCCCAAGACTGAATCAATAATGTCTGTAGTACAGAGCACACCTTGTGCTCTGTGTGGGTTGAGTTAAACTGGTGATTAGGATGTCATGTCACCCATGAATCACAATTTTCAGAGCAGTCAATTACATAAACGGTCTGTGTCAGCATGATCCCAAGCATAAAATATTTTGGAATCTGATTCTGCAATGCAGGCCATTGTGTTCCAGCATCAGAGTGTAAAAAGGAGTGTCCATATTGACTGTTTTTAACAGGTCTCTGTGGCAGAAGTGACATAGCCCCTTGAAACTTAATATAGAATTCTTGAGTGGCATAAGACCCATTCAAGTAAATGGGAGTATGAGCCCATGAGCAACAGTGATCACATGAAAGCAGGGGAAGAGCACAGCCATATTGAATTCTTATTTATACATGCATGTGGTGAGCTGGGCTGAATAGTTTTCTTATTTAAAGTTTTTTCATGGTTTTTTTTATTAGTGCTTTGCTTGTCTTTGCTGTGCCTAAGCTACTGTGAAGTCCAGAAATTAGGAACTTTTGGGAACTGTGAATCAATCACAATTGGTCTAAATTGTGTTTTTTTAAAGTGTTTTTGCTTTTAAAAATTAATAATGACAGCTCATCCAAAAGGGAAAAAACATGTTGTACACTACAACATAAGTCAAGGAAGTGTGGAATATCAATTCCTAATACTATGGTTTGCAACACAGTTGTTCTTCTAATATTATTTGGTATAGTGCAACTTGTGTAACTCTTTTGTAGAAATTACAATTGGGCATTGAATATGAATATGAAGCTATAACAGACAGGTGGACATTAAACTGCTGTGCAGTACCTCAGAATTGGATTATGTTAGGCTGTTAAAAAAAAGAAGTTAATTTGTTGTGTTAAAAATGTCTTCCAGCAATGGTCTACAGTAAATGAACATCCACAAATGTAATTACAGTGAAGACCAACCTTCATCCCCTCCTCACTACTAACTGCTGGCAGGTTGCAGTATACAAAGATAAGAAAATAAATAAAGGAGACTGTGTAAGACTGTATAATTTGACAAGACAGTCAAATGCTTTTTCAGCATCAAGTGAAACCATGATCACTGGGTCTTTTTCATGTTCAACATGATGAATAAGGTTTAATAGTCTTCTAACATTGTCACATAGAAATTTTTAATGAATCTGATCTGATCAATATCAAATAATCTTGGAAGAATGTTTTCAATTCTGAAGGCTATCAGCTACGCAAGAACCTTATAGTCAGAATTAAGGAGGGATATTGGCCTATATGGAACACATAGTGTGGGGTCTTTCCCTGGCTTTGACAAATCTGTGATAACAGCTTCCTCTAAGGTTTTTAATAGTTAACCTGTTTCTATTGCACTGATGAACATGATACAGAGATGGTTAATTAATTTAGGAAGAAAATCCTTATAAAATTAAATAGAATAGCCATCAGCACCTGGTGAATTAATACATGAGATTATACGCAAACATGGTCTTCGGTTTCACTGTTATTTAGATGATACTCAGATTTATGGTTAAAACCTCTGGTCTCCCTCCTTTGTCACTTATCTCTTGCCTGCGTGACATCAAGCTCTGGTTGACATCAAGTTCCCTGAAGCTAAAAAGTGACATAACAGATTTTTTACTGATGGGCGGCAAATGTCAGCAAGAAAAACTGGAGAGCTTCATAGTAATCATGGATGGCATCACCATTCACACATCAAATTTAGTCAGGAATCCAGAACCGTAATTGAAATTTGAAAAACAAAAATTAATTAAGACTTCTTTTTCACCTTAGACATATTTCCCATATTGGGCAATTTCTTTCAATGTCCAATGCTGAGAAGTTGATTTATGAATTTATAACATTCAGATTTGATTTCTGCAACTCTTTGCAGAATGAGCAAAAATTATCTAGCTTTTCTTCTAATTTAGCATCAATTCCCGGTGAAAGTCAACTGTTGCGTCTTTTTGCTCAGAGTGATGGGATTCCATCTGGGTCACTGTCTGTACCATGATGTGTTGTCCTTGGAGTAATATCTCTTTTAGGTTGTCAGCTTTATTCAGTTGTGTAGAAATGGAGCTTGGATCTTGGAAACAGCCTGCTCAGTTTCTGTTAGAAACCATGCGGGAACGGTTTCTGCCAAAATCTGCACTGAGGGGTTTGAAGCCGAGTCGTCCTTCTGTTCTGGAGATTTTTGGAACCTATATTTAAATCTTGAAAGACTCCACTCAGGTTAGTAAATTAAATGTAAATGGTAAAAATTGTTAGAGAGGTCATAAGAAGAAAATTACTGTGATTATCGTCTTATTGCTCTGCCATTACCAAAAGTCTCTTGCATCAGGTTTTAAAAAAACCTTAGCTGTGAAGAAGCACACAGGCAAGGATAAATTATATTAACTGAGCTAATCAGAGACTTACTATGAAACCATGAGGACCAGGATAAATATCCTAGGCTCTGATTCCAGCTTCCCCTGGTAGAGGAAATACGACTCCATTGTAAGCAGAGGTGAATCAGGGTCTTTAATGTACTGATATGAAATAGCAAACATAGCAATGAGAATCACTGTGAATCTATACCAACAGGTAATACATAAGAAATAATTAATAATGTTTATTAACAAAAAAACTATATTCAGAACATAATTTGGAATAACAAAAAATAATACATAAAATAATAATTAAAAAATAATTTTAAAGTGTTCTTTTCTTTAAATGTGCTCTGGGATGATGGATGAATAACATGTCAACAACATGGAACAGGTGACTAATGTGAAAGACCTCATAGCAGGTCATGTGACAAAGGGATGAAACAGCCATTCATCATAACGAGGTCCTGCAAAAATCAATATCGTTGGGTGTGCTAATGCTGTCCTTTAATAATAGCAAGAGAGTTGAGTAGAATAGAAAAAATACAGAGAAGAAAAAAAGCACACATAAAAAACAAGTCTAGCTAAATGCTTTGGCAATTATGCAGACACGCAGATCACTCCTCCAAATTGTTTCTTTGGGGAATCACAGCTCCTGAAAATGAAACACAAACAGATTATAAAAAGAAGCTTCCCGTTGGGAGAGAAACAGTATTTACAAGAGAAGATGTGCCTAGCCGGACCTCTAATTGCAGTTCATTATCTCATATTGATTTAATTAGTTGCTGTGCTCTGGTCTAAATTGCCTGTTGTCCTCTGCAGGGAGTGTGAGAGGCTGGGGAGGGGGGACCTCAGATTGTGGCACACAGGGACACAGGAACAGTTTCTCTATTGGTTTGAGCCAAGATACAGGCAACTGACCCCCCCAAGGATATTGCAGTCAAGAGAAACTTAGCTATTCCATTGGGTTTTTTGAGTTTATTTATTTAAGCAGCAGCCGAAAAAGTGGGCTAATCAGCAAAAGTAATTATAGGGAATATCTCCATATTATGGAATTATAGTGACTGTGTGAAAATGAAGTTGGGGCTTTTGTTGCTCCTTGGGGGCCGGTCAATTGGCACGAATAATTAGTTGATTAATGAGGACTGTGGCTTAAAGTGCATCCATCCTTTAAAAATGCTTGCCATCTCAAAACGTTTCCTGATGCCCACAGATAACCTTCTAATAGATGCACAGATTCAATGCTGAGGCGTAGTGAGGTGTCAAAAATAAACTTTTATTTAACTATTCATTTTACAGATGTTTCCCTCAAAAGCACAAGGGATACAGTTCACACAAATTCTCTTTATTAGATTAAGTTCTTATGTTGCCTTAGTCCTTATGTTACCCGTAAAAGTAAAAACAAAAAGACAACATAGCATCTAAAAAGTAACCCTTGATAACCTCAGATTGAAATATTCCACACACTTCCTAAATAAAAAAACGTGAACATTGATAAATTCCAAACTACTTTGATATGTGATTTATTTCATGGTTTTGCTCATTAATACATTACAGTCATATTTGTAGTTCTTGTTCTCTAGCACTGGCTTCAGAAAATCTTTGCATCATATTTGTTTAAAGACATTCAAGTAGGGACCCCTTTTCCCAGTTTGGGAACTAGTTATAAAGAGACCACTATGACAGTTACTGTGTTGTCTGTGAATCCAACATTGGCTGAACATACTTCTAGCTCAATAATATATATTTATTATATTAAAATAAATATTACAGATATGTTTAAAAATATATATTTTTTACATATTAAAAACATATATTTTATTAAAATGGGCACTCTACTTGGTTAACAAATGTTGTCTTGTTTAAATGTTTATTGAAAAGCCTTATTTCTCATTACGTATTACTTTATTAAAAATAATGTATTCAAGCTATTCATCCATATATAACATATGTAGACTGCAAAAAAAAAGTTTTCCATTGAGCTTAGTCTGAGATGTAGGATGTTAGTGAGCTGTGATTTCTGAATCACAAAATGTAAACTTTAAATAACAGAGAGTATAACTGTTCGTTAAAACTGTCTTTGAAAGCTGATGTTTGTGTTTCTCCCGATGACCTTCTTCCCAAGCCCATTGAAATAAACAAGAATGCTGCAAAACATTTCAAAAGCTCAATATCTATAGTGGCTCAGAAGTTTTATATTGCTGTGTTCACTTCAGATGAACGAGAAAGCTAATTTTTGTGGACTTAGTATGTATAATATGTATTCGCCCCTGCCTGCTGGAGAACAGATTGACTGTGTAATTATATATAAAATGGAACTATCTAACTCATTTTAATCTAAAACTTTTCTTTCCCAATTGTGAAAAGTGCTGAGGCAAACAGTCCTGAATCCAATTAGTCTTCTCAACAGACAGTCCTTTAAAACCTTACAGTGTTGTGTGAGAAAGCTATTCAAATATTCATCATTTTTTTACTACAGAGCTTTCTGTTTTATGTAATTATGGGAAGTTATGTTGTTTGGAATAGGATGCTTAAAGTGGCTTAATTTACTTTGCAAAATGATTTGAAAATAAAAGCTTTATATCACATCTAAGGTTCAGTTCAAGCAATTTCTTTTAGTAGCATGATTCATTTTTAAGTTTTAGATAAAACTTGCTGCACCAGTAGAGAGTATTCAGGCATTATGCATCTCTGCTCTAGTGTTTATCACCTGTTCCTTTTAAAGCATTCTGTTCTTGTGTGTACTGTACATACATAAATAAAATCCAGGGAAGTGGTTTGTTGCAAAACAATCTGAAGTATTAAAATTGTATTTGTGAATTGGCCCATTACCTGCATTGGTGCTATACAGGCTTTAGCATCCCTTGTGGCTACAGGGTGATCTAATTGGAGCACAAATAGACAGTCCTGTGTGCAAACAGTAATCATAGCAGCTGTCACAGCTTAGCAGTCTCAGCAGCACGATTTTGCTCAGTGTTAACTTAGTATTACCTGCATGACATTTTTGATATATATATTCCCAATATCCCATGTACCTGGATTAAGATTAGGTTTCATTTACTATGGAAGGGCATTCGTAATAACTACTCTGCTTTCTCTTGAGTTCATCTACCGATCCCCTTCCTCCTCTGCCAAAAAACCTAGATTTACTCCTGACTCCTCCCGCTACATATTTCTTATTTGCTTCTCCTTCGGCATCACGAGTCTTCCCCTTCTTTATCAGCCATTCTACACCACTCCAGTCCAGACCAGTATCCCTTACTTAGACTAGGGCTTACAAATTGAATGTTCTTTTCATTACAGAGACTTTAATATATTCAAACATTTACCAGAGGTGTCTGATTTATCATGCTTGATAAAAAAATATTAATTGATTTTAGAACTGAAGTGTCTTTTGTTATATATGCCTTATGTTTTATATACACCACTGTCTTCTTTGTTGGAATAGCTCATGCATGGTAACCTGTAGTCACTGTTATGTAATGTTATCTAAGAAGCCTTTGTGAAACACTAACACATCTTACTAATGCTTTACTCTCCTGTGTTCACACCTTGACAATCTGCAACTGTTCTTAAACTTAGACATGTACTGTAAGTAGGAAATTATTTAGTATTTAGAACACCAAAAAGTTTGTTAAGGTTTAGGGAGCTAGAGGGATAATGGTCTGAAAGATTTATAATTGTAATCCTACCAGTTATTTGTAAGAGAATTTTCCAAATATTTAACTAGTCAGACTTCACTCTGAGTTTCATATGGGTGGACTATGCATTCGTAAATAAATATAGAATGGAACTCAAATAAAAGTCCACAAAAAGATGTGAAAACAAATATATGAGTGAACATTCTCATACTAATAAAATTCAAAATATTATTAACAACAGACAGATGTTGAGTGTTAGATATTTTTATAATATTGTGATTTATTCTGGCACTGGAAAATTCAAGGAAAATATTTTAAATGTAATAACTGGCACTGATTTAGAAAAAAAAATGATCGTTTTGAAGACTTTTTTGATCATATGTGATACAAAAAGCTCAGAATAATGACCTAACGTTTCCTGTTCAAGAACACATTGGTCCCATTTCTATCTGGTAATCATCATCATCATCATCATCATCATCAGATATTACCTACAAATAGAAAGATTTTAATCAAAAGGAGATGTTTCAAGAGAAGACATTAAAAAATGCATTACATCTAAGGTTTCAAATGCTGTTCTTGATTTTAAGGTTTTTTAATATCTTAAACATGCATTTGCTTTGTCAAAAGGAATACATTTGAATAGGACCATTTGAAAGATTATAGTGATTTAAAATACACTTAAAAATGTCTTTGTCTTCAAAGAAACATTATAGAGACGTAAAAAAAGCACCGACTGTGATATTATGTATAATAACATAAAAACATACACATACAGTACATATCAGACAGATAATGTAAGTAGAAAAATTATTCTGCTATGTTAGGTAAAGAATTAATTATATATCTTTCTTAATGTGTGTGCACCAAATATTGATGAACCAAAATATTTTCATTTTTGATTTGTTGTTAAATACATCTCAATACAGTCAACGTATTATAAGCAGAGATTCTAATTTGATGCGGGATTCCATTATAAATTGATCATTGGAAATTGATGAAGGAAACTGTGCAGCTACAGTGTTAAAAGTTGGGTTTAGTGGAAACGTGATGAGTTCTCTACCCAGCAGAAAAGGAATATTCTTTTCATTCAATGGCTCATAGAATGTATTCTAGAATAAGTTTTTTCCTAATGTCTAAATCACTTTCCACGAATGTAAAAGAGTGTGAATATATTGCCTCTACATTGTCTGATCATTGGCCTAAGGCAATGTTCCTTGTTTTAGGAGCTAAAGATCGGCACCAAAAAACATCAGATGGCATATTAGACCCTATCTTTTAAACAACCAAGACTTTCTTCAATTTATGGAACAACAAATTTATTATTTTTTAGAAACTAATAAGGATTCTGTTCGACATGGAAGAAATTTGAAAAGCTTTCAAATCCTACCTAAGAGGGCACATAATTTTATATGGCCATAATTTCATAATAGCCAAAAAGAAGAAAAGAAGATAATAATTTGAAACAAGAAACTCATGAATTGGAGTAAAAGCATGCTAGAACTGATAATAGGGATTTCATATTTAATATAATTTAATATAATAGAGTTTCATATTTTAACACAGAAAAGGACTGAATACAATAATTTAATTACTCATTGTGTGGAAGTAGTAATGGCTAGAACAATATATCATTATAAATATGAGAAAAAACTGGGAAACTGCTTAGTCAGCAAATTAAAAAGTAGACAAAGAGATATATAGACTATTAGAAACGAGTAGGGCATTGTACGTGAAAATGAATGCATGTTCTGAAACGTTTTATAAAAAATACATCAATAACATAAAATGTTTCAAAATGATTTTTTAATATGATTACCTCGATTTACTAATCATTTAAAATGAAACTTGACAGAAGGCTAATAAAACAGAAGTATTGATGGCAATTGAGAAAGTATCAACAGGAAAGTTGTCTGGCCCACACTGTTATCCTATGGGTTTTTTTAAAGACTTTTAGGATTAAATGATCAACCCTTATACTTATATGTTTGTGGATTCCTTGTGGAAGGGACAGTTACCACATACACTAGAAATAGTTATAATAAATATTTTTTTTTAAACCAGGAAAAGACAAAGAGTAATGTGGGTCTTACAGACCATTGTCTCTTCTAAATGTAGATTTTAAAATTAATTCAAAATGGCTTGCTTTAAGATGGGTGTACTAATACTGATATATACTATACTAATACTGATCCATGATGACCAAACTATGTTCATTTAGCAGAGACATTGAAAGGCTCCTGCATGTGATAGAAACTTCAGAAAATAATGCAAGTCCACAATATTTGTCAGCAATGGACATAGAAAAGGCCTTTGATATTATTGAATGGATTTTTTTTATTTCAAACATTAAATGAGATACATTTTGAAGATATTTTTCTAATTTCATTAGAACTCTGTACAAATCACCTAAAGCACACTTACTGTACATACTAATGATAATGTATCAAAGTCTTTTACAGTGGGAAGAGGCACAAGGCAGGAATGGCCATTCTCTCCACATTTATTCACTTTGGTCATTGAACCTTTAGATGTTGCAATATTAACTAACAGATATATTACAGGAGTTCATGTTGGGAAAGTGGAATTCAAGTTCTCCCTATATGTTTTATTGTTATATATAAGTAGCCCAGATAGATTCCTATCAATACTCTTTCAGATCTTAAAATTATTAAATTCCAATAGGGCTTGTCTAAGTCTATAGCATACAACTTTAAACACTGGGATTCAGTTTTAAACGCAAACTGCTCTTAAGTAGTTAATGGCTTTCAAAGTTAAATTTTATATTTACCCCTCTTACCTTACATAAGTGAATTATAACACATGTCTGAAGTTGCTCCTGAAATAACCCAACCATGGAGGAACAGCGGGGTTTCTCAGAGTAGGTTTATAATAACACAAGTGGATTCTTAAAGAAATCATACCTGCCCACAGGCCCAGCCAAAGCACACACTGTGGCCTTAGAGTATGAAGAGTAGACTGCTCTTGTCGACACCTCTTTTCTTTTCTGGCCTGTTCTGCCACTTCTCTCTAGATTTCAACCTGTAAACACTCACAGGAAATCATGGCAACAGACAAGAGCCTCTTTACACCCAATAATGGGGATGTAGGCAGTAAGCTAAACTTACCAAAATAAAGTATAACTAAATACGTGCTTGTGTAAACAAGACTGCTACAGTACTTACTTAGGGGGTCTTATTTCTCCTGGCTCATGCAACTACTGGCTTGATCCATACATAAAACAGATGTCTGAGTGGGATTAATGAAAAATACATCTATTTATGTGGTTTTTCTGTGTTACTCAAAAGAATTGTAATGTTTATATAAATTATAACAAATGAATATAAACATGCATTTGTTCATTAAATAACTAGGTTCATTGAAAAATAAACATTGGGCAAATATATAGTGTTATGAAGTGCAATTCAAAGGTAGAGACACCATGTAGAGATAAGCTAAACGAGAAAACTATTGTTTATTGTTTTTACTTTAATCTCTATCTCTAGATTTACAGATAATTTTGATTGTTACTGTAATTCTTCATTTTTCTAATGCACTACAGGCACTGATAGGATTGTGACGGTGGTCAGTAATGTCCCTGCACTGTGCACTGTAGTATTTAGTACATACTGTACACCTATAACAGCTTATCAATTTATTATTTTATTTTTAATTTCGCTGCTACGTATGTTATACTCGATTAGGGGCCAATGGACACTCTCCAAAAGAAAAAGATTGGACTTCTGATATTCTAATTTCAAATCACTTCTCAGTGACTTGTATCTAGATATTTCAGTTGTCCAATTTAATTTCTCTTTTACCGCTTATATAAAACAGCGTGGAAGTCTTCAATTATGTCAGTGAAGTTCAATTTTCTTGTCAGATCACATTCAATAGACATTAAGATAAGCATTCATTCTGTCATTGAATGATCACAGATTTTATTTGCTTCATTTTGGAGAATGACTACTCTGCTGACACATTTGCAAATGTCTAGAGGTATGGATGAAACGCTACGTCCACATTTGGAAAAGTTGACTCCAGTTGGCAAACTTTCATTTACTACAAGAGATTTATTGTGGATTTGCTTTTGTTATTTATTTAAGCAACAGAAATATTCAGACTTGTCTGGAAAAGCAGTCTTGAGATCAGTTGTGTATTTTGAAACCCAAGCTGCTTGCTACTGAATGAATCTCTGTGTGGGGCATGTAGTCAGACTTGGTCAGGAAGCCAAAATCTTTTGCTATACTCCTCCACGCCTCAAGGCGATATTGAAGGCAGACATTCAGACTGTCAAGGCTGATATTAAACTTGACTCTGAATTTTTCCAGACCTTGCAGATTTATTTTGAGTATCATTTTCACCCAGATTTGTCTTTGTATAAAGTGTGTTTCGCTGTAATACGTTTGTGCTACGGTTGCTGATTTAGTCTTTGTGCGTGTTTTCAGTTCATCAAATTGAATTCTCAGGTACTGTATGTTAAAGAAACAGACAGTGACTCCAGAAGCTGGGTAGCACAAACAGAGTTGACCTTCTCTTGTTGAATGAAGTCATAAAGGAAGCAGTTCCCCATCTCTGCCATTAATGCAGTTTTAAGGAAGTCTATCTTGGCTTGCGGGGGGTGAGGTTCTGTTCATGTGTAATCATGACTTTATTCAGAGATTCTCATATGTTTTTGTAATCTGAGAACACAGCCTTTAGGGACCACTTCCCCAGAATTCCTCTGGAGGGATGAGCTGCTGCTCTCAGTCACCTGTTGCAGGAAGACCATTGGCCAGGTGACTTGTTAAAAAGCAGGAAGCAGAGGCCTCTTGTGGAGTGGAGTGATGTCTGCTGTCTAAACGACAGAAGGCAGAACTTCTCTGTACACTATTCACAGGACAGATAAGGAATGACTGCACACTGGAAGAAATTTGAGTTTTTGTGAAACTTTTGAAATTAAGTCTTTGAGGAGATGTAAGAATTAATTATTTCAGGCTGGTATGAATTTTAACTGCTACATTATGATAGAGGGACCTCAAGAATATGTTAGTCAGTAGCTCAAAAGGACCTTAGGTATTTGTAATGGTGTTTAGTTTGTGTTTTTTGCCAATATACTGAAAATATTGATCAGAGCCTTTTCTTTGACTCACTAAAAGTTTCCTTTGGTGGAACTACTTGCATGTTTTCTACACATTTATTTTATTGAAGCTGCTAGTTTATTGTATTTTCTAACAAGAAAGTCTGTATTGGTAGTGTTTCCTTCAGTTAAGCAACAGCAGTCCCAGAGGTTCAACTGAAAATCTGCTTAAAAACAATTTCCAATTTTTTTTTTTTTGGTACACTTACAAAGTTCACTTTGGTAAATCTAGGCCTGGGATCTTCAGCACAAACTACTTTGTATACAGACTGTCTAGTCTCTTTGTTATGTTCTTGGAGCTCCATGTCCATTTAAATTATTATTTAATAAACTAATATGAGCTTGGTTAACAAGACGTACAGTGACAAATGTGATATTTATACTACTAATAATAATTATATGAAGGAAAGCCATGCATTATTGCATCCTGTTTTTTAAACAGAATTATCCTGGTTAGTTTTGGTTCTGAATTGCATTTGCACCTACCGTGGGGGGACAATAAAAAACGCAAACAGGAAGATGATATATGTGACAGAGCTCCAACCTGGAGCCTGCAAACAGTGATTTGTGTAGGCCTAGAAAAGTAAAGACTTTGCACAAATGATTTGCATTGTCTAAGTAGCCAACTGGAAAATGAAAATAAGACTTGTACATTTTTACAAATGTTTTATTATTTGTTTATTGTAAATTTTATGTCACCTGCAGCTTTTTATCCACGTATATTAGGTGGGAAAAACCACAGACAGTCAAGGCATTAGCTGAGGAACCAGTAACCAGAGGACCATTATTCTGTTTCCACAGCACCCTCTTGTGGTCTCCCCATCTCGTGAAAAACAATGTTGTCTTTACCCATAAATCACAATATTTGCATAAACAATTATATTTGGGAAAAAAGTGTACTTAGGGGGCATTTGCGTAAGAATAATAGGTGTTTCTCATTTATTTGTATTGCTATTTTAGAAATATGGATGTAAAGGAGCAGTATGCCTTTAAGAAGCCCAGAGGTCATAAAAAGGAGTAAAAAGAGATCTGTAATAAAAGCCAGACTCATAACCCAGTATCTGTTTATTTTTGCAAAAGTTAAGAAAGAAAAAAGTTCTGTCCCTCTGCAAGAACATTTCCCCCCAAAAAGAAAGTGCCATCTAGAATTAGCAGGAAGTTCTTGACTAAAATCCCAGGGACCGTTGTTTGCTGTTTTAAAAGTTTATTGCTTGATACAGTCCAAACAAACTACAAAACATTTTATGGTAGAGCTGTTGGTCTTGGCTTCTGATAGTGTCCGGCTTACTGGTTGGAAAAGGAGGGGGGTGCTGTGCAGGGTCATAGAAAGGCATCCGGGGTTGATATATAAAAATCACTCGAAGCTCTAGCTGTCACATTCCACTACTCACGAGGGCATAAGCACTGGTATGCTGTGACAGAACGAACCACGTGCTGGGTGAGGCAGCTGACAGTCCCGGGGAAACCGCACAGCAGCGCGCTGTCAGTAGAAAGGTGAGCAGTGCTGCATGCACACGGAGACCAGGCTAAGCGGAAAGCACGCATGCTGGGAGACAAGCCAAAGGCTGGGAGCTGGCAGGAGAACACATACTGTAGGCAGCACACACAGGTGGCACAGCGCCGCGGGAGGCTGGGAAAACAGAGTGTGGAAAACAGGAAAAAACAAAGTCCAGGGGCGCCGTCCGGGAACATAGCAGGTTTGTAGCAAGGCAGCAGGAACATAGGCAAACGAATGGGGAAACAGTCCAGAATATGTGGTCAGAACCTAGTGAGAGTCAAAGTCAGGAAAACACTGTAGCGAACCACTAAAGTAATAGTCCAGGAAAAGAGGTCAAAAACAAGGTGAGGGTTGAACACCCAAGACACAGCACAAGACTGGGAACTAGAGAACTCGGGTAGGCTCACAGACTAAGCAGTCTAAGCAAACCCAGTTTAAGATATCCAGCTCTCCCAGACCCAGAGATCCAGAGGTCTGGGCAGACTCGGTGTATTCCTTATATACTTTGCCTTACCTACTACGCGTGTTGATAACAATTGCTAGCAGCTGCAGCTGATTTTCTATTGGCACGAGCAATAAGAGACAGATGCATAGCTACCATGGCAAACAAAAAAAAATTAGTACTATGGAACAAGTGTATTTGGCCATGTTGTTGAAGCTGATATCTGGACTACCTTAAAAAAACAATTGAATTCAGTCCTTAAATCAACTAGCTATTGAGGCAAAAACAGGCAAGTGAAATAGGCCAAAGGGCCTCCTCTCATTGCATGGAAGGGCATCAGCTTGTGTCCACCTGAGAGATCCACAGCTGTCACTTGTTACTGCCTTGACAGGTTGCTGGGGATCCAGAGTCTATCCTGTCAAGGCAGGAGGCACAAGGCTCTTGCCCCTTGGGTGAGATGACAGTCCATTGCAGGACACACACAGAAACACTCTCACACCAGGGCCAGTTTTCCCAGAAGCCAATCTACCAGTGTGTAGTTCATAGTACTGTTGGAAGAAGCCAGAGCACCCAGCAATGCATTTCATGCATTCGGTTGCTCTGGATATTTACTACGGGACTTAAATTTCCCCATGAAAACCTGGGAAAGGAGTTTAACATTTCAGTAAATGACTAGTTCTAGTAGATCACTAAGAGCTCGGCAGAAATTAAAACCAGAAAATCCCGATAACAGCAGGATCAGAAATTGGGCAGGAGCAGCCGCAGCTCATTTGATTGAACAGGGTGTAAGTTATTCAAAGAGAAAGATACCTCCTACTTCTGAACTGTAAAAAGGAAGGAGTGAACGGACCACGGACTGAAGTGCTAATGTGTTCTGTATAAGATTGTAAGTTATTTTAATAAATACTCCTGAATTATATACTCTGATGTAGTAAAACAATTGAAATGTATCAATGATAACTCTTCATTTCAGGGACTCACTGTTTAGAGCAGCATGAATCACCAACCAATTAACAATTATTAACTATATCACTTTGAGTAGACAAATTATCATAAATTACGGACTAATTAAGCTGTGATTATACATTCGATAGTTATAAATCATTAATTTTTTTATTATCACATGAGTACGGTCCCTATTTAACAATGTGTCTATTAGCTGGAAATAACGTGTTCAATAATTTCTTTGAACTGTTTTTTTAGCTACACATTCATTATGAATAATCACTCTCTACATAACAGCGTCTTTATCCATAGATATGTCAGTTTATTAAAACTAATTTAATTCATACTTAATGCTGTAGTTATTTGAGTTTTTTAATATACTGAAACAATGAGAAATTAGAACAATAATTTACGAGAGTGGTTTATGGATATTAAGAATCAACTGAACAGAATAACAAGCAGTTGTAGCAGATGGATTCACAATATACAGTACAATACACACTTTATTAATACAAAACCTAAAACATGCATGACAAACCAATAAGACTAATTATACAGGTACATATTTTAATCAAACTGTCATGATACAAATGCTGTTCAGTCTTAGTCATTATGGTCTCCCTTGCTGTGAGGAACCATGTTGGACAATTCACCATTCGGGAGGGTAAGCGTGGACAATATTTATGACATACTGTACTAGTCAGTGTTATAGACTTGGGATATGCTGTTTATCAGAGAGGTCCCTTTAGCTGCATTCCTAGTACTTTACACAGAGGTTCAAGCTGCTGGGATTATTGTATGGTCAAGGCAACAGAAATATTATTACTCTAAAACCTGATAGCACTTAAATCTTTGTGTAATCAAATGCCTGGTTGCTTCACTGCGTGCCTTCACACAGCATGAGTGCATAAGGGTTTTTATGAGAGGAGCTACTGTAAATAGGTCTTTTTGGTTGCTAAGTGTGATTATGTGCCTCCTGTTCTTAGTGCTTTGAGTAACTTCAAAGTCATAGTGTGGACTGATCACCATTCATATCTAATATTGTAAATATTTACTATAATCAACTTTTAGTTTTTTCATTTTGCTTTTGTTTCTTCCAGTTCAAGAAAATTAATATATCTTTACCCGTCAAAACATGACAGGTCTGTCAATTAATTACCCTAAATAGAATGGGAAGGTCAATTGGTATGATCCTGGATGACACATGAACAAGACTTGGGGATTTGTTGAACTACAGCACACTCTTGAATTAACTTCAGACTGCATATTAAACATTAGGAGCTGTATGTGACATTAATGACTACACAAGTTTTTTTATAGAAAAGGCAAATGAGAACAACAATACATGTTATTCTGGGTTTTTTACCACTACTGGTGGATGTTTCTTTCCTTGAAGTTTAATTCTGTACATGTATTCTTATAGAACATCTAGATTTGTGAGCTATCATAGTGTTTTTTTAGACCTTTTGTTCTCTACTGTTTTCTAACAAGGCCTCTCTAGAGAACAGAAGCTTCATAAGTAAAATCTTTGACAGGTCAGGTAAATGGGTAAACAGAGAATCATCCATATTTCAGGCTCTCAACAGAACAGATATGATGTACCTATGAGGCAGGTTATGAAATATTAACAAGAGAAAAGTTCAAGCTTTTTTTACCAGAGGTCTTGTAAAACTATCTTGTTAACTGCAGTACATGTGTTAGTGTTTACTTGTGCTCACCTAGGAGACTTATTGTTTTAAAAATATAGCCTGGGAAAAGGACGGCTGATGGCTTGTCACTCCTCCTCTTTCAGAGCTATTTGACTTCATTAGACTAGCCGTGGCTTGATTTTGCACAGGGAAAAGACATTCAATGCACAGCTACTTTAAGAGATGGGTTGAAAGGTGTTTCTTAATTGACAGCCCCAATAAACATAAAGAGATGTGCTGTAGAGAACTTCATCATCCACCTGTTAAAGCTGTTGAAACTCTTTTTTTTTTCATTATTCCAAGAGCTGTAGCAAATATCAGATCTGTTATTTCTAATGTTGGACAGTTACAGTTTTATGCTTTGTAGAGAGGTGAGTGGTAATAAAACCTTAAGAGTAAAAAGAGTAAACCACGATTATGTTACAGCTATCCAAAGACACCCCTCAGGAACTGTCAGGGTAATTTGATGAACGATGGTCACCTATTTAAGCGGAAAAAGTAACCCAGTCATATTTACTCCTGGTCTTGGAAGGCTACGAGTCCGAAAGTGTCATAAGAAACTGAAACCATTCAAGAAAAACCTGTAAACAGTGGTTGTTTGTCAGTTCAGTTAATATCTTACATAATTTAATAGGTATATAAGACCTAGAGAGAGGAGGAGTGTATTAGCCACTATATTATTGTGAAACTATATAATAATTATAATTATGATTAACAAAACATTAATTAATTAAATATTAAGACATCACGACATTCATATCAATAAATAAAATCTATTTTCGACTGAAAATTATATTTAACAAAAAGGTGACCTAGGCATTTAAAGCTATCTTCTTTGTATCACAGGCTTTGTTTGGGCGCTGGAGCATCCTGGTAGTCTTCTGGTTATGTGATGACCACTTGAATATGCTAGTCATCATTGCATCATTCGTGCCTCATTCATGGTTCCCCTCGGGACTCAAACTGAACCACCTTGAACATACAGAAGAAAAACCATTCACTGCAGTATTTTTCTTTTTCATATTTTCTGAATTGCTTGGAATGATGAGATGTAGGAATTTATGATTGTTTGTCCCTCTGTGGAAGTTTCCTGCTTGTTACAGTGCAACTCTGGGAAAGTTTGAACATGCACAACATTGAATATACTGTTAGAAATGAGGGACCAGAATGTTTCTGGATATTTTTAAAGATGTTTTACCACAAAGCTGCTCATGAAGGAATACAAAAATAAGGTTTCTACAAACTCAAACAGTAATAGCTTCAGGGCAGCTCACTACCACCACCTCTCAACTAGTCAAACAACTATTACTAATATAATAATATAAGAATTAATCAGAAGGAACCCAATTCTCTTCCTCTCAAATAGTCAAACAACTATTACTTATATAATAATATAAGAATTAATCAGAAGGAACCCACTTCTCGTCCTATTGGTAACACCCAACTCTATGGCTCTCTTATTAGAAGGTTGGATCCTACTGCCAATCTCTTTTCAGTATTATGTTATATACTGTACACACACACTAGCTGCTACGCATAAAGGTTATAACTAGTCTGCAATGAAGTGGCAGATCTGCTCTTTTTATACTTGTCCCCTATCCAAGCTGCAATGTATCAGTCATTGCCAAATAAAATCTTCCACATCAATATCCCAACAACAATCAGCTCAAGTATCTATTCAATACTACTTGATTTATCTAAATTGCAAATGTCTTTAAACTGATCATCCTCACAGTGTACTGTATATACACATAATGTATGCTTGTGCATATTAGGAAACAAGACTGAATTACTAAAGAATTAAAATTATTACTAATAGTAACATGATTATCAATATGTTTAAATAACAGTTATTGAGAAAGCTGCAACCTACAAAATTGTTATCAGACTTGCACTTTTAATTTTGTTTGCTGTAAAGTTACTTTTCAAAGCTTGTGATTTTTAAAGACCTGTCAGCTTTACAACCCACGACTGAACTTGACAACTTCTGCTAAATGGGTGAGCTTGTCTTTCAAACTGTAGCTGCAAACAAGGTGCAGATAAGTAGACTTTCCCTTTGTACTCTCTTCATAGTTGCTGTTGACAACAATAATGGGTTCTGGGCTTTGCAGTGTGGAGACTGCCAACAGGCTGCGCTGCTCTGGGGGCTGACTTGTCATGTGAGGAATCTTCAGTGACTCCCATCAGCCCTTGACTCCACACAAGTGCCAATTGCAAAGTGCTTTGCAATTGTTTAGTGCTTAATGAGACCAATTTAATGGCTGATAGGGTTTTAATTAATATCAATTAAATGTGGATTTCATGCTTACTCCACTACATAATAATCCTAAATGTTGCAAAGTGTATATAGACTTTGCAGAAGGGGTGGTTTAGGTGGTGAATGTCCCTGATGAAGTAATAACAGTATATGTAATTCTCACATGACTTTGTTTTCCTGCAAGCTCTTATCATGGAAAAATAATGGGGTGTAATGGGTGTGAGTGAGCAAACAGGCTAAACATAGTGCAGAGCTGTGGTCTTGAAACAAGCACATTTCTAAACCAGAGAGACACAGTAGAGGCAAAGAGGAAGATCTGAAAGCTGAGGTCCAACGATGCAATCCAGTTAAGTAGCAGAGAGGATCACAGGGAAAAAAAGTAAGTCAGGGTCACAACAAGCAGGACACAGACGAAGCTAGGGAACACAACAGTGGCTCAGAGTGAACCTCTGTAAAGGAGTTTGAGGTGAAGATCATCGATCCCGGGAATCTGCAAGCGAGGGGCTCCAGGAAGTGAAGGACGCAACATGGTCTTGCAGGAGATCACGAGCACATTGGAGTGAGCGAGGTGGAGACTCTGGGCCCGAGAATCTGCAAGCAGAGGGCTGTGGGGGTCGTTATTCATCACCACTCTTGGAGGAGAGTGGAAGTAAAGTGTAGAAAGTGTAAAGTGCAGAAAGCCTGAGAAAGTTTAATGCGAAAGTGAAGCTACTCTGTTGTGCAGGGTTTTGAACCTCAGCCAAATGGTAAAAACCTTTGTATAGTATGATTGCTGAGAAGTTCGGGTTTTTATAAGTGGGAAACCTTAGAAAGTGCATTGTAATACATCTTTCATCTGAGTTTTTCTGTTTAAGTTGCTGCGCACATGGTGGTGCTTTTTACAAACCTTTTTGTACTTGTAGCATGTCATGTTATAATAATATAATTTACAAGATGGCCTTTTTAAACAATGTTCATCAACAATAATATAGCTCTGCAAAATCATAACTGCTTCATTAAGAGCATCAATGAAAAGGCTTTAATTAAGCATCGTGGAACCAAAAGCACTTGACATCTTGTATTCCTCAAGTTGATTCCATTGAACTAGCAAGCTGATGGATGTAACCTGCGTTTAGTTGTACATGCAATGACAATACTTATCACGAAGGAATGGGAAAGTAATTGAGTGCTCCAGGCTTATTGTGCTAATGTGCTGCAGTGTGGGATAAACATGATATTCCACTTTGAGTTAATTATCCCATCTCTTGCCATCTGTGCTCACACAGTAGCTTCAAATCTGTGAAAGCAAAAAAAAAATCGATATATTGCTATTAACCTTAAATATTGCCGAAAAGGCACCTGATAGTATAATACCAGATATTGCCACCAATTATCTAAAACAACTAATCAGTAACTCATCAAGTCATATTGAGACACAATTTTTTAATATGTGTAACATTGGACTTACTGGGGTAACTTGTTGTTTTAGAAACAAATAGTTCTCAATGCAGTATACAATTGAGTGCTCATTATAGTATATGGGTTCATTGCCAGCACTGTAGTAAATATTGCATTTTTTAAACTGCCATGTTGGTGGTATCATTTTTGCCACATGACCACAGATGTTTTACACACACACACATAGAGAGTGACTTTCAAAAACATGTAAACAGTACGTTGAAAATAAATATAACATTACATAAAAGCAAAAGACATAAAATTAGAACAGTGGCAAAGTCGCAAGTCTCTGGGGCACTCCACAGTCTGTTATTACTGAAGAAAGACATGAGGTGAAAAGAGGGTTAACTAACTTCTTTCTGCACAAAGACTTCTTTTGGTACAAAATATGCCATGCTTCAGCGCTTGGGAGTTAACTGATAAGAGATTCCAAGTGTGGGCTAGAGATTCCCTAAGTAAGGGAGGATGAGACCAGTCATTGAAAGTGTTTAAGGCCTTGAGAATGTCTGAACACAGGTGGTCATACCCCTCCATTACCATGGAAACAGTAGCATCAGAAACGGCTGAAGTTTGTTATAGAAAACTGGTGCTTTGCAGCCATATATTTTTTTAACAGCTCTGATTGTATTGTTCCATGCATGCATGCAATAAAGCTTACCTGTTCGGCTTCATCTCTGGGTCCAGGACTTTGTTTGTTACAACATTACCTTGGAAGAAAGTTGATCCCTTGGAAGAGCACATCCCTGGAGATGTGTGGTAGAATTGGGAGGCTCCACAGTTAGTTATTGCTTTGAAAGAAAGTGTATTATTAACTTGAACCTGCTGCAATCTTCGTGTGAGGAATGAACTGTACTTGATATGGGTCGAACTGTAATTGAATAATAAATCAATAATAAAATGTCTGGTTGGATTGTGTACCTAGCATATGTTTTGCATTTGTCCTGATGCTTTGAAATAAGGTGACTGAGGGTAAATACCTTTACCCGATGGCAGAGCAATTCAAAAATGTATCTCCTCTACCTTAACACCCAACTCCTTTCGCAGTATCTTTCTGTAAAAATCCAGCCTTCTCAGTTCAATACAAAGAAAACCTAATGCACTAACCTTTACAGTCATCTTGAAAAGACAAGTCCCAGATTATACGGTATATCATGAGAAAAGATAACTCACATCCTTTGAGTTATCTATTCTAAACTAAAAAAAAAAAAAAAAAAAAAGATCAGCTTTGTACTGCACTATTCTGCCTTCAGTTTAAAGTTTTGGTACTTTGGCTCCCCTGCAGGTTGTTTGTAATGGTAGATCAAAAGCATAACTTGATGGTATCGCTCACACCTTTGACATAGAAATAGGAAGTCTTGTTATTAGTATATTGTCAGTAATCAGCTGCCAGCATATCTATATGCTTCCTTCCACTTCATTCCTGCCAGCACATTGGCTGCGAATGAAAATGTCTGTTATTAAACTTTGACGTTATATAGTTATATTTCATAATATAACTTAAGTTAATGTTAATGTTTTCAGTGAACGATGCAAAACTTAGCACAGGTTAGTACAGTTTACCAGTCTAGTCTGATGTGTATAATAATAGCATAGTTAATATTGTTTATAACATGTAGCTAAAAATTACTTTAGTTAATATAGTATAAAAAATTTGAATTGTAAATAGTAAAGTAAATTAGTAAAATAAAAGTGAAATTGAGTTAGTAAACAAGTTATTTAGTATTTGTTAGTTTTACTCCTTTATCCAAAGTTACATGCCTGGTGTGTATTGAACACGTTTAACTTAATACTACAGAACACAATTACTAAAGCAACATTCATTTACCAGCATCTTTTTAGACATTGGAATTAATATATTATTTTCATCCACTCAGACTCATTGCTGATCTTGAAATTAACTTTTTAATGAACTAATATCTGCTTTAGTGACGTATTCATAGTATCGCCAGTTTAATGTGTATAAACGAAATCAACATAAATAAAATCTTATTTTTAAAGCCATCACCTTTCCCAAGTCGATTTGTTGTCTTTGTATGTGTTTGTTTCCATAGTGACAATAATACCCTGCCTTTGATTCAGAAACAATTTGGGGGCCGTTTGTTTGTATCCATTAATAAAAAGATTTTTATTTTGTTTTTTCATTGCATTTCCATAGTTACTGCATGCATTACCTCTGCTAAGAAACAGTATTGTGCATATAATTGCAAAAGCCGGCAGCTGGTGAAATGACATTCTTCATCCAGAGTGATGCTGTTTCTTGAGGAGTCAACACAGGCACTAGAAACTTGGGGCTTGATGTCGGCACTGAATTGCAATAGATGATGCTGTATTTCATTGCTTTGGAAAAGTAATTTACATATGCTTTTCCCTGTTTTGCTAAATCTGTCCAACTCCTGTTACATAGCATTTTAATGCATTTCGTGTTTTACAAAATTCGGCTTCTTTATGTATTGTTTTTGGCAAATAATAGTGGATACTTCTTATAATTTTCCAGCCTTATAGCATATCAGTCCTTTGGTAGTGTTTGTGGCCTGAATGGCTTTCTGTCTGTATTTTTTTCACAGAAAGCTTATTTTTGTGATACACCACTGAGGAAAATACTTTGTCTGCTATTTCTTTACTGTGCTGAAAGGCACTGGACAATCAAGGACTGCAGTATTGCATGATTGTTTCTCAAGAGGAAGACATCCAACTTGTTAAGTGACCTGGCATTGTTTTTTAAACCACTGTCATTGTCGTAGTTACGAAGTGAATGACAAGACTGGAGTTGTTAGTACGGCTGTGATTATTCGTGGTTCAACAAGTACAGGTGTGGCATGAAGTCCATGGGATCCTCTGTTGGTTTTGACTTGACTGTTCCAGCAAAATAGCCAATTAATTCTGCTTAACCCTCCGAATTGCAATGCACTGCCAACCCCTCATCTTTCTTAAATCCATTTTTGTTAAAATAGTTATAAATACCAAAAGCAGCATGAGCAGAAAAAACTTGGGAGAAACGGGAAGAGCACACACAACAAAATGTGAATATTTTATATATAATATAATAAGATGTTAAATAACCAGAAACAAGCGGAACATTAAATTCCCCTTCCTTCAGATTATTGCACATTAAACAGGTGTCAACCATTGCTCAATGATGTTGTGGTTATTTATTCATTTCAGTGATGCTGTTATTCAAGGAAACGTCCTCAAGTCACAGCTGTTACAGTACAATGCACTGTGTATACAAATACATATCATAAATTAACAAACTTTATGAAGAGCATTAACAGATACAATAATTTGCATAGCACAGTTGGAGTTTATGGAGTTCAAAACCATTTTGAATTAATTACAAAAATCTCATTTAAGCAATATTTCCAATATATGTACATTACATGTAAGTGGGAACTGCTTATGGAACTACTTATACCGAGTAGCGCAGTTTAAAAAAAAACTTCATTTATTCATTTCTAGTCTGTTTAATCAATTAATGTTTCACTGGTGTGTTGAAGTATGTTGATGAGACCTTAGCAGTGCATAGAATAGGAGAGGGACCTAATAACATGAAATAATAAAATAATAAATACTGTACACACATGGTTCAAGAGTAAAATCCATCTTGGATAAAATTCAAGAAAAGGAACAGTTTCTGGAACAGAACTTTTACATACGTGACAAACTATCTGTATATTGATGATATTGTTAACCTTTCTAATGAAGAAAATTAGAAAAGAAAAGAGTTGAGGGCTGATATCCCACCAGTTGGACATCAACCAAAAGAGGGGGTAATGGGGTTGGGAGAATCCGATGCCAGGGATATGATTCAGGTACCATGGACAGTGAATGTTGTGAATGAGGAAGCCCAGACCCAGTGCAGACCAATGCTGAGGCACTCACACCCATGGGGCAGAGTGGGTGTCAGGAAGAGATGGCACAGAGGAAGTGAAGAAATAGAGTAGAAAGAGAAGTTCGAATTGATACTTGTTTTTAATTAATAACTTGTCTTTATTCATAAAAAGGCAAGTTTGAATAGTACTGGTTAGTAGTTGAGTTGTGCCTGACAGAAACCATGAAAATATAGATTTCTGCCTGACTGGCCAGACCATGGCTAAGTACTGCAACTCCCTTTGTATACAGAAACTTAGACTATATATGATGTGGAGTGCTTTAGCTTTTTTATTTTGGTGTGAGCATCAGGGAACATTAATAGCAAATCCCTGTCTATCAGTCCAGGAATGCGTGCAAAACACAGATGTTGCACCCTGTGTTTTTCCCACAATTTTAAAATAAAAAATTAACACCTTCATATTTCCTCCCTATTTCTCAATTTTTTTTCTCTTCAATCTGTGCAGAGTGTGCTTTACAAAAGAAGCTGTGACTTTTTTTCTGTCAATTACCTTGTCATGTATGGATGCTTATAATTTGTCTTCAAAAAAGAGCTTTTATTGGAGTTAGAGTTTGTTAGAGTTATTAGAGTTATTTCAGAAAGGACAGCTTTGTCAAAAAGCTATCTGCATGTAATTCAGTTTACAATATGTGCACAAGCAAAACAGCCCATTTGATAATTAAGGAGGGAGGACTAAGGATAGAGGAGTCCTTAGTTTACAAAAATCAGAAAAGGTAAGGTTTTCATTTTATGTCAACTCCCCAGCAAACATACTGAGCAAGCAAGCAGTGTTCTTTCCAATTTGTTGTTTCTAGTGACATTTGCCAGGGATATCCACTGACACCTCTGTTTACCTTAGAAGGAGGATATGTTTCTTTTCATTGTTTTCCTGCTGATGAAGTTATGATGTCTTCAGTGTCCACTGAAATGGAATCTGTGAAGCAGCAAAAAGCGTTTAGTTTTTCTTAGCAGAATACATTTTTACACATTTTCTTTGTTCATTAATTTGCTAGAAGCCCCAAGGTAACAATCAGATTATTCATGATTTCTAAACATTTCTATTGCATGAAGCAGTCCTTCAAAATCCACTCTTGATAAATGCTGCTTTTAAAGAAAACACCATTAAGCCACAAACTTTTTTTTAACTTTATTTGCTAAGAGGTCTTCTCTGAGTTGAAACCTATGTCTCCTGTTATGTACAGAAAAAAATGTGAGACATCTTAAAAATAATTTATTAAACGAAAGAAAGCTGTGTCACTCCAAGCACATTATATTGCAATTGAACATGCTGTCGTACCAATATTGCAGCATTACTCAAAACTGTTTTCACCATGGCCACTAGTGGAAACGTAAATTGAACACACTGTGCTGATACAGCAACCACCAGGAACCCTGGAACACTAAGAACATGACTCCTCAGGATTTCTTCTCATCTGCTTGCTGTCTGTGGATGAAGGAACTGCAGTTGTAGTTGACTGCCACTAATGGGCACCTCTAATCGTTGTAAATAGCCACAGTGGGATATAATAATGAAACTGATTAGATTGAGTAGATTGGTGAAGGGTGTTTGTGCACATTCTCAAGCGAGATTAGAGTTTTATTTGGTATAGAAAAGGTGTGCAGGATGCTAGGGGTGACTTACGTCAGTTGTCTACATTGAAAATTACATCCTAGGGAAACAACTTATTTGTCTACTGAAAAGTACTGTTTTACAATAAAATGGACACTTGAGTGCTTACAGTATTACCTGTAAAATGTTTTTTGTTAAAAATAGGGAAGCCCTGTTCAATATAATACAGTAAATAAACCAAGTGAAGCATCTTCTTCTATGCCGAAGAGTTTCCATTGGGCAGTATGTTGTAGAGAATTACAAAACATTCAAGTGTAGTTTTAACGGTTTTTAGCTTAATTTCTTCATGGCTTATTAGTCTTTTATTGCTTGCACTGCGTTCATTACATGCATGCCATAGGTTGCCAACTCCTGTCGTAGATAGTGTGTGGCCAAGCGAGAGAGGAAAATGCAGTCCACATTCTGTGACAACAACAGCCCTCTTGTGTCTTCAGTTATGATTAAATAAACAAAACATAGTAAAATGGCAGACAGATAAATAATTATCAGGCTGTTAACAGTAGGGAGTCTGTATTTGGAATTACTGCAGGAGATGGTACTTGAGGGTACTATTCTACACTAATTCTCACATTATGCTAGTGCAAATTCTCTGCTTTTGTAATTATGTGTGATAATACCAGGTTTCGGCAACAACTAATATTTGAATGCACAGTTACAGAGACCAGCTGTGGAGAGCAAAAGATGATTGTATTTATTTTTTAGAATGTCCCATTATTATATAGCCAGCCAATTTAGATTACTGTATATATCCATGCAAATTGTGTAATTTAAACAATCCTTTGGAAAGTCTAAATAAAAAACTAAAATTGAATTATTTTAGGACTATAAATAGGAAACACTTTTTACACAAAGATTTGAGGATATCTGGGAAAGGCAAGTGAGGCACCCATCTCTGGGCTCCTTCAAGAAGTGGATAAGTGAAATGTACTTTGCTAGATTCACGTCTACAAAATAACTACAAAATGAGAAACTCCTCTCTTTGCTGCATTTCTTATGTTCATATCTTCCTAATACCTTCAATTTTTTATCTTTCAAGATTGGACATAAAGGTTATCCAGTGAGGTTGTTTGATAGTGCATTTTTTTAATAAAAAGCTGCAGGTCAAAATGGAAAATAAAGGGTTTGCTAAAATAAAAATAAGACCAGACTAAGACTTCAAATAAGATTACTCTTTATTTATATATTTTTATATCCTAAAAAAAAGTTTTTATTCCTGACTTATACCTCCTTCTTACTTTCCATTAAAATATTTTCTTTTGATTTTTGTCCTGAATGTTTTATTAATATTATCACATCATTTTCAAGCAAAGATTATTTTAATAACACCTCCACCAAGAAAAAAACACAGCCCTCTCTCCTGTGGAAAACTAATAAAACAATGGGTATTTTTTTACATTGGGGAGAAGACTACAAAAGGGAATTAGTCAATGAGGTGACAAGGCGTTCAAACCAGCCTACTCTTGGTATAACAGGTCGTGAGAATAATAATGCAAAAATCTACCCTTGCTGCTGCCTCCCCAACGATTTCAAACTCAAACAAGTCGCAATGAATAATGTAGAGAATAAACCTTCTTTCCCTCACTCTCTCCTGCCTGCCCTTCAAATCCTTTGAGGATGACTGAGGCTCGCTTGTCTGCCTCATTACCGACTGTTCAGCCATTTGATTTCAGAAACAATGAGCACACACGCTGAGATTTTTCATACCTATTAAGTTTTTTTTCCTCTTCTTTCTTTCTTCTTCTGTTTTCCCAAAGATCTACTAAATTAAAGAACAGGCGTAGTGGCGTGTCAGGTGAAGCAATCCTTACCACTGAGGCCGTTTCCACTTGATGTCCGTGTCCATGCAGTGGGTGTGCTGGATAGGCCGCTGGATAGCACTGTTGTGTAGTGGCACTGGAAAAGCCACTGATGCCCCATAAAAGCTCTCCAGGAGATAAGGAACGAAGAATCTAGTGTACGTGAAAAGAAACATAAGAAAGGTTAAAAACTGAAGGACATCATTCCAGTTAAATCAGTATCTTTCATTTCTGAATATCTGAATCCAATTCCGTTATAATCTCCTGTGTTGAAGAATAAAGCAAAGCTGTTCCTTTTGGCTGTCCATGGCATTGCGTTGAGATTGGATTACTCTTGGTGGCTTTTCTTTGAACTCTTACAAAGGTGACAAATTCCCTTTTGCTATGCAATGAATATCTGCTGTTCTGTTGTCTTCTACTTATTAAATGCATTTTATAATTAAGTTATTGTTAGTGTCAGGGTTGGTATTAAAGATTGAATTGTGTGTGTCCAGAAATCACTGATGCTCTTTGAGAAGTTTTACATTTTCAGTTTTATACCTGTAATTACTTGCTGTGCATATTTTATGAATATCAGCTCAATACGTACTGATGGTTCACAATATATGCTGAGGTTAGAAACCAGAAAGATACAACATATAGCAAAACAACATATACAGGGGAACTTTTAGCCATAGGAGCAATGGTAGTGGGAATTTTCCAACACAAGGTACAGTATGTCTGTCAAAACCCGAGGACAATAATAGCAGTCAATGTATTGTGCACAATGGAAAAACAAGTTGATGTCAAGCGGCATGATTGTTGCTGCATGCCCCTCTAGTGCATTACTAAAAGCAACAGCAGCCTAAACTCCGGCAGTCTCAAGGTTCAACACTCCAGTATCCCAGCCCAATTATGTAATGTTCAGGAAGACCACGGCAGATTGGTCACCAGTCCTCTCACTTCAGGTTCGGCCAGAGGTCCAGCAGCTGTTGGCTGTTGGTGCATAAGTGGTCCCATATGTCCACAAACATGTCTGTCCAGTAACAGGTTGCAGCTGTGATCACTACTGGCGTTGGACCAGTTTGTCCTACTATTCCGGGTTTTCATTAATATGTTTATTTGGGTATTAACACGACTGCCTGGGTTCCTCAGCATCTATCCCTTAACTTCCTACTTGTTTGGGTTGACGGAAGCTTGTTTTTATGCTCTAAAACCTGCATACAGTGCTGACACACTTCAAGCCCTTGGAGAGGGAAAAAGATGTCATTCTTTATGATCAGCAGCCATTTCAGATCTTGAGGAATTTGTCACAAAGGGAACTTTCTAGCTTAATTCATTACTTTAAGTGTCGAACATTAATAATGTATTATAGACATTCAGAGCACAGGGAATGTTTTTTGTGGCTCCCCCTGGAGCTGAAAACAACAGACTCCCATCATTAGGGCTTAGTTTGCCTATAAATTTTAATAGGCTTAATGTTATCATAAGCTTGAGGGAAAAGACAATGCTGGTAACAAGTATCTTCTGCACACTTATACAAGGAGTATATGATTCTTAATGTGTCCTGTAAATGCATGCAGGGCCTTTTATTGTGAACATGCAAAGAATTTGTTATTCACCGAAATAATGAATGCAGTTGCAGCAGATGTACAAATCTATGAAACCCATCCATAGTCTAGGAGCAGAGTGAACTACAGTAAATCAGTTTAAATAAAGTGCAGTGTAAAATTAAATTATTAGCAAAGAACTTAACATCAAATCTGACTTCTAGAGAGTGAATGATGCATGGCATTTTTTTAAATGCTACTGGCGCACATCTTAATTTTGACACATATGAGCATAAATCTCTTCATATATATTCAAATGAATTATTGGTCATAATGCAACTTGACACAAAAATTATAAGCTGCTTTTCAAAGCAATACTTAAAAGAGTCACCCACGGTGTACTCTAAATAATAAAAGAGAGCTATTCACCTGAAACAAAAACATATGTGCATTTTTTATGATAATTGTTAATAAAACCTTAATAGATGCAGCATGGAGTTTGAACACTCAAAAATGCACTTATCCATTTGTTTCCTTGCTTCAGCTTGTGTCCTGTGTCTCCTGAGTATGTTTTTATATGTATTTTTTTTAAATAAAAAAGTCTCTAACAGAGCACATGCCAAGAAGGATGTTGCTGAGGAAAATCAGTCCAACTCTAAATCGTCACAGTTAGGGGGTTTTTCATTCGTTAAATGGTAATCATTGATTCAAATTCCAGGTTGTGAAATTCTGTTCATACTATACATGATACTATGCATGATCAGGGAAAATAAGAGTATATAGGCGTTTAGGCGTCACACCCGAAGAAGCCTCAATAGCCGAAGCATGTTTCCTTTTCCTTGAATTGTTCATTTAATTGTTCCTTTGCAGCCAATGCACACTGATATCCCCACTTGAACATCTTCACATAATGATCTCAAAATGAAAATGAGGCTAGGATGTTCAGGGATGATTCAACATACAGTACTATCATCGCACCTCTTGCTAACCTGTCAGGGCTGACAACTGTACTGAGCATGATCACGTCTGAACCCAGTCTTTTGTGTGAGGATTTTCCTTAGCTGTGCCACAGTGTCCCCTGCTGAGCAAAGCTACATCTGCATGCTTTCATCTTCAGGATTAAACACTCAAGTCTCATGTGACATCTGCCTTTTGTGTTTTAGTATAGACATTTTAGGGTATAATGTAGACTTTTAACAGGAAGCTGCAGGTAAAAACTACAATCGCACTGGTCAATGCTCAGAGCATTAACTACTCCCTGTCAGTTTCAAGGTACAGTAACAACTTGATTGCAGAAGAATAAAAATGATTACTCCTTGCTTTATTATGTGATATATAATGATTTAGTAATGGTTAGGAAATACACCGTCAGTCCTACTACCTGAATTTTTCTATCATGAGACTTTCTTGATATATCATGCTAGGAATTGTGCTTATGAGCCGAGTTGTTAACCTATCTTTGAGGAAGTGGGAGGAAACTAGAACCCCAAGTAAAAGCTCGTTCTGGAGCTGCCCCTTCACCAAAGCAGTGTGGGCAGAATGTCAACACCATACAACTCCTGGGAGTGGGAACGGTGCAAAGCTACCAGTACTTCCTACTGGGGCTGAAACTGACAGGTTTCCCTCACAAAACAAGGACTGTGGAATGTAATTAAAAACTCTCATCCAGCACCACACAGAGTGGAGGGCCAGAGAGCTGGAGGAGAGGGTCTTTGTGAACCTCAGAGGCAGAATGAGGCATGACGTAGCCAAGCGGGGATTCTCCATGGCAAAGGAGCTCTGGAAAAGGGGCTGAAGAGGAAATGGCAAACCTGTCCCTCTACGCTCCTGCAGAAAACTGGACTCTCGCCGTTTCAGAGCCAGGACAGGTTTTTGGAAACAATGCAGTTGCAATGGACAGGGGGGCCACCAGGAAGTTCTGGAGGAATTTTGTTGCGTGAATCCAGCCCTATTGACCACTTTCCAATACTGATTGATTGATAATGGACAATCACTTTTTAAGACCTTTTTAAATTAGTAGAGATTTTCTGTTAGAGTTGTAATTACACAAGGTGATTCTTCTGTCACCTTTAGTATGCTCTGCAGTGTTTTTATATTTTTTCCATGTCACATTTTCACTGAAAACCAGCAAATTTTAGGAACAATTACTTGATATACGGTCACTTTTTAACTGATCCCAAACATGAAAACAAAAAAATAAATACTGTTAGATTAACATTTTCTAAATATTGATTGATCATAATTTAAATTCAGCTAGACCAGTGTAGCAAAAAATGGATTTGACCATAATTCACTATTGAGTTACGTTCTATACAATTCATATTGATAGCCCTGTTGTAAATTTAGATACTAGATTTTGTTTACTCAGATTTGTTTTTCCTAGTTCCTAAAAGGAATGCTGTGCCTTTTTCCCCCCAGTGACGTTGCAGTGAGTCACGTATACAGTATGCAAAGTGTTGCTTGCTAAAAATAACACCTGCTACAGTAGTATTTACATTCTTACCTCCCTCTTTTACTTTTCCGTAACAATACCTTACAAGAAGCCTTTGTGACATCCCATCACATTTTTCACTGACAACCAGGTCAGTTTTGAGTGACCCTTAAATTTTCCCTTTTTTAAATGTTTTTATTATGTTTGTGGTCATTAACTGTAACAGACTCCCATACAGTTTGTAACATTCACCACTACACACTTTCAATTATAAGGTTAGGGTTCACATTCTGCCTAGGGGCTTTTATTTTATACAGGAATAGGTGGAAACCATGTTATACTATTTTATACTTGTTATATTACCCACATACTACACAACGTGTCTGGGTAGCTTGTTCCATACTCCCACAACCTATTGTGTTGTGGGAGTATTGTCATTTGTAAAAAAATGACAAATCCTAAACAAAGAAGCACTTACACTGTCTCCTCTTATACAACAAAATACTGTACCATCCATTTTAATCATTTTGAGTAACCATTCAAATCAAGTATTGAGATTGACAGTACATTACAGTGCCTTGCAAAATAATTCAGTACTAGACTGTAGATGGGGTTGCAGGAAAGAGATATGTGTGAAAGGAAGTCTCGGGTGTGAGGATTATATATGTATGTGAGCAGAGTGGACAAGACTAACCTTTCTTCCAGAGGTTTGAGTGTTTACTGCAGTTAACTCTATTTATGATGCCATCTAGTATACTGTATAAGCTATTTAAACACTGACCTGTGTGAAAGGAACTTGGAAATGGGATGGGAAAATGGCAGAATTTGTTAAAAGCAATGATTTTTAAATAAAAGTTTAGAAAACTATGCTACTATGACTATAAAGTTTTTCAAAGCAGATGTACCAAAGTATAATGCAGAGGAAATCATTTTTCCTCACAGAAGCGGGACAGAAAACCCAAAGAGAATTCATGGGCTTATGCTCACCTTCCAAATCTGATGAAAAGTCTTAGAAATAACTAATGAAGAAACTGAAGTGAGTTTACAAGCCATGGATAAGTTTTATACCAGAGTGGTGGACGTTTCCCAGAAACCAATTAGAAGGTGAGGCAATAAGTGAGTTAATGACAAGTTTATAGTAATAGTCAGCTTTAACAGAACATTTTCTATATTGGATGAAAGTGTAGAGTTTAGGAGCTGTCTTTTTAATGCAGTTCACAGAAAATAATGTAGCCAAGGCCATAATAGGATATGAAGTGTTGTATGTTGGGAAAAGAAGGACATATCGTTTGTGCCTAACAAGTAAAATAGAAGGAAATGTTAGGAAATCAAAATCACAGATTTTTACATCCAATGTCTAGAAAAATCATCTATATTTGTCATGATTATGATTATGTAGTGTCTAGCAAGACTCTGTATATCGCAGCTGGGCAACTATATTGTTGTTGCAAAGGGAAAATATCAAAATAGAGTGTAAAGAGATCAGAAAATGTGTGAGAGTAAGTTATAAAAATGCACATTTTAAATGTGTGAGTCAAGCAATGCATTAGCATGTAAAACAATCACATACAGTAATATGTAAGAGGAAAAACCAAGTAAAAATGATTATTAGAATGGTCAGGAAAAGGTGTGCAAGGAAGATATGAACACACATTTTCACATGCAAGCCAAGCATATCAGTTACTAATGTGGAAAATGCAGTATTCACTTGCTGTTGATGCTTATTAAGAAGCATATTTAATGCATAGTGAGAAATGGTAGGGAGAGAACAGATCACAGCAGAGAACGTGAGGGATAGAGAACACCTGACGATAAATAAGATTACAAACCTCAGAGTGATTTGAGTTGGGTTGTGATCATTAGGCAGACTGAGAAAGGGAGGTTTACTCAGCCTTAGTCCAGGTGTGGCGGTCAGCATCCTGAAACTCCGAGCCCATGAGCAAAGGGCTCGAGATACTCCACTGTGCAAGTCCTCATGCACCATGAGGTGCAGAGGTGAGCTGAGAGATGTCTGGAAGGGTCCAAAGTACTCCTAACTCACCCTGGAGGAGGATAAGTTCAGCTCATCAGTCTTCAAGCAATGTGAAAAAACTAGTATCCCAAAGGGGGTCAAAACTAGCTGATAGAACAAAGACAGACCACTTAAAACACCAAAACAAAACATGGTGCACGGGCTACTGGAGATTAATAGATAAATATGTCTCAGGCTAGAGGTGTCACAATATATCACTACAATTTAATACAATACAACGAGCTCAAAGACACCATTTGAAAAGTCATTTTTGTGAGTGCAATTCACACCTCTATTGATCATGATAGCTGTGTCCATTTTTCCTAATTAATGGGGAGTTAAATTCCTTTGTGGGACAGTCTAGTTTCTTCCGAATTCCAAACATGTGAGAAAGCATATGCATGTAAGAAAAAGAAAAAGACAGGGAAATAACATTAAAAATAATATTAATAAGATTTAACATTCATATAAAAAATAGAATGTTAGCCAAGAAGAGCTCTAACCACTAGCTACTATTTCAGTATAGCCATTTGATCAAACAACTTTAAGCAATTGCATCAACTAGATCATTCATTGCAAAACTGAGGGGAGATGGTCTTTCATAGAACCTGCTCACTGCTATTGAGGGTATTTTTCCAAAATGCACTCACAAACATAAAAAGAACAGTCTTTATAGTTAAGAATTCCATTTTAAGTCAGCAGCAACATGAGTCTGCCAGTGAAGCCTTTTGTAGCTGTTTGTCTTGCGTTTTCGGTGACAGAGCTGTGTTTGGCTCTAAATGATATCAAGCAATCATTACCTAGGTAATTGACACTACTTTCTGCCAGCTCTGAAGGCCTGAACAGCTACAGCACATGTTTAATTCAGTCCCTGAGGTAGTTGGATGGGGCTGGGGGGGGGGAGGGGAGGTGCATTATACTCTTTTCATCATGTCATCCCGACAGGTGACAGTAACCCCCCTTCACCCCACCAACGCACAATTGCCCCCTGCCTCCTTTCTCTCATCTTTCTCCTTTGCCTTCATCCTTTCTCTGAATGTCAAATGAAATCGGCTTCTGCCTCAAATTTGCAGCTAATGAATCAAAAAAGCTACACTCTCCCAAACCGCATTATTACCATTTATAATTTTGATTGTTAATTTGCATACGTAAATTAGTCTGGTGACATGCATGATTTTTTCTGTGCTTAATTCCTCCACTAATTATAAGCAGCAATGCCACATTATTTACATAACTAATTGTTCTTCCTTCTGTTCCCTTTTATTTATTTAATTCCTCCCTTTGTTCAGTTTTATTTTGAATTTTACAAGGGAATTGGCTACACCTTAAGAAAACAAAACCATGGCTTCATGTTTGAAAGGAGAACAATTTGCTCTGTTGAGAAGCAAAATCAATGTATTTGGGCTCTTTCTTTTCACAGCAGAAAAATGCACAGGAAGGAAGTGGAGGGCTTTGTTTTTTTTCTCTTTCTACTAATACCTTTTACCTTCTAGGTGCTAGTAGCTACCAATTCTACATAAGCTGTTTTGCAAACTTTTCCTGAACATCATAGGAAGACTGTAATAAGCAGGCTTAATAGTGGTTTTTAAGCCCATGCGGATATGTTGCTTTTTGGACAAAATATAGCCTATTTTGTCTGTGTTTTCTAATTAAATATTGTTGGAATTCAGTTTTGTTTCCAAATGTAAAGCAAGCAGAAAATGTATGTCGGAAATGTGGTCAAGGCAAAAAAAAAACATCCTCAGAAATAAGATGTTATTTGCAGAATTGTTGATTTTATTTGCTAAGAAAAATTAAAGAGGATAAAAATGTTACTTCTTAAAATGGCATTGGAAAACTAAAATCCAAAGAGGGCAGATAATTCTGAATTTATGGTGTACAGTTGTACATGTACAGTTAGTTACTGTACATGTGGAAATCATTGTGGTAAACCCTTCCCTTACAATAGCTCTTCATAAAGGACAATGTTTCCTTTGTCCTTTACTGATGAAGGAAACTAAACATGCAGCCGACCTACTTATTACTGAAGCTATTGCTTTTAATTTCAGCATATTTTTTTTTCTTAAAGCACAGGATTCAAAGGGGAAGAACACAAAAAATCATACTGCTAAGTTGTGTTTTAGATATTTGAGCTATGGTAATATCTGAAAATGATTGTGAAATGATTCAATAATTTAAAATACCTTTCAAAATACACTGAAATGTGTGCTTGAAAAACAGATTAATTTCTATGATTGTAAAAGTAGCTTCCATTTGAGGTTACCGTTAAAATATATTTCACACATCTAATATACAGTATACTGTACAGTATATGTGTATAGGTTTCTGAAATCATTTTGAAAACAATGTTTTAAAAATTAAATTTCACTGTAGTTGGGTGTTCATTTCAATTTATTTAATACGAGTTGTGTAATCATTTGATTTATTAACATTTCTCTGTTTCTCTTAGTAATTATCTACTCTATAAAAATTATGTCTCCACAATAATTTACCTAAATCCTTATTTTTTATTTCATGGTTTGAGCCCAAATGTGTTTTTTTTTTTGCCCAACTCTCCATCTTCTATATAGACTGAAATCTGAATTTAAACCACAGAAGAATTTCTTCCAGAAGTATGTTTTTGCAAACCATTATTGGGGACTATGTTTACACATAATGTATCATTTTTCTTCCAACATAAATCAGTGTAATGAAAATGCACCAGAGATTGACAGTGGCTCTATAAGGCCCTGCCAGTTTCACTGGTTTGCTCTACAGTAGTGACACCTGAGACCCTCCAGGTGCCTGCAAACATGCAGGTACAATAGTGACGTCAGAGAAAGAGCTCATGTTCTTCAAAATGGTGCCAAACTTCATGCAAGTGTCACAGAGTGACAGAAGCTGGAGCAAGGCTGTGGCTTGGGAGCAAAGTTTACTTGACTTCCGCTCATAGTCCCCCATGTTTTCTGCTTCCCTCTCCTTTTAAGGGCTCCCTGCATCATACTTAAACACAGCAGGTAGTAGGTGCAGGACGCTACAGTCATCGCAGATCGAGCGACACACTGTTTGGCTAGACACATATCAATTACCACACAGTCAGAGGCCACACCTCTCATGCCAGGCTGTGACCAGCCCATGAACAGATGGACAGAGAGGAAAGGTAGGATTGCTGCCTCGCAGTACTGGGGCCCTGGGTTCGATTGCAGACCAGGGCAGTGTGAAGTTCATATTGTCTCCCCATGTTCATGAGGGTTTCCCTCCAGGCTTCCTCGCACAATCCAGAACCATTCTGAAACTAGCCCTGCTGTGAGTGTGTGCGCGTGTCTGGATGAGCCCTTTGATGGACTGGCGTCTTGTCCATGGTGTGTCCTGCCTTACTCCCACTGCTTGCGTAGGCTCCTGCTGCCCCACAACCCTGAATTTGCTGAAGTGGTTAGAAAACAGCCGGACAGATAATGTGACCTTTAGCCATCAGCTGAGGTTTCCTATAACATTAAAATGAATAGGGCTCTCCAGAATCAGAACTTGCCCCAAATCTTTAAAATAGAAAAATATTCCCGCACAGTTCGTCATGTTCGAAGAAAGAAACTGATAAGGAGTCAGTTGTCATAATGTTTTGGAAGCTGTACTACACATTGCTACATTAGAGGTCTCTCTCACTCTCTTTTTCATTTCTTACAGCACTCCATTCAGACATGAAATCAAATGGCTTTTGACATTTACAAGAGTCTCCATGAAAGAAAATGGCTACTGTCATGTAGCTGGGATTATGACACACATTAAATGGAAAATCAGACCAAGCTCTCAGAGCAAAGCTACATCTTATTTCATGGAGTACAGATATTCTTGTCTGTATTTTTTAGCTTTTTTTTTTTAAAATAAAACTTGGGTAAAACAATTGTGAACCAATTTTTATTAGTTTTTTTTTTTTAGAAACAGAACAAAACTATTTACATACAGTACTATAGAACACACATTCACACATTATCAGTGATAACCCTTTCAGATAACTCTTTTTTAGGCAACACCTTTATAGCACCAATAATTTTATTGTTATAAGCACTTTTACAAACACAATGGTAATGTCTTGTTAATCAAGATTAAATCTTAAGTGATTTAGGGTGTATAGGGTGATTAGGGAGTATAAATAAAGGGAGAATATTACCCAAGTTTATCACAAAATCCCTCCATTATCTCAAATGGCTCTGCTTACAGTATGCATATCGGAATCAATAACGACGTTGGAATGAGCATTCAATCAGCCTTCTAAGTATCTGAACAGTCCAACAATTCATGCACTTCCTTCTGGTGCCTTTAAGTCCCTCTTATCCATCTTCTTCTGCTTTGATGGTTTGTTGTTCCATTTGGGTGTTTTGGGGGTCCTAGCCTCCTCTTCGCACTGCCATGTACAGGTAGGTGGGATTAGCAAAGCAGGTTCAGTGAAAAATATAAACACTCACTAAACATCCTCAAACACCTCTAATTCGGGGGTGTCATTATTCCTGAAATAGAGTTCTTAACTGTATTTCGGGGGGGATGCCAGCAGCCAGGTCATTTTCAACCTAGCTGTTCTAAATCATGATCATTCTTGACATCATGTCCCAAAAGCTACACATACCTTTAGAAAGCATCTCTTTTTCTATGAGTTTTATTCTTAGCTCCACCACCCCATACAAACTTTGGTTAACTGCTCGCTCAGCATGGGGGTCCAAGCCTCCTTGCTGTTAATCCAAATCTACCCAAGCACTCAATGTCCCCAATCATAACAAGTTCTTGGATGCCATGTTTATCACTCATGCGGTAATATTGCTAATCAATCTCAGAACAGCTTGTGTCAGACCTACCAATCAAACCAGATATGGATGGCAATCAACCCCACCTGAACTCATTTAATATCTGGCTATTTGCGCTTCTTTGTTCTTTGTTTGTGCTCGGTCTTCTCTTCATTTTTTGGATTCTCCTTTTTGGTTTCTTGCTCAGGTTTTTCCTGTGTTTTTTAACTTTTGCTCATGCCTCGGGTTTTGTTCTTGGAACTCCTTTAGCGTCTTCATGTTTTTGTGGACTTGGGTCTGTTTCCTGACAACTCTCTCAGATTGTGGTAACCGGCTTCTTTGCTCTACTCTGCAATTAGCTACTCATCTCTGATTCAGCTTCAGAATGTCGTTCTAAAAGTAAGTGCAGGCGCATTACAGTTAGTGCACAAAATTGTAATTGTAATTAGTCATTAACTGCATTTTGGAAACTCATTTTATAGTAATCTAATTTAATATTAAAAACAGTCTTAAAGTGTTTGAAGTGGCTGTTTTCTTGTACCATGTTTTGTCTCTCAGCTTCTGCTCAGATAGAACAACATGCTGGTCTAAAGTACTTCAATGTTTAGTGTTAATTCATTATTGAATTTGTGAAACTGGGAGCCAATTCCCCACAGTATAGAATGCATCTCCCTAAAGGTCAAATATGAAATCTCATCAAGCCAATGATACATGGATGCAACATATGTATTACTGCCACTGGGCTTCATGCCTAATGAAAAGCCCACTATCTCAGTCTCAACTTATCTACACAAGAGGTGTTCATACAAAACATGTGACTTTTAAATTGAAATGAACTGTGAAGTTTCTTGCCAGAAAACTTTGAAGGTGTACAAGCATTATAATATTTATTATAACAATTAGATTACTGCCGGAAAATAAAAATTATACTGTAAACGGTGATATGATGTGTTGTTCATTTGCTGAAGCAAATATTAAAACATTAATAAAAGTAACAGTCAGTAATTGTTTTGTGCAGATTAATAAAGAACAAAGAATGTAAATGCTTACTGATGACATTCTCTCTTGTCACTTAATATCGAACAAATCAATATTAAACATCGGCAATAAGATACATTCTCAATGGTGTGTCTGCATCTTGCATTTTTCTCTTAATGTACAAGAATTATATATGATATACAGTATAAACCGTGAACTATAATTAGACACAAGAAAAGAAAACAGTAAAATGTTTTCTTTTTATAATTGTGCTCTTAATTGTGCTCTTATTGGGGGAAACCTGTCCTGGTGTGAAGACCTGTGCAGTATGAATGACCTGTTCCTTTCCTATTGGTGGAAATTCAAATAAACAATTTGAAGTTTGTAAGCCTGGTTTATACATTTTAAAGGGGTGGAGAACAGCTATAGGAACTAGTGGGGGGTGGCAGAATGTTCTGTGTTTAATTGAGGGAGAGAAGAATGCTCTTTGGAGGCCAATTAATGTGAAAACAACAGTACAATCTGCCTGAGCCTCAGCTTTGGTGTCCATTCACCTTCTCTGAGGCGTTCAAGAGCATGTTAATTATGAGGCACTTTTTTCTCTATGAAGGTTCAGAGTAGGATAATTTGCAGAGAGACTTCATGTAAATTCTCGCAGACAGATGCAATTAAACAGATGACCCTGCCCACTGAGACACTGCACATTGCTCGGCATTCTGCCACAAAACTTGCTTTGGACATTGACAGTTGATCTGCGATACTGGCTCCAGGGACAACAGGCTTCTAGAAGCAAGACCCTCCCTCAAAGTCATACAGACCACTGTTGCACTTTAAAGAGCTTTCAGTAGCTTGTGAAAATTGGCAGGTTTTAGGGATAATGAACCAGTACTTGAAATATAAGCTTAATTTTCATTTAGTTTCTTGTCTCCTTTACATAATAGACTCTGTACTTCTCACCAAAGATTACATTTTTAACCAACTGTTCTTTCATTGCACAGACCTGGTGAATTCATAATATCCCTTTATTAGCTGTCTCACCTGACTGACCAGCAAATAACACCCACGAACATAAAGTGGTACAAAAAACACACGGAGATTCAAAGGGACATGTTTCCAAAAGCCCTTCCTTTCTGAAAATAGAATGAATAATTTAAAAAATGAATAAGGAAAAGATAGTGTTTCAGTTTTAAATGAACAATTTATGGAATCAAACTTATGTATCAAAATTTTAAAAAATTAAGCTCTTGTGAACTGTGAAACATTGTGAATTGATTAGAAATAACCCATGATGAAACTGTAAGATGCTCATTCATGTATTACAAGGCCTAAAACTCTCAAATACAATGAAGATGTTGAGGAATCCAGAATAAATGCTTTTAACAAAGTGCCATATAAGGAGGTCTTTTCTGTTAGACCAGCATAATAATGGAAAGGACTGAGTCGACAGTTAGCAGGTCATATGATGTACAGTATGTGCTAATACTTTATTTGTTACACTATAAAAAAGACTAACTTTATAACCGTTCGTAGAGAGTCTGGCTGTGGCAAGCTACTCTCCCGCATGCATGCGTAATAAACGACTCTTCTTTCACCAACATCAGGACTCTGTCATTTTATATGACACTAAAGCTTATAACTGTAAATTCAATCAATATACCAGAAATGGGTAGCAACATGGAACTAACCCTTCACTTTAAAATTTAAATGGTTTTGTAGCCAAACCTTGTCTATTGAAACACTTTGCTAACAAAACTCACATGGGAAAGGTGTCAATTTACTGCACTGGGGTGAGTTTACCGAAAACGATGAATCTTAGAGACTAATGAGCAACTTTACGATGTACGTACATAATGTGCATGCTACTTTTACATGCGTTTCCCAAAACCTCTCTAAGTAGGTCATTTTACGAGCGAGTATAAAGTACTTTGTTAACCCCGCCCCTGAAGTCGCTTAGCAAAAAGCATCACAAGTCGATTGAAAAACAATCGATTGACAATACTTTCATTATATGGTGTCGGTTTTGGTCCTTCTGTGGGATGAAATAAAGTTGTGAAAAGGAATATGACGTAAACATGACATCATAATTTAACAACCAATTAAGTGAAAGCGTATAGATAGGCACAAAATGGGACACATTGTTTCTATGAAAAAAGAAAATAAATGACTGGCATGCTGTAAAAGAAAACCAAGATTGATTGCGTGGACAGTGTATGTGTCCTGTACAACGTCTTTGATTTAAAGCAATATTTATTTGGTGCGCTGCCATTGTTAAGAGTCACAGTATTTCATGAGAAAATACTGTTGTTATTTATAGTTATTTGGTGTATTGGAACTCCATTTTAAATGGTCTTATTAACATGAAATCTGGAAAAATTAACTACTAAGCTTGCCATGTGTCACTCAACAAATACAGGACCTATAATCAAATTTAAAAACAAGTAGGTCTAAGCTTTACCGTCAACAATCATGACAGAACGATAAAACAGTATTTGAACTGTATAATATAAATAAATATTAGGCCCAATGATTTAACTTAAATAATTTAGTACTGCATTCCATCATCTAGTCAAGTATAAAACGTTTTTTATATATTTTTTTTAATAAAATGTATTGTAATGGTTGGGGTTCTCTGGGCATGTGCTCTCACTGCTCCAATACAACTACAAGTAGAGGAGAAAATACAGATAAAAGAAAGAAAACAAAACAGAAACAGAACAAAAAAAACAATTAACTGCTAGTGGTAATAAGGTAAATATTTATGCAATCGAGTTATATTTTTACATATATCAAATGTTTTCCTTGCTTTAGCATTTTTCACATTCTTTGTGGAATTTAAATAAAATTTAAACTCCACCTCAAAAGTAATAAAAGAGGGAGTATTATTAGACCAATTAGACTTATGAATAGAAATTTACCCAGTATGACTAATAAATTAATTACTGTAGAAATAAATGTCCAAATTTTCTCTTACATAGTACAACAAAATATCAAAATCCTTAGTATAAAAATGACGTGAATTGAATGTGCTCTGTCTGGCGATCTCTGTTACTAAGGTTGGCGCAAGAGGTAGCCAGTTTAAGAAGCACTTAGTGATTAACAAGTGGGTCGGGGAACACGTAGATTACGAAGGGTTTCACGTGCTACTTTAGTTACGATGGATTTTGGGAAACACTCGGAAATTATCGAGTTTACGATGTTCTTAGCGCTATGATGCTTTCGGGAAACTCACCCCTGGTTAGTAAGAAGACAGGATCCGCAGAGCAGCTGGCTGTAGCGAGACATCACACAGCAGCAAGTGCTCAGGAGCATTAAAACTCTTGTAAGTGAACTATGGATCTATGATTAATTGGGAGTCAGCTGTGCATAGCTTCTTAGGGAAATCTTTTCACAGTCAGCTAGCAACATGACCCAGACTCGACCTCACATCTGGGTTATACAGCCCAGCCAGCACTCAGAGAAAGTGTCTTTACCAGTTGAACAACCCAGGACCTTTAAACTGTATATAGGACCTATATCATCCATACTGCCATAATGTCAATATTTTATGAAAAAAACGAAAAGCTAAAACCTTTTATATTAACTACAATTTACTTAAACATTGCTGGATATAGCAGTAATTAGTCATTTATTCTATGTCTTTCCCTTAACGTTTTCTTTCCAAATAAACGAAAGCTATATATTTTACTAGACAGAAAATATAACACCACTGAAATATGCATAACAAAAGCATTTGTTTCTGTATTGTAATATAATTTACTGACTTGCTCAGAGCTCTTCCACACATTTACAGACAGTGCTCATTGTGCATACATGACCTTACATTTTAGTCAGGTAATTATATGTAAAAAATGGAATTATATTAACAATGATGTTTCCTAGCTTATTTGGCTACCACAAAAGCAAAAAGGTTAAAGATCAGCTTAGCTAGCTGGTAATTTAATGTACAAACATTTCAAATGCAAATGTATCCAATTAACATTTACATGAGTTAAACTGTAATTGTCTTCTATCATTTCTCTTTTCATTTTTTATAAAGGGATAAAAAAAATAAACCAAGCACATTTTCGAAAACCTAAAACAAAAAATGTTTGCTGGCAGATTGACATTAGAGTACCAAAAAACACAATATAATAAAATTAATTAAATAAAAGGACAAACACAACACACTATTTAAAAAAAAACATTTTCATGTCACAATTCTTTTGGAAAGTATGTCTAGTATTCGAGAAATTAGAATCCGTTGGAAAAGGATTTAGTATTGGAGCCTTTATATATAAGACTTTTGAAAGCATTTAATTTTCCTTCTGCAAAGTCTTTTAAGCATTTTTAAAATGTGAGTTCAAAAGTGTCTTGATTTTAGATTTACAAAAAACTGACATTGGTAGTACTTAATGAACTGCTTACCCCGACTTTTTTTAAAAAGCTTTACAAAAATATTTATTCAGAAGAAAGTAATAATATGTGTGATACATAAAAATCCCAGGGTGTCTAGAAAAGAGTAAGGATGTTACCTGTGTGATGGGCATACTGGTGCACTATGGCTGCCATCACATCATCCAGGTGGGGCTGCACACTGGTGGTGGTGGAGGGGATCCCCATTACCTGTAAAGTGTTTTGAGTGGATTGTCCAGAACAACACTATGTAAGGAATTATTATTTAATGTTTTAGTAAATTAAAAATATACAGTATATCAAAGATAGGTCTTGATTTACTAGTTTTTGTACTGTACATTGTTTTTTACTTTACAATTTCAATATGAGATGTCATCACAATTCAAGAAAAGTTTTCATATCACAGATACCCTACAAATGTGCAATTCTTGTGCCAAAAGCACAAAAGGTTTCTTTGGGGTGCATCTAAAGATTAAAAATAACTGTTGAATAGGTAAAATGATCATGCAAAACATAAAATAAGCCCTGAATTTTGCATTAAACCAGAAGCATAACATTATAGTTACTTGTCTTGTTTGTTTTGTTTACCAGGTGAAAAATGATTAAGTTCCCAACTTTACAAAATATAAATTTTGCTAAAACCTTTACGTAAAATGACATTGTATAACTAATGACCTTTTCATGTGGCTGGTACTACATAATAGATATTGCATAATAGCTTCTTTGTGTGTTTTTCTGTGACTTCTCTCCCTTTCTAAATTTTAAATGTTATACAGTATTTCCAGTCACTTTGAAAAACATTCCTTTGCGTGAGTCATTGCATCACAGGTTTTTTTCTTTATATATCAACTTCAGAACGCTGTCTTCCAACACCCTGACCTGATTGAAGTCCATCACGTATGTTCCAACTCCAGCAAACTGTACATCCAGTAGTGTAACATATTCATGGTTATACACGTGTGTAATAAAATAAGCATTCATTTAACTGTGTGCTGGGGGCCACAGACAGCACTGGGAAAATGTGAGCTGCATCATTCACAAAACTGATTCAATTTTTTGGCTCTGTCTTGGAATTTCTGATAGGTCCCCAAAAAGAAATGCGGTGCTTTACTTGCATTATAAAAGAGAAACTAGAGATAGGGAAAGTACATTTGACCTTTAATGGTCATTTGTTTAGAAGAACATCACTTTATGACTTTTGGAATGATAAATAATTGCAATGCGGCAGAGAAAAACCCACTGAAAGAGGGATTAAAGAAACTGGACTGAGACAGCAGTCTCTCTGCAAGTTCTTTTGAAGCATTAGAAGTCCACACTTCCCGAATGTCAGGACTGTATCCTGTTTTTCTCTACCAAATAAAACAGTATGGCCAGTGAATAGTAATAAAAACTTTTTTGTTTTCCACTTGGGAGATTGCTGAATATTAGGCATGGCATGCCCTCCTGTGCTTTTATACACTGGTTGCGGAGATCAATCATAATCATGGCTTCAAATCATCAATAAAATATTTACCTTGGTTATGGCAGTAAGCAGTCCTAAAGCATCAGATCAGGCCCACAGGGTAAAGGCTTGCCTCTTGGAGCTAGAGAAGCATGTAATCAGCATCCAGGGTCAACAGTGAGCAATTTTGAAACATGACCCAGAATGTGCTTTTCAAGGAGGAGGGGAAATAAGTGATTGGAGTACAGTATGTTTAAGATTTAAGCTTCAGCTAAAACATTGAGTCAAAGGTATTTGTGAGCGCAGGAGACTGACAGCTTTTGTGTGGCACTTTAACTGTTTACCACTTTAACTTCAACCGAAACACGGAGGTGTTTCACAACCTGCAGGCTACCGTAAATTCCAAAAACAGATACTTAATATGGTATTTGTTTTGATTGAATTTCCACTGTTAGACCCTGAAGACATAAGTTGGACACTGAACAAAAATTACATCAACCCTGCAGTTGGATAAAACACACTCCAGGTTCAAGGTTAGCATCGTTTTTAGTTTCTTTTGAAAAATTTAAGTTTTCATTTTTCCTGTATGCAGTATTACAGTATTGTACACCAATACAGTGTACAAAAATATTGTTTTTTTTTAAATAAGTTTTCATTAATAGGGATAAAGATATTTCATAGCTTAATAAAGTGAATTAATATTTTGAGAAGTGAAAAGGAATGAAAAAGGAAGCCATTTCGGTACAGATGTGAAACAAACTATAGATATTTCCTGCTTGATAAATGTTCCTTCTCTGTTTCAGACAGGCATCCTGGTAGATGTGATCTTAAAGCTGTTTGTGTGTTCCTGCTTCTCCCCAGACATTTTTCTATCTCACCATTTATTTCGGATTCCACCTTGATAAACCCCGGAGACTTCCCACCCAGGCTGATTTGCTGTGTTCTGTACATAGGGCACCACCGCTCAGCACTAGAACTCACAGACGAAAGACGCTTGAAAGCTCAGCTCTTCCTGGGTCTCATTTGGAATGCAGAGAGTGTCGGCTGCATCTCAGTCCTCAATGCGAGAAACACCTAGCAGACAAGAAAAATGACGGCAGGCACAATCTCATTTTCTGAGGGGCTGCAAGTCAGCTAGGAAAAGGCTATTATTCCATCAACACCGTCGGTATTAAGTTATTTCCTTCTCTAAATACAGGAATGTTCATGAATATCTATTGAGTTCTAGGTACCGGTGTCTGGCTGCAGTATGGCTCACTGATTGTGGGTTTATATTCAACCTTATACACACCTCAATCTCAGATTGAAGTGAAAGACAATGGTAAATGAAATTGGCTAATAAATCCTTAGATTGAACCTCTTAGATTGAAAGCACAGACCAGTTCCTTTTTTGCAAAGGAATAAAAACAAGCAAGCATTAACCTCTGCTTTGCTGACAGCTTCAATGCCAGAGCACCTGTTATTAGAGCCTTGTTTGCCAGCAGCGTGTACAGTAGGTACTTTTGGGGAGGAGAGGTATTCACGCAAAGTGACATTGTAGTACAAAATATTTACAGTACATAAATAATTCACATAGATTATAAACAACTATGCTTCATATTGTATTTCTATTGAACTGACAGCTAATTGCAACACTATTCTGCACATGCTTGTATTGACTCACACAAAAAAATTGTTTTGTATTAGGAATTATTGTTGGCTTAAGAGTCCAATAAAACAAAATGAATCATAACGTGGAACAAACTTGGTCCAAAAGTAAAACTTTTCTACTAACATTCAATTATAATACACAGCCAATTGAATGGTGTTTAACAGGTGCCTTTTACACAAAGAATCTTAAATATATGAAGTTATTTTTTCTATTAAAATGTCAATTGATTAAGTTCTTTGCAAGACACATTGATCAGCAATTGTCAGATTTCTGGAAGAAATTAAGTATATTTTGTTTCTGCTCGATGCTCCATTTTTTTCAGTTTGTTCAGCCTAATGTTGAAATATTAACACTCTTTTAAGCCCAAGAAATTTTGGGTGGCTCTTCTCTGGACTGATTCCAAAGAGGCAAAAAAGATTTTCTACAATTTGGCGAGCAAAGCTCTATACAATATCTTAAAAAGAGTCTTAATTTGTGTATTATTCAATTTTAACAACATCCCTTCATTTAAGTTCTACATTTTTAACTTTTACCGTGTATCTGTGCATGTTGTTTGCCTTTTTAAATGCTTCCCCACATTGTCTAGAAGATGTAAATTAATGTGTCATCATCAACACCTAGGTCTTTTTCAAAAGTATCCTCTACTTCCTCACTTTCATATTTTGTATTTATAGTTTAGATTTTTCCTACCACTATGCAAAATCCTTCATTATTATTTTTTTTTCTGTTTTAAAATTGATCTAAATCTTTTTTAATTTCATAGTGCTGCTTCTACAATGTATGGCAATCCTCCTAATTTGTTCTAATCTGCAAATGTCACTCCATCACAATTTGGATCTTTGATATAAATTAGAAAAGAGCCATGGTCCCAGTACAAGTTCATGTGTTCCCTCACTCAGCATGTTACCCCAATTTGAGCATTTACGTCTTATCTGTACTTTTTCTGTTTAACCAATTCTTTATCCAACTTTATCAAGGGCCTCTGAAAATCTATATACATTGTAGTACATGTTCTGTGTGAAGCCATTACTGATGATGCATGTATAAAGAACACTTTTCCTAAATCCATGTTGACTTTACCCTAGGATATGAATTGCATAGTGGTAATCCTCTTATATAGTTTGAGTATTTTTTTCCTATAACCTTACATGTAATACAAGTCAAACTTATGGGTCTACAATTGCTTGTTTCAGTTTCCCATGAGTAGTTACCCTGTCTTGAGTGTTTACTGGGAGTGTTGCATCGATTGCTTCTGTATTTCAGTACAATGGTAAGATACCATCAGGCCCTGGGGATTTATTAATAAAGAGTACTTCTTGTACTCCCAGGAGTATTGGCAAAGAAGAAGCAGAAATATTTAATAAACAACTATGTCCTTCTGCTGCCTGAAGTGTGTTGTTGACTTCCTGACTCAACACTTGTGAGAAATATTCATTAAGTACTGTATCATCCATTTCCCTTTCACTGTTGAGAAGTTTCTCTGTTATCATCTCATATGTCTTTTACATCTTTTCCTTAATGGTTAGCGACAGATCCTACTCTCACACAGGTAGTTCACACAGGGCCGGGACACACAATAACACACAACAACCACAAGACATGAAGCCCTTACAGCGCTTTTTTGAGATGTTCTAACACACAGTTGTTCTGTTGTAGTATTGATACTTTTTTGTTCAAGCTTCTATTGCTATGTTCCTTTCAATTTTTATTTTGGTTTTTATAATACCCTTTTTTTTTAAACATTTTATATGTTTAAATATTTAAACACTTTCTTTGTCCATATTCTTCCTAATTGATTTGTAGAAATGCCATGGATATAACTTTTAATTTGTGATTTATTCCCTCTTGGGATAAATTGTTCTGTGCTTCAAGTAGAATCCTTTGAAGAGCAGTGGCTTTCTATGTAAGAAAACCACAAATACTGACTCTGACTATGACTTTAACCTTTCATTTGGACTGCATTTTGTCAGCGCGCAACATATCTCCATGTCCTCTGCTCCTAAACTGTCAGTGGTTAGCAATGCTGCCTCTCAGGGCTGGAGTCCTGGGTTCAGTTCTTGGGGTGCTACCTGTGTTGAGTTTGTACATTGCGAGTGGTTTCTCCAGGTGCTCCAGTTTCCTCCCACAGTCCAAAGACATACAGTGGTGCCAGAAAGTTTGTAAACCCTTTAGAATTTTCTGAGTTTTTGCATAAATTTGACCTAAAATGTGATCAGATCTTCATCTAAGTCATAAAAATAGATAAAGAGAACCCAAAAAAACAAATAACACACAAAAGGATATACTTTTTAATTCATTTATTGATCAAAATGATCCAACATTAAATGTCAAAGGTCAAATTTAAACAGAAATTCAGAAAATTCTAAAGGGTTCACAACCTTTCTAGCACCACTGTATTTGTGTGAGAGAATGAAAGAAAGAGATATAATCCCACCCCTGTAACAGCCTTGTCTTATTGATGTCATTTCACTATGAATATATTACCTATCCACCTACAGTACCTACTGCGTCAACATTTCCAACATTCAGCTGGTCTCTGCTTTATCTGCAGGTCTCCGACACTTGGGGGAAGGATCAGTTTGGTGATTGCTTTTCAGATCCACTGGTTTTTACTGCTCGGATGGCTCTGCAGTCCCCTGTGCATTGAGGGATTATTTAACATGCTGAATGCTCAGGGTTAAGTGTCAGGAAGCAATTTTTTCACAGTTAGCTGCTCATCTTAAAATGTCTTTTTCCTTTTCACACAGCACATCTTGTGAACTCTGTTTTATTATTTCTTATTGTAACAGGAATCAATAACTCTTGAAAATTCTGCAAACCTGGTGAACCACAGCACAAATGAACTACAACCTCCTTCACAATAATAACAGCAGAAATAAATACCAGTAACTTAATACCTGATCAAAACATTATGCAGAGAAGCTTGTCTTTGTGACAAAAGGAACCCAGATTGTTTGGAATTCAATTAGATGACTGCCTTTGCCTTTTTCTCTAGAGGATTACTTTCTCTTTTCTTGAAGGAATACATAAATATGTAACCAGAAGAACAGGTACAACAGACCATGTGAAAAGACAGCTGTTCGTACTGTACTGTATTAAACAGCATGTAAGCTCCGATTTACTGTTACTCAAATTGTTGATTACTTACAGGGCTGTGAGAGTACAGAACGAGCTACTCAGCCCTCAGCCATGTTGTTGAAGATGATGCCTGGGTTCTTACAAGAAATGGCTGAATTGATCCAAGGATCTTTTCAATTCCAATTAAGCTGGATGGGTCGGATGACCTCCTCTTATTTTTAACATTATGTTCTTACAAACAAACGAGGAAAAATTACATGAGCAGTGCAAAAATGAAAGGAAATATTAGCAGTTGATAACTGGATAGGAGATATGTTTTTAATTGTGTTTAGGTATTTGCAACCTCACTTTCTACCTTATATCAACACAAATACCACTTACATTACTATCACTATAACATGACGGATAATTCACAGTTAGAAGTAAAATTACATCTTTTTGTAGCAGGTGCACTGACCCTTTCTTGAAGAAGTACTGTATATTATGCCTATTAACATGTTACATAAATAACATTAAACAATGGGTGATGTACAGTGAAAGTCACAGGCTAACTGTGGCCACCAGTGGAAGCATTGTACATGTACAGCTGCAGCCGGTCTTGCACCAAGTTGCAGATGCTGTCTTGTGGGATTCTATCCAATTCATCTTGTAAGGCCTAAAGAAACACTTTATTCACTGATCTCTGAGCCCAGGATGACAGACATTGTCACAGCTCATCCCAAAAATGCCCAAAACCAGTATAACCGTCATATTACTATTTCACAAGAAAGGCATTGTTATACAGGCGTTAAGATGTAAATTGCATTGCTGGAATATTTTCGTGTCAGGTTAATCCCATAGGAAGGCAATAGTTCTATCCGTTTAATCGGTGTAGCCCTATACTGTTAGGTTTCCAGCAGTTATTACTAGAAGAGCTCTAGGTAGCCACGCCCAGACCATCACACTTGGGCCTCTCCACCAATGGTGGTGTTGCAGCTCCTGGTGTGAGACTGTGGTCTATCACTGATAAACTTTGTTTGACTGTAACGTCTTGCCAGGTTAGAAATTGTTGGCTATGAATACTCCATGTGGAAATTGTCAGTGCAATGACAGTGTGCAATACACCAGTAGCATTTTTGCTCTTGATAAATAGGGCATATTGATTCCTTTCTGTGTTTTTCTTTTTGGATTTTCATCAGGCTTGAAACTGAAACTGTTAAATCACCTCTACCCGAAAAACACTGTCACTAATTAGATGATTCCATGCCTGCGCTATGGTCAAAAGCCGTACACCGTATCATTCCAAAACCATTCATGCAAAAACATACAGCTACATTGGTTTGGAGTATGTATAGTACTACAAATAAAAAAAACTATGTTGATGGATTGTTGTAGAGTCTACAACGTAGACTGATGAAGTTGTAGGATCACAAGAGGTTTCTTATGGCTAACAAAACAGGTATTAGAGCTGGTTGGTTGTCCTTTGTGCTCTGGTCATATAACTACGGAGAAAAATGCATAAATTACAATGCATGTTCTATTTTGATTATGCCCTCTCCCAACATTTGAATTTCTTATGCTGGCAGTGCCTAGAATACAAACAAGCAGATTTGTTTGTCAAGGCCCACAAAAGGCCTGTAATCACTGCCCCAGGGGGTCATCATGAAGTACCTTCAGGACAGTTAAGACTCCAAATTATTGCTTCTTTAAATTGACTGCAGAATGCTAACAAAGCTATCTGAGAACATGAATCGATCTTAGAGTGCATTTTAATTTATTGTACAGTATGTGCTATTTATTGTGGGGGTCAGAAAATGAAACCACCACACACAAAAATATTTTCTGGAGATTAACCCAAACACAGAGCCCCCACACATTAAAATGAACAAATTTGACCCCAAATCAAAATGTGCGTGATGCAACACTAACAAAATGGGGCAGTACGCAATAACTAGGTCTGCATTACAGCATCAGGATGAGCAGAATGCACCCAAAAGAGATGCTTACAAAGGAGTATGAATTCCCTTCTAGATATATAAAGGAGTCTTGTCCTATCAAATATTGAATCTTGCATTTGAATGGGACATTAGACGGTAGTCTTGAGGACACACCCCTCCACTGAACCCGATAATTAATTTTCAAGGACAGTGTCTGAAGTTTAAAAACATGTCAGCACACAAAACAATTATGAAACATATTGCAGGCACATTACTCAAAAGTCATATCAATAAAACACTTCTACAACTAAAACACCTAGGTAAGCGAGTTGGCTTCTGGGAAAAATGGCCCTGGTGCAGGTGTGGCTGCGTGTGCCCTGTGATGGACACAAAATGTCTATGTATCCCACCTTGTATGCCTTTGGATTGTGGGAGGAAACCCATGCAAACACAGGGAGAACATACAAACTCCACATACAGACAGCACCCCAGGTCTGGAATTGAACCCAAGGCCCCAGAGCTGCAGGGCAGGGATGCTGACCACATGGCTACATTGCGGCTTTAAAATCCTTCACTCAGTTTTAATTCCTGGTCTTCAGCTACGTTCACAAATCCTCATTACTGTGCTGCAGTATCTTTGCAAAGACGAAAAGGCAATTTCATGCCTTAAGAGCTTTGAGATCCTCTGTATTCCTAGGCGATCATAACAGAATGTTTTTAAACAAAAGAAGTGTACACACTCCTTAAAGAATTTTAGAAAACAACTTAAAAATTCAGGTTTTACTTTTAAAACAAAGTAACTTAGAAAAAGCATTTTTTATTTCCACACCGCTAAGTGGGAAAAAGATTAAAAATACATCACATTTGTTAGTCATCATCTGAAATAAGACGCACAGTCAGAATATTGTGGCAGGCTGATGGGACCATTTGTGGGGATTGTTTATCAACTGACTTGCTACAATAGGTCATTAACGATATTAGTTGTAAACAGACACAGTAGGTGATAATTAGTTAATGAGATTATTCGTAGATTAGTCCACATTCTCACATGAGGTGTAATGAGTAATGTCGGGGGATATAAAGAGCGTCCGTGGTGATTGGAGGGAAATGGGAGTTAGTGTGCAGTTTGGTGAGCAAGATATTGAGGTGTATTTTAGTTTTAAAATGGGGGGTGATTGCAGCAATACAGCTTTCTGCCCTTACTTTGAAGTTTGAAGTGGAACTCTTGAGCCACCTTGGTTAAGGCTGGACTCTATAATAGTTCTCAAATTTCTGGAATTAACCTGTGCTTATTCACTTGCGTTTGCATGCAAACAGCTCCCCACTCAAATTATCTAATAGTACCATGCAAATCTCTGTAAGACAAGATGAATCTTCATTACCTATTTCATAAAGCTGCAGAGTATCATTGGTTAATAAAGCCAAAACTTCCCCAACTTTCAATTATTTTTGTGTGTGGTTAAAGACAATAGGGAATGTAATTTTTAAATGGATTCAGTGACAGAGAGCACAGCCATCGGGTTTTGAGCAAGAATGATTCAGGAGAAAAGGAAAAATCCTTAAACAATGGTTAAGAATCATTCATCATCTTATTTTAATTTGCCAAGTGGTAGCCTGTTGTTCTTCATAATGATATGCTTTGTCTGTACCCGGTATTTACACAGTGGAGAGAAGTGTCATGATGCAAAGTTGTCACAGATAATCAAGCCTCTTCACTGCCAGCCTGTTGCCAGTTTATGCCAGGCCCTAAGTGTGAATGCACGAGATAGATTATGCTTCCAAACAGCAGGTCTCCCTGTGGGTAATCACTGCTTTGGAATGTTGTATCGTTAGGAGTGTGATTTTACAGTAGAACTATTTTTTGCAAACAAATCTATTAGAAAGAATCTCAACTACTAATGCAATTTAACATCAGCAGGGCTTAATTTTAATTCCTTTTCAAAGAATAAATGGTCTGTATAATGGTGAGGGTCTTATAGAGATGCAATAACCTCTTTATATATTGGGGTGCCTGAGGTGTTCCTCCACTAAACTGAGCAGCATTTTTATGAGTGTCTCTCTGTGTAATGTACTTACCCCTCTGCTAAAATTTTGTCTGAACACTTAATCAGCCGTAGACAATAAGCACCTCCCTCTGTTCTACAATATGAAATAAGAAGATCCAAAATATTTCCTTACACTGTCAAAAGTCATGCACTAACTTTAGTACAGGTAAAAAGCTGCATTGCTTTGAGAAGGTTGTTGGAGATATATTTTTTCCACACATTCAATGGAGGTGCACAACTACAGTAGCAAGCAAGTAGAGTCTCAGCAAGCTTTTAGATTTATTATAGTTTCCCTAGATTGTATTCCAATAAAGAGCACTTGTTTTTCCCATTACAGTTGCATTTGTGTCTGTTTTTTGGGGACCCACCTATAAAGAGATCAATTGCTATGACACCCAAGCCCTGGACTCATCACAAATTGCATGCTGTCTCTCATCAAATATGAATAATGATTATGCTCTTCCTCCATAGTGTCTCTAAGCATTAGGACGATAATCTTCCCCTCATTCATCCTGTATGTACACAAGCTATGTCGTATCTTGAACGTACACCTTCACAAGCTTTTAGCAGGAGACTGGATTAAAGGCATCTCCCCAGCCAAATCTGTATCTCCTAAGCACCAGAGCCAGAAAACACTTCTAAACAAATTCTTGAACATAAGCATAGGTTGTATCCTCATCTTTTACTGCAGCCACTTCAGTTTATACTATACATTAGTATTTCATTAATTTGATAAATTAATGTTAATTTAAAAGTTGATCGAAAGCAAATATGGATGGTCAGTCACATCTGTGGAGAAAGTAGGCCGAAGATTTATTCGTGGAGGATCAAAAATATCCACACAAGGCTAAACTCCCACATCTCCAGGCTTGGAGGAAACCGAGAGGTAATGGCGATGGGAACTGAATTTTCAAAATGACTGCCTTGAAAAAGCTGCATTGATTGGTTGAAGTTTCTGTCATTCATTGTATTTTCAGCCATTCAGAGCCCCTGGGGATGGGACTTCCCCTGAGAGGCTCTGGCTGTTATCCAGCTATCAGCTATCAGCTATTGACAGAGCAGGTGGTAATCAGTCAGGTCCTTATCAGTGGTCATCTTTTCACACCTGCTGGGTACTTTAGAGTTTTTTTTTAACTGCCTAACAACAGAAAAAGATTCTCTAGCAGTGCTTTCTGTAGCAATTGCAATAACTTTTACACATTTTTATTACATTTTAATCATTTTTATACATTTTCTGGGGATGTGAGAAATTTAATTCCAGGTCCACAAGGTCTTCACAAATACTTATGTCAATTGTTTTCTATTTGGTCAATTTGTCCGTGACACTTGGAGGCCAATAAGTGGTTGTCCACATGTTTAGATACTTTCTGAAACTTTATACGTCCTTTTTTACCTTGTTCGTGTATGATGATAAAAATGTTTATCATATATCATGTGAAAATCATGTTCTATATATTAATATTCTATTCAGGCATCTTACAGATAACGATAATGGTACAGATTAAAGAAAGAAAACACCACAGTTATAAAGACCCTGGACTTGAAGTGTCCAGTAGACACACCCCATCTCTTCCTCAAAAGGGTTAATCTCCAGAAGCTATAGAATTAGAAGCGCTGTGCTGTCTCTGGCTGGCAGTTGTTTGTATGCACATTCCCATGGATCAGTGGGGCTCAGGGAATGATTGACAGTGAGCCTGTGAGACATGCATCTGTTCCATCTAGACCAGTCTGAGCTAGTTTCTGCACTTGGCAGTCTTTCGGGGAGAAGACGTAATAGATGAGAATAAAAAGCCAAAGATTGATATCTATGATAATTCACCTTCTTATATGATATTCTTATTCCATCTCAGCCCCTCACCATCAATACCTAATCATGCAATGTTAGTAGTACATAGTCACAGAGAGTTTTATAATAGAAAATTAAATGTTCTTTAAAATAATTAAACAAGCTGAATCAAACAAAGATACTTCCTGTAAAGGCAATGTAATAGTACACACTATGTATTTCCATCTCCTGTGATCAGTGCCATTGCACAACCTTTAGAATATGACGAACATCTGCTAAAACAGAAGGATTGCATTTTTACAGTTGTTCACCAGTATTGTGAATTACAGCTGCTTGCTTTAATGGGTATACATCAAATGTTTCTCATATTCAGAAATCTTGTTATATACAGTATATAGGAAATACAAAATGCCTTGTCTATAATGGTCCTTGTCATATGAATGTTCATTATAGGTAGAGATGGAATAAAACTTTCATAGAGTACAAAAGGGAGCTTTCCCAATTTTAAATCATTAACTGCATTAATGTCTTGACTGGGTCATTTTGGCTGTCTGTCAGGTTTAAAATCCATAAATACAGCTTAAAAAGCAACACACAGAAGACCAATGTACTTCAAATTCATTTACCCCCATTGACTCACCTTAACACAATCATGAAGTGACTGAAAGTAGCCGAAGCCCTCATCAGTGCTTCCTCTGTAAGTGCAGCCAGTCACACAGAGAGAATGAGAGGGTAATCATTGAAGATGTATGAGATTGTATTAAAATACACAGCCATTGGCCGGAGTCAAATAACTTTGTGACCAGCTTCTGCCTTGATTTGCAGGATTATTGGACGTTCAGGTTTCCATTCTCTCAACAGGAAGGAGAAACACAGAGCAGTAGCAGTTAGCTGGACTGATAACCATTAATTTTATTACTAGCTCCCTCTGGGAATAGTTTTGACATTATGCCACTAAATGTGTGCTCGCAGGTTTTTTCATTTGCATCTTTTTCACACGTTTCCCAGCTCTCTGCATCCTGCGCCTCCTCTCTTGTCAGGGAAGCGTTGCTGACTGATTCTCATGCAAGACATGTGAAGTGTTAAAACTGTAAACTCCCTGTGTGAAGTGTTAATGTATATTGCAGAAACTGACGTTTGCCAGCCTCTGCACCATGCCTCAGCAGTCTTGTCTGATTATTCTGTGCTACAAAAGTGCAAGACAGGTTGTAGCTTTGATTTGGTACAGGAGACTAATATAAGAGAACAGTTTAAGAGTCATCACTTTCCCAGGTAACCATCACTACAAACCATTTCACGTTTTCACCTTTGAAAACTCTTCACTAATGCTGCACACTGTTGAGCTAAAAAATGCTAGTTGTTTTATTTTTTTTAAAGGACTTATTTCAGCGGTCACAAATTAGTTTGAGAGCCTTAAAATTTTAGTAGGCCTACCCGGACGTATACTTTCATGGCTTACATCCTACCAAACTGATAGGTCTTGGTACATCCAGATTCATAATTCTACACACCTATAAGCGTTTAAATGTGGTGTAACAAGAATCTGTTCTCAGACTTATACTAATCTCTCTCTGCCCACTCTCTTTCGTTCATATTATTCATAAGATTAACTCGTACTTCTACAGATGATCCTGATAACACAAAGCGGCACGCAGATCTGAACCCTAGTGAAAATGTGAATAGGTTAATATTCTGCAAAATTTCAAAAATTGGATGGATCCTAAGAGTTTTTGTTCTCGGTCCACAGGTCCTGCTGCAGTATGGGCATGTGATCATAGAATGCAACAAGTGCAACATACAAATGAGTTTTGGCTTTAAGCCTGCAGGTTTGTTTAACCCGATCTGTCCATATTGGATGGAGATGTACAGTAACAAAACAGCAAATTACAATTTACATTATTATAAAAACATTTTTTTATAATTTCACAAAGTATTGCAATGCAACCGATCTCCAATGTTCTGTAAATCCAGCTATTAAGTTTGCTTTCACAGCAGTAAAAGCTGTTTTTTTTTAAATGACCCAGTACTGATTTCCGAAATAACAACATACTGTTTACTGTACTGTAAAGCCATACCAATTTCCCTCACCTTTTTGAAGTGTTAAAATCACAATCTGTCAGTATAAGCATTGCAAAGCTCAAAGTCAGAAGTTAATTTTCTCACTTTAGTAAAGCTAGCTCCATGATTCCCATTAATTTTGACTTTGACTAATAAATTATTGTTTCTCAGGGGTCTTTCAGCTATGATAAACTTTGATACACACTGTTGTAAGAAGGGCATGAAGGAAGAGCTGATATCTTTGTCACCAGATCAGTTTGAATTAGCTTCCTGCAGCACATAAACTACTGTACATCTGCTTTGAGTGCAGTATTAAGGCCATTCTTACTGGTGGAGGGATGACATCTCTCAGTAGTAGATCCAGGTGGAAGCTTTTTGATGTGCAATCAAACTAACCTGCCTGCTGCTATATTGTCCAGATGAGCTCATTTATTTGCGGGCCGGTGCGATAGCTCTGTGGCTAAGGATCTGTGCCTGTGACTGGAAGGCTGCTGGTTTGTATCTCACGCCCAGCAGAGGAATCCTACTCCGTTGGGCCCCTGAGCAAGGCCCTTCACCCCAACTACTCCAGGGTACTGTATAAATGGCTGACCCTGCACTCTGACCCCAAGCTTCTCTCAAAATAAAAAGACAAAAAAAAGACAAATTCCTAATACAAGAAATTGTATATGGCCAATGAAGTGATCTTATCTCATTGAAAAGGGAGCAATTTTGCTTCCACTTGTCCTCATGGTTTGTTTGAAGATAAATTCATGAAGAAACTGATTATTACTATGTTCTCTAATTATAATATATACTGTAGGCAAACTACAGTTGTCTTTATCAGTACATTAAACAGAATTAACTAATTCCATGTTTAGACAGAATACCTACGGAGAAAATAATGAAATATGTGTGTTTCAGGAATGTTTTCAGACTTCAGAACCATCCCTATTTTACTGCTTCCCATAAGACAAAGCAGTAACACTTGTACGTCTATTGTGCCTAATAAGTGTTACAAAGATATGACTGAGTATTTGATTGAAGAGCTTGTAGTACTTTAGCATGTGTGCTTCTTTTACAAAGTATTCTGAAGGCTTAGCATATATCACAAGTCAATTCTAACACAATGCTAAGCTTATTCATAAAACATTTTAAAGCTATTGTTATAATCAGTGTCCAAAATAAAACTGAATTCCCAGGAAAACTTTGTCAGAATGTAAAATGGTTAAAATGTGATTAAAAATTAACTTGTCACACCACTGGTGAACTAATTGTGAACCTGTTCCCCCTTGGCCCTGCTTGGCTGAAGAAGACTGTGTTTTAAGATCCTTAATTAGGCACAAGAGAGAATGAGAGAGATAATGGGATAAAGCGAAATTCACATACCATAATTTAGATATGGAAAACCTTGCATTTAACAGGGCTGCTTATTGTATTTTTGTAATGCTTATAAATTGTTTTTATAAGCATTAAAATCATATTTATTCTACTTTTTTCATTTGAATCACTTAGCTTTTCTGGTACAATGCACACCCTTATATGACACATACAGTACTTTATGCTTTATACAGTGGCAGCACTCAGAATAACCAGAATCCGTCTTGAAAGTGTTATGCTGCAGTCCCTGAGATTTCAGGGTCATGGCAAATGACAAGCCGGGCTCCCAGAGAAGAACCCTGGGAGTCTTCGGAAAGGCTAGGTGGGAGGGAGGCTTAATGAGAGATGATGAAGTAATAATGCAGGCTGATTGAAATTGGAGCTGTAACAGTACTGTAAGACAGAAAAAAAGCCTGCCTTGACACAGAAGAGATGCTGGCTTGAATAAAACGGTTGGAATTTTTACTAAGTCAGGAAAAAGGCTGCAGTGGTGCAGCAGACAGACTGGCTTGAAAACAGCTGAGTGAACTGCAGAGGCTGGCTGGAGTGAAGTGGTCTGGATAGCGGGAAGGCTCCCTGCAGAATGAAACTGTCCAGAAACAGCAGCGGAGAAGGCTGCAGAGCCCTAGCTTTGGAGGAAACGGTGAAAAAGAAAAAGGGGTTGCAAAATTACGAGCTGAAAAAGAAAGCAGTGAGGGCAGAAGTACCCCGCTGGTTCAGTGCTTGTGATTCAAGGGGGGAAAAGGCATTTCTCAGATGAGCGTTTCAGTGCTGCGAAGCTTAACACTGTGAGCTTAGCTCAATGCTGGAGCACTGAATAAGAGGGTAAAATTCATGACCCTTAGGAGACGCGTCCTGAGCGAGTTCACATAGGGTCGAAAGGAGACTGAGAACCCAAGCAAGTGCACTGGTTGCCCGGGTCAACCCCAGGATGTACAGTATAGTGATTCTCCAAGTATTGACTCAGTGTGGTGAATGAATATTTATTCAAGCAGCACCGTTTTTTGTTGTTGTTGTTGTTGTTGTTTCTCGTCATTTAGCCTCTTTCCCCCATAAAAGTATTCAGTCTGTGCATTCAAGTTCTTATTAAAACAATTGCTTTAAAATAGTGCGCAGATCCCCTGTAATTCAACAAAACATTAACATTGCTGAAAGGGGGTCAGTGCTTTTGTGAAGTCCAGTAACTTAACTACAGCCATAATTTGGGTAGAGATTGTAGAATATGGCAATTTATGGCAACTAGTTTAAATTAAAGCACTGATCACAAGCAAACACAGATCCACACTTGAGTCCCAGGATTCATATTTTGATGATTTCTGTCTTGGGTTGGGCCATGTTTCATCTGAGACCTCACCTCATACCTATTCATCAAAGCCTATCAAGAGAATTAGTCTACAGAAGATATAGAGTAACTATGAAGTTCATCTGAAAATAAAAGCCCCTTCTATACTGCCAAATAACTATTTGGGAATATCAGGGAAGATTTATCCCTGAGAGCTACTTGGCTCCATGCCCCACCAAACATTTTTCAAATGATGTGTTGGAGAGTCATGGCTAAAAATAGGCACTTACTGTAAGCTGACCCATCCTTGACTTTCTGTCATGGTTATTCAGGCTGGTTTATGGCTACATTTATGGTCCCTGGTATAGGTTAGGTTTCTCAAAGCCTAAAGGGTTAGTCGCTTACTTAAGTAATGGGTAACTTTAATGGGATCATTAAGTCATTTTCCAAATACCATTGGCCTTTTTGCATCTTCTGTCATATTTCTCAATAGACTGAGTACTATTTAAATACACTTACTAAGCTGAATACCGAAAATGAATGTTGTCTTGAACATCTCATGTTGTAGGTCTCAATGGGTAGCTCTTATATGCCAGTTTAGAGACCTTAAATGATGCACAGCATTTTCACCCACTTACGCAAACTTCCATGTGCTGCTTCCATTTAGTAATAGATATTTCACAAAGCTCTGCGTCTGGAAATAAAGAATGTTAATCAGGAACCTGGACAGGACTGTGATTGATGGAACCATTTCTCTCTGGAGTGCTCTTGTGATTGATCTAGTATCAGCCAGCAGTAGCACCAGAACATATTATTTAATCAAGCTGACCTTAGTAAATTACAGTCATTTTATGATGTTCATTAAAATCAATTAATCTACCATTTCCCGTAAGGAGTCCAGAAATTCATTAGAGACACATATTCATAAAAATCCAAACCAAACAACCTCAGTGTATTTTTAACTATTTTTTTGACAGGAACCAGTTTAATAGGTTTTAACTATGGAATTTATGTGACACTACACTTAAGTGTAGAACATGCATAAAACAACACCAATAAAAAAATCACTCTCCATATGAATCCTGCAGAAAATCCTGTTTGACAGGATTTACTCTTATTTATATTAATGAAGTATGTTGTCGGGAACTGCAAAAATTACTACATACATGTAATACATTTTTAATTAAGAGCGCACCTTGGCCGTAATGGAAAAGGGTTGCAGGCAAGCAATGTGCTACTGTCACCAATGTGCATCAGACAAATATGACTGTATCATTACTCATAACTAGTAGTACGTGCTGTCTAATTGGCTAGTCACACAATGCATATGTAGAGATATGAACTTAATGTGTACAGTGTGAGATGTTTAGCAGACAGGAAATGACCTAGTGTTACACAAAACATCTGACATTTTCTGTCCTGAGAGGCATCATTAATTTGGTCTCCATTTAATCCCTTTCTACCTCAAACGCAGCCATACAATTAAAAAAAAAACATTAAATGAAAGTTTTGGAAGATAGGGTAATTCTTTAGTGCATGTTAGATGATCAATCTGAACAAATAGCCACCACAATTTACAAAGTGGCTAAACAACATTATTCTGCTTATGGTTCTGAATGCAAAATCAACTGTCAGAAATTTAGAAAATAAATAGGGGTTGCATTTTAGTGTTGTATGCCCAGACATTCAAAAACGCATTCCTTCAGAAGGCAGGAAGGAGAAATTGTTTAAGAAGATAATAGAGTGCACTCCTGATTTATTCTAACTGAGGCTATAGTTTGAAGGAAAAAACAAGTGTCTTGATTGTGTTACACATCTACTAGTAACATTTTTGAACCCCATGACTTAGTCGGTCATATTTTGGTCAACATTCTTGCCCAGGAACTATATTTAGGATGTATTTCATGTGCTGTAGCTCTGCTCTTCCTCTGCTAGGATTCAGTTTCAGTCAGTTACAGGCTCAGAAACGCACAGTGCCTAAGCAGCAGTGAACTCTACTGCACCTGAGGACCTGGTCTTATGCCAATGCAGAATTCTACACTGGAAGGGTTAATAGAAATATTACACTACATCAGGACAGTCATCCTGCCTGAAGTAAATAAAGCCAGTTTGTTTGAAGCACCACCACTGTGCCCAAGGCAAGGTCAGTTAACATTCCAGGACATAATAATATGGCACAAACCACAGAATTGCAGAACAAGGTATACAGAACCTCTTAATGAGAGTTATAGTTTTCCTATAGTAGAACCCAATAAGTTACCCAATGACTTAGGAATCCTGGTGTCCTGTAACCACAGAAATAAACCTGTGTGACCTGTAACCAGAAATAAAAACAGTGTAGCCATGGCCAGATGCTGGAAAAGCACTTTATCCCACGTTTTGCATACTGAGTGGGGGAAAGAGATAATATCACACTCCATATATCAGCAACCAGGTGCCAGACTGCAAGAACCTGCCTATGATGTATCCCATGTACCCCACAGGTGTTAATTCTCAGTCATCAAGTCTCTCACTTACAGGAAGAGGGAGAAAGTATACAGTGGGACATATCTAGCTTTACTCTAAAACAGACATCTGATGCTGCAGCATATTGCAACTAAAACAAATAAACTGTGTTAATGTAATGTCAATGTTTTAATGTTTCTTTATTAGCCCTATACAATTTCTTACATTAGGAATTCGTCTTTTTGCATACCCAAGCTTTTCTCCATGGAGACACAGACACACAGACAGGGAGAGAAGCTTGGGGTCAGAGACTCAGTAACAAAGCTAAACCTGGAAAGCAGGGCTCAAGTGGTGCCCCCTCTTTTTGGATCACATTCGAGGTCTCAATATATTAATCTTCAGAATATCATTATTCATCAAAACTATAAAGCCTCAACTACCACGAGCATGAGATTGACTGATATAAATTAAACAACAATCTCAGATGAAGTGCAACAAATGTAGAACATATGCTTAAAGCTTACTTTTATAGTACTGTTACAAATATGGGATTACAAATATTAGAGATTCACAGAAAATAGACCAAGTGGTTAATCAATAAACAATCATTCCCCCCCCCACACCCAACAAATTGTAAAGATATGATAAGATTATACCTGGGTGGTTGGTATAGATAGAGGCACTTGAGATAATAATAATAATTGCTTACAGTTAAAAGGTGATTTTCTGGATACTCCACTCAAAGTGCTTTATAGGTAATAGGGAACTCCCCTCCACCACCACCAACGTGCAGCCCCACCTGGATGATGCAACAGCAGCCATAGTGCACCAGAACGTGCACCACACACCAGCATTGGTAAGGGCCAATGGGCATTTTGACCAGGAAACCGGGGGTTACACCTGAGATCATTGTTCTCTGGTACATCTTTGGTGAAAGAGTAACAAAGTAGACACAAACTAATTTATTAATTTACTAAATACACATGTACTAATAATGACAATAACACACCTGAAGAAGGTTCAACAGCCAAAGTTTTGTGTCTCTTTTTGTCACGGTTGTCATCCTTATTCAAGAGGGTGCTCTGACCATTTTGGATTTTAGTTTGATCATTACGTGCACCTGTTTCCTATTTTCCTGTCATTACTTAAGTTTGGCGTCTCCGGGCTTCAGGGCTCGGTATTGGAAGATGGACATCACAAGGCCTGCCTATCCCCGGGCTCGTGGGTAGCCCGAGGGCAGATCTTGGAGCACCCGACTCCATTATGATTTTAATTTCCTTGTTCCTGATTCCTCCTCCCCGTTCCTGACTCTGTTTGGATGGATCTGCCAGCTATGGACTTTTGGATTGCTTCCTGGTTTCCCCTTCCCAATTGTTTTGGACTTGTTTTGGAGTTTGTCTGCGCCACGCCCCCCGAGCACCGGAACACTACCGTCACGCCCCCCTGTCAATCATACAGTCCTGATTCTGCTGTGTTTCCCTGTTACCCTTCTCCAGTCTCTTCCAGATTTTACCGTCTGCGTAGGGTCCTAAATACACCCTACACGCATGCTGACACAGCTACCTACTTGAACTTAAAAAAAAACAAATTGTCAATGTGTTTTCTAATGTCTTAAATGTCTCACTATGCCTCTGTCAATGAAAATTTAAGTATTCTGTGATATATATAACCAAGTAATAATAATAATAATAATAAACCACACTCCTTACTCCTTAGTATTGTATTAAGAATGGGATCAGCTGTTCTCCAAATTTGTTCTGCAGATTTTTTTTTCTTGCAATTGAGTGTACAGCTGGGCGTGATCCTGAGATTGTCCTATACCAGCTATCATCACTTATTTATGATAAATGTTTTTTTTCTGTGCAATTCTTGCAGAACACCAGCTTTAAAACCACAATGTCTTTCATTTGAACAAAATTTAAGGAAGGAAATGTTAGAAGAGTTTTACAGACTGTGCACTCTAGGAAAAACAGATCATTAAAAAATAAAGTGGCTGTGCTACCACTTAAATAACATTATAAACAATTCCTTTAAAAATAATGTTTTTGAAATTGATTTAATTAAAAAGCATTTAATATTGCAAAGATTTGTCTAACAGCCAGACACAACTGCGGTACTTAAAGGATTCACAGCACCTTACAGAGTAGTGAACTCCTGCATCAGATTCTTTAAAAGAATAAGATGCCAGGGTATACTGACTGACACCTCACACATTCTAGACGACTGCATCTGTATGGAACTCAGTAATATCATTGTCATGTTTACAATAAATTAGTTCCTATTATAATTTGCAAATTGAACCAAGCTGTGAATTAGAATTCTTAATAAAAATTATTAAAATATCTCTGAATATTTTTAGATGTGAGTTTCAAGTTAGAGGCAGATACCGATTTCATATGATTTGCAGGACAACTTCTCAATGCAATGTTTGAATTAAAAAACCTGCTACTCCATTCTCGGTTTTGAGCTAGTCCTACTCACTTAAATATTTTTAACCTTGTTAAAAAAAATCAGGAGCTGAATTTGCTCAGCATTGACACAAAACAACACAGTTACATTTTTGATATGTTGGAACCAGATTTGACTGTCTAGGGTTTCAATATATTTTACCGTGCCCAGCTATGGATCTGCAGGACATCTGACTCAGTACTTTATTTCCAAGATTTGTAGAAGATTGTTTGCTGAACACAAGTTGTTAAAATTATAAACTTCATACCTGTCGACAAAAATGATGCTTGACTGTACTGGAAGATCGATGATACCTTGTTGTATAAAATGAGTCAGAAATCGCCTTGCCATGTAGCCCAATTCCTCTTTGGATCTGTCTTAAAGTTTTCTAAATAATATTTTTGAAAAGCACAGAGCTGTATTGTAAGTCTTTATTAAAAATACAGAACTCTCTCTTGAAGAAAATAAAATTCTCTCCTCATTAATTACACACAATGCCAATAACATTACATGCTCATGTCTTCAATTGCCTTTGAGCAGGAGAGAACAGTAATGGTTTTCAATTAGTAACTGTTTAGAATCTGAAAAAGCAAGTGATCTGTTTTATGATTTGCATAATGTGTTCAATTAGGTAAATAAGATATGAGGTGGAATGAAACCTAACAGACTCTTCGGGGACTGGAGTTACCCATTCCTGCTTTAGGAGGTAGAAATCAGGCCCCAGTCACAGAAATGTTAATCTTGGCACAATTCTGCTGTTCTGTAACTGAGCTGCCACTGTGTAGTTTAATCACAGGGGCAAAGCTCAGGAGATTTGCTGATGTAAAGGCCCCTTTATGTTTATGCTGGCTGATTGATTAAAGAATCATTACTTTTTCTAAATAAATCTAAACTTAGTCTCTTCCTCCAATCACATACTACACACCTGGGACATAACAGAATCTAAGCAATGGATAGAAGCAAAAGATTGGAATAAGCATACAATAAGGCACTGTAAAATTAAAATAAAGGACAGATTTTACAATTACAAGGAAAGTCATATTATGTGTTCTATGATGTGCACATTTTACAGATGCATTCACGATCTTATCATGCACAATTCTTTTTTCTCTATACAGTGAGATGTGAAAGCAGATTGTTTTCAGATTTTAAAACACTGGTATTACTGACATCTGGAAATTTTTCATATTAGTTTTAAACCCCTGTATTTTTTTTAACTATACCTGTATTTGATTATTTTTCTGTACATTTTGTTATTTTTCTAAATTACGTTCTGGTGGAAAGATATGCTTTAAATTAAAAATGAGTGTATTGATCGGGACCTTTACCCTCCTTTTTTGTCATTATGTGGTCAACTGGCTTCATTTTTACGAACAGTCGTCATTCTCCTGTCTTTATGCAAGTGGCCATGATTAAACTGGATAAAAGAAATCTCCCAGCCCAGGGTGGTGCACATGTCAGCTCCTTTATTAGATTGGGTCTTTCATGGGCCCCTGACAGGTTTCTCCTCCATTTGTCTTGGATACGAGATGGCTAACTGCAATAAAATTCTTAGTCCAACATTAAAACAAAAAGGGTTTTATTTACAACACAGGGCGCTCTGAAATTCAAGCCCAGGATTAAGGTTGTGAATCCAACAGACAAATACTGAGACAACCAGCTATGAATGCACAATATAGACAGGATGGCCACAGGGAAGCAGCAGGTCAGCCTCCCTGGAGCTCCATTACAGAAGCGCCGTACCTGGAGCTGAAGTCAGATCTTTATTCCTGAAACACCTCTCCCTTACAGACGATCAGTTATTAAAGGCCCAGTTACAAAGTAACTAACCTAAAAGTTCCTTGTTTACAACCACACCTGACATACAGGAACCATTTTATATGCACTTTTTAACTTTTTTTCTCTTATTTTCTAAAACTGAACTCAGAGTGCCTATTATAGTTACCTTAAATAGTTTATCGGGTTCACACCTTTGTGAATTAGGCTGGGGGAACCAGCTCCCCTCCTAACTGCTAAATGTCACTCTGCTACATGGGGCTCAAGGAAAAGATTGACCAACTACTGCTCATTTAACAATCACTTTCGACCTTAGCTGAGGTTTCAGCTTCCTGTTGTGGAACATTCCTTCCCAACCAAATTAAACAATAATATATACTTCACACTATCCATATAAACACAGCAGCATAACTGTATTTTAATCCACGGCTGTATAACTACATTGGCTGGTGCTTAAGTTTGTTGCCAGCCATTGAGGACATCATTACAGGTCTTATTTGCCTAACATTACAAAAAGTCAATTTAATAATTGAATGCTGTAATTATTTAGGAGTTTCAAACTTGTGTGAACCAATCTCATTTTAAATGTAAATCTTTTCAATGATAATTAAGGCAGGATTCTTATTCTTATTTTTTTGCATTTTTAAATGGAATGCCAGAAGATCTGTTAATGATCAAAAGTATAGTATGTCCAACAAATACAAGAAACATAATTCTAAGAGGAGACGTGATGCTTTGCTACATGTCTGAGTTGAGAAAGAAGTGATAATTAGTAAGCTTCTTCTGCAAATCTGCAGAAACAGTACATAACACACATGCAAACACATATGCCCACACACATCACAGGCTGTCGTTCCTACCATTTTCATTTTTTTTTCTTCTTTTACGGCTCACCCTGCCAGAGTTCCCCATTAGGGGATTGAAAGGTAGGAAATGTTATTTTCAATGCTATTGTTAAAGCAGCCATGGTGCTTACAAATTAGAGACATGATTTTCACTTCCCCTGGAATCTCTGACCCCTGGTTTGCCAGAGAGAACAAACAGGATGCTGGGAAGATGCTTGGAGAAGGCAGACTAAAATGAAAAAGGTGTGTGATGATGAAAGGGAAAAAGAGAGTTATAAAGCAGAAAATAATGAGAGGAAGCAATTTACATTAAAAAAACTTCCTGCCACTATTTTTTCCTCCATTTTGCAATCACTGATTTGAATAATTCAGTGCAACCTTATTCTCTGGGGCACCATTGTCTACAGTGAAGGCAAATCAGGAGACTGGATGGCCTGTTTAGAGGGCTCCAACCTGTTTCATTCACTCTGTAAATCAGGATTAATGAGGCAGCAGAGGAAACCCAAAGCCCAGTGCATCTAGTCTTGCAGATATAGCTCTTCTCCGCACTGCAGCTCTGAAGAGATTCTCTGCCTTCTTATATCCTCAGGCAGTCTCTTGTAATGTTATCGACTTGTCACCCCGACACCTCTCATAACCCCTCCCCATCTTCCTGCTTCTTGTGTTTCTTTTTTTCCTTGATAGCTTGATATTTGCTGTTTCCTGCCAGTTTGCTGTTTAGGGAGAGGTTATTAAAACTGTCACATGGGGTATTGTCTGGAGCAGGAGCTAGTTGAAGGGGAAGTGGCTGTATTCTATTGCATACTGAATTTCCTTATGGCTTAACTTCTGCTTGCCAAAATGCATACAGCTTTTGCAAGAGCCTCCTTGTCTCATTATCTATCTGTGTCTGAAACAGGACAGTAACAACCCATGTAGTTGCCCAAGCAACTTGGGATTTAAAGAAATCGGAA